>NC_140579.1:747067851-747674126 GCF_964204655.1 Triturus cristatus
TCTCAGGGGTCTGTGATCCGCACTGCTCTTAATCCTCTCAGGTGTCTGTGATCGGCACTGCTCTTCATCCTCTCAGTGGTCTTTGACCGGTACTGCTCTTCATCCTCTCAGGGGTCTGTGATCCGCACTGCTCTTAATCCTCTCAGGTGTCTGTGATTGGCACTGCTCTTCATTCTTTCAGGGGTCTGTGATCTGCACTGCTCTTCATCCTCTCAGGGGTCTGTGACCGGTACTGCTCTTCATCCTCTCAGGGGTCTGTGATCCGCACTGCTCTTAATACTCTCAGGTGTCTGTGATCCGCACTGCTCTTCATCCTCTCAGGGGTCTGTGATCAGCAGTGCTCTTCATCCTTTCAGGGGTATGTGATCTGCACTGCTCTTCATCCTCTCAGGGATCTGTGATCAGCACTGCTCTTCATTCTCTCAGGGGTCTGTGATCGGCACTGCTCTTCATCCTCTCAGGGGTCTGTGATCGGCATTTCTCTTCATCCTCTCAGGGGACTGTGATCGGCACTGCGCTTCATCTTCTCAGGGGTCTGTGACCGGCACTGCTCTTCATCTTCTCAGGGATCTTTCATCGGTACTGCTCTTCATCCTCTCAGGGGTCTGTGACCAGTACTGCTCTTCATCCTCTCAGGGGTCTGTGATCCGCCCTGCTCTTAATCCTCTCAGGTGTCTGTGATCGGCACTGCTCTTCATCCTCTCAGGGATCTGTGATCGGCACTGCTCTTCATTCTCTCAGGGGTCTGTGATTGGCACTGCTCTTCATCCTCTCAGGGGTCTGTGATCGGCATTGCTCTTCATCTTCTCAGGGGTCTGTGACCGGCACTGCTCTTCATCTTCTCAGGGATCTTTCATCGGTACTGCTCTTCATCCTCTCAGGGGACTCGTGATCGGCACTGCTCTTCACCCTCTCAGGAGTCTGTGATCGGTACTGCTCTTCATCCTCTCAGGGCTCTGTGATCGGCACTGCTCTTCATCCTCTCAGGGGTCTGTGATCGGCACTGCTCTTCATCCTTCCAGGGGTCTGTGATCGGCATTGCTCTTAATCCTCTCAGGGGTCTGTGATCCACACTGCTGTTCATCTTCTCAGAGTTCTGTGATCGGCACTGCTCTTCATCCTCTCAGGTGTCTGTGATCGGCACTGCTCTTCATCCTCTCAGGGATCTGTGATCGGCACTGCTCTTCATTCTCTCAGGGGTCTGTGATCGGCACTGCTCTTCATCCTCTCAGAGGTCTGTGATCGGCATTGCTCTTCATCTTCTCAGGGGTCTGTGACCGGCACTGCTCTTCATCTTCTCAGGGATCTTTCATCGGTACTGCTCTTCATCCTCTCAGGGGACTGTGATCGGCACTGCTCTTCACCCTCTCAGGAGTCTGTGATCGGTACTGCTCTTCATCCTCTCAGGGCTCTGTGATCGGCACTGCTCTTCATCCTCTCAGGGGTCTGTGATCGGCACTGCTCTTCATCCTTCCAGGGGCCTGTGATCAGCACTGCTCTTCATCCTCTCAGGGATCTGTGATCCCCACTGCTCTTCATCCTCTCAGGGGTATGTGATTGGCACTGCTCTTCATCCTCTCAGGTGTCTGTGATCCGCACTGCTCTTCATCCTCTCAGGGGTCTGTGATCAGCAATGCTCTTCAACCTTTTAGGGTTCTTTGATCTACACTGCTCTTCTTCCTCTCAGGGGTCTGTGATCAGCACTGCTCTTCATCCTCTGAGGGGTCTGTGAGCCGCACTGCTCTTCATCATCTCAGGGGTCTGTGATGCGCACTGCTCTTCATCCTCTCAGGGGTCTGTGATCTGCACTGCTCTTCATCCTCTCAGGGATCTGTGATCAGTACTGCTCTTCATCCTCTCAGGGGTCTGTGATCGGCACTGCTCTTCATCCTCTCAGGGATCTGTAATAGGCACTGCTCTTCATCCTCTCAGGGGTCTGTGATCGGCATTTCTCTTCATCCTTTCAGGGGTCTGTGATCTGCACTGTTCTTCATCCTCTCAGGGATCTGTGATCGGCATTGCTCTTCATCCTCTCAGTGATCTGTGATCGGCACTGCTCTTCATCCTCTCAGTGGTCTGTGACCGGCACTGCTCTTCATCCTCTCAGTGATCTGTGATCGGCACTGCTCTTCATCCTCTCAGTGATCTGTGATCGGCACTGCTCTTCATCTTCTCAGGGGTCTGTGATCAGCACCGTTCTTTATCCTCTCAGGGGTCTGTTATCCGCACTGCTCTTCATCCTCTTAGGTGTCTGTGATCGGCACTGCTCTTCATCCTCTCAGGGGTCTGTGATCGGCACTGCTCTTCATCCTCTCAGGGGTCTGTGATCGTCCCTGCTCTTCATCCTCCCAGGGGTCTGTGAGCTGCACTGCTCTTCATCCTCCCAGGGATCTGTGATAGGCACTGCCCTTCATCCTCTCAGGGATCTGTGACTTGCACTGCTCTTCATCCTCTCAGGGGTCTGTGATAGGCATTGCTCTTCATCCTTTCAGGGGTCTGTGATCTGCACTGCTGTTCCTCTTCTCAGGAGTCTGTGACCGGCACTGCTCTTCATCCTCTCAGGGATCTGTGATCTGCACTGCTCTTCATCCTTCCAGGGGTCTGTGATCGGCATTGCTCTTCATCCTCTCAGGGGTTTGTGATCCACACTGCTGTTCATCTTCTCAGGGGTCTGTGATTGGCACTACTCTTCATCCTTCCAGGGGTCTGTGATCGGCACTGCTCTTCATCCTTTCAGGGGTCAGTGATCAGCACTGCTCTTTATCCTCTGAGGGGTCTGTAATCGGCACTGCTCTTCATCCTCTCAGGGGTCTGTAATCGGCACTGCAATTCAACCTCTCAGGGGTCTGTGATACGCACTGCTCTTCATCCTCTCAGGGGTCTGTGACCGGCAATGCTCTTCATCTTCTCAGGGATCAGTGATCGGCACTGCTCTTCATCCTCTCAGGGGTCTGTGTTTGGCACTGCTCATCATCCTCTCAGGGGTCTGTGATCGGCACTGTTCTTCATCCTCTCAGGGGTCTGTGATCTGCACTGCTCCTAATCCTTCCAGGGGTCTGTGGTCGGCATTGCTCTTCATATTCTCAGGGGTCGGTGAGCGGCACTGCTCCTAATCCTTCCAGGGGTCTGTGATCGGCATTGCTCTTCATCCTCTCAGTGGTCTGTGATCGGCATTGCTCTTAATCCTTTCAGGGGTCTGTGATCGGCACTGCTTCTAATCCTTCCAGGGATCTGTGATCGGCACTGATCTATATCCTCTCAGGGGTCTGTTATCGGCACTGCTCTCCATCCTCTCAGGGATCTGTGATCTGCACTGATCTTCATCCTCTCAGGGGTCTGTGATCAGCAATGCTCTTCATCCTCTCAGGGGTCTGTGATCCGCACTGCTCTTCATCCTCTCAGGGGTCTGTGATGCGCACTGCTCTTCATCCTGTCAGGGGTCTTTGATCAGCACTGCTCTTCATCCTCTCAGGGGTCTGTGATCCGCACTGCTCTTCATCCTCTCAGGGGTCTGTGATCCGCACTGATCTTCATCCTCTCAGGGGTCTTTGATCGGCACTGCTCTTCATCCTCTCAGGGATCTGTGATCCGCACTGCTCTTAATCCTCTCAGGTGTCTGTGATCGGCACTGCTCTTCATCCTCTCAGGGGTCTGTGATCGGCCCTGCTCTTCATCCTCTCAGTGGTCTGTGATCGGCACTGCTCTTCTTCCTCTCAGGGGTCTGTGAGCGGCACTGCTCTTAATCCTCTCAGGTGTCTGTGATTGGCACTGCTCTTCATCCTCTCAGGGATCTGTGATCGGCATTGCTCTTCATCCTCTCAGGGGTCTGTGATTGGCACTGCTCTTCATCTTCTCAGGAGTCTGTGATCGGCACTGCTCTTCATCCTCTCAGGGATCTGTGATCGGCATTGCTCTTCATCCTCTCAGGGATCTGTGATCAGCATTGCTCTTCATCCTCTCAGGGATCTGTGATCCGCACTGCTCTTAATCCTCTCAGGTGTCTGTGATTGGCACTGCTCTTCATCCTCTCAGGGATCTGTGATCGGAACTGCCGCCATTCTCTCAGGGGTCTGTGATTGGCACTGCTCTTCATCTTCTCAGGAGTCTGTGATCGGCACTGCTCTTCATCCTCTCAGGGGTCTGTGATCGGCACTGCTCTTCATCCTCTCAGGGCTCTGTGATCGGCACTGCTCTTCATCCTCTCAGGGATCTGTGATTGGCACTGCTCTCCATGCTCTTAGGGGTCGAATCTGCATTGCTCTTCATCATCTCAGGGGGCTGTGAACGGCACTGCTCTTCATTCTCTCATGGGTCTGTGATCGTCACAGCTCTTCATCCTCTCAGGGATCTGTGATCCCCACTGCTCTTCATCCTCTCAGGGGTATGTGATCGGCACTGCTCTTCATCCTCTCAGGTGTCTGTGATCCGCACTGCTCTTCATCCTCTCAGGGGTCTGTGATCCGCACTGCTCTTCATCCTCTCAGGGGTCTGTGATCGGCATTGCTCTTCATCCTCTCAGGGGACTGTGATCCGCACTGCGCTTCATCTTCTCAGGGGTCTGTGACCGGCACTGCTCTTCATCTTCTCAGGGATCTTTCATCAGTACTGCTCTTCATCCTCTCAGGGGTCTGTGACCGGTACTGCTCTTTATCCTCTCAGGGGTCTGTGATCCGCACTGCTCTTAATCCTCTCAGGTGTCTGTGATCGGCACTGCTCTTCATCCTCTCAGGGGTCTGTGATTGGCACTGCTCTTCATCTTCTCAGGAGTCTGTGATCGGCACTGCTCTTCATCCTCTCAGGGATCTGTGATCCGCACTGCTCTTAATCCTCTCAGGTGTCTGTGATTGGCACTGCTCTTCATCCTCTCAGGGATCTGTGATTGGCACTGCCGCCATTCTCTCAGGGGTCTGTGATCGGCACTGCTCTTCATCCTCTCAGGGGTCTGTGATCGGCATTGCTCTTCATCCTTTCAGGGGTATGTGATCTGCACTGCGCTTCATCTTCTCAGGGGTCTGTGACCGGCACTGCTCTTCATCTTCTCAGGGATCTTTGATCCGTACTGCTCTTCATCCTCTCAGGGGTCCGTGACCGGTACTGCTCTTCATCCTCTCAGGGGTCTGTGTTTCGCACTGCTCTTAATCCTCTCAGTGGTCTGTGACCGGCACTGCTCTTCATCCTCTCAATGATCTGTGATCAGCACTGCTCTTCATCCTCTCAGTGATCTGTGATTGGCACTGCTCTTCATCCTCTCAGGGGTCTGTGATCGGCACAGCTCTTCATCTTCTCAGGGGTCTGTGATCAGCACCGTTCTTTATCCTCTCAGGGGTCTGTTATCCGCACTGCTCTTCATCCTCTTAGGTGTCTGTGATCGGCACTGCTCTTCATCCTCTCAGGGGTCTGTGATCGGCACTGCTCTTCATCCTCTCAGGGGTCTGTGATCGTCCCTGCTCTTCATCCTCCCAGGGGTCTGTGAGCAGCACTGCTCTTCATCTTCCCAGGGATCTGTGATCGGCACTGCCCTTCATCCTCTCAGGGATCTGTGACTTGCACTGCTCTTCATCCTCTCAGGGGTCTGTGATAGGCATTGCTCTTCATCCTTTCAGGGGTCTGTGATCTGCACTGCTGTTCCTCTTCTCAGGAGTCTGTGACCGGCACTGCTCTTCATCCTCTCAGGGATCTGTGATCGGCATTGCTCTTCATCCTCTCAGGGGTTTGTGATCTACACTGCTGTTCATCTTCTCAGGGGTCTGTGATTGGCACTACTCTTCATCCTTCCAGGGGTCTGTGATCGGCACTGCTCTTCATCCTTTCAGGGGTCAGTGATCAGCACTGCTCTTCATCCTCACAGGGGTCTGTGATCCGCACTGCTCTTCATCCTCTCAGGGGTCTGTGATGCGCACTGCTCTTCATCCTCTCAGGGTTCTGTGATCTGCACTGCTCTTCATCCTCTCAGGGATCTGTGATCAGTACTGCTCTTTATCCTCTGAGGGGCCTGTAATCGGCACTGCTCTTCATCCTCTCAGGGGTCTGTAATCGGCACTGCAATTCAACCTCTCAGGGGTCTGTGATACGCACTGCTCTTCATCCTCTCAGGGGTCTGTGACCGGCAATGCTCTTCATCTTCTCAGGGATCAGTGATCGGCACTGCTCTTCATCCTCTCAGGGGTCTGTGTTTGGCACTGCTCATCATCCTCTCAGGGGTCTGTGATCAGCACTGTTCTTCATCCTCTCAGGGGTCTGTGATCTGCACTGCTCCTAATCCTTCCAGGGGTCTGTGGTCGGCATTGCTCTTCATATTCTCAGGGGTCGGTGAGCGGCACTGCTCCTAATCCTTCCAGGGGTCTGTGATCGGCATTGCTCTTCATCCTCTCAGTGGTCTGTGATCGGCATTGCTCTTAATCCTTTCAGGGGTCTGTGATCGGCACTGCTCCTAATCCTTCCAGGGGTCTGTGATCGGCACTGGTCTTCATCCTCTCAGAGATCTGTCATCTGCACTGCTCTTCATCCTCTCAGGGGACTGTGATCGGCACTGCTCTTCACCCTCTCAGGAGTCTGTGATCGGTACTGCTCTTCATCCTCTCAGGGCTCTGTGATCGGCACTGCTCTTCATCCTCTCAGGGGTCTGTGATCGGCACTGCTCTTCATCCTTCCAGGGGCCTGTGATCAGCACTGCTCTTCATCCTCTCAGGGATCTGTGATCCCCACTGCTCTTCATCCTCTCAGGGGTATGTGATTGGCACTGCTCTTCATCCTCTCAGGTGTCTGTGATCCGCACTGCTCTTCATCCTCTCAGGGGTCTGTGATCAGCAATGCTCTTCAACCTTTTAGGGTTCTTTGATCTACACTGCTCTTCTTCCTCTCAGGGGTCTGTGATCAGCACTGCTCTTCATCCTCTGAGGGGTCTGTGAGCCGCACTGCTCTTCATCATCTCAGGGGTCTGTGATGCGCACTGCTCTTCATCCTCTCAGGGGTCTGTGATCTGCACTGCTCTTCATCCTCTCAGGGATCTGTGATCAGTACTGCTCTTCATCCTCTCAGGGGTCTGTGATCAGCACTGCTCTTCATCCTCTCAGGGATCTGTAATAGGCACTGCTCTTCATCCTCTCAGGGGTCTGTGATCGGCATTTCTCTTCATCCTTTCAGGGGTCTGTGATCTGCACTGTTCTTCATCCTCTCAGGGATCTGTGATCGGCATTGCTCTTCATCCTCTCAGTGATCTGTGATCGGCACTGCTCTTCATCCTCTCAGTGGTCTGTGACCGGCACTGCTCTTCATCCTCTCAGTGATCTGTGATCGGCACTGCTCTTCATCCTCTCAGTGATCTGTGATCGGCACTGCTCTTCATCTTCTCAGGGGTCTGTGATCAGCACCGTTCTTTATCCTCTCAGGGGTCTGTTATCCGCACTGCTCTTCATCCTCTTAGGTGTCTGTGATCGGCACTGCTCTTCATCCTCTCAGGGGTCTGTGATCGGCACTGCTCTTCATCCTCTCAGGGGTCTGTGATCGTCCCTGCTCTTCATCCTCCCAGGGGTCTGTGAGCTGCACTGCTCTTCATCCTCCCAGGGATCTGTGATAGGCACTGCCCTTCATCCTCTCAGGGATCTGTGACTTGCACTGCTCTTCATCCTCTCAGGGGTCTGTGATAGGCATTGCTCTTCATCCTTTCAGGGGTCTGTCATCTGCACTGCTGTTCCTCTTCTCAGGAGTCTGTGACCGGCACTGCTCTTCATCCTCTCAGGGATCTGTGATCTGCACTGCTCTTCATCCTTCCAGGGGTCTGTGATCGGCATTGCTCTTCATCCTCTCAGGGGTTTGTGATCCACACTGCTGTTCATCTTCTCAGGGGTCTGTGATTGGCACTACTCTTCATCCTTCCAGGGGTCTGTGATCGGCACTGCTCTTCATCCTTTCAGGGGTCAGTGATCAGCACTGCTCTTTATCCTCTGAGGGGTCTGTAATCGGCACTGCTCTTCATCCTCTCAGGGGTCTGTAATCGGCACTGCAATTCAACCTCTCAGGGGTCTGTGATACGCACTGCTCTTCATCCTCTCAGGGGTCTGTGACCGGCAATGCTCTTCATCTTCTCAGGGATCAGTGATCGGCACTGCTCTTCATCCTCTCAGGGGTCTGTGTTTGGCACTGCTCATCATCCTCTCAGGGGTCTGTGATCGGCACTGTTCTTCATCCTCTCAGGGGTCTGTGATCTGCACTGCTCCTAATCCTTCCAGGGGTCTGTGGTCGGCATTGCTCTTCATATTCTCAGGGGTCGGTGAGCGGCACTGCTCCTAATCCTTCCAGAGGTCTGTGATCGGCATTGCTCTTCATCCTCTCAGTGGTCTGTGATCGGCATTGCTCTTAATCCTTTCAGGGGTCTGTGATCGGCACTGCTTCTAATCCTTCCAGGGATCTGTGATCGGCACTGATCTATATCCTCTCAGGGGTCTGTTATCGGCACTGCTCTCCATCCTCTCAGGGATCTGTGATCTGCACTGATCTTCATCCTCTCAGGGGTCTGTGATCAGCAATGCTCTTCATCCTCTCAGGGGTCTGTGATCCGCACTGCTCTTCATCCTCTCAGGGGTCTGTGATGCGCACTGCTCTTCATCCTGTCAGGGGTCTTTGATCAGCACTGCTCTTCATCCTCTCAGGGGTCTGTGATCCGCACTGCTCTTCATCCTCTCAGGGGTCTGTGATCCGCACTGATCTTCATCCTCTCAGGGGTCTTTGATCGGCACTGCTCTTCATCCTCTCAGGGATCTGTGATCCGCACTGCTCTTAATCCTCTCAGGTGTCTGTGATCGGCACTGCTCTTCATCCTCTCAGGGGTCTGTGATCGGCCCTGCTCTTCATCCTCTCAGTGGTCTGTGATCGGCACTGCTCTTCTTCCTCTCAGGGGTCTGTGAGCGGCACTGCTCTTAATCCTCTCAGGTGTCTGTGATTGGCACTGCTCTTCATCCTCTCAGGGATCTGTGATCGGCATTGCTCTTCATCCTCTCAGGGGTCTGTGATTGGCACTGCTCTTCATCTTCTCAGGAGTCTGTGATCGGCACTGCTCTTCATCCTCTCAGGGATCTGTGATCGGCATTGCTCTTCATCCTCTCAGGGATCTGTGATCAGCATTGCTCTTCATCCTCTCAGGGATCTGTGATCCGCACTGCTCTTAATCCTCTCAGGTGTCTGTGATTGGCACTGCTCTTCATCCTCTCAGGGATCTGTGATCGGAACTGCCGCCATTCTCTCAGGGGTCTGTGATTGGCACTGCTCTTCATCTTCTCAGGAGTCTGTGATCGGCACTGCTCTTCATCCTCTCAGGGGTCTGTGATCGGCACTGCTCTTCATCCTCTCAGGGCTCTGTGATCGGCACTGCTCTTCATCCTCTCAGGGATCTGTGATTGGCACTGCTCTCCATGCTCTTAGGGGTCGAATCTGCATTGCTCTTCATCATCTCAGGGGGCTGTGAACGGCACTGCTCTTCATTCTCTCATGGGTCTGTGATCGTCACAGCTCTTCATCCTCTCAGGGATCTGTGATCCCCACTGCTCTTCATCCTCTCAGGGGTATGTGATCGGCACTGCTCTTCATCCTCTCAGGTGTCTGTGATCCGCACTGCTCTTCATCCTCTCAGGGGTCTGTGATCCGCACTGCTCTTCATCCTCTCAGGGGTCTGTGATCGGCATTGCTCTTCATCCTCTCAGGGGACTGTGATCCGCACTGCGCTTCATCTTCGCAGGGGTCTGTGACCGGCACTGCTCTTCATCTTCTCAGGGATCTTTCATCAGTACTGCTCTTCATCCTCTCAGGGGTCTGTGACCGGTACTGCTCTTTATCCTCTCAGGGGTCTGTGATCCGCACTGCTCTTAATCCTCTCAGGTGTCTGTGATCGGCACTGCTCTTCATCCTCTCAGGGGTCTGTGATTGGCACTGCTCTTCATCTTCTCAGGAGTCTGTGATCGGCACTGCTCTTCATCCTCTCAGGGATCTGTGATCCGCACTGCTCTTAATCCTCTCAGGTGTCTGTGATTGGCACTGCTCTTCATCCTCTCAGGGATCTGTGATTGGCACTGCCGCCATTCTCTCAGGGGTCTGTGATCGGCACTGCTCTTCATCCTCTCAGGGGTCTGTGATCGGCATTGCTCTTCATCCTTTCAGGGGTATGTGATCTGCACTGCGCTTCATCTTCTCAGGGGTCTGTGACCGGCACTGCTCTTCATCTTCTCAGGGATCTTTGATCCGTACTGCTCTTCATCCTCTCAGGGGTCCGTGACCGGTACTGCTCTTCATCCTCTCAGGGGTCTGTGTTTCGCACTGCTCTTAATCCTCTCAGTGGTCTGTGACCGGCACTGCTCTTCATCCTCTCAATCATCTGTGATCAGCACTGCTCTTCATCCTCTCAGTGATCTGTGATCGGCACTGCTCTTCATCCTCTCAGGGGTCTGTGATCGGCACTGCTCTTCATCCTCTCAGGGGTCTGTGATCGTCCCTGCTCTTCATCCTCCCAGGGGTCTGTGAGCAGCACTGCTCTTCATCTTCCCAGGGATCTGTGATCGGCACTGCCCTTCATCCTCTCAGGGATCTGTGACTTGCACTGCTCTTCATCCTCTCAGGGGTCTGTGATAGGCATTGCTCTTCATCCTTTCAGGGGTCTGTGATCTGCACTGCTGTTCCTCTTCTCAGGAGTCTGTGACCGGCACTGCTCTTCATCCTCTCAGGGATCTGTGATCGGCATTGCTCTTCATCCTCTCAGGGGTTTGTGATCTACACTGCTGTTCATCTTCTCAGGGGTCTGTGATTGGCACTACTCTTCATCCTTCCAGGGGTCTGTGATCGGCACTGCTCTTCATCCTTTCAGGGGTCAGTGATCAGCACTGCTCTTCATCCTCACAGGGGTCTGTGATCCGCACTGCTCTTCATCCTCTCAGGGGTCTGTGATGCGCACTGCTCTTCATCCTCTCAGGGTTCTGTGATCTGCACTGCTCTTCATCCTCTCAGGGATCTGTGATCAGTACTGCTCTTTATCCTCTGAGGGGCCTGTAATCGGCACTGCTCTTCATCCTCTCAGGGGTCTGTAATCGGCACTGCAATTCAACCTCTCAGGGGTCTGTGATACGCACTGCTCTTCATCCTCTCAGGGGTCTGTGACCGGCAATGCTCTTCATCTTCTCAGGGATCAGTGATCGGCACTGCTCTTCATCCTCTCAGGGGTCTGTGTTTGGCACTGCTCATCATCCTCTCAGGGGTCTGTGATCAGCACTGTTCTTCATCCTCTCAGGGGTCTGTGATCTGCACTGCTCCTAATCCTTCCAGGGGTCTGTGGTCGGCATTGCTCTTCATATTCTCAGGGGTCGGTGAGCGGCACTGCTCCTAATCCTTCCAGGGGTCTGTGATCGGCATTGCTCTTCATCCTCTCAGTGGTCTGTGATCGGCATTGCTCTTAATCCTTTCAGGGGTCTGTGATCGGCACTGCTCCTAATCCTTCCAGGGGTCTGTGATCGGCACTGGTCTTCATCCTCTCAGAGATCTGTCATCTGCACTGCTCTTCATCCTCTCAGGGGTCTGTGATCGGCAGTGCTCTTCATACTTTCAGGGGTCTGTGATGTACACTGCTATTCATCTTCTCAGGGATCTGTGATCGGCACTGATCTATATCCTCTAAGGGGTCTGTTATCGGCACTGCTCTCCATCCTCTCAGGAAACTGTGATCTGCACTGATCTTCATCCTCTCAGGGGTCTGTGATCAGCAATGCTCTTCATCCTCTCAGGGGTCTGTGATCCGCACTGCTCTTCATCCTCTCAGGGGTCTGTGATGCGCACTGCTCTTCATCCTGTCAGGGGTCTTTGATCAGCACTGCTCTTCATCCTCTCAGGGGTCTGTGATCCGCACTGCTCTTCATCCTCTCAGGGGTCTGTGATGCGCACTGATCTTCATCCTCTCAGGGGTCTTTGATCGGCACTGCTCTTCATCCTCTCAGGGATCTGTGACTTGCACTGCTCTTCATCCTCTCAGGGGTCTGTGATAGGCATTGCTCTTCATCCTTTCAGGGGTCTGTGATCTGCACTGCTGTTCCTCTTCTCAGGAGTCTGTGACCGGCACTGCTCTTCATCCTCTCAGGGATCTGTGATCTGCACTGCTCTTCATCCTCTCAGGGATCTGTGATCTGCACTGCTCTTCATCCTTCCAGGGGTCTGTGATCGGCATTGCTCTTCATCCTCTCAGGGGTTTGTGATCCACACTGCTGTTCATCTTCTCAGGGGTCTGTGATTGGCACTACTCTTCATCCTTCTGTGGTAAATAAAATATTACGCTCTATGTATTTCAGAATATCAATAGGATCATGCATAAAGCAAGAGGCTGAGTCTGTGGTATCAGGTTCTAAAAGGGCTTTATTCCAATAACTCGAGTCAAAGGGAGAATATTACCATCACCAAAAAAGGATCTGGAAAGGGACTCAAAAGTATTCTCAATATTCTCAAAACATTATTCACAGAGTACAGTATATATACATTTCTCAATTGTACGTAAGCAAAAGAGCAAGAGAGAATGAGATAAGAGCATGTGGGCGTGTAAGTAGGCGTGAAGGTGGGCGTCCATGTGGGCGTCCACTTGATGGTAATGGGTAATTTGTCATGTGTGGGTGGATACCTGGAGAATCCTGCAATGTCAGCAGAAATATTTGGCAGAGATGCGTGCGCAGTCGCATGACGTGTGATAGACGTGCAACTAGAGGGAGAAAGGGACTTGACATTTAGCTCTACATGTGGAGACAAAAGTCTGGGGTTATGTCAACCTAATCCCAAATCATATCTAACATCCTATGTTTAAAGAACTATGTTATCCAAAAAGAAAGGTCTCTCGAGCAAAATCTATTCTATACTGACTGTGAGTGCGTGTACAAGCGTCTAAGTGTCTACACTAGATGCGAGGGCAGAAATCTTCCATAGTAACCGGGCTATGAATTACTTGCATAAAGACAGAGAAGCCGGGCCCTTTGCTCGATAGCTGGAAGAATGTTTACTTAAACTACTAGACAGGAATGCATTGGGTAGGGAGCGGAGCAGATAATCTCGAAGGTGAAATACAGTTTTTGGCAGGCAACAGGCTGGAGTCAGGCACCGTTAGCCGCGCAGGGAATAGGACAAAGTTCATGGATACAGATGCGAGCTCAGACTGGAGCTTTCAGAGGCAGAAGGCAGGAAAAGGCTTAACGGCAGAATCAGGGCCTACTCGCCTGGACTGAAAAATGGGATAAATGAACCATATAAAGCCGGTGGCCTTTCATACTTAGAAATAGAATATCCGGCCCATTCATGGCGGATCTGAAAGAGGACATGTTGACGGTGGACGCACAAGTGTTTGCGTCTTCATAACTGGAACTGGAGGGAACATACATGTACTTGTGATTTATACATGAAACCGTTGGGGTCCAAGATAGGGGACATAACTGATCATAAAAATCCATATTTCCACATTCCCTCCTTGTCCCCTACTTGCCCTTAAGAGATATCAATCTTCATCAATCCGTTGATCTGTTCATATAACATCATTTGTTCTTCTTTTTTCTTCCGGGATGAATGAAATTTTGGTGGTGGAATACACGATGTGGCACACAGACCACAAATCGCTGGTCCACATTGTAGGCATAAGCAGCAACTGAATAGTATGAGAAAGCCAATACCTAGGAAGGATAGGACCCTCCGTCCAAAGGTAGATAATTCACTCCAAAACCAACCGGACCAAGTCCAGGTGCCTGGATTCTGGTGTATCTGGCTTACAATCTTATGAAGGCGAGTTATGGCTTTATATACAGATGGCGAATTTTCTGGTATGAAAATGCAACAGCTTGATCCGATGACCCTACAAGCTCCGCCCCTATCGGCCAGGATAACGTCAAGGACAAGACGATTTTGAAGCACAACAATCCGCATAGCAGACTGCTCATCTGTTAAATTGCCTAAGGCGGAAATAGTTTCGTTCACTACTGCTTCAAGGGTTCTGGTTAATCTACGTATCAGCTTACTATTGGTAACTGTACCTATATAGGGAAAGAGACCTTTATTGAAATCTGTGTATTTTTCCCATGCTGTCTCAGTGTAATCGACTATTGGGAGATCTCTCCGTTCTCTATTGTGTACTAAATGAGTATTTCTATGATAATCAGGAGGAGCTAGGAAAACAGGTGGCAAAAGGAATCCGATGTAGCAGGTACCATCCCAATCTAGAGGTAGGCGTATATATGCGGTCTGGCCACATATAAAGTAGGAATGACGAGAAGCTCTAAATGTAGACTTGCCTTGATCACTGAATTTTATTACAGTGGTGCATTTACTATGGCCCATGTGTATGGAGCCATTCTTTCTTATACATAATTCCCCTTTTACTGGGAATACGGACTGGGCGGGCAAGATTGGTGTAGCTTCAGATTCAACGTTCAGGATCATGAGGTTAAGTGTAAAATTACCTAATCCATATACTTCATTTTCTAGATCAGTTCCTGTTCTTTTGGGAAGTCCCTCCTTGTTAGGGTAGCAGACTTTAAGCAAAACTAAGTTCAGGTTTCCCCATACCCAGTTGTCTTGATAAACTGCGGAATTCGAATCTAGGGAATTAATCAAACTAAACCATGCTCCACAGGAGCCATTGTGTGTGAACGGATAGAGAAAGAGGGGCAAAACTCCCTTATAGTTCTGATAGGGGGGGAGTCGGCCACAGACCCAGCAGTCTGTAGCATTGCTAGTCTGATGTGAATGGTGCAGCATCTGAATAAAGGTATTGTTGCGTAAGGCAAGTCGATATGATAGCTCATAGGATGGCAGATCACTAAATGTGTGCTTTATGGTATCATTAGTGGAGGAGTATAAGAGTGAGGCAATAGGAGGAAAAATAGCATGTAGTATTAAGCTGATACATATTATCGTGATGCACATCTTGCTCTTTTTTATCAATATTATTGTCCAAGATCTTATGCAAGCCAGAATACATGTTCAACCGCTTCACCACCTAGTGGACTTAATTGATCAAACGGGTTCTGACTTTTTAGATCTAAGTTTAGCTTTGTGGAAACTGCTGGGGAGTCTCCTCTAGAAAATGGTGTTCAAAATCCAAAATCCAAGTTCAAAGTCTTTTTCCTTTGTAAAAGAGTGGTGAAGGTGCAACCATCTTTTCCGCCCTTTGACTTTAACGGCCGTCCCCGTGGTCCAGAGCACTGACTTTGGCGCCTTCCATCCAGGAGCGATGGAGTATTCTTTGACCTGGGTGTTGTCAGGGAAGGCGGCAGCAACCTGCGAACAACAAGAGAGTAGTGCAGACATCAAGGAAGCCAGGTAATCTGTCAGCATCAGTAATCTTTTAGGCATTGGAGTGCCCCACATATTTGGTGGTCTACCAAAGACCACTTCATAGGGAGATAAGCCTGTTCTAGAATGAGCTACCATTCGCATGTAAAAGAGGGCAACCGGCAGGGCTACCATCCAATCTACACCTTTGTCTGCGCAAATTTTTAATGTCTGTTTATGTCTTTCTACAAGGCCTGCTGCTTCAGGATGTCGCACACAATGGAATTTCCAGGTATACCCTAACAGAAGGGACACCTGCTTCATTAGTACCAGGACATATTTGTAACCTCTACATCTGTTTATTTGGATATAATCCATTTGGAGTACTTCAAAAGGGTGGTCAGGTGGATGGAATCCACCTTGTTCCATCGGAATGCCTTTACCTGGATTGAATTGGCAACAGATCATACATGTTCTGACCTTTTGTTTCGCTGCTGCACGCAGGTGCTTGTTGAACCATATATTCTGTAAGCTATCTATCATTGCTTTCTCTCCTAAGTGTGCAGGACTATGTGCGGTATTTATAATCACTTGTACCATCGAATCAGGAAGAAACCATGTGGATTTGCCCTTATTCATCCAACCCTGATCAGTCAGTACCCCTCCTTGTTCCGACCATTTCTTTAATTCGTCCATAGTAGCATGTGTCTGTATGTCTTGTATATCCTTGGAAGGATCCCTAACTGTCATGGCTTTGGACAGTGATAGTATCTGTGATTTTGTCATGTCTAGTGGGGTCTGAGCTGTCTGTTTAGCTGTTCGGTCTGCCAGATCATTGCCTTGGGAAATGGTATCTGTGGCTCTAGTATGTGCTTTACATTTTAGGATAGCTATGGCTGTTGGTAAATGTATTGCTTCCAGTAGGGCTTGAATATGGGGGCCATGCTGTATCTTGGCCCCATGAGAGGTCAAGAAACCTCTTTCTCGCCAGAGAATCGGTGTAAATGTTTACTCTCAGGTGCTTAGCTCTTATGCACGCTTGTGTCAGGGCGATGAGCTCTGCTGCTTGTGCTGACAATATGTCTATTCTTTTAGTCTCTATTATTACAGTATCAGTAGTCACTGCATATGCTGCCACTAATTCTCCCGCCCCTGTCCTCATGCATGAGCCGTCAACTTATAGTGTTAGGTCGGGGTCTGGGAGTGCAACGTCTGTCAAGTCTTGTCTTGGTTTAGTCACGGTATGTATTACTTCAACACAGTCGTGTGGTGAAACGCTTTCTGTACTGGAGGGCAAAAGGGTAGCGGGAGTCAGTATGTTGCATCGTCTGATCTCTATGTGTGGTTGAAATAACGTTAGCTCATAGCCTGTCAGTCTAGCTACAGTCAGGTGTTGTGTTTGTGTCCGGTTCAAGAGAACCTCTACTGCGTGTGGTACTTGTACTGTCAGAGGGTGGCCCAGCACTATCAAGTCACTTTGTCTTATGGCTAAGGCCGTTGCTGCAACTGATTTTAGGCACGCAGGCAAAGCCTGTGCTACTGGGTCTAATGTACTAGAAAAATAAGCACAGGGCTCGTGTTTTCCTGCATGATCTTGTGTTAGGACAGATAGTGCTGTTCCATCCCGCTCTGTCACAAAAAGCATAAACGATTTGTTGTAATCAGGGTTTGCTAAAACTGGTGCTTGACATAAAGCTCTCTTTAATTCTTCAAATGCCACAGTGTGTTCTTGTGTCCAAGGGAGGACTTTAGTAGAAACTGCCTCCTGTGTCGTCAACTGTATTAGTACTGTAATAAAACATGAGAAAAAGGGGAAAGCACCATACCTATTTCCTCGGCTTAATTTCTAAGGGGGCTAATTTCTAAGGGGCTTAATTTCTTAAGGGGCTAGCGGGAAGCGAACCTCCTCAGGGGCCAGCAGAAAGCCAATATTCTCCTCCTTCCCCCCCTTTTTGACAGGAGGAAATCTGAAACAGATTTCACTGCTGTCAAACACTATCAAACCCTGTGTCTTGTCAACACTATTAATCCCTGTGTGTAGCTACTGGGCGTAAGCAAAATTATAGGAGATACACAGCGTATTTGAAACGGCGAGAAATCCTTCAAATTAATGTACAAACCTCATTGTGTTAGCTCATAAGCTGGCCAAATGACATCTCACATGCAAATGTCCCTATTACATGAACCTACACCAACCTGAAGTCAATATTAATGCTAGGAGGCCCTAATAGGAATGCTAAATTACCTAAATATTCGGAAAACCAAGTTTAAGAACAGTTGTTAATGTTGATAATTAATAATTCATCTGCTAAAAAAAATCAGTAATTCTGCAATAATTTCCACCTATACAATAAACAGCCTAATTTAAAAACAAGTCAACTTTTGGGGCCACCACTTACAAGAATGAGCTTACTAAAGCAAACTTTAAAAAGGAAATCCTGTCAGATATTTTCTCATTACCCTAAATACCGAGCCTCATTTGTCACTCTGGGGTGGCAGTCCTTGTTTAAAACAGGCCTTTCAAGAGGTAAGATGCGAGTGCACAGATCATAATGGTTCCTCAATGTCCAATCTGGAAACATATGACCGAGGCTGCCTGTCTATAAGAGAAAGGCAGTCATGTGAAAAATATTTTAGTCTTGCATAACGTTTTACTTTTATTTCATTCATCTCCAACACCAATTAGACATACACTGATAACGTGTTGTCTGCTATTTTGACAGCATGATAAAGGTAATATCATGTCTGTGAAATTTAGTAATTGTGAACAAGTTCCAGCCAAGCGCTGTGCAAAGATCGCCGTCGTCACGACTATCTCGGTACTGCACAGGAGAACTTTGTATTAAACGCTAAACAGACTGGTCAATACAACACAAAAACAAAACATATATAAAATACATATGCCAAGCCATCAGTATATCAAGCACAGAAAGCATAGACAATTACACTAACATATATAAATGAGCAGCGATGCGCAATTATAGTACCTACAGCTCAGAGGCGAACACTCTGGCCTGCTTAATTTGTCAGGCTTATAATCAATAACTTATTTACCTGCCCTATACACCCCCATCTGAAATCACCGTGTCAAGTCTGACACACAGAATCAGCAATAATAATCAAAAACGAAGAACACACGAACCTGTTTGTTTTCTTTTATAAAAACAGAACAGTGCAGACCGGATTTGTGTACCCAAACCCGTCTTGACCGGCACAACCTATGTGCACGTCAGAACGCCTCCCCGGCAATGGTACTCACCGGGTAGCTCGGAACGGAAGGCCTCGGAACTGAACTGGACTGGACTGGACCGGACTGGACTCGACGCGGAACTTCGGAACTTCGGAACTTCGGAATCTGGTGGGCCTCTGTATACCTCGGACACAGCTCTCTCGCAGGTGGGCTCTGGGTAGGACAATCTGCGTTCCTCACCGCCTCGTATGGATGCCTGGTCGCAGTCTGTCCCCTTCGTTGGCCTGAGGGAGTTGGCGGGAAGACCCGCGACGTGCGCGCTTGAAGTCCGTCACGGCTATGGAAGGGGGCAAAACTGGACCTTCATTTCCGGCGTGTGGGGAAAGAGATTAAACTGTTCGGGCGCCATTATGTGGTAAATAAAATATTACGCTCTATGTATTTCAGAATATCAATAGGATCATGCATAAAGCAAGAGGCTGAGTCTGTGGTATCAGGTTCTAAAAGGGCTTTATTCCAATAACTCGAGTCAAAGGGAGAATATTACCATCACCAAAAAAGGATCTGGAAAGGGACTCAAAAGTATTCTCAATATTCTCAAAACATTATTCACAGAGTACAGTATATATACATTTCTCAATTGTACGTAAGCAAAAGAGCAAGAGAGAATGAGATAAGAGCATGTGGGCGTGTAAGTAGGCGTGAAGGTGGGCGTCCATGTGGGCGTCCACTTGATGGTAATGGGTAATTTGTCATGTGTGGGTGGATACCTGGAGAATCCTGCAATGTCAGCAGAAATATTTGGCAGAGATGCGTGCGCAGTCGCATGACGTGTGATAGACGTGCAACTAGAGGGAGAAAGGGACTTGACATTTAGCTCTACATGTGGAGACAAAAGTCTGGGGTTATGTCAACCTAATCCCAAATCATATCTAACATCCTATGTTTAAAGAACTATGTTATCCAAAAAGAAAGGTCTCTCGAACAAAATCTATTCTATACTGACTGTGAGTGCGTGTACAAGCGTCTAAGTGTCTACACTAGATGCGAGGGCAGAAATCTTCCATAGTAACCGGGCTATGAATTACTTGCATAAAGACAGAGAAGCCGGGCCCTTTGCTCGATAGCTGGAAGAATGTTTACTTAAACTACTAGACAGGAATGCATTGGGTAGGGAGCGGAGCAGATAATCTCGAAGGTGAAATACAGTTTTTGGCAGGCAACAGGCTGGAGTCAGGCACCGTTAGCCGCGCAGGGAATAGGACAAAGTTCATGGATACAGATGCGAGCTCAGACTGGAGCTTTCAGAGGCAGAAGGCAGGAAAAGGCTTAACGGCAGAATCAGGGCCTACTCGCCTGGACTGAAAAATGGGATAAATGAACCATATAAAGCCGGTGGCCTTTCATACTTAGAAATAGAATATCCGGCCCATTCATGGCGGATCTGAAAGAGGACATGTTGACGGTGGACGCACAAGTGTTTGCGTCTTCATAACTGGAACTGGAGGGAACATACATGTACTTGTGATTTATACATGAAACCGTTGGGGTCCAAGATAGGGGACATAACTGATCATAAAAATCCATATTTCCACACTTCCAGGGGTCTGTGATCGGCACTGCTCTTCATCCTTTCAGGGGTCAGTGATCAGCACTGCTCTTCATCCTCAAAGGGGTCTGTGATCCGCACTGCTCTTCATCCTCTCAGGGGTCTGTGATGCGCACTGCTCTTCATCCTCTCAGGGTTCTGTGATCTGCACTGCTCTTCATCCTCTCAGGGATCTGTGATCAGTACTGCTCTTCATCCTCTCAGGGGTCTGTAATCGGCACTGCAATTCAACCTCTCAGGGGTCTGTGATACGCACTGCTCTTCATCCTCTCAGGGGTCTGTGACCGGCAATGCTCTTCATCTTCTCAGGGATCAGTGATCGGCACTGCTCTTCATCCTCTCAGGGGTCTGTGTTTGGCACTGCTCATCATCCTCTCAGGGGTCTGTGATCGGCACTGTTCTTCATCCTCTCAGGGGTCTGTGATCGGCACTGCTCCTAATCCTTCCAGGGGTCTGTGGTCGGCATTGCTCTTCATATTCTCAGGGGTCGGTGAGCGGCACTGCTCCTAATCCTTCCAGGGGTCTGTGATCGGCATTGCTCTTCATCCTCTCAGTGGTCTGTGATCGGCATTGCTCTTAATCCTTTCAGGGGTCTGTGATCGGCACTGCTTCTAATCCTTCCAGGGATCTGTGATCGGCACTGATCTATATCCTCTCAGGGGTCTGTTATCGGCACTGCTCTCCATCCTCTCAGGGATCTGTGATCTGCACTGATCTTCATCCTCTCAGGGGTCTGTGATCAGCAATGCTCTTCATCCTCTCAGGGGTCTGTGATCCGCACTGCTCTTCATCCTCTCAGGGGTCTGTGATGCGCACTGCTCTTCATCCTGTCAGGGGTCTTTGATCAGCACTGCTCTTCATCCTCTCAGGGGTCTGTGATCCGCACTGCTCTTCATCCTCTCAGGGGTCTGTGATCCGCACTGATCTTCATCCTCTCAGGGGTCTTTGATCGGCACTGCTCTTCATCCTCTCAGGGATCTGTGATCCGCACTGCTCTTAATCCTCTCAGGTGTCTGTGATCGGCACTGCTCTTCATCCTCTCAGGGGTCTGTGATCGGCCCTGCTCTTCATCCTCTCAGTGGTCTCAGATCGGCACTGCTCTTCTTCCTCTCAGGGGTCTGTGAGCGGCACTGCTCTTAATCCTCTCAGGTGTCTGTGATTGGCACTGCTCTTCATCCTCTCAGGGATCTGTGATCGGCATTGCTCTTCATCCTCTCAGGGGTCTGTGATTAGCGCTGCTCTTCATCTTCTCAGGAGTCTGTGATCGGCACTGCTCTTCATCCTCTCAGGGATCTGTGATCGGCATTGCTCTTCATCCTCTCAGGGATCTGTGATCAGAATTGCTCTTCATCCTCTCAGGGATCTGTGATCCGCACTGCTCTTAATCCTCTCAGGTGTCTGTGATTGGCACTGCTCTTCATCCTCTCAGGGATCTGTGATCGGCACTGCCGCCATTCTCTCAGGGGTCTGTGATTGGCACTGCTCTTCATCTTCTCAGGAGTCTGTGATCGGCACTGCTCTTCATC
Organism: Triturus cristatus; assembly: GCF_964204655.1. Classification (NCBI taxonomy): domain Eukaryota; kingdom Metazoa; phylum Chordata; class Amphibia; order Caudata; family Salamandridae; genus Triturus; species Triturus cristatus. The sequence continues at coordinate 747,089,447 of NC_140579.1, forward strand.
CTCTCAGGGCTCTGTGATCGGCACTGCTCTTCATCCTCTCAGGGATCTGTGATTGGCACTGCTCTCCATGCTCTTAGGGGTCGAATCTGCATTGCTCTTCATCATCTCAGGGGGCTGTGAACGGCACTGCTCTTCATTCTCTCAGGGGTCTGTGATCGTCACAGCTCTTCATCCTCTCAGGGATCTGTGATCCCCACTGCTCTTCATCCTCTCAGGGGTATGTGATCGGCACTGCTCTTCATCCTCTCAGGTGTCTGTGATCCGCACTGCTCTTCATCCTCTCAGGGGTCTGTGATCCGCACTGCTCTTCATCCTCTCAGGGGTCTGTGATCGGCATTGCTCTTCATCCTCTCAGGGGACTGTGATCCGCACTGCACTTCATCTTCTCAGGGGTCTGTGACCGGCACTGCTCTTCATCTTCTCAGGGATCTTTCATCAGTACTGCTCTTCATCCTCTCAGGGGTCTGTGACCGGTACTGCTCTTTATCCTCTCAGGGGTCTGTGATCCGCACTGCTCTTAATCCTCTCAGGTGTCTGTGATCGGCACTGCTCTTCATCCTCTCAGGGGTCTGTGATTGGCACTGCTCTTCATCTTCTCAGGAGTCTGTGATCGGCACTGCTCTTCATCCTCTCAGGGATCTGTGATCCGCACTGCTCTTAATCCTCTTAGGTGTCTGTGATTGGCACTACTGTTCATCCTCTCAGGGATCTGTGATTGGCACTGCCGCCATTCTCTCAGGGGTCTGTGATCGGCACTGCTCTTCATCCTCTCAGGGGTCTGTGTTCGGCATTGCTCTTCATCCTTTCAGGGGTATGTGATCTGCACTGCGCTTCATCTTCTCAGGGGTCTGTGACCGGCACTGCTCTTCATCTTCTCAGGGATCTTTGATCCGTACTGCTCTTCATCCTCTCAGGGGTCTGTGACCGGTACTGCTCTTCATCCTCTCAGGGGTCTGTGTTTCGCACTGCTCTTAATCCTCTCAGTGGTCTGTGACCGGCACTGCTCTTCATCCTCTCAGTGATCTGTGATCGGCACTGCTCTTCATCCTCTCAGTGATCTGTGATCGGCACTGCTCTTCATCCTCTCAGGGGTCTGTGATCAGCACAGCTCTTCATCTTCTCAGGGGTCTGTGATCAGCACCGTTCTTTATCTTCTCAGGGGTCTGTTATCCGCACTGCTCTTCATCCTCTTAGGTGTCTGTGATCGGCACTGCTCTTCATCCTCTCAGGGGTCTGTGATCGTCCCTGCTCTTCATCCTCCCAGGGGTCTGTGAGCTGCACTGCTCTTCATCTTCCCAGGGATCTGTGATCGGCACTGCCCTTCATCCTCTCAGGGATCTGTGACTTGCACTGCTCTTCATCCTCTCAGGGGTCTGTGATAGGCATTGCTCTTCATCCTTTCAGGGGTCTGTGATCTGCACTGCTGTTCCTCTTCTCAGGAGTCTGTGACCGGCACTGCTCTTCATCCTCTCAGGGATCTGTGATCGGCATTGCTCTTCATCCTCTCAGGGGTTTGTGATCTACACTGCTGTTCATCTTCTCAGGGGTCTGTGATTGGCACTACTCTTCATCCTTCCAGGGGTCTGTGATCGGCACTGCTCTTCATCCTTTCAGGGGTCAGTGATCAGCACTGCTCTTCATCCTCACAGGGGTCTGTGATCCGCACTGCTCTTCATCCTCTCAGGGGTCTGTGATGCGCACTGCTCTTCATCCTCTCAGGGTTCTGTGATCTGCACTGCTCTTCATCCTCTCAGGGATCTGTGATCAGTACTGCTCTTTATCCTCTGAGGGGTCTGTAATCGGCACTGCTCTTCATCCTCTCAGGGGTCTGTAATCGGCACTGCAATTCAACCTCTCAGGGGTCTGTGATACGCACTGCTCTTCATCCTCTCAGGGGTCTGTGACCGGCAATGCTCTTCATCTTCTCAGGGATCAGTGATCGGCACTGCTCTTCATCCTCTCAGGGGTCTGTGTTTGGCACTGCTCATCATCGTCTCAGGGGTCTGTGATCGGCACTGTTCTTCATCCTCTCAGGGGTCTGTGATCTGCACTGCTCCTAATCCTTCCAGGGGTCTGTGGTCGGCATTGCTCTTCATATTCTCAGGGGTCGGTGAGCGGCACTGCTCCTAATCCTTCCAGGGGTCTGTGATCGGCATTGCTCTTCATCCTCTCAGTGGTCTGTGATCGGCATTGCTCTTAATCCTTTCAGGGGTCTGTGATCGGCACTGCTCCTAATCCTTCCAGGGGTCTGTGATCGGCACTGCTCTTCATCCTCTCAGAGATCTGTCATCTGCACTGCTCTTCATCCTCTCAGGGTTCTGTGATCGGCAGTGCTCTTCATACTTTCAGGGGTCTGTGATGTACACTGCTATTCATCTTCTCAGGGATCTGTGATCGGCACTGATCTATATCCTCTCAGGGGTCTGTTATCGGCACTGCTCTCCATCCTCTCAGGGATCTGTGATCTGCACTGATCTTCATCCTCTCAGGGGTCTGTGATCAGCAATGCTCTTCATCCTCTCAGGGGTCTGTGATCCGCACTGCTCTTCATCCTCTCAGGGGTCTGTGATGCGCACTGCTCTTCATCCTGTCAGGGGTCTTTGATCAGCACTGCTCTTCATCCTCTCAGGGGTCTGTGATCCGCACTGCTCTTCATCCTCTCAGGGGTCTGTGATGCGCACTGATCTTCATCCTCTCAGGGGTCTTTGATCGGCACTGCTCTTCATCCTCTCAGGGATCTGTGATGCGCACTGCTCTTAATCCTCTCAGGTGTCTGTGATCGGCACTGCTCTTCATCCTCTCAGGGGTCTGTGATCGGCCCTGCTCTTCATCCTCTTAGTGGTCTGTGATCAGCACTGCTCTTCTTCCTCTCAGGGGTCTGTGAGCGGCACTGCTCTTAATCCTCTCAGGTGTCTGTGATTGGCACTGCTCTTCATCCTCTCAGGGATCTGTGATCGGCATTGCGCTTCATCCTCTCAGGGGTCTGTGATTGGCACTGCTCTTCATCTTCTCAGGAGTCTGTGATCAGCACTGCTCTTCATCCTCTCAGGGATCTGTGATCGGCATTGCTCTTCATCCTCTCAGGGATCTGTGATCAGCATTGCTCTTCATCCTCTCAGGGATCTGTGATCCGCACTGCTCTTAATCCTCTCAGGTGTCTGTGATCGGCACTGCTCTTCATCCTCTCAGGGATCTGTGATCGGCATTGCTCTTCATCCTCTCAGGGATCTGTGATCAGCATTGCTCTTCATCCTCTCAGGGATCTGTGATCCGCACTGCTCTTCTTCCTCTCAGGGGTCTGTGAGATGCACTGCTCTTCATCCTATCAGAGATCTGTGATCGGCACTGCTCTTCATCCTCTCAGGGATCTGTGATTGGCACTGCTCTCCATGCTCTTAGGGGTCGAATCTGCATTGCTCCTTATCCTCTCAGAGTTCTTTGATCTGCACTGCTCTTCATCTTCTCAGGAGTCTGTGATCGGCACTGCTCTTCATCCTCTCAGGGGTCTGTGATCGGCACTGCTCTTCATCCTCTCAGGGCTCTGTGATCGGCACTGCTCTTCATCCTCTCAGGGATCTGTGATTGGCACTGCTCTCCATGCTCTTAGGGGTCGAATCTGCATTGCTCTTCATCATCTCAGGGGGCTGTGAACGGCACTGCTCTTCATCCTCTCAGGGGTCTGTGATCGTCACTGCTCTTCATCCTCTCAGGGATCTGTGATCCCCACTGCTCTTCATCCTCTCAGGGGTATGTGATCGGCACTGCTCTTCATCCTCTCAGGTGTCTGTGATCCACACTGCTCTTCATCCTCTCAGGGGTCTGTGATCCGCACTGCTCTTCATCCTCTCAGGGGTCTGTGATCGGCATTGCTCTTCATCCTCTCAGGGGACTGTGATCCGCACTGCGCTTCATCTTCTCAGGGGTCTGTGACCGGCACTGCTCTTCATCTTCTCAGGGATCTTTCATCAGTACTGCTCTTCATCCTCTCAGGGGTCTGTGACCGGTACTGCTCTTTATCCTCTCAGGGGTCTGTGATCCGCACTGCTCTTAATCCTCTCAGGTGTCTGTGATCGGCACTGCTCTTCATCCTCTCAGGGGTCTGTGATTGGCAATGCTCTTCATCTTCTCAGGGATCTTTGATCCGTACTGCTCTTCATCCTCTCAGGGGTTTGTGACCGGTACTGCTCTTCATCCTCTCAGGGGTCTGTGTTTCGCACTGCTCTTAATCCTCTCAGGTGTCTGTGATCGGCACTGCTCTTCATCCTCTCAGGGGTCTGTGATCGGCCCTGCTCTTCATCCTCTCAGGGGTCTGTGATCGGCCCTGCTCTTCATCTTCTCAGGAGGCTGTGATCAGCACTGCTCTTCATCCTCTCAGGGGTCTGTGATCGGCACTGCTCTTTATCCTCTCAGGGCTCTGTGATCGGCACTGCCCTTCATCCTCTCAGGGATCTGTGATTGGCACTGCTCTCCATGCTCTTAGGGGTCGAATCTGCACTGCTCTTCATCCTCTCAGGGGTCTGTGATCGTCACTGCTCTTCATCCTCTCAGGGATCTGTGATCCCCACTGCTCTTCATCCTCTCAGGGGTCTGTGATCCGCACTGCTCTTAATCCTCTCAGGTGTCTGTGATCGGCACTGCTCTTCATCCTCTCAGGGGTCTGTGACCGGTACTGCTCTTCATCCTCTCAGGGGTCTGTGATCCGCACTGCTCTTAATCCTCTCAGGTGTCTGTGATCGGCACTGCTCTTCATTCTTTCAGGGGTCTGTGATCTGCACTGCTCTTCATCCTCTCAGGGGTCTGTGACCGGTACTGCTCTTCATCCTCTCAGGGGTCTGTGATCCGCACTGCTCTTAATACTCTCAGGTGTCTGTGATCCGCACTGCTCTTCATCCTCTCAGGGGTCTGTGATCGGCACTGCTCTACATCCTCTCAGGGGTCAGTGATCAGCAGTGCTCTTCATCCTCTCAGGGGTCTGTGATCCCCACTGCTCCTTATCATCCCAGGGGTCTGTAATCTGCACTGCTCTTCATTCTCTCAGGGGTCGGTGATCGTCACTGCTCTTCATCCTCTCAGGGGTATGTGATCGTCACTGCTCTTCATCCTCTCAGGGGTCTGAGATCGTTACTGCTCTTCAACCTCTCAGGGATCTGTGATCCGCACTGCTCTTCAGCCTCTTAGGGATCTGTGATCCGCACTGCTCTTCATCCTCTCAGGGGTATGTGATCGGCACTGCTCTTCATCCTCTCAAGGGTCTGTGATACGCACTGCTCTTCATCTTCTCAGGGGTCTGTGATCGTCACTGCTCTTCATCCTCTCAGGGATCTGTGATCCGCACTGATCTTCATCCTCTGAGGGATCTGTGATCGGCACTGCTCTTCGTCCTTTCAGAGATTTGTGATCGGCACTGCTCTTCACCCTCTCAAGGGTCTGTGATTGGCACTGCTCTTCATCCTCACAGGGATCTGTGATTGGCACTGCCCTTCCTCCTCTCAGGAATCTGTGATCGGCACTGCTCTTCATCCACTCAGGGGTCTGTGATCGGCATTGCTCGTCATCCTTTTAGGGGTCTGTGATCTGCACTGCTCTTCATCTTCTCAGGGGTCTTTGACCGGTACTGCTCTTCATCCTCTCAGGGGTCTGTAATCCGCACTGCTCTTCATCCTCCCAGGGATCTGTGATCGGCACTGCTCTTCATCCTCTCAGCGATCTGTGATCGGCACTGCTCTTCGTCCTCTCAGGGGTCTGTGATTGGCACTGCTCTTCCTCTTCTCAGGAGTCTGTGATCCAGTACTGCTCTTCATCCTCTCAGGGGTCTGTGATCATCACTGCTCTTCATCCTCTCAGGGATTTGTGATCCGCACTGCTCTTAATCCTCTTATGGGTGTGTGATCGGCACTGCTCTTCATCCTTTCAGGGGTCTGTGATCTGCACTGCTCTTCATCCTCTCAGGGGTCTGTGATCCGCACTACTCTTCATCCTCCCAGGGGACTGTAATCGGCACTGCTCCTTATCATCTCAGGGGTCTGTAATCTGCACTGCTCTTCATTCTCTCAGGGGTCTGTGATCGGCACTGCTCTTCATCCTCTCAGGGGTCTGTGATCGGCATTGTTCTTCATCCTTTCAGGGGTATGTGATCTGCACTGCGCTTCATCTTCTCAGGGGTCTGTGACCGGCACTGCTCTTCATCTTCTAAGGGATCTTTGATCGGCACTGCTCTTCATCCTCTCAGGGGTCTGTGATCGGCACTGCTCTTCATCCTTTCAGGGGTCTGTGATCTGCACTGCTCTTCATCCTCTCAGGGGTCTGTGATCCGCACTACTCTTCATCCTCCCAGGGGACTGTAATCGGCACTGCTCTTCATTCTCTCAGGGGTCGGTGATCGGCACTGCTCTTCATCCTCTCAGGGGTATGTGATCGTCACTGCTCTTCATCCTCTCAGGGGTATGTGATCGTCACTGCTCTTGATCCTCTCAGGGGTCTGAGATCGTTACTGCTCTTCAGCCTCTCAGGGATCTGTGATCCGCACTGCTCTTCAGCCTCTTAGGGATCTGTGATCCGCACTGCTCTTCATCCTCTCAGGGGTATGTGATCGGCACTGCTCTTCATTCTCTCAAGGGTCTGTGATCCGCACTGTTCTTCATCCTCTCAAGGGTCTGTGATACGCACTGCTCTTCATCTTCTCAGGGGTCTGTGATCGTCACTGCTCTTCATCCTCTCGGGGATCTGTGATCCGCACTGATCTTCATCCTCTGAGGGATCTGTGATCGGCACTGCTCTTTGTCCTTTCAGAGATTTGTGATCGGCACTGCTCTTCACCCTCTCAAGGGTCTGTGATTGGCACTGCTCTTCATCCTCACAGGGATCTGTGATTGGCACTGCCCTTCCTCCTCTCAGGAATCTGTGATCGGCACTGCTCTTCATCCACTCAGGGGTCTGTGATCGGCATTGCTCGTCATCCTTTTAGGGGTCTGTGATCTGCACTGCTCTTCATCTTCTCAGGGGTCTTTGACCGGTACTGCTCTTCATCCTCTCAGGGGTCTGTAATCCGCACTGCTCTTCATCCTCCCAGGGATCTGTGATCGGCACTGCTCTTCATCCTCTCAGCGATCTGTGATCGGCACTGCTCTTCGTCCTCTCAGGGGTCTGTGATTGGCACTGCTCTTCCTCTTCTCAGGAGTCTGTGATCCAGTACTGCTCTTCATCCTCTCAGGGGTCTGTGATCATCACTGCTCTTCATCCTCTCAGGGATTTGTGATCCGCACTGCTCTTAATCCTCTTATGGGTGTGTGATCGGCACTGCTCTTCATCCTTTCAGGGGTCTGTGATCTGCACTGCTCTTCATCCTCTCAGGGGTCTGTGATCCGCACTACTCTTCATCCTCCCAGGGGACTGTAATCGGCACTGCTCCTTATCATCTCAGGGGTCTGTAATCTGCACTGCTCTTCATTCTCTCAGGGGTCTGTGATCGGCACTGCTCTTCATCCTCTCAGGGGTCTGTGATCGTCATTGTTCTTCATCCTTTCAGGGGTATGTGATCTGCACTGCGCTTCATCTTCTCAGGGGTCTGTGACCGGCACTGCTCTTCATCTTCTAAGGGATCTTTGATCGGCACTGCTCTTCATCCTCTCAGGGGTCTGTGATCGGCACTGCTCTTCATCCTCTCAGGGGTCTGTGATCGGCATTGTTCTTCATCCTTTCAGGGGTCTGTGATCTGCACTGCGCTTCAGCTTCTCAGGGATCTGTGATCCGCACTGCTATTCATCCTCTTAGGGGTCGAATCTGCACTGCTCTTCATCCTCTCAGCGATATGTGGTCGGCATTGCTCTTCATCCTCTCGGGGGTCTGTGATCGTCACTGCTCTTCATCCTCTTAGGGATCTGTGATCCGCACTGCTCTTCATCCTCTCAGGGGTCTGTGATCGGCACTGCTCTTCATCCTCTCAGTGGTCTGAGATCCGCACTGTTCTTCATCCTCTCAGGGGTCTGTGATACGCACTGCTCTTCATCTTCTCAGGGGTCTGTGATCGTCACTGCTCTTCATCCTCTCAGGGATCTGTGATCCGCACTGCTCTTCATCCTCTCAGGGGTCTGTGATTGGCCCTGCTCTTCATCCTCTCAGGGGGCTATGATCAGCACTGCTCTTCATCCTCTCAGGGATCTGTGATCCGTACTGCTCTTAATCCTCTCGAGTGTCTGTGATCGGCACTGCTCTTCATCCTCTCAGGGGTCTGTGACCGGTACTGCTCTTCATCCTCTCAGGGGTCTGTGATCGGCACTGCTCTTCATCTTCTCAGGGGTCTTTGACCGGCCCTGCTCTTCATCCTTTCAGGGGTCTGTGATCCGCACTGCTCTTCATCCTCTTACGGGTCTGTGATCGGCACTGATCTACATCCTCTCAGGGTTCTATGATCGGCACTGCTCTTCATCCTTTCAGTGGTCTGTGATCTGCACTGCTCTTCATCCTCTCAGGGGTCTATGACCGGCAATGCTCTTCATCTTCACAGGGGTCTGTGATCGGCACTGCTCTTCATCCTCTCAGGAATCTGTGATCCGCACTGCTCTGCACCCTTTCAGGGGTCTGTGATCCGCACTGCTCTTCATCCTTTTACGGGTCTGTGATCGGCACTGATCTACATCCTCTCAGGGTTCTGTGATCGGCACTGCTCTTCATCCTCTCAGGGGTCTATGACCGGCAATGCTCTTCATCCTCTCAGGGGACTGTAATCGGCACTGCTCCTTATCATCTCAGGGGTCTGTAATCTGCACTGCTCTTCATTCTCTCAGGGGTCTGTGATCGGCACTGCTCTTCATCTTCTCAGGGATCTTTGATCGGCACTGCTCTTCATCCTCTCGGGGGTCTGTGATCGGCACTGCTCTTCTTCCTCTTAGGAGTCTGTGATCGTCACTGCTCTTCATCCTCTTATGAATCTGTGATCCGCACTGATCTTCTTCCTCTCAGGGGTATGTGATCGGCACTGCTCTTCATCCTCTTAGGGGTCGAATCTGCACTGCTCTTCATCCTCTCGGGAATCTGTGATCCGCACTGCTCTTCAGCCTCTCAGGGCTCTGTGAATTGCACTGATCTTCATCTTCACAGGGGTCTGTGATCGGCACTGCTCTTCATACTCTCATAGGTCTGTGATCGGCACTGCTCTTCATCTTCTCAGGGGTCGAATCCGAACTGCTCTTCATCCTCTCAAGGATTTGTGATCTGCACTGCTCTTAATCCTCTCAGGTGTCTGTGATCGGCAGTGCTCTTCATCCTCTCAGGGGTCTGTGATCGGCACTGCTCTTCATCCTCTCAGGGGTCGAATCTGCACTGCTCTTCATCCTCCCAGTGGTCTGTGATTGGCATTGCTCTTCATCCTCTCAGGGTTCTGTGATTCGCACTGCTCTTCATCCTCTCAGGGGTCTGTGACCGGCACTGCTCTTCATCTTCCCAGGGGTCTGCGACTGGCACAGCTCTTCATCCTCTCAGGGATATGTGATCCGCACTGCTCTTCATCTTCTCAGGGGTCTGTGACCGGCACTGCTCTTCATTTTCTCAGGGATCGTTGATCGGCACTGCTCTTCATCCTCTCGGGGGTCTGTGATAATCACTGCTCTTCATCCTCTTAGGGATCTGTGATCGGCACTGCTCTTCATCCTCTCAGGGGTCTGTGATCGGCACTGCTCTTCATCTTCTCAGGGGTCTGTGATCGGCACTGCTTTTCATCCTCTCAGGGGTCTGTGATCATCACTGCTCTTCATCCTCTCAGGGGTATGTGATCGGCACTGCTCTTCATCCTCTCAGGGTCTGTGATCAGCACTGCTCTTCATCCTCTCAGGGGTCTGTGATCATCACTGCTCTTCATCCTCTCAGGGGTATGTGATCGGCACTGCTCTTCATCCTCACAGGGGTCTGTGATCGGCACTGCTCTTCATCTTCTCAGGGGTCTGTGATCGGCACTGCTTTTCATCCTCTCAGGGGTCTGTGATCATCACTGCTCTTCATCCTCTCAGGGGTCTGTGATTGGCACTGCTCTTCATCTTCTCAGGAGTATGTGATCGGCACTGCTCTTCATCCTCTCAGAGATCTGTGATCGGCATTGCTCTTCATCCTCTCAGGGGTCTGTGATTGGCACTGCTCTTCATCTTCTCAGGGGTCAGTGATCAGCAGTGCTCTTCATCCTTTCAGGGGTCTGTGATCGGCCCTGCTCTTCATTCTTTCAGGGGTCTGTGATCTGCACTGCTCTTCATCCTCTCAGGGGTCTGTGATCGTTGCTGCTCTTCATCCTCCCAGGGATCTGTGATCCGCACTGCTCTTCATCCTCTCAGGGGTCTGTGATTGGCACTGCTCTTCAGCCTCTCAGGGGGCTGAAATCAGCACTGATCTTCATCCTCTCAGGGGTCTGTGATCATCACTGCTCTTCATCCTTTTCAGGGGTCTGTGATCGGCCCTGCTCTTCATCTTCACAGGGGTCTGTGATCGGCACTGCTCTTCATCCTCTCAGGGATCTGTGATCGGCACTGCTCTTCATCCTTTCAGGGGTCTGTGATCCGCACTGCTCTTCATCCTCTTACGGGTCTGTGATCGGCACTGATCTACATCCTCTCAGGGTTCTGTGATCTGCACTGCTCTTCATCCTCTCAGGGGTCTGTGATCCCCACTGCTCCTTATCATCTCAGGGGTCTGTAATCTGCACTGCTCTTCATTCTCTCAGGGGTCGGTGATCGGCACTGCTCTTCATCCTCTCAGGGGTATGTGATCGTCACTGCTCTTCATCCTCTCAGGGGTATGTGATCGTCACTGCTCTTGATCCTCTCAGGGGTCTGAGATCGTTACTGCTCTTCAGCCTCTTAGGGATCTGTGATCCGCACTGCTCTTCATCCTCTCAGGGGTATGTGATCGTCACTGCTCTTCATCCTCTTAGGGGTCGAATCTACACTGCTCTTCATCCTCTCAGGGGGCTGTGATCAGCACTGCTCTTCATCCTCTCAGGGATCTGTGATCTGCACTGCTCTTCAGCCTCTCAGGGGTATGTGATCGGCACTGCTCTTCATCCTCTCAGGAATCTGTGATCCGCACTGCTCTTCATCATCTCAGGGGTCTGTGATCTTCACTGCTCTTCATCCTTTCAGGGGTCTGTGATCCGCACTGCTCTTCATCCTCTCATGGGTCTGTGATCGGCACTGCTCTTCATCTTCTCAGGGGTCGAATGCGAACTGCTCTTCATCCTCTCAGGGATTTGTGATCCGCACTGCTCTTCATCCTCTCAGGGGTCTGTGATCGGTACTGCTCTTCATCCTCTCAGGGGTCGAATCTGCACTGCTGTTCATCCTCCCAGTGGTCTTTGATTGGCATTGCTCTTCATCCTCTCAGGGGTCTGTGATCCGCACTGCTCTTCATCCTCTCAGGGGTCTGTGATCGGCACTGCTCTTCATCCTCTCAGGGGTCGAATCTGCACTGCTCTTCATCCTACCAGTGGTCTGTGATTGGCATTGCTCTTCATCCTCTCAGGGGTCTGTGATCCGCACTGCTCTTCATCCTCTCAGGGGTCTGTGATCCGCACTGCTCTTCATCCTCTCAGGGATCTGTGATCTGCAATGATCTTCATCCTCTCAGGGGTCTGTGATCCGCACTTGTCTTCATCCTCTCAGGGGTCTGTGATTGGCACTCCTCTTCATCCTCTCAGGGCTCTGTGATCTGCAATGATCTTCATCCTCTCAGGGGTCTGTGATTGGCACTGCTCTTCATCCTCTCAGGGGTCTGTGATCGGCACTGCTCTTTATCCTCTTAGGGATCTGTGATCGGCACTGCTCTTCATCCTCTTAGGGGTCGAAACTGCACTGCTCTTCATCCTCTCAGGGATCTGTGATCCGCACTGCTCTTCATCCTCTCAGGGGTCTGTGATCAACACTGCTCTTCATCCTCTCAGGGGTCAGTGATCCGCACTGCTCTTCATCCTCTCAGGGATCTGTTATCGGCACTGCTCTTCATCCTTTCAGAGATTTGTGATCGGCACTGCTCTTCATCCTCTCAGGGGTCTGTGATTGGTACTGCTCTTCATCCTCTCAGGTGTCTGTGATCCGCACTGCTCTTCATCCTCTCAGGAGTCAGTGATCAGCTGTGCTCTTCATCCTCTCAGGGGTATGTGATCGGCACTGCTCTTCATTCTTTCAGGGGTCTGTGATCTGCACTGCTCTTCATCCTCTCAGGGGTCTGTGATCCGCACTGCTCTTCATCCTCTCAGGGGTCTGTGATCGGCATTGCTCTTCATCCTCTCAGGGGACTGTGATCGGCACTGTGCTTCATTTTCTCAGTGGTCTGTGACCGGCACTGCTCTTCATCTTCTCAGGGATCTTTCATCGGTACTGCTCTTCATCCTCTCAGGGATCTGTGACCAGTACTGCTCTTCATCCTCTCAGGGATCTGTGATCCGCACTGCTCTTAATCCTCTCAGGTGTCTGTGATCCGCACTGCTCTTCATCCTCTCAGGGGTCTGTGATCGGCACTGCTCTACATCCTCTCAGGGGTCAGTGATCAGCAGTGCTCTTCATCCTTTCAGGGGTATGTGATCTGCACTGCTCTTCATCCTCTCAGGGATCTGTGATCGGCACTGCTCTTCATCCTCTCAGGTGACTGTGATCGGCACTGCTCTACATCCTCTCAGGGGTCTGTGATCTGCACTGCTCTTCATCCTCTCAGGGGTCTGTGATCGGCACTGCTCTTCATCCTCTCAGGCGACTGTGATCGGCACTGCGCTTCATCTTCTCAGGGGTCTGTGAGCGGCACTGCTCTTAATCCTCTCAGGTGTCTGTGATTGGCACTGCTCTTCATCCTCTCAGGGATCTGTGATCGGCATTGCTCTTCATCCTTGTTAGACCTGGCACCTTGGCGTGAGTCTCCCTTCCTCTTTTTGTCGCTGTGCCTCATGTGTTTTTATGGTGTTGGCCGCTCAGCGCGCTGTGCCACTGCCAACCAGTGTCGCGGTGCGAGTGCTCCCTATGTAAATTGTATATGTTGGTTGGATTCCATGATTGGATTGTTTGATTTACTGTCAGACCCCAGTAAAGTGCGCCAGGGGCGCCAGGGCATGTAAATGCGAACACCGCTGGTGGGCTTGCAGCACTGGTTGTGCCACCCACAAGAGCGGCCGGTAAAATATGTCTGAGGTCTGCCACCGCAGAACCTGCGTGCAGTCTGGTACTGACATGCTGACCGGCAAGTGCCCACACTGGCCAGTCCCTAAAACCTTCCCTTAGCTGCATGTTAGTCACCCCTCTGGTAGGCCCACGGGCAGGGTGCGTTGTAAGCCTAAGGTAGGACAAGCCCGGATGCGTGGCATGTCCTAGTAGTGAATTACCGCCATCTTGTTTTTCACTACTGCAAGGCTACCCTGTTCTCATAGGCCAGTATGGGCGGCCTGGATTATTACACCCTATGATCCTAACCGACCCAGGGAACATGGTAGAAGATTGAGTTTAGTATGCCTGAACTCGGAATAATAAGGTACATCTTTTCGCAAGGTTTATTTTAATATTCCGGGTTTGCAAATGCCGCTTTTAGAAAGTCGGCCTTTGCTTGCCTAAACATTTCAGCCGCCTCTGCGTGATGTGTATCTGATGTCTGGCTGGTGTGAGTGACAGGGCTGGGGGAACCCAGATGGGCAGGGCCAGGTAGCCTGGTATGAATAGGACGATCGACAGGTAGATGGGTGGGAGGAGTGCTCCTAGGTTCTGAATAGGACAGTGCTCCGCTACCTCGATGCCGGCTCCACCCCCTGTGGAGCGTCTGATGACTCTGCCCTGCACTCTGAAAGAAGAAGCCTGCATCACGTAAACAAAGTGCTCAGAAACCGGACTGAACTAGGCAAGGGCCCCCCTGGCCTGGGAGAACAAAAGATTTGTGGTATAAATGGAGGAGCCCTGCTCCTAAGAAACTAGATCCGCTTTTGACCAAGAAGAATCTCTGCCTGAGGAGGAGGCACCGGGAAAGCTGTAGGAGGAAGACTGTCCCTATCCTGGGGGATTGGCCTGCAGTGGTGACCTTGCTGCCAAAGGAGAGAAGAGAAACTGTTGCTGAAAACTTTACTTTACTTTTACTTTCAAGACTTGTGCTTTTCCAAAACGATCTCCAAGGGCTTGGAACTGAGCTTGCCCCCTGAACTGAGCCCCAGGACCATTGGGCTCTACCTGATCTTCACTCGCCTGCTGCTGGACTGTGGTGTCCTTTCCCACGCCGGAGCTGTGACCCTCGTGCCCAGTCCCTCCCTGAGCCGTGACCAGGACTGCTTAGCCGCCCCCGCCTTGGGAAGAGCCTCGCTCGATCGGAGCCGCTCCCCCTACGCTGTGCAGGGCTGCCCCGTCACCTCGCTCGTGGAGGCTCGCTGTGCACCTTCACCCTCCCGCCGGAATCGGCGTGTGAGCATCTCCAAGCCTCGGACGGCCCGGACGCATCTGCGTGCCCGGCTGCCCCGCTTTGTTCACCCGCCACCTACAACACCCCGCTCTTGTCGTGAGCCTGAGGATCAGACACCCTCGTGAAGTGTGGGAGCCCCGGACGCCGCCTCGCTCTTCTGTCGAAGAGCCAATGAAATCCCGCACCCGCCTTTGCGTCAAGAAACAAGGTACTGTACTTACGAACTCGACCGCGAGCTCGCATCGGATCCAGGGTCCGCAACGTTCTTATTTCCCTGTCATCTGCTGTGTGCTTCCGGGGCGCTGCCTCAGCACAAAGTACGCTGAGGCCTACAGTTACCTTGTGCCCGCCTAAAGAACTTTACGTAAAACAAAGAGAACTTTACCGTATTTCCAAGAATTGTGGCCCCATCAGTTCAACGTTACTGGGCCTTGTATTTGAATCTCCTGAATCTACATAAAAGCTTATTTTTATATACTTCCTGATTGGTGTCCATTTGTGGTGCATGCAAGGGGTTTACTGTATGTGTAATTGCATTTGCTTAACCGTGTACGCCTGAGACTTAGCCTAGACTGCTCGCGCCACGCACCTAGAGGGTGAGCAGGGGTTATTCTGGGGAGTCATCCTTCGCCCTGACAAGAAGTAAAGAGTCCCTGCTTGTTGTGGGTTCACACCTGCGTCAACCAGAGCCCCCTCATTTCTAACAATCCTCTCAGGGGTCTGTGATTGGCACTGCTCTTCATCCTCTCAGGGATCTGTGATCCGCATTGCTCTTCATCTTCTCAGGGGTCTTTGACCGGTACTGATCTTCATCCTCTCAGGGGTCTGTGAACCGCACTGCTCTTCATCATCTCAGCCATCTGTGATCGGCACTGCTCTTCATCCTTTCAGGGGTCTGTGATCGCCCTGCTCTTCATCCTCTCAGGGGTCTGTGATCCGCACTGATCTTCATCCTCTCAGGGGTCTGTGATTGGCACTGCTCTTCATCTTCTCAGGAGTCTGTGATCCGCACTGCTCTTAATCCTCTCAGGTGTCTGTGATCGGCACTGCTCTTCATCCTCTCAGGGGTCTGTGATCGGCCCTGCTCTTCATCCTCTCAGGGGTCTGTGATCATCACTGCTCTTCATCCTCTCAGGAATCTGTGATCAGCACTGCTCTTCATCCTCTCAGGGTTCTGTGATCGGCACTGCTCTTCATCCTCTCAGGGGTCTATGACCGGCAATGCTCTTCATCCTCTCAGGGGTCTGAGATCCGCACTACTCTTAATCCTCTCAGGGGATTGTAATCGGCACTGCTCCTTATCATCTCAGGGGTCTGTAATCTGCACTGCTCTTCATTCTCTCAGGGGTCTGTGATCGGCACTGCTCTTCATCCTCTCTGGGGTCTGTGATCGGCATTGTTCTTCATCCTTTCAGGGGTATGTGATCTGCACTGCGCTTCATCTTCTCAGGGGTCTGTGACCGGCACTGCTCTTCATCTTCTAAGGGATCTTTGATCGGCACTGCTCTTCATCCTCTCAGGGGTCTGTGATCGGCACTGCTCTTCATCCTCTCAGGGGTCTGTGATCGGCATTGTTCTTCATCCTTTCAGGGGTCTGTGATCTGCACTGCGCTTCAGCTTCTCAGGGATCTGTGATCCGCACTGCTATTCATCCTCTTAGGGGTCGAATCTGCACTGCTCTTCATCCTCTCAGCGATATGTGGTCGGCATTGCTCTTCATCCTCTCGGGGGTCTGTGATCGTCACTGCTCTTCATCCTCTTAGGGATCTGTGATCCGCACTGCTCTTCATCCTCTCAGGGGTCTGTGATCGGCACTGCTCTTCATCCTCTCAGTGGTCTGAGATCCGCACTGTTCTTCATCCTCTCAGGGGTCTGTGATACGCACTGCTCTTCATCTTCTCAGGGGTCTGTGATCGTCACTGCTCTTCATCCTCTCAGGGATCTGTGATCGGCATTGTTCTTCATCCTTTCAGGGGTATGTGATCTGCACTGTGCTTCATCTTCACAGGGGTCTGTGAACGGCACTGCTCTTCATCTTCTAAGGGATCTTTGATCGGCACTGCTCTTCATCCTTTCAGAGTTCTTTGATCTGCACTGCTCTTCATCCTCTCAGGGGTATGTGATCGTCACTGCTCTTCATCCTCTTAGGGATCTGTGATCCGCACTGCTCTTCATCCTCGATCAGCACTGCTCTTAATCCTCTCAGGGATCTGTGATCCGCACTGCTCTTCAGCCTCTTAGGGATCTGTGATCCGCACTGCTCTTCAGCCTCTTAGGGATCTGTGATCCGCACTGCTCTTCAGCCTCTCAGGGCTCTGTGAATTGCACTGATCTTCATCTTCACAGGGCTCTGTGATCGGCACTGCTCTTCATCCTCTCATGGGTCTGTGATCGGCACTGCTCTTCATCTTCTCAGGGGTCGAATCCGAACTGCTCTTCATCCTCTCAAGGATTTGTGATCTGCACTGCTCTTAATCCTCTCAGGTGTCTGTGATCGGCAGTGCTCTTCACCCTCTCAGGGGTCTGTGATCGGCACTGCTCTTCATCCTCTCAGGGGTCTGTGATCGGCACTGCTCTTCATCCTCTCTGGGGTCTGTGATCGGCATTGTTCTTCATCCTTTCAGGGGTATGTGATCTGCACTGTGCTTCATCTTCACAGGGGTCTGTGAACGGCACTGCTCTTCATCTTCTAAGGGATCTTTGATCGGCACTGCTCTTCATCCTTTCAGAGTTCTTTGATCTGCACTGCTCTTCATCCTCTCAGGGGTATGTGATCGTCACTGCTCTTCATCCTCTTAGGGATCTGTGATCCGCACTGCTCTTAATCCTCGATCAGCACTGCTCTTAATCCTCTCAGGGATCTGTAATCCGCACTGCTCTTCAGCCTCTTAGGGATCTGTGATCCGCACTGCTCTTCATCCTCTCAGGGGTCTGAGATTGGCACTGCTCTTCATCCTTTCAGAGTTCTTTGACCTGCACTGCTCGTCATCCTCTCAGGGGTCTGTGATCGGCACTACTCTTCATCTTCTCAGGGGTCTGTGACCGGCACTGCTCTTCATCTTCTCAGGGGTCTGTGACCGGCACTGCTCTTCATCCTCTCAGGGGTATGTGATCGTCACTGCTCTTCATCCTCTTAAGGATCTGTGATCCGCACTGCTCTTCATCCTCTCGGGGGTCTGTGATCGGCACTGCTCTTCATCCTCTTAGGGATCTGTGATCCGCACTGCTCTTCATCCTCTCAGGGATCTGTGATCGGCATTGTTCTTCATCCTTTCAGGGGTATGTGATCTGCACTGTGCTTCATCTTCACAGGGGTCTGTGAACGGCACTGCTCTTCATCTTCTAAGGGATCTTTGATCGGCACTGCTCTTCATCCTTTCAGAGTTCTTTGATCTGCACTGCTCTTCATCCTCTCAGGGGTATGTGATCGTCACTGCTCTTCATCCTCTTAGGGATCTGTGATCCGCACTGCTCTTCATCCTCGATCAGCACTGCTCTTAATCCTCTCAGGGATCTGTGATCCGCACTGCTCTTCAGCCTCTTAGGGATCTGTGATCCGCACTGCTCTTCAGCCTCTTAGGGATCTGTGATCCGCACTGCTCTTCAGCCTCTCAGGGCTCTGTGAATTGCACTGATCTTCATCTTCACAGGGCTCTGTGATCGGCACTGCTCTTCATCCTCTCATGGGTCTGTGATCGGCACTGCTCTTCATCTTCTCAGGGGTCGAATCCGAACTGCTCTTCATCCTCTCAAGGATTTGTGATCTGCACTGCTCTTAATCCTCTCAGGTGTCTGTGATCGGCAGTGCTCTTCACCCTCTCAGGGGTCTGTGATCGGCACTGCTCTTCATCCTCTCAGGGGTCTGTGATCGGCACTGCTCTTCATCCTCTCTGGGGTCTGTGATCGGCATTGTTCTTCATCCTTTCAGGGGTATGTGATCTGCACTGTGCTTCATCTTCACAGGGGTCTGTGAACGGCACTGCTCTTCATCTTCTAAGGGATCTTTGATCGGCACTGCTCTTCATCCTTTCAGAGTTCTTTGATCTGCACTGCTCTTCATCCTCTCAGGGGTATGTGATCGTCACTGCTCTTCATCCTCTTAGGGATCTGTGATCCGCACTGCTCTTAATCCTCGATCAGCACTGCTCTTAATCCTCTCAGGGATCTGTGATCCGCACTGCTCTTCAGCCTCTTAGGGATCTGTGATCCGCACTGCTCTTCATCCTCTCAGGGGTCTGAGATTGGCACTGCTCTTCATCCTTTCAGAGTTCTTTGACCTGCACTGCTCGTCATCCTCTCAGGGGTCTGTGATCGGCACTACTCTTCATCTTCTCAGGGGTCTGTGACCGGCACTGCTCTTCATCTTCTCAGGGGTCTGTGACCGGCACTGCTCTTCATCCTCTCAGGGGTATGTGATCGTCACTGCTCTTCATCCTCTTAAGGATCTGTGATCCGCACTGCTCTTCATCCTCTCGGGGGTCTGTGATCGGCACTGCTCTTCATCCTCTTAGGGATCTGTGATCCGCACTGCTCTTCATCCTCTCAGGGGTCTGTGATCAGCACTGCTCTTCATCTTCTCAGGGGTCTGTGATCGGCACTGCTTTTCATCCTCTCAGGGGTCTGTGATCATCACTGCTCTTCATCCTCTCAGGGGGCTTTGATCATCACTGCTCTTCATCCCCTCAGGGGTATGTGATCGGCACTGCTCTTCATCCTCTCAGGGGTCTGTGATCAGCACTGCTCTTCATCCTCTCAGGGGTCTGAGATCCGCACTACTCTTAATCCTCTCAGTGGACTGTAATCGGCACTGCTCCTTATCATCTCAGGGGTCTGTAATCTGCACTGCTCTTCATTCTCTCAGGGGTCTGTGATCGGCACTGCTCTTCATCCTCTCAGGGGTCTGTGATCGGCATTGTTCTTCATCCTTTCAGGGGTATTTGATCTGCACTGCGCTTCATCTTCTCAGGGGTCTGTGACCGGCACTGCTCTTCATCTTCTCACGGATCTTTGATCGGCACTGCTCTTCATCCTCTCGGGGGTCTGTAATCGGCACTGCTCTTCATCCTTCCAGAGTTCTTTGACCTGCACTGCTCGTCATCCTCTCAGGGGTCTGTGATCGGCACTGCTCTTCATCCTCTCGGGGGTCTGTGATCGGCACTGCTCTTCATCCTCTTAGGGATCTGTGATCCGCACTGCTCTTCATCCTCTCAGTGGTCTATGATCGGCACTGCTCTTCATCTTCTCAGGGGTCTGTGATCGGCACTGCTCTTCATCCTCTCAGGGGTCTGTGATCCGCACTGTTCTTCATCCACTCAGGGGTCTATGACCGGCAATGCTCTTCATCCTCTCAGGGGTCTGAGATCCGCAGTACTCTTAATCCTCTCAGGGGACTGTAATCGGTACTGCTCCTTATCATCTCAGGGGTCTGTAATCTGCACTGCTCTTCATTCTCTCAGGGGTCTGTGATCGGCACTGCTCTTCATCCTCTCAGGGGTCTGTGATCGGCATTGTTCTTCATCCTTTCAGGGGTCTGTGACCGGCAATGCTCTTCATCTTCTCAGGGGTCTATGACCGGCAATGCTCTTCATCCTCTCAGGGGTCTGAGATCCGCAGTACTCTTAATCCTCTCAGGGGACTGTAATCGGTACTGCTCCTTATCATCTCAGGGGTCTGTAATCTGCACTGCTCTTCATTCTCTCAGGGGTCTGTGATCTGCACTGCGCTTCATCTTCTCAGGGGTCTGTGACCGGCACTGCTCTTCATCTTCTCACGGATCTTTGATCGGCACTGCTCTTCATCCTCTCGGGGGTCTGTGATCGGCACTGCTCTTCATCCTTCCAGAGTTCTTTGACCTGCACTGCTCTTCATCCTCTCAGGGGTCTGTGATCGGCACTGCTCTTCATCCTCTCGGGGGTCTGTGATCGGCACTGCTCTTCATCCTCTCAGTGGTCTATGATCGGCACTGCTCTTCATCTTCTCAGGGGTCTGTGATCGGCACTGCTCTTCATCCTCTCAGGGGTCTGTGATCCGCACTGTTCTTCATCCACTCAGGGGTCTGTGATCGGCACTAATCTTCATCTTCTCAGGGGTCTGTGACCGGCACTGCTCTTCATCTTCTCAGGGATCTTTGATCGGCAGTGCTCTTCATCCTCTCGGGAGTCTGTGATCGGCACTGCTCTTCATCCTCTTAGGGATCTGTGATCCGCACTGCTCTTTATCCTCTCAGGGGTCTGTGATCGGCACTGCTCTTTATCTTCTCAGGGGTCTGTGATCGTCACTGCTCTTCATCCTCTCAGGGATCTGTGATCCACACTGCTCTTCATCCTCTGAGGGATCTGTTATCGGCACTGCTCTTCATCCTTTCAGAGATTTGTGATCGACACTGCTCTTCACCCTCTCAGGGGTCTGTGATTGGCACTGCTCTTCATCCTCACAGGGATCTGTGATCGGCACTGCCCTTCCTCCTCTCAGGAATCTGTGATGGGCACTGCTCTTCATCTTCTCAGGAGTCTGTGATCGTCACTGCTCTTCATCCTCTCAGGGATCTGTGATCCGCACTGCTCTTCATCCTCTGAGGGATCTGTTATCGGCACTGCT
This sequence comes from Triturus cristatus, assembly GCF_964204655.1. Classification (NCBI taxonomy): domain Eukaryota; kingdom Metazoa; phylum Chordata; class Amphibia; order Caudata; family Salamandridae; genus Triturus; species Triturus cristatus. The sequence goes on from NC_140579.1 coordinate 747,110,444, forward strand.
CTTCATCCTTTCAGAGATTTGTGATCGGCACTGCTCTTCACCCTCTCAGGGGTTCTGTGATTGGCATTGCTCTTCATCCTTTCAGGGGTCTGTGATCTGCACTGCTCTTCATCTTCTCAGGGGTCTTTGACCGGTACTGCTCTTCATCCTCTGAGGGATCTGTGAGCGGCACTGCTCTTCATGCTCTGAGGGATCTGTGAGCGGCACTGCTCTTCATCCTCTAAGCGATCTGTGATCGGCACTGCTCTTAATCCTCTCAGGTGTCTGTGATCGGCCCTGCTCTTCATCCTCTCAGGGCTTTGTGATCATTACTGCTCTTCATCCTCTCAGGGATTTTTGATCCGCACTGATCTTCATCTTCACAGGGGTCTGTGATCGGCACTGCTCTTCATCCTCTCAGGGGTCTGTGATCGGCCCTGCTCTTCATCCTCTCAGGGCTTTGTGATCATCACTGCTCTTCATCCTCTCAGGGATTTTTGATCCGCACTGATCTTCATCTTCACAGGGGTCTGTGATCGGCACTGCTCTTCATCCTCTCAGGGGTCTGTGATCTGCACTGCTCTTCATCTTCTCAGGGGTCTGTGACCGGCACTGCTCTTCATCCTCTCAGGAATCTGTGATCCGCACTGCTCTTCATCCTTTCAGGGGTCTGTGATCTGCACTGCTCTTCATCCTTTTACGGGTCTGTGATCGGCACTGATCTACATCCTCTCAGGGTTCTGTGATCGGCACTGCTCTTCATCCTCTCAGGGGTCTATGACCGGCAATGCTCTTCATCCTCTCAGGGGTCTGTGTTCCGCACTACTCTTCATCCTCTCAGGGGACTGTAATCAGCACTACTCCTTATCTCAGGGGTCTGTAATCTGCACTGCTCTTCATCCTCTCAGGGATCTGTGATCTGCACTGCTCTTAATCCTCTCAGGGGTCTGTGATCGGCCCTGCTCTTCATCCTCTCAGGGGTCTGTGATCAGCCCTGCTCTTCATCCTCTCAGGGTGCTGTGATCAGCACTGCTCTTCATCTTCACAGGGGTCTGTGATTGGCACTGCTCTTCATCCTCTCAGGGGTCTGTGATCCGCACTGCTCTTCATCCTCTCAGGGGTCTGTGATCGGCACTGCTCTACATCCTCTCAGGGGTCAGTGATCAGCAGTGCTCTTCATCCATTCAGGGGTCAGTGATCGGCACTGCTCTTCATCCTCTCAGGGGTCTGTGATCCGCACTGCTCTTGATCCTCTCAGGGGTCTGTGATCATCACTGCTCTTCATCCTCTCAGGGATCTGTGATCTGCACTACTCTTCATCCCTTCAGGGGTCTGTGACCGGTACTGCTCTTCATCCTCTCAGGGGTCTGTGACCGGCACTGCTCTTCATCCTCTCAGGGATTTGTGATCGTCACTGCTCTTCATCCTCTCAGGGATCTGTGATCTGCACTGCTCTTCATCCTTTCAGGGGTCTGTGATCAGCATTGCTCTTCATTCTTTCAGGGGTCTGTGATCGGCACTGCTCTTCATCCTCTCAGGGGTCTGTGACCGGTACTCCTCTTCATCCTCTCAGGGGTCTGTGATCCGCACTGCTCTTAATCCTCTCAGGTGTCTGTGATCGGCACTGCTCTTCATCCTCTCAGGTGACTGTGATCGGCACTGCTCTACATCCTCTCAGGGGTCAGTGATCAGCAGTGCTCTTCATCCTCTCAGGGGTCTGTGATCGGCACTGCTCTTCATTCTCTCAGGGGTCTGTGATCGGCACTGCTCTTCATCCTCTCAGGGGTCTGTGATCGGCATTGCTCTTCATCCTCTCAGGCGACTGTGATCGGCACTGCGCTTCATCTTCTCAGGGGTCTGTGACCGGCACTGCTCTTCATCTTCTCAGGGATCTTTCATCGGTACTGCTCTTCATCCTCTCAGGGGTCTGTGACCGGTACTGCTCTTCATCCTCTCAGGGGTCTGTGATCCGCACTGCTCTTAAACCTCTCAGGTGTCTGTGATCGGCACTGCTCTTCATCCTCTCAGGGGTCTGTGATCGGCCCTGCTCTTCATCCTCTCAGTTGTCTGTGATCGGCACTGCTCTTCTTCCTCTCAGGGGTCTGTGAGCGGCACTGCTCTTAATCCTCTCAGGTGTCTGTGATTGGCACTGCTCTTCATCCTCTCAGGGATCTGTGATCGGCATTGCTCTTCATCCTCTCAGGGGTCTGTGATTGGCACTGCTCTTCATCCTCTCAGGGATCTGTGATCGGCATTGCTCTTCATCTTCTCAGGGGTCTTTGACCGGTACTGATCTTCATCCTCTCAGGGATCTGTGATCAGCACTGCTCTTCATCATCTCAGCCATCTGTGATCGGCCCTGCTCTTCATCCTCTCAGGGATTTGTGATCCGCACTGATCTTCATCCTCTCAGGGGTCTGTGATTGGCACTGCTCTTCATCTTCTCAGGAGTCTGTGATCCGCACTGCTCTTAATCCTCTCAGGTGTCTGTGATCAGCACTGCTCTTCATCCTCTCAGGGGTCTGTGATCGGCCCTGCTCTTCATCCTCTCAGGGGTCTGTGATCATCACTGCTCTTCATCCTCTCAGGGGATTGTAATCGGCACTGCTCCTTATCATCTCAGGGGTCTGTAATCTGCACTGCTCTTCATTCTCTCAGGGGTCTGTGATCGGCACTGCTCTTCATCCTCTCAGGGGTCTGTGATCGGCATTGTTCTTCATCCTTTCAGGGGTATGTCTTCTGCACTGCGCTTCATCTTCACAGGGGTCTGTGACCGGCACTGCTCTTCATCTTCTAAGGGATCTTTGATCGGCACTGCTCTTCATTCTTTCAGAGTTCTTTGATCTGCACTGCTCTTCATCCTCTCAGGGGTATGTGATCGTCACTGCTCTTCATCCTCTTATGGATCTGTGATCCGCACTGCTCTTCATCCTCTCAGGGGGCTGTGATCAGCACTGCTCCTTATCCTCTTGGGGGTCTGTGATCGGCACTGCTCTTCATCCTTTCAGAGTTCTTTGATCTGCACTGCTCTTCATCCTCTCAGGGGTATGTGATCGTCACTGCTCTTCATCCTCTTAGGGATCTGTGATCAGCACTGCTCTTCATCCTCTCAGGGGGCTGTGATCAGCACTGCTCTTCATCCTCTCAGGGATCTGTGATCCGCACTGCTCTTCAGCCTCTTAGGGATCTGTGATCCGCACTGCTCTTCATCCTCTCAGGGGTCTGAGATCGGCACTGCTCTTCATCCTTTCAGAGTTCTTTGACCTGCACTGCTCTTCATCTTCTCAGGGGTCTGTGACCGGCACTGCTCTTCATCTTCTCAGGGATCTTTGATCGGCAGTGCTCTTCATCCTCTCGGGGGTCTGTGATCGGAACTGCTCTTCATCCTCTTAGGGATCTGTGATCCGCACTGCTCTTCATCCTCTCAGGGGTCTGTGATCGGCACTGCTCTTCCTCTTCTCAGGGGTCTGTGATCGGCACTGCTTTTCATCCTCTCAGGGGTCTGTGATCATCACTGCTCTTCATCCTCTCAGGGGGCTGTGATCATCACTGCTCTTCATCCTCTCAGGGGTATGTGATCGGCACTGCTCTTCATCCTCTCAGGGGTCTGTGATCAGCACTGCTCTTAATCCTCTCAGGGGTCTGTGATCATCACTGCTCTTCATCCTCTCAAGGGTATGTGATCGGCACTGCTCTTCATCCTCTCAGGGGTCTGTGATTGGCACTGCTCTTCATCTTCTCAGGGGTCTGTGATCGGCACTGCTTTTCATCCTCTCAGGGGTCTGTGATCATCACTGCTCTTCATCCTCTCAGGGGTCTGTGATTGGCACTGCTCTTCATCTTCTCAGGAGTCTGTGATCGGCACTGCTCTTCTTCCTCTCAGGGGTCTGTGAGCGGCACTGCTCTTCATCCTCTCAGAGATCTGTGATCGGCATTGCTCTTCATCCTCTCAGGGGTCTGTGATTGGCACTGCTCTTCATCTTCTCATGGGTCAGTGATCAGCAGTGCTCTTCATCCTTTCAGGGGTCTGTGATCTGCACTGCTCTTCATCCTCTCAGGGTCTGTGATCGTTGCTGCTCTTCATCCTCTCAGGGATCTGTGATCCGCACTGCTCTTCATCCTCTCAGGGGTCTGTGATTGGCAATGCTCTTCAGTCTCTCAGGGGGCTGTGATCAGCACTGATCTTCATCCTCTCAGGGGTCTGTGATCATCACTGCTCTTCATCCTCTCAGGGGTCTGTGATCGGCCCTGCTCTTCATCTTCACAGGGGTCTGTGATCGGCACTGCTCTTCATCCTCTCAGGAATCTGTGATCCGCACTGATCTACATCCTCTTACGGGTCTGTGATCAGCACTGATCTACATCCTCTCAGGGTTCTGTGATCTGCACTGCTCTTCATCCTCTCAGGGTCTATGACCAGCAATGCTTTTCATCCTCTCAGGGGTCTGTGATCCCCACTGCTCCTTATCATCTCAGGGGTCTGTAATCTACACTGCTCTTCATTCTCTCAGGGGTCGGTGATCGGCACTGCTCTTCATCCTCTCAGGGGTCTGTGATCGGCATTGTTCTTCATCCTTTCAGGGGTATGTGATCTGCACTGCGCTTCATCTTCTCAGGGGTCTGTGACCGGCACTGCTCTTCATCTTCTAAGGGATCTTTGATCGGCACTGCTCTTCATCCTCTCAGGGGTATGTGATCGTCACTGCTCTTCATCCTCTTAGGGATCTGTGATCCGCACTGCTCTTCATCCTCCCAGTGGTCTGTGATCAGCACTGCTCTTCATTCTCTCAGGGATCTGTGATCCGCACTGCTCTTCAGCCTCTTAGGGTTCTGTGATCCGCACTGCTCTTCATCCTCTCAGGGGTCTGAGATCGTTACTGCTCTTCAGCCTCTCAGGGATCTGTGATCCGCACTGCTCTTCAGCCTCTTAGGGATCTGTGATCCGCACTGCTCTTCATCCTCTCAGGGGTATGTGATCGGCACTGCTCTTCATCCTCTTAGGGGTCGAATCTACACTGCTCTTCATCCCTTCAGGGGGCTGTGATCAGCACTGCTATTCATCCTCTCAGGGATCTGTGATCTGCACTGCTCTTCAGCATCTCAGGGGTATGTGATCGGCACTGCTCTTCATCCTCTCAGGAATCTGTGATCCGCACTGCTCTTCATCATCTCAGGGGTCTGTGATCTGCACTGCTCTTCATCCTTTCAGGGGTCTGTGATCCGCACTGCTCTTCATCCTCTCATGGGTCTGTGATCAGCACTGCTCTTCATCTTCTCAGGGGTCGAATGCGAACTGCTCTTCATCCTCTCAGGGATTTGTGATCCGCACTGCTCTTAATCCTCTCAGGTGTCTGTGATCGGCAGTGCTCTTCATCCTCTCAGGGGTCTGTGATCGGCACTGCTCTTCATCCTCTCAGGGGTCGAATCTGCACTGCTGTTCATCCTCCCAGTGGTCTGTGATTGGCATTGCTCTTCATCCTCTCAGGGGTCTGTGATCTGCACTGCTCTTCATCCTCTCAGGGGTCTGTGATCGGCACTGCTCTTCATCCTCTCAGGGATCTGTGATCGGCACTGCTCTTCATCCTCTCAGGGGTCGAATCTGCACTGCTCTTCATCCTACCAGTGGTCTGTGATTGGCATTGCTCTTCATCCTCTCAGGAGTCTGTGATCCGCACTGCTCTTCATCCTCTCAGGGGTCTGTGATCCGCACTGCTCTTCATCCTCTCAGGGATCTGTGATCTGCAATGATCTTCATCCTCTCAGGGGTCTGTGATTGGCACTGCTCTTCATCCTCTCAGGGGTCTGTGATCGGCACTGCTCTTCATCCTCTTAGGGATCTGTGATCGGCACTGCTCTTCATCCTCTTAGGGGTCAAAACTGCACTGCTCTTCATCCTCTCAGGGATCTGTGATCCGCACTGCTCTTCATCCTCTCAGGGGTCTGTGATCAACACTGCTTTTCATCCTCTCAGGGGTCAGTGATCCGCACTGCTCTTCATCCTCTCAGGGATCTGTTATTGGCACTGCTCTTCATCATTTCAGAGATTTGTGATCGGCACTGCTCTTCATCCTCTCAGGGGTCTGTGATTGGTACTGCTCTTCATCCTCTCAGGTGTCTGTGATCCGCAGTGCTCTTCATCCTTTCAGGGGTCTGTGATCGGCATTGCTCTTCATTCTTTCAGGGGTCTGTGATCTGCACTGCTCTTCATCCTCTCAGGGGTCTGTGATCCGCACTGCTCTTCATCCTCTCATGGGTCTGTGATCGGCATTGCTCTTCATCCTCTCAGGGGACTGTGATCGGCACTGCGCTTCATCTTTTCAGGGGTCTGTGACCGGCACTGCTCTTCATCTTCTTAGGGATCTTTCATCGGTACTGCTCTTCATCCTCTCAGGGGTCTGTGACCGGTACTGCTCTTCATCCTCTCAGGGGTCTGTGATCCGCACTGCTCTTAATCCTCTCAGCTGTCTGTGATCGGCACTGCTCTTCATCCTCTCAGGGGTCTGTGATCGGCACTGCTCTACATCCTCTCAGGGTTCTGTGATCTGCACTGCTCTTCATCCTCTCAGGGTCTATGACCAGAAATGCTCTTCATCCTCTCAGGGGTCTGTGATCCCCACTGCTCCTTATCATCTCAGGGGTCTGTAATCTGCACTGCTCTTCATTCTCTCAGGGGTCGGTGATCGGCACTGCTCTTCATCCTCTCAGGGGTCTGTGATTGGCATTGTTCTTCATCCTTTCAGGGGTATGTGATCTGCACTGCGCTTCATCTTCTCAGGGGTCTGTGACCGGCACTGCTCTTCATCTTCTAAGGGATCTTTGATCGGCACTGCTCTTCATCCTCTCAGGGGTATGTGATCGTCACTGCTCTTCATCCTCTTAGGGATCTGTGATCTGCACTGCTCTTCATCCTCTCAGGGGGCTGTGATCAGCACTGCTCTTCATCCTCTCAGGGATCTGTGATCCGCACTGCTCTTCAGCCTCTTAGGGATCTGTGATCCGCACTGCTCTTCATCCTCTCAGGGGTCTGAGATCGTTACTGCTCTTCAGCCTCTCAGGGATCTGTGATCCGCACTGCTCTTCAGCCTCTAAGGGATCTGTGATCCGCACTGCTCTTCATCCTCTCAGGGGTATGTGATCGGCACTGCTCTTCATCCTCTTAGGGGTCGAATCTACACTGCTCTTCATCCTCTCAGGGGGCTGTGATTAGCACTGCTCTTCATCCTCTCAGGGATCTGTGATCTGCACTGCTCTTCAGCCTCTCAGGGGTATGTGATCGGCACTGCTCTTCATCCTCTCAGGAATCTGTGATCCGCACTGCTCTTCATCATCTCAGGGGTCTGTGATCTGCACTGCTCTTCATCCTTTCAGGGGTCTGTGATCCGCACTGCTCTTCATCCTCTCATGGGTCTGTGATCGGCACTGCTCTTCATCTTCTCAGGGGTCGAATGCGAACCGCTCTTCATCCTCTCAGGGATTTGTGATCCGCACTGCTCTTAATCCTCTCAGGTGTCTGTGATCGGCAGTGCTCTTCATCCTCTCAGGGGTCTGTGATCGGCACTGCTCTTCATCCTCTCAGGGGTCGAATCTGCACTGCTATTCATCCTCCCAGTGGTCTGTGAATGGCATTGCTCTTCATCCTCTCAGGGGTCTGTGATCCGCACTGCTCTTCATCCTCTCAGGGGTCTGTGATCGGCACTGCTCTTCATCCTCTTAGGGATCTGTGATCGGCACTGCTCTTCATCCTCTCAGGGGTCGAATCTGCACTGCTCTTCATCCTACCAGTGGTCTGTGATTGGCATTGCTCTTCATCCTCTCAGGGGTCTGTGATCCGCACTGCTCTTCATCCTCTCAGGGGTCTGTGATCCGCACTGCTCTTCATCCTCTAAGGGATCTTTGATCTGCAATGATCTTCATCCTCTCAGGGGTCTGTGATTGGCACTGCTCTTCATCCTCTCAGGGGTCTGTGATCGGCACTGCTCTTCATCCTCTTAGGGATCTGTGATCGGCACTGCTCTTCATCCTCTTAGGGGTCGAAACTGCACTGCTCTTCATCCTCTCAGGGATCTGTGATCCGCACTGCTCTTCATCCTCTCAGGGGTCTGTGATCAACACTGCTCTTCATCCTCTCAGGGGTCAGTGATCCGCACTGCTCTTCATCCTCTCAGGGATCTGGTATTGGCACTGCTCTTCATCATTTCAGAGATTTGTGATCGGCACTGCTCTTCATCCTCTCAGGGGTCTGTGATTGGTACTGCTCTTCATCCTCTCAGGTGTCTGTGATCCGCACTGCTCTTCATCCTCTCAGGGGTCAGTGATCAGCAGTGCTCTTCATCCTTTCAGGGGTCTGTGATCGGCATTGCTCTTCATTCTTTCAGGGGTCTGTGATCTGCACTGCTCTTCATCCTCTCAGGGGTCTGTGACCGGTACTCCTCTTCATCCTCTCAGGGGTCTGTGATCCGCACTGCTCTTAATCCTCTCAGGTGTCTGTGATCCGCACTGCTCTTCATCCTCTCAGGGGTCTGTGATCCGCACTGCTCTTCATCCTCTCATGGGTCTGTGATCGGCATTGCTCTTCATCATCTCAGGGGACTGTGATCGGCACTGCGCTTCATCTTCTCAGGGGTCTGTGACCGGCACTGCTCTTCATCTTCTTAGGGATCTTTCATCGGTACTGCTCTTCATCCTCTCAGGGGTCTGTGACCGGTACTGCTCTTCATCCTCTCAGGGGTCTGTGATCCGCACTGCTCTTAATCCTCTCAGCTGTCTGTGATCGGCACTGCTCTTCATCCTCTCAGGGGTCTGTGATCGGCACTGCTCTTCTTCCTCTCAAAGATCTGTGATCGGCACTGCTCTTCATCCTCTCAGGGGTCTGTGATTGGCATTGCTCTTCATCTTCTCAGGAGTCTGTGATCGGCACTGCTCTTCATCCTCTCAGGGATCTGTTTTCCGCACTGCTCTTATTCCTCTCAGGTGTCTGTGATTGGCATTGCTCTTCATCCTCTCAGGGATCTGTGATCGGCACTGCCGCCATTCTCTCAGGGGTCTGTGATCGGCACTGCTCTTCATCCTCTCAGGGGTCTGTGACCGGCATTGCTCTTCATCCTCTCAGGGGTCTGTGATCCGCACTGCTCTTAATCCTCTCAGGTGTCGGTGATCGGCACTGCTCTTCATCCTCTCAGGGGTCTGTGATCGGCCCTGCTCTTCATCCTCTCAGGGGTCTTTGATCGGCCCTGCTCTTCATCTTCTCAGGAGTCTGTGATCGGGAGTGCTCTTCATCCTCTCAGGGGTCTGTGATCGGCACTGCTCTTCATCCTCTCAGGGCTCTGTGATCGGCACTGCCCTTCATCCTCTCAGGGATCTGTGATTGGCACTGCTCTCCATGCTCTTAGGGGTCGAATCTGCACTGCTCTTCATCCTCTCAGGGGTCTGTGATCAGCACCGTTCTTTATCCTCTCAGGGGTCTGTTATCCGCACTGCTCTTCATCCTCTTAGGTGTCTGTGATCGGCACTGCTCTTCATCCTCTCAGGGGTCTGTGATCGGCACTGCTCTTCATCCTCTCAGGGGTCTGTCATCGTCACTGCTCTTCATCCACTCAGGGATCTGTGATCCCCACTGCTCTTCATCCTCTCAGGGGTATGTGATCGGCACTGCTCTTCATCCTCTTAGGGGTCGAAACTGCACTGCTCTTCATCCTCTCAGGGATCTGTGATCCGCACTGCTCTTCATCCTCTCAGGGGTCTGTGATCGGCACTGCTCTTCATCCTCTCAGGGGTCAGTGATCCGCACTGCTCTTCATCCTCTCAGGGATCTGTGATCGGCACAGCTCTTCATCCTTTCAGAGATTTGTGATCGGCACTGCTCTTCATCCTCTCAGGGGTATGTGATCGGCACTGCTCTTCATCCTCTTAGGGGTCTAATCTACACTGCTCTTCATCCACTCAGGGGGCTGTGATCAGCACTGCTCTTCATCCTTTCAGAGTTCTTTGATCTGCACTGCTCTTCTTCCTCTCAGGAGTCTGTGATCGTCACTGCTCTTCATCCTCTTAGGGATCTGTGATCCGCACTGCTCTTCATCCTCTCAGGGGTATGTGATCGGCACTGCTCTTCATCCTCTTAGGGGTCTAATCTACACTGCTCTTCATCCTCTCAGGGGGCTGTGATCAGCACTGCTCTTCATCCTCTCAGGGGTCTGTGATCTGCACTGCTCTTCATCCTCTCAGGGGACTATGATCCGCACTGCTCTTCATCCTCTCATGGTCTGTGATCGGCACTGCTCTTCATCCTCTCAGGGATTTGTGATCCGCAGTGTTCTTAATCCTCTCAAGTGTCTGTGATCGGCAGTGCTCTTCATCCTCTCAGGGGGCTGTGATCAGCACTGCTCTTCATCCTCTCAGGGGTCTGTGATCTGCACTGCTGTTCATCCTCTCAGGGGACTATGATCCGCACTGCTCTTCATCCTCTTAGGGGTCTAATCTACACTGCTCTTCATCCTCTCAGGGGGCTGTGAGCAGCACTGCTCTTCATCCTCTCAGGGGGCTGTGATCAGCACTGCTCTTCATCCTCTCAGGGATCCGTGATCCGCACTGCTCTTCAGCCTCTTAGGGATCTGTGATCCGCACTGCTCTTCATCCTCTCAGGGGTATGTGATCGGCACTGCTCTTCATCCTCTTAGGGGTCGAATCTACACTGCTCTTCATCCTCTCAGGGGGCTGTGATCAGCACTGCTCTTCATCCTCTCAGGGGGCTGTGATCAGCACTGCTCTTCATCCTCTCAGGGATCTGTGATCCGCACTGCTCTTCAGCCTCTCAGGGCTTTGTGAATCACACTGATCTTCATCTTCACAGGGGTCTGTGATCGGCACTGCTCTTCATCCTCTCAGGAATCTGTGATCCGCACTGCTCTTCATCCTCTCGGGGGTCTGTGATCTGCACTGCTCTTCATCCTCTCAGGGGACTATGATCCGCACTGCTCTTCATCCTCTCATGGGTCTGTGATCGGCACTGCTCTTCATCTTCTCAGGGGTCGAATCCGAACTGCTCTTCATCCTCTCAGGGATTTGTGATCCCCAGTGCTCTTCATCCTCTCAGGGGTCTGTGATGCGCACTGCTCTTCATCCTCTCAGGGGTCAGTGATCTGCACTGCTCTTCATCCTCTCAGGGGTCTGTGATCGGCACTGCTCTTCATCCTCTCAGGGGTCGAATCTGCACTGCTGTTCATCCTCCCAGTGGTCTGTGATTGGCACTGCTCTTCATCCTCTCAGGGGTCTGTGATCCGCACTGCTCTTCATCCTCTCAGGGGTCTGTGATCGGCACTGCTCTTCATCCTCTCAGGGATCTTTGATCGGAACTGCTCTTCATCCTCTCAGGGGTCGAATCTGCACTGCTCTTCATCCTCCCAGTGGTCTGTGATTGGCACTGCTCTTCATCCTCTCAGGGGTCTGTGATCGGCACTGCTCTTCATCCTCTCAGGGATCTGTGATCTGCAATGATCTTCATCCTCTCAGGGGTCTGTGATCCGCACTTGTCTTCATCCTCTCAGGGGTCTGTGATTGGCACTCCTCTTCATCCTCTCAGGGCTCTGTGATCTGCAATGATCTTCATCCTCTCAGGGGTCTGTGATCTGCACTGCTCTTCATCCTCTCAGGGGTCTGTGATCGGCACTGCTCTTCATCCTCGTAGGGATCTGTGATCGGCACTGCTCTTCATCCTCTTAGGGGTCGAAACTGCACGGCACTTCATCCTCTCAGGGATCTGTGATCCGCACTGCTCTTCATCCTCTCAGGGGTCTGTGATCAACACTGCTCTTCATCCTCTCAGGGGTCAGTGATCCGCACTGCTCTTCATCCTCTCAGGGATCTATGATCCGCACTGTTCTTCATCCTCTCAGGGATCTATGATCCGCACTGCTCTTCATCCTCTCAGGGGTCAGTAATTGGTACTGCTCTTCATCCTCTCAGGTGTCTGTGATCTGCACTGCTCTTCATCCTCTCAGGGGTCAGTGATCAGCAGTGTTCTTCATCCTTTCAAGGGTCTGTGATCGGCATTGCTCTTCATTCTTTCAGGGGTCTGTGATCTGCACTGCTCTTCATCCTCTCAGGGGTCTGTGACCGGTACTGCTCTTCATCCTCTCAGGGGTCTGTGATCCGCACTGCTCTTAATCCTCTCAGGTGTCTGTGATCCGCACTGCTCTTCATCCTCTCAGGGGTCTGTGATCCGCACTGCTCTTCATCCTCTCAGGGGTCTGTGACCGGTACTGCTCTTCATCCTCTCAGGGGTCTGTGATCCGCACTGCTCTTAATCCTCTCAGGTGTCTGTGATCCGCACTGCTCTTCATCCTCTCAGGGGTCTGTGATCCGCACTGCTCTTCATCCTCTCAGGGGTCTGTGATCGGTATTGCTCTTCATCCTCTCAGGGGACTGTGATCGGCACTGCGCTTCATCTTCTCAGGGGTCTGTGACCGGCACTGCTCTTCATCTTCTCAGGGATCTTTCATCGGTACTGATCTTCATCCTCTCAGGGGTCTGTGACCGGTACTGCTCTTCATCCTCTCAGAGGTCTGTGATCCACACTGCTCTTAATCCTCTCAAGTGTCTGTGATCGGCACTGCTCTTCATCCTCTCAGGGGTCTGTGATCGGCACTGCTCTTCTTCCTCTCAAAGATCTGTGATCGGCACTGCTCTTCATCCTCTCAGGGGTCTGTGATTGGCACTGCTCTTCATCTTCTCAGGAGTCTGTGATCGGCACTGCTCTTCATCCTCTCAGGGATCTGTGATCCGCACTGCTCTTAATCCTCTCAGGTGTCTGTGATTGGCACTGCTCTTCATCCTCTCAGGGATCTGTGATCGGCACTGCCGCCATTCTCTCAGGGGTCTGTGATCGGCACTGCTCTTCATCCTCTCAGGGGTCTGTAATCGGCACTGCTCTTCATCCTCTCAGGGGTCTGTGATCGGCATTGCTCTTCATCCTTTCAGGGGTATGTGATCTGCACTGTGCTTCATCTTCTCAGGGGTCTGTGACCGGCACTGCTCTTCATCCTTTCAGGGGTATGTGAGCTGCACTGCGCTTCATCCTCTCAGGGGTCTGTGACCGGTACTGCTCTACATCCTCTCAGGGGTCTGTGATCCACACTGCTCTTAATCCTCTCAGGTGTCTGTGATCGGCACTGCTCTTCATCCTCTCAGGGGTCTGTGATCGGCCCTGCTCTTCATCCTCTCAGGGGTCTGTGATCGGCCCTGCTCTTCATCCTCTCAGGGGTCTGTGATCGGCCCTGCTCTTCATCTTCTCAGGAGTCTGTGATCAGGACTGCTCTTCATCCTCTCAGGGGTCTGTGATCGGCACTGCTCTTCATCCTCTCAGGGCTCTGTGATCGGCACTGCCCTTCATCCTCTCAGGGATCTGTGATTGGCACTGCTCTCCATGCTCTTAGGGGTCGAATCTGCACTGCTCTTCATCCTCTCAGGGGTCTGTCATCGTCACTGCTCTTCATCCACTCAGGGATCTGTGATCCCCACTGCTCTTCATCCTCTCAGGGGTATGTGATCGGCACTGCTCTTCATCCTCTTAGGGGTCGAAACTGCACTGCTCTTCATCCTCTCAGGGATCTGTGATCCGCACTGCTCTTCATCCTCTCAGGGGTCTGTGATCGGCACTGCTCTTCATCCTCTCAGGGGTCAGTGATCCGCACTGCTCTTCATCCTCTCAGTGATCTGTGATCGGCACAGTTCTTCATCCCTTCAGAGATTTGTGATCGGCACTGCTCTTCATCCTCTCAGGGGTCTAATCTACACTGCTCTTCATCCACTCAGGGGGCTGTGATCAGCACTGCTCTTCATCCTTTCAGAGTTCTTTGATCTGCACTGCTCTTCTTCCTCTCAGGAGTCTGTGATCGTCACTGCTCTTCATCCTCTTAGGGATCTGTGATCCGCACTGCTCTTCATCCTCTCAGGGGTATGTGATCGGCACTGCTCTTCATCCTCTTAGGGGTCTAATCTACACTGCTCTTCATCCTCTCAGGGGGCTGTGATCAGCACTGCTCTTCATCCTCTCAGGGATCTGTGATCCGCACTGCTCTTCAGCCTCTTAGGGATCTGTGATACACACTGCTCTTCATCCTCTCAGGGGTCTGAGATCGTTACTGCTCTTCAGCCTCTCAGGGATCTGTGATCCGCACTGCTCTTCATCCTCTCAGGGGTATGTGATCGGCACTGCTCTTCATCCTCTTAGGGGTCGAATCAACACTGCTCTTCATCCTCTCAGGGGGCTGTGATCAGCACTGCTCTTCATCCTCTCAGGGGTCTGTGATCTGCACTGCTCTTCATCCTCTCAGGGGACTATGATCCGCACTGCTCTTCATCCTCTCATGGTCTGTGATCGGCACTGCTCTTCATCCTCTCAGGGATTTGTGATCCGCAGTGTTCTTAATCCTCTCAAGTGTCTGTGATCGGCAGTGCTCTTCATCCTCTCAGGGGGCTGTGATCAGCACTGCTCTTCATCCTCTCAGGGGTCTGTGATCTGCACTGCTGTTCATCCTCTCAGGGGACTATGATCCGCACTGCTCTTCATCCTCTTAGGGGTCTAATCTACACTGCTCTTCATCCTCTCAGGGGGCTGTGAGCAGCACTGCTCTTCATCCTCTCAGGGGGCTGTGATCAGCACTGCTCTTCATCCTCTCAGGGATCCGTGATCCGCACTGCTCTTCAGCCTCTTAGGGATCTGTGATCCGCACTGCTCTTCATCCTCTCAGGGGTATGTGATCGGCACTGCTCTTCATCCTCTTAGGGGTCGAATCTACACTGCTCTTCATCCTCTCAGGGGGCTGTGATCAGCACTGCTCTTCATCCTCTCAGGGGGCTGTGATCAGCACTGCTCTTCATCCTCTCAGGGATCTGTGATCCGCACTGCTCTTCAGCCTCTCAGGGCTTTGTGAATCGCACTGATCTTCATCTTCACAGGGGTCTGTGATCGGCACTGCTCTTCATCCTCTCAGGAATCTGTGATCCGCACTGCTCTTCATCCTCTCGGGGGTCTGTGATCTGCACTGCTCTTCATCCTCTCAGGGGACTATGATCCGCACTGCTCTTCATCCTCTCATGGGTCTGTGATCGGCACTGCTCTTCATCTTCTCAGGGGTCGAATCCGAACTGCTCTTCATCCTCTCAGGGATTTGTGATCCCCAGTGCTCTTCATCCTCTCAGGGGTCTGTGATGCGCACTGCTCTTCATCCTCTCAGGGGTCAGTGATCTGCACTGCTCTTCATCCTCTCAGGGGTCTGTGATCGGCACTGCTCTTCATCCTCTCAGGGGTCGAATCTGCACTGCTGTTCATCCTCCCAGTGGTCTGTAATTGGCACTGCTCTTCATCCTCTCAGGGGTCTGTGATCCGCACTGCTCTTCATCCTCTCAGGGGTCTGTGATCGGCACTGCTCTTCATCCTCTCAGGGATCTTTGATCGGCACTGCTCTTCATCCTCTCAGGGGTCGAATCTGCACTGCTCTTCATCCTCCCAGTGGTCTGTGATTGGCACTGCTCTTCATCCTCTCAGGGGTCTGTGATCGGCACTGCTCTTCATCCTCTCAGGGATCTGTGATCTGCAATGATCTTCATCCTCTCAGGGGTCTGTGATCCGCACTTGTCTTCATCCTCTCAGGGGTCTGTGATTGGCACTCCTCTTCATCCTCTCAGGGCTCTGTGATCTGCAATGATCTTCATCCTCTCAGGGGTCTGTGATCCGCACTGCTCTTCATCCTCTCAGGGGTCTGTGATCGGCACTGCTCTTCATCCTCGTAGGGATCTGTGATCGGCACTGCTCTTCATCCTCTTAGGGGTCGAAACTGCACGGCACTTCATCCTCTCAGGGATCTGTGATCCGCACTGCTCTTCATCCTCTCAGGGGTCTGTGATCAACACTGCTCTTCATCCTCTCAGGGGTCAGTGATCCGCACTGCTCTTCATCCTCTCAGGGATCTATGATCCGCACTGTTCTTCATCCTCTCAGGGATCTATGATCCGCACTGCTCTTCATCCTCTCAGGGGTCAGTAATTGGTACTGCTCTTCATCCTCTCAGGTGTCTGTGATCTGCACTGCTCTTCATCCTCTCAGGGGTCAGTGATCAGCAGTGTTCTTCATCCTTTCAAGGGTCTGTGATCGGCATTGCTCTTCATTCTTTCAGGGGTCTGTGATCTGCACTGCTCTTCATCCTCTCAGGGGTCTGTGACCGGTACTGCTCTTCATCCTCTCAAGGGTCTGTGATCCGCACTGCTCTTAATCCTCTCAGGTGTCTGTGATCCGCACTGCTCTTCATCCTCTCAGGGGTCTGTGATCCGCACTGCTCTTCATCCTCTCAGGGGTCTGTGACCGGTACTGCTCTTCATCCTCTCAGGGGTCTGTGATCCGCACTGCTCTTAATCCTCTCAGGTGTCTGTGATCCGCACTGCTCTTCATCCTCTCAGGGGTCTGTGATCCGCACTGCTCTTCATCCTCTCAGGGGTCTGTGATCGGTATTGCTCTTCATCCTCTCAGGGGACTGTGATCGGCACTGCGCTTCATCTTCTCAGGGGTCTGTGACCGGCACTGCTCTTCATCTTCTCAGGGATCTTTCATCGGTACTGATCTTCATCCTCTCAGGGGTCTGTGACCGGTACTGCTCTTCATCCTCTCAGAGGTCTGTGATCCGCACTGCTCTTAATCCTCTCAAGTGTCTGTGATCGGCACTGCTCTTCATCCTCTCAGGGGTCTGTGATCGGCACTGCTCTTCTTCCTCTCAAAGATCTGTGATCGGCACTGCTCTTCATCCTCTCAGGGGTCTGTGATTGGCACTGCTCTTCATCTTCTCAGGAGTCTGTGATCGGCACTGCTCTTCATCCTCTCAGGGATCTGTGATCCGCACTGCTCTTAATCCTCTCAGGTGTCTGTGATTGGCACTGCTCTTCATCCTCTCAGGGATCTGTGATCGGCACTGCCGCCATTCTCTCAGGGGTCTGTGATCGGCACTGCTCTTCATCCTCTCAGGGGTCTGTAATCGGCACTGCTCTTCATCCTCTCAGGGGTCTGTGATCGGCATTGCTCTTCATCCTTTCAGGGGTATGTGATCTGCACTGTGCTTCATCTTCTCAGGGGTCTGTGACCGGCACTGCTCTTCATCCTTTCAGGGGTATGTGAGCTGCACTGCGCTTCATCTTCTCAGGGGTCTGTGACCGGCACTGCTCTTCATCTTCTCAGGGATCTTTGATCCGTACTGCTCTTCATCCTCTCAGGGGTCTGTGACCGGTACTGCTCTACATCCTCTCAGGGGTCTGTGATCCACACTGCTCTTAATCCTCTCAGGTGTCTGTGATCGGCACTGCTCTTCATCCTCTCAGGGGTCTGTGATCGGCCCTGCTCTTCATCCTCTCAGGGGTCTGTGATCGGCCCTGCTCTTCATCCTCTCAGGGGTCTGTGATCGGCCCTGCTCTTCATCTTCTCAGGAGTCTGTGATCAGGACTGCTCTTCATCCTCTCAGGGGTCTGTGATCGGCACTGCTCTTCATCCTCTCAGGGCTCTGTGACCGGCACTGCCCTTCATCCTCTCAGGGATCTGTGATTGGCACTGCTCTCCATGCTCTTAGGGGTCGAATCTGCACTGCTCTTCATCCTCTCAGGGGTCTGTCATCGTCACTGCTCTTCATCCACTCAGGGATCTGTGATCCCCACTGCTCTTCATCCTCTCAGGGGTATGTGATCGGCACTGCTCTTCATCCTCTTAGGGGTCAAAACTGCACTGCTCTTCATCCTCTCAGGGATCTGTGATCCGCACTGCTCTTCATCCTCTCAGGGGTCTGTGATCGGCACTGCTCTTCATCCTCTCAGGGGTCAGTGATCCGCACTGCTCTTCATCCTCTCAGTGATCTGTGATCGGCACAGTTCTTCATCCCTTCAGAGATTTGTGATCGGCACTGCTCTTCATCCTCTCAGGGGTCTAATCTACACTGCTCTTCATCCACTCAGGGGGCTGTGATCAGCACTGCTCTTCATCCTTTCAGAGTTCTTTGATCTGCACTGCTCTTCTTCCTCTCAGGAGTCTGTGATCGTCACTGCTCTTCATCCTCTTAGGGATCTGTGATCCGCACTGCTCTTCATCCTCTCAGGGGTATGTGATCGGCACTGCTCTTCATCCTCTTAGGGGTCTAATCTACACTGCTCTTCATCCTCTCAGGGGGCTGTGATCAGCACTGCTCTTCATCCTCTCAGGGATCTGTGATCCGCACTGCTCTTCAGCCTCTTAGGGATCTGTGATACACACTGCTCTTCATCCTCTCAGGGGTCTGAGATCGTTACTGCTCTTCAGCCTCTCAGGGATCTGTGATCCGCACTGCTCTTCATCCTCTCAGGGGTATGTGATCGGCACTGCTCTTCATCCTCTTAGGGGTCGAATCAACACTGCTCTTCATCCTCTCAGGGGGCTGTGATCAGCACTGCTCTTCATCCTCTCAGGGGTCTGTGATCTGCACTGCTCTTCATCCTCTCAGGGGACTATGATCCGCACTGCTCTTCATCCTCTCATGGTCTGTGATCGGCACTGCTCTTCATCCTCTCAGGGATTTGTGATCCGCAGTGTTCTTAATCCTCTCAAGTGTCTGTGATCGGCAGTGCTCTTCATCCTCTCAGGGGGCTGTGATCAGCACTGCTCTTCATCCTCTCAGGGGTCTGTGATCTGCACTGCTGTTCATCCTCTCAGGGGACTATGATCCGCACTGCTCTTCATCCTCTTAGGGGTCTAATCTACACTGCTCTTCATCCTCTCAGGGGGCTGTGAGCAGCACTGCTCTTCATCCTCTCAGGGGGCTGTGATCAGCACTGCTCTTCATCCTCTCAGGGATCCGTGATCCGCACTGCTCTTCAGCCTCTTAGGGATCTGTGATCCGCACTGCTCTTCATCCTCTCAGGGGTATGTGATCGGCACTGCTCTTCATCCTCTTAGGGGTCGAATCTACACTGCTCTTCATCCTCTCAGGGGGCTGTGATCAGCACTGCTCTTCATCCTCTCAGGGGGCTGTGATCAGCACTGCTCTTCATCCTCTCAGGGATCTGTGATCCGCACTGCTCTTCAGCCTCTCAGGGCTTTGTGAATCGCACTGATCTTCATCTTCACAGGGGTCTGTGATCGGCACTGCTCTTCATCCTCTCAGGAATCTGTGATCCGCACTGCTCTTCATCCTCTCGGGGGTCTGTGATCTGCACTGCTCTTCATCCTCTCAGGGGACTATGATCCGCACTGCTCTTCATCCTCTCATGGGTCTGTGATCGGCACTGCTCTTCATCTTCTCAGGGGTCGAATCCGAACTGCTCTTCATCCTCTCAGGGATTTGTGATCCCCAGTGCTCTTCATCCTCTCAGGGGTCTGTGATGCGCACTGCTCTTCATCCTCTCAGGGGTCAGTGATCTGCACTGCTCTTCATCCTCTCAGGGGTCTGTGATCGGCACTGCTCTTCATCCTCTCAGGGGTCGAATCTGCACTGCTGTTCATCCTCCCAGTGGTCTGTGATTGGCACTGCTCTTCATCCTCTCAGGGGTCTGTGATCCGCACTGCTCTTCATCCTCTCAGGGGTCTGTGATCGGCACTGCTCTTCATCCTCTCAGGGATCTTTGATCGGCACTGCTCTTCATCCTCTCAGGGGTCGAATCTGCACTGCTCTTCATCCTCCCAGTGGTCTGTGATTGGCACTGCTCTTCATCCTCTCAGGGGTCTGTGATCGGCACTGCTCTTCATCCTCTCAGGGATCTGTGATCTGCAATGATCTTCATCCTCTCAGGGGTCTGTGATCCGCACTTGTCTTCATCCTCTCAGGGGTCTGTGATTGGCACTCCTCTTCATCCTCTCAGGGCTCTGTGATCTGCAATGATCTTCATCCTCTCAGGGGTCTGTGATCCGCACTGCTCTTCATCCTCTCAGGGGTCTGTGATCGGCACTGCTCTTCATCCTCATAGGGATCTGTGATCGGCACTGCTCTTCATCCTCTTAGGGGTCGAAACTGCACGGCACTTCATCCTCTCAGGGATCTGTGATCCGCACTGCTCTTCATCCTCTCAGGGGTCTGTGATCAACACTGCTCTTCATCCTCTCAGGGGTCAGTGATCCGCACTGCTCTTCATCCTCTCAGGGATCTATGATCCGCACTTTTCTTCATCCTCTCAGGGATCTATGATCCGCACTGCTCTTCATCCTCTCAGGGGTCAGTAATTGGTACTGCTCTTCATCCTCTCAGGTGTCTGTGATCTGCACTGCTCTTCATCCTCTCAGGGGTCAGTGATCAGCAGTGTTCTTCATCCTTTCAAGGGTCTGTGATCGGCATTGCTCTTCATTCTTTCAGGGGTCTGTGATCTGCACTGCTCTTCATCCTCTCAGGGGTCTGTGACCGGTACTGCTCTTCATCCTCTCAGGGGTCTGTGAACCGCACTGCTCTTAATCCTCTCAGGTGTCTGTGATCCGCACTGCTCTTCATCCTCTCAGGGGTCTGTGATCCGCACTGCTCTTCATCCTCTCAGGGGTCTGTGACCGGTACTGCTCTTCATCCTCTCAGGGGTCTGTGATCCGCACTGCTCTTAATCCTCTCAGGTGTCTGTGATCCGCACTGCTCTTCATCCTCTCAGGGGTCTGTGATCCGCACTGCTCTTCATCCTCTCAGGGGTCTGTGATCGGTATTGCTCTTCATCCTCTCAGGGGACTGTGATCGGCACTGCGCTTCATCTTCTCAGGGGTCTGTGACCGGCACTGCTCTTCATCTTCTCAGGGATCTTTCATCGGTACTGATCTTCATCCTCTCAGGGGTCTGTGACCGGTACTGCTCTTCATCCTCTCAGAGGTCTGTGATCCGCACTGCTCTTAATCCTCTCAAGTGTCTGTGATCGGCACTGCTCTTCATCCTCTCAGGGGTCTGTGATCGGCACTGCTCTTCTTCCTCTCAAAGATCTGTGATCGGCACTGCTCTTCATCCTCTCAGGGGTCTGTGATTGGCACTGCTCTTCATCTTCTCAGGAGTCTGTGATCGGCACTGCTCTTCATCCTCTCAGGGATCTGTGATCCGCACTGCTCTTAATCCTCTCAGGTGTCTGTGATTGGCACTGCTCTTCATCCTCTCAGGGATCTGTGATCGGCACTGCCGCCATTCTCTCAGGGGTCTGTGATCGGCACTGCTCTTCATCCTCTCAGGGGTCTGTAATCGGCACTGCTCTTCATCCTCTCAGGGGTCTGTGATCGGCATTGCTCTTCATCCTTTCAGGGGTATGTGATCTGCACTGTGCTTCATCTTCTCAGGGGTCTGTGACCGGCACTGCTCTTCATCCTTTCAGGGGTATGTGAGCTGCACTGCGCTTCATCTTCTCAGGGGTCTGTGACCGGCACTGCTCTTCATCTTCTCAGGGATCTTTGATCCGTACTGCTCTTCATCCTCTCAGGGGTCTGTGACCGGTACTGCTCTACATCCTCTCAGGGGTCTGTGATCCACACTGCTCTTAATCCTCTCAGGTGTCTGTGATCGGCACTGCTCTTCATCCTCTCAGGGGTCTGTGATCGGCCCTGCTCTTCATCCTCTCAGGGGTCTGTGATCGGCCCTGCTCTTCATCCTCTCAGGGGTCTGTGATCGGCCCTGCTCTTCATCTTCTCAGGAGTCTGTGATCAGGACTGCTCTTCATCCTCTCAGGGGTCTGTGATCGGCACTGCTCTTCATCCTCTCAGGGCTCTGTGATCGGCACTGCCCTTCATCCTCTCAGGGATCTGTGATTGGCACTGCTCTCCATGCTCTTAGGGGTCGAATCTGCACTGCTCTTCATCCTCTCAGGGGTCTGTCATCGTCACTGCTCTTCATCCACTCAGGGATCTGTGATCCCCACTGCTCTTCATCCTCTCAGGGGTATGTGATCGGCACTGCTCTTCATCCTCTTAGGGGTCGAAACTGCACTGCTCTTCATCCTCTCAGGGATCTGTGATCCGCACTGCTCTTCATCCTCTCAGGGGTCTGTGATCGGCACTGCTCTTCATCCTCTCAGGGGTCAGTGATCCGCACTGCTCTTCATCCTCTCAGTGATCTGTGATCGGCACAGTTCTTCATCCCTTCAGAGATTTGTGATCGGCACTGCTCTTCATCCTCTCAGGGGTCTAATCTACACTGCTCTTCATCCACTCAGGGGGCTGTGATCAGCACTGCTCTTCATCCTTTCAGAGTTCTTTGATCTGCACTGCTCTTCTTCCTCTCAGGAGTCTGTGATCGTCACTGCTCTTCATCCTCTTAGGGATCTGTGATCCCCACTGCTCTTCATCCTCTCAGGGGTATGTGATCGGCACTGCTCTTCATCCTCTTAGGGGTCGAAACTGCACTGCTCTTCATCCTCTCAGGGATCTGTGATCCGCACTGCTCTTCATCCTCTCAGGGGTCTGTGATCTTCACTGCTCTTCATCCTCTCAGGGGTATGTGATCGGCACTGCTCTTCATCCTCTTAGGGGTCTAATCTACACTGCTCTTCATCCTCTCAGGGGGCTGTGATCAGCACTGCTCTTCATCCTCTCAGGGATCTGTGATCCGCACTGCTCTTCAGCCTCTTA
The DNA here is from genome assembly GCF_964204655.1 of Triturus cristatus. Lineage (NCBI taxonomy): Eukaryota > Metazoa > Chordata > Amphibia > Caudata > Salamandridae > Triturus > Triturus cristatus. The sequence continues at coordinate 747,132,996 of NC_140579.1, forward strand.
GGGATCTGTGATACACACTGCTCTTCATCCTCTCAGGGGTCTGAGATCGTTACTGCTCTTCAGCCTCTCAGGGATCTGTGATCCGCACTGCTCTTCATCCTCTCAGGGGTATGTGATCGGCACTGCTCTTCATCCTCTTAGGGGTCGAATCAACACTGCTCTTCATCCTCTCAGGGGGCTGTGATCAGCACTGCTCTTCATCCTCTCAGGGGTCTGTGATCTGCACTGCTCTTCATCCTCTCAGGGGACTATGATCCGCACTGCTCTTCATCCTCTCATGGTATGTGATCGGCACTGCTCTTCATCTTCTCAGGGGTCGAATCCGAACTGCTCTTCATCCTCTCAGGGATTTGTGATCCGCAGTGCTCTTAATCCTCTCAGGTGTCTGTGATCGGCAGTGCTCTTCATCCTCTCAGGGGGCTGTGATCAGCACTGCTCTTCATCCTCTCAGGGGTCTGTGATCTGCACTGCTCTTCATCCTCTCAGGGGACTATGATCCGCACTACTCTTCATCCTCTCATGGTCTGTGATCAGCACTGCTCTTCATCTTCTCAGGGGTCGAATCCGAACTGCTCTTCATCCTTTCAGGGATTTGTGATCCGCAGTGCTCTTAATCCTCTCAGGTGTCTGTGATTGGCAGTGCTCTTCATCCTCTCAGGGGTCTGTGATCCGCACTGCTCTTCATCCTCTCGGGGGTCTGTGATCAGCACTGCTCTTCATCCTCTTAGGGGTCTAATCTACACTGCTCTTCATCCTCTCAGGGGGCTGTGATCAGCACTGCTCTTCATCCTCTCAGGGGGCTGTGATCAGCACTGCTCTTCATCCTCTCAGGGATCCGTGATCCGCACTGCTCTTCAGCCTCTTAGGGATCTGTGATACACACTGCTCTTCATCCTCTCAGGGGTCTGAGATCGTTACTGCTCTTCAGCCTCTCAGGGATCTGTGATCCGCACTGCTCTTCATCCTCTCAGGGGTATGTGATCGGCACTGCTCTTCATCCTCTTAGGGGTCGAATCAACACTGCTCTTCATCCTCTCAGGGGGCTGTGATCAGCACTGCTCTTCATCCTCTCAGGGGTCTGTGATCTGCACTGCTCTTCATCCTCTCAGGGGACTATGATCCGCACTGCTCTTCATCCTCTCATGGTATGTGATCGGCACTGCTCTTTATCTTCTCAGGGGTCGAATCCGAACTGCTCTTCATCCTCTCAGGGATTTGTGATCCGCAGTGCTCTTAATCCTCTCAGGTGTCTGTGATCGGCAGTGCTCTTCATCCTCTCAGGGGGCTGTGATCAGCACTGCTCTTCATCCTCTCAGGGGTCTGTGATCTGCACTGCTCTTCATCCTCTCAGGGGACTATGATCCGCACTACTCTTCATCCTCTCATGGTCTGTGATCAGCACTGCTCTTCATCTTCTCAGGGGTCGAATCCGAACTGCTCTTCATCCTTTCAGGGATTTGTGATCCGCAGTGCTCTTAATCCTCTCAGGTGTCTGTGATTGGCAGTGCTCTTCATCCTCTCAGGGGTCTGTGATCCGCACTGCTCTTCATCCTCTCGGGGGTCTGTGATCAGCACTGCTCTTCATCCTCTTAGGGGTCTAATCTACACTGCTCTTCATCCTCTCAGGGGGCTGTGATCAGCACTGCTCTTCATCCTCTCAGGGGGCTGTGATCAGCACTGCTCTTCATCCTCTCAGGGATCCGTGATCCGCACTGCTCTTCAGCCTCTTAGGAATCTGTGATCCGCACTGCTCTTCATCCTCTCAGGGGTATGTGATCGGCACTGCTCTTCATCCTCTTAGGGGTCGAATCTACACTGCTCTTCATCCTCTCAGGGGGCTGTGATCAGCACTGCTCTTCATCCTCTCAGGGGGCTGTGATCAGCACTGCTCTTCATCCTCTCAGGGATCTGTGATCCGCACTGCTCTTCAGCCTCTCAGGGCTTTGTGAATCGCACTGATCTTCATCTTCACAGGGGTCTGTGATCGGCACTGCTCTTCATCCTCTCAGGAATCTGTGATCCGCACTGCTCTTCATCCTCTCAGGGGTCTGTGATCTGCACTGCTCTTCATCCTCTCAGGGGACTATGATCCGCACTGCTCTTCATCCTCTCATGGGTCTGTGATCGGCACTGCTCTTCATCTTCTCAGGGGTCGAATCCAAACTGCTCTTCATCCTCTCAGGGATTTGTGATCCGCAGTGCTCTTCATCATCTCAGGGGTCTGTGATGCGCACTGCTCTTCATCCTCTCAGGGGTCAGTGATCTGCACTGCTCTTCATCCTCTCAGGGGTCTGTGATCGGCACTGCTCTTCATCCTCTCAGGGGTCGAATCTGCACTGCTGTTCATCCTCCCAGTGGTCTGTGATTGGCACTGCTCTTCATCCTCTCAGGGCTCTGTGATCCGCACTGCTCTTCATCCTCTCAGGGGTCTGTGATCGGCACTGCTCTTCATCCTCTCAGGGATCTTTGATCGGCACTGCTCTTCATCCTCTCAGGGGTCGAATCTGCACTGCTCTTCATCCTCCCAGTGGTCTGTGATTGGCATTGCTCTTCATCCTCTCAGGGGTCTGTGATCCGCACTGCTCTTCATCCTCTCAGGGGTCTGTGATCGGCACTGCTCTTCATCCTCTCAGGGATCTGTGATCTGCAATGATCTTCATCCTCTCAGGGGTCTGTGATCCGCACTTGTCTTCATCCTCTCAGGGGTCTGTGATTGGCACTCCTCTTCATCCTCTCATGTCTCTGTGATCTGCAATGATCTTCATCCTCTCAGGGGTCTGTGATCCGCACTGCTCTTCATCCTCTCAGGGGTCTGTGATCGGCACTGCTCTTCATCCTCGTAGGGATCTGTGATCGGCTGCTCTTCATCCTCTTAGGGGTCGAAACTGCACTGCACTTCATCCTCTCAGGGATCTGTGATCCGCACTGCTCTTCATCCTCTCAGGGGTCTGTGATCAACACTGCTCTTCATCCTCTCAGGGGTCAGTGATCCGCACTGCTCTTCATCCTCTCAGGGATCTATGATCGGCACTGCTCTTCATCCTTTCAGAGATTTGTGATCGGCACTGCTCTTCATCCTCTCAGGGGTCAGTGATTGGTACTGCTCTTCATCCTCTCAGGTGTCTGTGATCCGCACTGCTCTTCATCCTCTCAGGGGTCAGTGATCAGCAGTGTTCTTCATCCTTTCAAGGGTCTGTGATCGGCATTGCTCTTCATTCTTTCAGGGGTCTGTGATCTGCACTGCTCTTCATCCTCTCAGGGGTCTGTGATCCGCACTGCTCTTAATCCTCTCAGGTGTCTGTGATCCGCACTGCTCTTCATCCTCTCAGGGGTCTGTGATCGGTATTGCTCTTCATCCTCTCAGGGGACTGTGATCGGCACTGCGCTTCATCTTCGCAGGGGTCTGTGACCGGCACTGCTCTTCATCTTCTCAGGGATCTTTCATCGGTACTGATCCTTATGCTCTCAGGGGTCTGTGACCGGTACTGCTCTTCATCCTCTCAGAGGTCTGTGATCCGCACTGCTCTTAATCCTCTCAAGTGTCTGTGATCGGCACTGCTCTTCATCCTCTCAGGGGTCTGTGATCGTCACTGCTCTTCTTCCTCTCAAAGATCTGTGATCGGCACTGCTCTTCATCCTCTCAGGGGTCTGTGATTGGCACTGCTCTTCATCTTCTCAGGAGTCTGTGATCGGCACTGCTCTTCATCCTCTCAGGGATCTGTGATACGCACTGCTCTTAATCCTCTCAGGTGTCTGTGATTGGCACTGCTCTTCATCCTCTCAGGGATCTGTGATCGGCACTGCCGCCATTCTCTCAGGGGTCTGTGATCGGCACTGCTCTTCATCCTCTCAGGGGTCTGTAATCGGCACTGCTCTTCATCCTCTCAGGGGTCTGTGATCGGCATTGCTCTTCATCCTTTCAGGGGTATGTGATCTGCACTGTGCTTCATCTTCTCAGGGGTCTGTGACCGGCACTGCTCTTCATCCTTTCAGGGGTATGTGAGCTGCACTGCGCTTCATCTTCTCAGGGGTCTGTGACCGGCACTGCTCTTCATCTTCTCAGGGATCTTTGATCTGTACTGCTCTTCATCCTCTCAGGGGTCTGTGACCGGTACTGCTCTTCATCCTCTCAGGGGTCTGTGATCCGCACTGCTCTTAATCCTCTCAGGTGTCTGTGATCGGCACTGCTCTTCATCCTCTCAGGGGTCTGTGATCGGCCCTGCTCTTCATCCTCTCAGGGGTCTGTGATCGGCCCTGCTATTCATCTTCTCAGGAGTCTGTGATCGGGACTGCTCTTCATCCTCTCAGGGGTCTGTGATCGGCACTGCTCTTCATCCTCTCAGGGATCTGTGATCCCCACTGCTCTTCATCCTCTCAGGGGTATGTGATCGGCACTGCTCTTCATCCTCTTAGGGGTCGAAACTGCACTGCTCTTCATCCTCTCAGGGATCTGTGATCCGCACTGCTCTTCATCCTCTCAGGGGTCAGTGATCCGCACTGCTCTTCATCCTCTCAGGGGTCTGTGATCGGCATTGCTCTTCATCCTTTCAGAGGTCTGTGATCTGCAATGCTCTTCATCTTCTCAGGGGTCTGTGACCGGCACTGCTCTTCATCTTCTCAGGGATCTTTGATAGGCACAGCTCTTCATCCTCTCGGGGGTCTGTGATCGGCACTGCTCTTCATCCTTTCAGAGTTCTTTGACCTGCACTGCTCTTCATCCTCTCAGGGGTCTGTGATCGGCACTACTCTTCATCTTCTCAGGGGTCTGTGATCGGCACTACTCTTCATCTTCTCAGGGGTCTGTGATCCGCACTGCTGTTAATCCTCTCAGGTGTCTGTGATCCGCACTGCTCTTCATCCTCTCAGGGGTCTGTGATCGGCACTGCTCTACATCCTCTCAGGGGTCAGTGATCAGCAGTGCTCTTGATCCCCTCAGGGGTCTGTGATCGGCATTGCTCTTCATCCTCTCAGGGGACAGTGATCGGCACTGCGCTTCATCTTCTCAAGGGTCTGTGACCGGCACTGCTCTTCATCTTCTCAGGGATCTTTCATCGGTACTGCTCTTCATCCTCTCAGGGGTCTGTGACCAGTACTGCTCTTCATCCTCTCAGCGGTCTGTGATCCGCACTGCTCTTAATCCTCTCAGGTGTCTGTGATCGGCACTGCTCTTCATCCTCTCAGGGGTCTGTGATCGGCCCTGCTCTTCATCCTCTCAGTGGTCTGTGATCGGCACTGCTCTTCTTCCTCTCAGGGGTCTGTGAGCGGCACTGCTCTTAATCCTCTCAGGTGTCTGTGATTGGCACTGCTCTTCATCCTCTCAGGGATCTGTGATCGGCATTGCTCTTCATCTTCTCAGGGGTCTGTGATCCACACTGCTCTTCATCCTCTCAGAGATCTGTGATCGGCATTGCTCTTCATCCTCTCAGGGATCTGTGATCGGCATTGCTCTTCATCCTCTCAGGGATCTGTGATCCGCACTGCTCTTAATCCTCTCAGGTGTCTGTGATTGGCACTGCTCTTCATCCTCTCAGGGATCTGTGATCGGCACTGCCGCCATTCTCTCAGGTGTCTGTGATTGGCACTGCTCTTCATCTTCTCAGGAGTCTGTGATCGGCACTGCTCTTCTTCCTCTCAGGGGTCTGTGAGCGGCACTGCTCTTCATCCTATCAGAGATCTGTGATCGGCATTGCTCTTCATCCTCTCAGGGGTCTGTGATTGGCACTGCTCTTCATCTTCTCAGGTGTCAGTGATAAGCATTGCTCTTCATCCTCTCAGGGGTCTGTGACCGGTACTGCTCTTCATCCTCTCAGGGGTCTGTGATGCGCACTGTTCTTCATCCTCTCAGGGGTCTGTGATCGGCACTGCTCTTCATCCTTCCAGGGGTCTGTGATCGGCACTGCTCTTCATCCTTTCAGGGGTCTGTGATCGGCACTGCTCTTCATCCTTTCAGGGGTATGTGATCTGCACTGCTCTTCATTATCTCAGGGATCTGTGATCGGCACTGCTCTTCATTCTCTCAGGGGTCTGTGATCGGCACTGCTCTTCATCCTCTTAGGGGTCTGTGATCGGCATTGCTCTTAATCCTCTCAGGTGTCTGTGATCCGCACTGCTCTTCATCCTCTTAGGGGTCTGTGATCGGCACTGCTCTTCATCCTCTCAGGGGACTGTGATCGGCACTGCTCTTCATCCTCTCAGGAGTCTGTGATCGGTACTGCTCTTCATCCTCTCAGGGCTCTGTGATCGGCACTGCTCTTCATCCTCTCAGGGGTCTGTGATCGGCACTGCTCTTCATCCTCTCAGGGGTCTGTGATCAGCACTGCTCTTCATCCTTTTAGGGGTCTGTGATCGGCACTGCTCTTCATCCTTCCAGGAGTCTGTGATCGGCATTGCTCTTAATCCTCTCAGGGGTCTGTGATCCACACTGCTGTTCATCTTCTCAGAGGTCTGTGATCGGCACTACTCTTCATCCTTCCAGGGGTCTGTGATCGGCACTGCTGTTCATCCTCTCAGGGGTCTGTGATCGGCACTGCTCTACATCCTCTCAGGGGTCAGTGATCAGCAGTGCTCTTCATCCTTTCAGGGGTATGTGATCTGCACTGCTCTTCATTATCTCAGGGATCTGTGATCGGCACTGCTCTTCATTCTCTCAGGGGTCTGTGATCGGCACTGCTCTTCATCCTCTTAGGGGTCTGTGATCGGCATTGCTCTTAATCCTCTCAGGTGTCTGTGATCCGCACTGCTCTTCATCCTCTTAGGGGTCTGTGATCGGCACTGCTCTTCATCCTCTCAGGGGACTGTGATCGGCACTGCTCTTCATCTTCTCAGGGGTCTGTGATCGGCACTGCTCTTCATCCTCTCAGGGGTCTGTGATCAGCACTGCTCTTCATCCTTTTAGGGGTCTGTGATCGGCACTGCTCTTCATCCTCTCAGGGGTCCGTGATCGGCACTGCTCTTCATCCTCCCAGGAGTCTGTGATCGGCATTGCTCTTAATCCTCTCAGGGGTCTGTGATCCACACGGCTGTTCATCTTCTCAGAGGTCTGTGATCGGCACTGCTCTTCATCCTCTCAGGGATCTGTGATTGGCACTGCTCTTCATCCTCTCAGGGGTCTGTGATCAGCACTGCTCTTCATCCTCTGAGGGGTCTGTGAGCCGCACTGCTCTTCATCATCTCAGGGGTCTGTGATCTGCACTGCTCTTCATCCTCTCAGGGATCTGTGATCAGTACTGCTCTTCATCCTCTCAGGGGTCTGTGACCGGCACTGCTCTTCATCCTCTCAGGGATCTGTAATAGGCACTGCTCTTCATCCTCTCAGGGGTCTGTGATCGGCATTTCTCTTCATCCTTTCAGGGGTCTGTGATCTGCACTGTTCTTCATCGTTTCAGGGGTATGTGACCGGCACTGGTACTCATACTCTCAGGGATCTGTGATCGGCACTGCTCTTCATCCTCTGAGTGATCTGTGATCGACACTGCTCTTCATCCTCTCAGGGGTCTGTGACCGGCACTGCTCTTCATCCTCTCAGTGATCTTTGATCGGCACTGCTCTTCATCCTCTCAGTGATCTGTGATCAGCACTGCTCTTCATCCTCTCAGGGGTCTGTGATCGGCACAGCTCTTCATCTTCTCAGGGGTCTGTGATCAGCACCGTTCTTTATCCTCTCAGGGGTCTGTGATCCGCACTGCTCTTCATCCTCTTAGGTGTCTGTGATCGGCACTGTTCTTCATCCTCTCAGGGGTCTGTGATCGGCACTGTTCTTCATCCTCTCAGGGGTCTGTGATCGTCCCTGCTCTTCATCCTCCCAGGGATCTGTGAGCTGCACTGCTCCTCATCCTCCCAGGGATCTGTGATCGGCACTGCCCTTCATCCTCTCAGGGATCTGTGACTTGCACTGCTATTCATCCTCTCAGGGGTCTGTGATAGGCATTGCTCTTCATCCTTTCAGGGGTCTGTGATCTGCACTGCTGTTCCTCTTCTCAGGGGTCTGTGACCGGCACTGCTCTTCATCCTCTCAGGGATCTGTGATCTGCACTGCTCTTCATCCTTCCAGGGGTCTGTGATCGGCACTGCTCTTCATCCTTTCAGGGGTCAGTGATCAGCAGTGCTCTTCCTCCTCACAGGGGTCTGTGATCCGCACTGCTCTTCATCCTCTCAGGGGTCTGTGATGCGCACTGCTCTTCATCCTCTCAGGGTTCTGTGATCTGCACTGCTCTTCATCCTCTGAGGGGTCTGTAATCAGTACTGCTCTTCATCCTCTGAGGGGTCTGTAATCGGCACTGCTCTTCATCCTCTCAGGGGTCTGTAATCGGCACTGCTCTTCAACCTCTCAGGGGTCTGTGATCCGCACTGCTCTTCATCCTCTCAGGGGTCTGTGACCGGCAATGCTCTTCATATTCTCAGGGATCAGTGATCGGCACTGCTCTTCATCCTCTCAGGGGTCTGTGATCGGCACTGCTCGTCATCCTCTCAGGGGTCTGTGATCGGCACTGTTCTTCATCCTCTCAGGGGTCTGTGATCGGCACTGCTCCTAATCCTTCCAGGGGTCTGTGATCGGCATTGCTCTTCATCCTCTCAGGGGTCTGTGATCGGCATTGCTCTTAATCCTTTCAGGGGTCTGTGATCGGCACTGCTCCTAATCCTTCCAGGGGTCTGTGATCGGCACTGCTCTTCATCCTCTCAGAGATCTGTCATCTGCACTGCTCTTCATCCTCTGAGGGATCTGGGATTGGCACTGCTATTCATCTTCTCAGGGATCTGTGATCGGCACTGATCTATATCCTCTCAGGGGTCTGTGATTGGTACTGCTCTTCATCCTCTCAGGTGTCTGTGATCCGCACTGCTCTTCATCCTCTCAGGGGTCTGTGATCCGCACTGCTCTTCATCCACTCAGGGGTCAGTGATCAGCAGTGCTCTTCATCCTTTCAGGGGTCTGTGATCGGCATTGCTCTTCATTCTTTCAGGGGTCTGTGATCTGCACTGCTCTTCATCCTCTCAGGGGTCTGTGATCCGCACTGCTCTTAATCCTCTCAGGTGTCTGTGATCCGTACTGCTCTTCATCCTCTCAGGGTTCTGTGATCGGCACTGCTCTACATCCTCTCAGGGGTCAGTGATCAGCAGTGCTCTTCATCCTTTCAGGGGTATGTGATCTGCACTGCTCTTCATCCTCTCAGGGGTCTGTGATCGGCACTGCTCTTCATCCTCTCAGGGGTCTGTGATCGGCATTGCTCTTCATCCTCTCAGGGGACTGTGATCGGCACTGCGCTTCATCTTCTCAGAGGTCTGTGACCGGCACTGCTCTTCATCCTCTCAGGGGTCTGTGACCGGTACTGCTCTTCATCCTCTCCGGGGTCTGTGATCTTCACTGCTCTTAATCCTCTGAGGTGTCTGTGATCGGCACTGCTCTTCATCCTCTCAGGGGTCTGTGATCGGCCCTGCTCTTCATCCTCTCAGTGGTCTGTGATCGGCACTGCTCTTAATCCTCTCAGGTGTCTGTGATTGGCACTGCTCTTCATCCTCTCAGGGGTCTGTGATCGGCATTGCTCTTCATCCTCTCAGGGGACTGTGATCAGCACTGCGCTTCATCTTCTCAGAGGTCTGTGACCGGCACTGCTCTTCATCTTCTCAGGGATCTTTCATCGGTACTGCTCTTCATCCTCTCAGGGGTCTGTGACCGGTACTGCTCTTCATCCTCTCAGGGGTCTCTGATCTTCACTGCTCTTAATCCTCTGAGGTGTCTGTGATCGGCACTGCTCTTCATCCTCTCAGGGATCTGTGATCGACACTGCCGCCATCCTCTCAGTGGTCTGTGATCGGCACTGCTCTTCTTCCTCTCAGGGGTCTGTGAGCGGCACTGCTCTTCATCCTCTCAGAGATCTGTGATTGGCACTGCTCTTCATCCTCTCAGGGATCTGTGATCAGCACTGCTCTTCATCTTCTCAGGAGTCTGTGATCGGCACTGCTCTTCATCCTCTCAGGGATCTGTGATCGGCATTGCTCTTCATCCTCTCAGGGATCTGTGATCGGCATTGCTCTTCATCCTCTCAGGGATCTGTGATCCGCACTGCTCTTAATCCTCTCAGGTGTCTGTGATCCGCACTGCTCTTCATCCTCTCAGGGGTCTGTGATCGGCATTGCTCTTCATTCTTTCAGGGGTCTGTGATCTGCACTGCTCTTCATCCTCTCAGGGGTCTGTGACCGGTACTGCTCTTCATCCTCTCAGGGGTCTGTGATCCGCACTGCTCTTAATCCTCTCAGGTGTCTGTGATCCGCACTGCTCTTCATCCTCTCAGGGGTCTGTGATCGGCATTGCTCTTCATTCTTTCAGGGGTCTGTGATCTGCACTGCTCTTCATCCTCTCAGGGGTCTGTGACCGGTACTGCTCTTCATCCTCTCAGGGGTCTGTGATCCGCACTGCTCTTAATCCTCTCAGGTGTCTGTGATCCGCATTGCTCTTCATTCTCTCAGGGGTCTGTGATCGGCACTGCTCTTCATCCTCTCAGGGGTCTGTGATCGGCATTGCTCTTCATCTTCTCAGGGGTCTGTGACCGGCACTGCTCTTCATCTTCTCAGGGATCTTTTATCGGTACAGCTCTTCATCCTCTCAGGGGTCTGTGACCAGTACTGCTCTTCATCCTCTCAGGGGTCTGTGATCCGCACTGCTCTTAATCCTCTCAGGTGTCTGTGATCGGCACTGCTCTTCATCCTCTCAGGGGTCTGTGATCGGCCCTGCTCTTCATCCTCTCAGTGGTCTGTGAGCGGCACTGCTCTTCTTCCTCTCAGAGGTCTGTGAGCGGCACTGCTCTTAATCCTCTCAGGTGTCTGTGATTGGCACTGCTCTTCATCCTCTCAGGGATCTGTGATCAGCATTGCTCTTCATCCTCTCAGGGGTCTGTGATTGGCACTGCTCTTCATCTTCTCAGGAGTCTGTGATCGGCACTGCTCTTCATCCTCTCAGGGATCTGTGATCGGCATTGCTCTTCATCCTCTCAGGGATCTGTGATCGGCATTGCTCTTCATCCTCTCAGGGATCTGTGATCGGCACTGACGCCATTCTCTCAGGGGTCTGTGATTGGCACTGCTCTTCATCTTCTCAGGAGTCTGTGATCGGCACTGCTCTTCTTTCTCTCAGGGGTCTGTGAGCGGCACTGCTCTTCATCCTCTCAGAGATCTGTGATCGGGATTGCTCTTCATCCTCTCAGGGGTCTGTGATTGGCACTGCTCTTCATCTTCTCAGGAGTCTGTGATCGGCACTGCTCTTCATCCTCTCAGGGGTCTGTGATCGGCACTGCTCTTCATCCTCTCAGGGCTCTGTGATCGGCACTGCTCTTCATCCTCTCAGGGATCTGTGATTGGCACTGCTCTCTATGTTCTTAGGGGTCGAATCTGCATTGCTCTTCATCATCTCAGGGGGCTGTGAACGGCACTGCTCTTCATCCTCTCAGGGGTCTTTGATCGTCACTGCTCTTCATCCTCTCAGGGATCTGTGATCCTCACTGCTCTTCATCCTCTCAGGGGTATGTGATCGGCACTGCTCTTCATCCTCTCAGGTGTCTGTGATCCGCACTGCTCTTCATCCTCTCAGGGGTCTGTGATCCGCACTGATCTTCATCCTCTCAGGGGTCTGTGATCGGCATTGCTCTTCATCCTCTCAGGGGACTGTGATCGGCACTGCGCTTCATCTTCTCAGGGGTCTGTGATCGGCACTGCTCTTCATCCTCTCAGGGGTCTGTGATCAGCACTGCTCTTCATCCTTTTAGGGGTCTGTGATCGGCACTGCTCTTCATCCTCTCAGGGGTCCGTGATCGGCACTGCTCTTCATCCTCCCAGGAGTCTGTGATCGGCATTGCTCTTAATCCTCTCAGGGGTCTGTGATCCACACGGCTGTTCATCTTCTCAGAGGTCTGTGATCGGCACTGCTCTTCATCCTCTCAGGGATCTGTGATTGGCACTGCTCTTCATCCTCTCAGGGGTCTGTGATCAGCACTGCTCTTCATCCTCTGAGGGGTCTGTGAGCCGCACTGCTCTTCATCATCTCAGGGGTCTGTGATCTGCACTGCTCTTCATCCTCTCAGGGATCTGTGATCAGTACTGCTCTTCATCCTCTCAGGGGTCTGTGACCGGCACTGCTCTTCATCCTCTCAGGGATCTGTAATAGGCACTGCTCTTCATCCTCTCAGGGGTCTGTGATCGGCATTTCTCTTCATCCTTTCAGGGGTCTGTGATCTGCACTGTTCTTCATCGTTTCAGGGGTATGTGACCGGCACTGGTACTCATACTCTCAGGGATCTGTGATCGGCACTGCTCTTCATCCTCTCAGTGATCTGTGATCGACACTGCTCTTCATCCTCTCAGGGGTCTGTGACCGGCACTGCTCTTCATCCTCTCAGTGATCTTTGATCGGCACTGCTCTTCATCCTCTCAGTGATCTGTGATCAGCACTGCTCTTCATCCTCTCAGGGGTCTGTGATCGGCACAGCTCTTCATCTTCTCAGGGGTCTGTGATCAGCACCGTTCTTTATCCTCTCAGGGGTCTGTGATCCGCACTGCTCTTCATCCTCTTAGGTGTCTGTGATCGGCACTGTTCTTCATCCTCTCAGGGGTCTGTGATCGGCACTGTTCTTCATCCTCTCAGGGGTCTGTGATCGTCCCTGCTCTTCATCCTCCCAGGGATCTGTGAGCTGCACTGCTCTTCATCCTCCCAGGGATCTGTGATCGGCACTGCCCTTCATCCTCTCAGGGATCTGTGACTTGCACTGCTATTCATCCTCTCAGGGGTCTGTGATAGGCATTGCTCTTCATCCTTTCAGGGGTCTGTGATCTGCACTGCTGTTCCTCTTCTCAGGGGTCTGTGACCGGCACTGCTCTTCATCCTCTCAGGGATCTGTGATCTGCACTGCTCTTCATCCTTCCAGGGGTCTGTGATCGGCACTGCTCTTCATCCTTTCAGGGGTCAGTGATCAGCAGTGCTCTTCCTCCTCACAGGGGTCTGTGATCCGCACTGCTCTTCATCCTCTCAGGGGTCTGTGATGCGCACTGCTCTTCATCCTCTCAGGGTTCTGTGATCTGCACTGCTCTTCATCCTCTGAGGGGTCTGTAATCAGTACTGCTCTTCATCCTCTGAGGGGTCTGTAATCGGCACTGCTCTTCATCCTCTCAGGGGTCTGTAATCGGCACTGCTCTTCAACCTCTCAGGGGTCTGTGATCCGCACTGCTCTTCATCCTCTCAGGGGTCTGTGACCGGCAATGCTCTTCATCTTCTCAGGGATCAGTGATCGGCACTGCTCTTCATCCTCTCAGGGGTCTGTGATCGGCACTGCTCGTCATCCTCTCAGGGGTCTGTGATCGGCACTGTTCTTCATCCTCTCAGGGGTCTGTGATCGGCACTGCTCCTAATCCTTCCAGGGGTCTGTGATCGGCATTGCTCTTCATCCTCTCAGGGGTCTGTGATCGGCATTGCTCTTAATCCTTTCAGGGGTCTGTGATCGGCACTGCTCCTAATCCTTCCAGGGGTCTGTGATCGGCACTGCTCTTCATCCTCTCAGAGATCTGTCATCTGCACTGCTCTTCATCCTCTGAGGGATCTGGGATTGGCACTGCTATTCATCTTCTCAGGGATCTGTGATCGGCACTGATCTATATCCTCTCAGGGGTCTGTGATTGGTACTGCTCTTCATCCTCTCAGGTGTCTGTGATCCGCACTGCTCTTCATCCTCTCAGGGGTCTGTGATCCGCACTGCTCTTCATCCACTCAGGGGTCAGTGATCAGCAGTGCTCTTCATCCTTTCAGGGGTCTGTGATCGGCATTGCTCTTCATTCTTTCAGGGGTCTGTGATCTGCACTGCTCTTCATCCTCTCAGGGGTCTGTGATCCGCACTGCTCTTAATCCTCTCAGGTGTCTGTGATCCGCACTGCTCTTCATCCTCTCAGGGTTCTGTGATCGGCACTGCTCTACATCCTCTCAGGGGTCAGTGATCAGCAGTGCTCTTCATCCTTTCAGGGGTATGTGATCTGCACTGCTCTTCATCCTCTCAGGGGTCTGTGATCGGCACTGCTCTTCATCCTCTCAGGGGTCTGTGATCGGCATTGCTCTTCATCCTCTCAGGGGACTGTGATCGGCACTGCGCTTCATCTTCTCAGAGGTCTGTGACTGGCACTGCTCTTCATCCTCTCAGGGGTCTGTGACCGGTACTGCTCTTCATCCTCTCCGGGGTCTGTGATCTTCACTGCTCTTAATCCTCTGAGGTGTCTGTGATCGGCACTGCTCTTCATCCTCTCAGGGGTCTGTGATCGGCCCTGCTCTTCATCCTCTCAGTGGTCTGTGATCGGCACTGCTCTTAATCCTCTCAGGTGTCTGTGATTGGCACTGCTCTTCATCCTCTCAGGGGTCTGTGATCGGCATTGCTCTTCATCCTCTCAGGGGACTGTGATCGGCACTGCGCTTCATCTTCTCAGAGGTCTGTGACCGGCACTGCTCTTCATCTTCTCAGGGATCTTTCATCGGTACTGCTCTTCATCCTCTCAGGGGTCTGTGACCGGTACTGCTCTTCATCCTCTCAGGGGTCTCTGATCTTCACTGCTCTTAATCCTCTGAGGTGTCTGTGATCGGCACTGCTCTTCATCCTCTCAGGGATCTGTGATCGGCACTGCCGCCATCCTCTCAGTGGTCTGTGATCGGCACTGCTCTTCTTCCTCTCAGGGGTCTGTGAGCGGCACTGCTCTTCATCCTCTCAGAGATCTGTGATTGGCACTGCTCTTCATCCTCTCAGGGATCTGTGATCAGCACTGCTCTTCATCTTCTCAGGAGTCTGTGATCGGCACTGCTCTTCATCCTCTCAGGGATCTGTGATCGGCATTGCTCTTCATCCTCTCAGGGATCTGTGATCGGCATTGCTCTTCATCCTCTCAGGGATCTGTGATCCGCACTGCTCTTAATCCTCTCAGGTGTCTGTGATCCGCACTGCTCTTCATCCTCTCAGGGGTCTGTGATCGGCATTGCTCTTCATTCTTTCAGGGGTCTGTGATCTGCACTGCTCTTCATCCTCTCAGGGGTCTGTGACCGGTACTGCTCTTCATCCTCTCAGGGGTCTGTGATCCGCACTGCTCTTAATCCTCTCAGGTGTCTGTGATCCGCACTGCTCTTCATCCTCTCAGGGGTCTGTGATCGGCATTGCTCTTCATTCTTTCAGGGGTCT
Organism: Triturus cristatus; assembly: GCF_964204655.1. Taxonomy (NCBI): domain Eukaryota; kingdom Metazoa; phylum Chordata; class Amphibia; order Caudata; family Salamandridae; genus Triturus; species Triturus cristatus. The sequence continues at coordinate 747,148,187 of NC_140579.1, forward strand.
GTGATCTGCACTGCTCTTCATCCTCTCAGGGGTCTGTGACCGGTACTGCTCTTCATCCTCTCAGGGGTCTGTGATCCGCACTGCTCTTAATCCTCTCAGGTGTCTGTGATCCGCATTGCTCTTCATTCTCTCAGGGGTCTGTGATCGGCACTGCTCTTCATCCTCTCAGGGGTCTGTGATCGGCATTGCTCTTCATCTTCTCAGGGGTCTGTGACCTGCACTGCTCTTCATCTTCTCAGGGATCTTTTATCGGTACTGCTCTTCATCCTCTCAGGGGTCTGTGACCAGTACTGCTCTTCATCCTCTCAGGGGTCTGTGATCCGCACTGCTCTTAATCCTCTCAGGTGTCTGTGATCGGCACTGCTCTTCATCCTCTCAGGGGTCTGTGATCGGCCCTGCTCTTCATCCTCTCAGTGGTCTGTGAGCGGCACTGCTCTTCTTCCTCTCAGAGGTCTGTGAGCGGCACTGCTCTTAATCCTCTCAGGTGTCTGTGATTGGCACTGCTCTTCATCCTCTCAGGGATCTGTGATCGGCATTGCTCTTCATCCTCTCAGGGATCTGTGATCGGCACTGACGCCATTCTCTCAGGGGTCTGTGATTGGCACTGCTCTTCATCTTCTCAGGAGTCTGTGATCGGCACTGCTCTTCTTCCTCTCAGGGGTCTGTGAGCGGCACTGCTCTTCATCCTCTCAGAGATCTGTGATCGGGATTGCTCTTCATCCTCTCAGGGGTCTGTGATTGGCACTGCTCTTCATCTTCTCAGGAGTCTGTGATCGGCACTGCTCTTCATCCTCTCAGGGGTCTGTGATCGGCACTGCTCTTCATCCTCTCAGGGCTCTGTGATCGGCACTGCTCTTCATCCTCTCAGGGATCTGTGATTGGCACTGCTCTCTATGTTCTTAGGGGTCGAATCTGCATTGCTCTTCATCATCTCAGGGGGCTGTGAACGGCACTGCTCTTCATCCTCTCAGGGGTCTGTGATCGTCACTGCTCTTCATCCTCTCAGGGATCTGTGATCCTCACTGCTCTTCATCCTCTCAGGGGTATGTGATCGGCACTGCTCTTCATCCTCTCTGGTGTCTGTGATCCGCACTGCTCTTCATCCTCTCAGGGGTCTGTGATCCGCACTGATCTTCATCCTCTCAGGGGTCTGTGATCGGCATTGCTCTTCATCCTCTCAGGGGACTGTGATCGGCACTGCGCTTCATCTTCTCAGGGGTCTGTGACCGGCACTGCTCTTCCTCTTCTCAGGGATCTTTCATCGGTACTGCTCTTCATCCTCTCAGGGGTCTGTGACCGGTACTGCTCTTCATCCTCTCAGGGGTCTGTGATCTGCACTGCTCTTAATCCTCTCAGGTGTCTATGATCGGCACTACTCTTCATCCTCTCAGGGGTCTGTGATCGGCACTGCTCTTCTTCCTCTCAGAGATCTGTGATCGGCACTGCTCTTCATCCTCTCAGGGGTCTGTGATTGGCACTGCTCTTCATCTTCTCAGGAGTCTGTGATCGGCACTGCTCTTCATCCTCTCAGGGATCTGTGATCCGCACTGCTCTTAATCCTCTCAGGTGTCTGTGATTGGCACTGCTCTTCATCCTCTCAGGGATCTGTGATTGGCACTGCCGCCATTCTCTCAGGGGTCTGTGATCGGCACTGCTCTTCATCCTTTCAGGGGTCTGTGATCCGCACTGCTCTTCATCCTCTCAGGGGTCTGGGATCCGCACTACTCTTCATCCTCTCAGGGGACTGTAATCGGTACTGCTCCTTATCATCTCAGGGGTCTGTAATCTGTACTGCTCTTCATTCTCTCAGGGGTCTGTGATCGGCATTGCTCTTCATCCTTTCAGGGGTATGTGATCTGCACTGCGCTTCATCTTCTCAGGGGTCTGTGACCGGCACTGCTCTTCATCTTCTCAGGGATCTTTGATCCGTACTGCTCTTCATCCTCTCAGGGGTCTGTGACCAGTACTGCTCTTCATCCTCTCAGGGGTCTGTGATCCGCACTGCTCTTAATCCTCTCAGGTGTCTGTGATCGGCACTGCTCTTCATCCTCTCAGGGGTCTGTGATCGGCCCTGCTCTTCATGCTCTTAGGGGTCTGTGATCGGCACTGCTCTTCATCCTCTCAGGGGTCTGTGACCGGCCCTGCTCTTCATTTTCTCAGGAGTCTGTGATCGGCACTGCTCTTCATCCTCTCAGGGGTCTGTGATCGGCACTGCTCTTCATCCTCTCAGGGCTCTGTGATCGACACTGCCCTTCATCCTCTCAGGGATCTGTGATCGGCACTGCTCTTCATCCTCTTAGGGGTCGAAACTGCACTGCTCTTCATCCTCTCCGGGATCTGTGATCCGCACTGCTCTTCATCCTCTCAGGGGTCTGTGATCGGCACTGCTCTTCATCCTTTCAGGGGTCAGTGATCCGCACTGCTCTTCATCCTCTCAGGGATCTGTGATCGGCACTGCTCTTCATCCTTTCAGAGATTTGTGATCGGCACTGCTCTTCATCCTCTCAGGGGTCTGTGATTGGTACTGCTCTTCATCCTCTCAGGTGTCTGTGATTGTTAGAACTGGCGTTTTCTGGTTGGCTAAGGCTTGCGCCAAAGTCAGGCAGAAACCACCACTCTAGTCAGGGCAAGGAAGTTACACGCCAAAGATAACCCCTGCTCACCCCCTTGGTAGCTTGGCACGAGCAGTCAGGCTTATCTCTGAGGCGATGTGTAAAGCGTTTGCGTGCGCACCCAGCAACAACACCCAAGGCCCACCACAAAGGAAACTCCACACAAGGTATTCTATAAAAATAGCCTTTGTATTATACACAACACATTAGATAAAAACACACACTTTACAATGTGCCAACAGGCACGGGCAGAATTTACAATTGATTATATGTACAGGGGACAGGGCCACATGGACCACTGTCCGAAATTAGCACTCTTAGAACTTAGGAATAATACTTTAGAACATAGCACAAAATAACATATATAGCACACAACCAGTACTTACTGGTATCAGGTAAGTACCACCTACGCAACCCTAACCACCTTAGGAGAATGTCACGCAGGGAACTAGGACCTCGCTAGCACCACCTGTACTAGGAGAAAACAAACAACCACCTAAGTATCACAATACCTGTAGGGGTAAACGCACATTACACATGATGCCTAAAACATTCAGAGGTGTAGGGAAGGAAAACACATGATGCATCAAATACATTCAGCGGTGTAAAACAAGGGCACATGACGCATAAAAACACATTCAGAGGTGCAGGTTAGGAAAACACATGATGCATAAAAATACATTCAGAGGTGCAGGGAAGGAACAATTGCGCAAGAACTCATATGCCACCACCTGTGGCAGTCCTTAGGCCAACTGGCCTTGTCCAGGCTAGGACGCCCTGTCCCAGTAAGGCTGCGCCAGCTGCGCAAGCCACAAGCGCAAGATCCCAACCTAAACGTTGCAGCTGCCCACTAAGTGCTGGGCAGCTGTAGGAATGAGCGTGGGCACCACTGTGCCCTTCCAAACACAAATCTGTCGCTCTCGTGGGGAGCCTCTCTGGGCTCTAGCTAAAAAGAATGCCCCCTAGAGCCTTCGTGGCTCTGAACCAATAATGAGCCGTCGTTAGAGTCCCTCTGGACTCTGAGCAAGTACTGCCCCCGACGTTGGAGCCTCACGGGGCTCGTGGACACTGCAGAAATGCCCCCTCTAGGTTGGAGCCTCACGGGGCTCGTGGACACTGCAGAAATGTCCCCTCAGCACATGCGCGGAGTCCCCCAGCCCTTTGCACTTACCGGGCTGCCTTCAGGGGACTCCCGCGTCGTCTCTGCTCTCTCTGCTCCGGCGGACGGGAGGACTCCGAGGCTTCTTTTGCACCGCGGAGGGGCAGGCACCGACAACGTGCCTCGCGCCCCCTCCGCACAAGCTCTGGCTGCACTCCTACTCACGGTCCAGCGCGGGGTGGGCTCCCGCCTGGATCTTCACTTCTCCGACCAGGCTGCAACCGCGACGCTCGGTAGGAGGCGGGGTAGGCTCCCGCCCTCCTTCTCTAAGTTCCGGTTGTCCCGGAGGCCCGCCCTCGGCCCGCCTGACTTCCGGCCCAAGCCCGGCCGCGGCGGTGATTTCCTCGGCAAGGAGAGGGGTAGGCTCCCTCACAAATGAGCACAATGGCGGGGTGGGCACCCGCCGAACCTGGTGGACACCGGCAAAATCGCGGGGTGGGCACCCGCTATCAGGATCAAAGCGCTCACAGCGCTATACAGCAAAACAGCGCTCCCAGCGCTCTAAAGCCCATAAAGCGCTCCCAGGCGCTGCAAGTCAAAAAGGTCCAGCAGAAAGTCCTTCAAGAGCAGGGGGGCAAAGACTGGGCCCAGGGGCCAGCTCACAGGGCCCTCCAGCAGGGAGGCAGTCCCCAGTGGCGGTCTCTCCTGGCGCCCAGCAGCAGCAGGCCCCCCCTCACGTTGATCCTGCAAATGAACAAATTGTAAGGGGACACAGCCCCTTTTTATACAGTAAAAGTCTTTGTCTGAAGGTGCAGGGAAGGGGCGAACCAGTTACAACAGGTTCCTGAGCACTTTGTTTTGCTCAGCCCCTCTCCCTATTCACTGGCAGGGCTAGGGTCATCAGACGCACCACAGGGGCCGGAGCCAGCATTGTGTGGGGAAAGCCCTGTCCTATTCAGGACCCAGGTGTACTCCTCCCCAGCCATCAGTATGCTAAACTCCCATTCACCACTGGGTGACTCCTCCTGACTCTGGGGAATCCCTAGCCCATCACATGACCTCCACCAGCCAATCGCCAGACAAGCCACACATTTCATACTGCACACTGAAGTGCCCACTTCTAGAAGTGGCACTTCCACACTAGGTACATGCACGCCGCACACATCATCGTGCAGCATTCAATCACACGAGTCCGCACATACCAAACTCGGGCCTGCACACCCCACGCATCAGGAACTACCAGGACACATACATTCCCCCATGCATTCCTATGGGAGGGCAGGCCAACCTCACAACACGCACGCACTTTACCCTGGGACACAGCGGTAAAGTGCGCAGAAACCAAAAAGCACTACACCAAGTCACCAATAAAAAGCAAAAAGTCTCGGGGTGAAACTGCCAGAAGGGCCAAGTACAACAGTGATCCGCACTGCTCTTCATCCTCTCAGGGTCTGTGATCCGCACTGCTCTTCATCCTCTCAGGGGTCAGTGATCAGCAGTGCTCTTCATCCTCTCAGGGGTCTGTGATCGGCACTGCTCTACATCCTCTCAGGGGTCAGTGATCAGCACTGATCTTCATCCTCTCAGGGGTCTGTGATCGGCATTGCTCTTCATCCTCTCAGGGGACTGTGATCGGCACTGCGCTTCATCTTCTCAGGGGTCTGTGACCGGCACTGCTCTTCATCTTCTCAGGGATCTTTCATCGGTACTGCTCTTCATCCTCTCAGGGATCTGTGACCAGTACTGCTCTTCATCCTCTCAGGGGTCTGTGATCCGCACTGCTCTTAATCCTCTCAGGTGTCTGTGATCGGCACTGCTCTTCATCCTCTCAGGGGTCTGTGATCGGCCCTGCTCTTCATCCTCTCAGTGGTCTGTGATCGGCACTGCTCTTCTTCCTCTCAGGGGTCTGTGAGCGGCACTGCTCTTAATCCTCTCAGGTGTCTGTAATTGGCACTGCTCTTCATCCTCTCAGGGATCTGTGATCGGCATTGCTCTTCATCCTCTCAGGGGTCTGTGATTGGCACTGCTCTTCATCTTCTCAGGAGTCTGTGATCGGCACTGCTCTTCATCCTCTCAGGGATCTGTGATCGGCATTGCTCTTCATCCTCTCAGGGATCTGTGATCAGCATTGCTCTTCATCCTCTCAGGGATCTGTGATCCGCACTGCTCTTAATCCTCTCAGGTGTCTGTGATTGGCACTGCTCTTCATCCTCTCAGGGATCTGTGATCGGCACTGCCGCCATTCTCTCAGGGGTCTGTGATTGGCACTGCTCTTCATCTTCTCAGGAGTCTGTGATCGGCACTGCTCTTCATCCTCTCAGGGGTCTGTGATCGGCACTGCTCTTCATCCTCTCAGGGCTCTGTGATTGGCACTGCTCTTCATCCTCTCAGGGATCTGTGATTGGCACTGCCGCCATTCTCTCAGGGGTCTGTGATTGGCACTGCTCTTCATCTTCCCAGGAGTCTGTGATCGGCACTGCTCTTCTTCCTCTCAGGGGTCTGTGATCGGCATTGCTCTTCATCCTCTCAGGGGTCAGTGATCAGCATTGCTCTTCATCATCTCAGGGGGCTGTGAACGGCACTGCTCTTCATCCTCTCAGGGGTCTGTGATCGTCACTGCTCTTCATCCTCTCAGGGATCTGTGATCCCCACTGCTCTTCATCCTCTCAGGGGTATGTGATCGGCACTGCTCTTCATCCTCTCAGGTGTCTGTGATCTGCACTGCTCTTCATCCTCTCAGGGGTCTGTGATCTGCACTGCTCTTCATCCTCTCAGGGGTCTGTGATCGGCATTGCTCTTCATCCTCTCAGGGGACTGTGATCCGCACTGCGCTTCATCTTCTCAGGGGTCTGTGACCGGCACTGCTCTTCATCTTCTCAGGGATCTTTCATCAGTACTGCTCTTCATCCTCTCAGGGGTCTGTGACCGGTACTGCTCTTTATCCTCTCAGGGGTCTGTGATCCGCACTGCTCTTAATCCTCTCAGGTGTCTGTGATCGGCACTGCTCTTCATCCTCTCAGGGGTCTGTGATCGGCACTGCTCTTCTTCCTCTCAGAGATCTGTGATCGGCACTGCTCTTCATCCTCTCAGGGGTCTGTGATTGGCACTGCTCTTCATCTTCTCAGGAGTCTGTGATCGGCACTGCTCTTCATCCTCTCAGGGATCTGTGATCCCCACTGCTCTTCATCCTCTCAGGGGTATGTGATCGGCACTGCTCTTCATCCTCTCAGGTGTCTGTGATCCGCACTGCTCTTCATCCTCTCAGGGGTCTGTGATCTGCACTGCTCTTCATCCTCTCAGGGGTCTGTGATCGGCATTGCTCTTCATCCTCTCAGGGGACTGTGATCCGCACTGCGCTTCATCTTCTCAGGGGTCTGTGACCGGCACTGCTCTTCATCTTCTCAGGGATCTTTCATCAGTACTGCTCTTCATCCTCTCAGGGGTCTGTGACCGGTACTGCTCTTTATCCTCTCAGGGGTCTGTGATCCGCACTGCTCTTAATCCTCTCAGGTGTCTGTGATCGGCACTGCTCTTCATCCTCTCAGGGGTCTGTGATCGGCACTGCTCTTCTTCCTCTCAGAGATCTGTGATCGGCACTGCTCTTCATCCTCTCAGGGGTCTGTGATTGGCACTGCTCTTCATCTTCTCAGGAGTCTGTGATCGGCACTGCTCTTCATCCTCTCAGGGATCTGTGATCCGCACTGCTCTTAATCCTCTCAGGTGTCTGTGATTGGCACTGCTCTTCATCCTCTCAGGGATCTGTGATTGGCACTGCCGCCATTCTCTCAGGGGTCTGTGATCGGCACTGCCCTTCATCCTCTCAGGGGTCTGTGATCGGCATTGCTCTTCATCCTTTCAGGGGTATGTAATCTGCACTGCGCTTCATCTTCTCAGGGGTCTGTGACCGGCACTGCTCTTCATCTTCTCAGGGATCTTTGATCCGTACTGCTCTTCATCCTCTCAGGGGTCTGTGACCGGTACTGCTCTTCATCCTCTCAGGGGTCTGTGTTTCGCACTGCCCTTAATCCTCTCAGCTGTCTGTGATCGGCACTGCTCTTCATCCTCTCAGGGGTCTGTGATCGGCCCTGCTCTTCATCCTCTCAGGGGTCTGTGATCGGCCCTGCTCTTCATCTTCTCAGGAGGCTGTGATCGGCACTGCTCTTCATCCTCTCAGGGGTCTGTGATCGGCACTGCTCTTCATCCTCTCAGGGCTCTGTGATCGGCACTGCCCTTCATCCTCTCAGGGATATGTGATTGGCACTGCTCTCCATGCTCTTAGGGGTCGAATCTGCACTGCTCTTCATCCTCTCAGGGGTCTGTGATCGTCACTGCTCTTCATCCTCTCAGGGATCTGTGATCCCCACTGCTCTTCATCCTCTCAGGGGTCTGTGATCCGCACTGCTCTTAATCCTCTCAGGTGTCTGTGATCGGCACTGCTCTTCATCCTCTCAGGGGTCTGTGACCGGTACTGCTCTTCATCCTCTCAGGGGTCTGTGATCCGCACTGCTCTTAATCCTCTCAGGTGTCTGTGATCCACACTGCTCTTCATCCTCTCAGGGGTCTGTGATCGGCACTGCTCTACATCCTCTCAGGGGTCAGTGATCAGCAGTGCTCTTCATCCTTTCAGGGGTATGTGATCTGCACTGCTCTTCATCCTCTCAGGGATCTGTGATCGGCACTGCTCTTCATTCTCTCAGGGGTCTGTGATCGGCACTGCTCTTCATCCTCTCAGGGGTCTGTGATCGGCATTGCTCTTCATCCTCTCAGGGTACTGTGATCGGCACTGCGCTTCATCTTCTCAGGGGTCTGTGACCGGCACTGCTCTTCATCTTCTCAGGGATCTTTCATCGGTACTGCTCTTCATCCTCTCAGGGGTCTGTGACCAGTACTTCTCTTCATCCTCTCAGGGGTCTGTGATCCGCCCTGCTCTTAATCCTCTCAGGTGTCTGTTCTCGGCACTGCTCTTCATCCTCTCAGGGGTCTGTGATCGGCACTGCTCTTCATCCTTTCAGGGGTCTGTGATCGGCACTGCTCTTCATCCTCTCAGGGGTCTGTAATCGGCACTGCTCTTCATCCTCTCAGGGGTATGTGATCAGCACTGCTCTTCATCCTCTCAGGGGTCTGTGATCCGCACTGCTTTTCATCCTCTCAGGTGTCTGTGATCGGCACTGCTCTTCATCCTCTCAGGGGTCTGTGAGCGGCACTGCTCTTAATCCTCTCAGGTGTCTGTGATTGGCACTGCTCTTCATCCTCTCAGGGATCTGTGATTGGCACTGCCGCCATTCTCTCAGGGGTCTGTGATTGGCACTGCTCTTCATCTTCCCAGGAGTCTGTGATCGGCACTGCTCTTCTTCCTCTCAGGGGTCTGTGATCGGCATTGCTCTTCATCCTCTCAGGGGTCAGTGATCAGCAGTGCTCTTCATCCTCTCAGGTGTCTGTGACCGGTACTGCTTTTCATCCTCTCAGGGGTCTGTGATCCGCACTGCTCTTCATCCTCTCAGGTGTCTGTGATCCGCACTGCTCCTTATCATCTCAGGGGTCTGTAATCTGCACAGCTCTTCATCCTTTCAGGGGTATGTGATCTGCACTGCTCTTCATCCTCTCAGGGATCTGTGATCGGCACTGCTCTTCATTCTCTCAGGGGTCTGTGATCGGCACTGCTCTTCATCCTCTCAGGGGTCTGTGATCGGCATTGCTCTTCATCTTCTCAGGGGTCTGTGACCGGCACTGCTCTTCATCTTCTCAGGGATCTTTCATCGGTACTGCTCTTCATCCTCTCAGGGGACTGTGATCGGCACTGCTCTTCATCCTCTCAGGAGTCTGTGATCGGTACTGCTCTTCATCCTCTCAGGGGTCTGTGATCGGCACTGCTCTTCATCCTCTCAGGGGTCTGTGATCAGCACTGCTCTTCATCCTTTTAGGGGTCTGTGATCGGCACTGCTCTTCATCCTCTCAGGGGTCTGTGATCGGCACTGCTCTTCATCCTTCCAGGGGTCTGTGATCGGCATTGCTCTTAATCCTCTCAGGGGTCTGTGATCCACACTGCTGTTCATCTTCTCAGAGGTCTGTGATCGGCACTACTCTTCATCCTTCCAGGGGTCTGTGATCAGCACTGCTCTTCATCCTCTCAGGGATCTGTGATCCCCACTGCTCTTCATCCTCTCAGGGGTATGTGATCGGCACTGCTCTTCATCCTCTCAGGTGTCTGTGATCCGCACTGCTCTTCATCCTCTCAGGGGTCTGTGATCAGCAATGCTCTTCAACCTTTTAGGGTTCTTTGATCTACACTGCTCTTCATCATCTCAGGGGTCTGTGATCAGCACTGCTCTTCATCCTCTGAGGGGTCTGTGAGCCGCACTGCTCTTCATCATCTCAGGGGTCTGTGATGCGCACTGCTCTTCATCCTCTCAGGGGTCTGTGATCTGCACTGCTCTTCATCCTCTCAGGGATCTGTGATCAGTACTGCTCTTCATCCTCTCAGGGGTCTGTGATCGGCACTACTCTTCATCCTCTCAGGGATCTGTAATAGGCACTGCTCTTCATCCTCTCAGGGGTCTGTGATCGGCATTTCTCTTCATCCTTTCAGGGGTCTGTGATCTGCACTGTTCTTCATCCTCTCAGGGATCTGTGATCGGCACTGCTCTTCATCCTCTCAGTGATCTGTGATCGGCACTGCTCTTCATCCTCTCAGTGGTCTGTGACCGGCACTGCTCTTCATCCTCTCAGTGATCTGTGATCGGCACTGCTCTTCATCCTCTCAGTGATCTGTGATCGGCACTGCTCTTCATCCTCTCAGGGGTCTGTGATCAGCACAGCTCTTCATCTTCTCAGGGGTCTGTGATCAGCACCGTTCTTTATCCTCTCAGGGGTCTGTTATCCGCACTGCTCTTCATCCTCTTAGGTGTCTGTGATCGGCACTGCTCTTCATCCTCTCAGGGGTCTGTGATCGGCACTGCTCTTCATCCTCTCAGGGGTCTGTGATCGTCCCTGCTCTTTATCCTCCCAGGGGTCTGTGAGCTGCACTGCTCTTCATCCTCCCAGGGATCTGTGATCGGCACTGCCCTTCATCCTCTCAGGGATCTGTGACTTGCACTGCTCTTCATCCTCTCAGGGGTCTGTGATAGGCATTGCTCTTCATCCTTTCAGGAGTCTGTGATCTGCACTGCTGTTCCTCTTCTCAGGAGTCTGTGACCGGCACTGCTCTTCATCCTCTCAGGGATCTGTGATCTGCACTGCTCTTCATCCTTCCAGGGGTCTGTGATCGGCATTGCTCTTCATCCTCTCAGGGGTTTCTGATCCACACTGCTGTTAATCTTCTCAGGGGTCTGTGATTGGCACTACTCTTCATCCTTCCAGGGGTCTGTGATCGGCACTGCTCTTCATCCTTTCAGGGGTCAGTGATCAGCACTGCTCTTCATCCTCACAGGGGTCTGTGATCCGCACTGCTCTTCATCCTCTCAGGGGTCTGTGATGCGCACTGCTCTTCATCCTCTCAGGGTTCTGTGATCTGCACTGCTCTTCATCCTCTCAGGGATCTGTGATCAGTACTGCTCTTTATCATCTGAGGGGTCTGTAATCGGCACTACTCTTCATCCTCTCAGGGGTCTGTAATCGGCACTGCAATTCAACCTCTCAGGGGTCTGTGAAACGCACTGCTCTTCATCCTCTCAGGGGTCTGTGACCGGCAATGCTCTTCATCTTCTCAGGGATCAATGATCGGCACTGCTCTTCATCCTCTCAGGGGTCTGTGTTTGGCACTGCTCATCATCCTCTCAGGGGTCTGTGATCGGCACTGTTCTTCATCCTCTCAGGGGTCTGTGATCGGCACTGCTCCTATTCCTTCCAGGGGTCTGTGGTCGGCATTGCTCTTCATATTCTCAGGGGTCGGTGAGCGGCACTGCTCCTAATCCTTCCAGGGGTCTGTGATCGGCATTGCTCTTCATCCTCTCAGTGGTCTGTGATCGGCATTGCTCTTAATCCTTTCAGGGGTCTGTGATCGGCACTGCTCCTAATCCTTCCAGGGGTCTGTGATCGGCACTGCTCTTCATCCTCTCAGAGATCTGTCATCTGCACTGCTCTTCATCCTCTCAGGGGTCTGTGATCGGCAGTGCTCTTCATACTTTCAGGGGTCTGTGATGTACACTGCTATTCATCTTCTCAGGGATCTGTGATCGGCACTGATCTATATCCTCTCAGGGGTCTGTTATCGGCACTGCTCTCCATCTTCTCAGGGATCTGTGATCAGCACTGATCTTCATCCTCTCAGGGGTCTGTGATCAGCAATGCTCTTCATCCTCTCTGGGGTCTGTGATCCGCACTGCTCTTCATCCTCTCAGGGGTCTGTGATCAGCAATGCTCTTCATCCTCTCAGGGGTCTGTGATGCGCACTGCTCTTCATCCTGTAAGGGGTCTTTGATCAGCATTGCTCTTCATCCTCTCAGGGGTCTGTGATCCGCACTGCTCTTCATCCTCTCAGGGGTCTGTGATGCGCACTAATCTTCATCCTCTCAGGGGTCTTTGATCGGCACTGCTCTTCATCCTCTCAGGGATCTGTGATCCGCACTGCTCTTAATCCTCTCAGGTGTCTGTGATCGGCACTGCTCTTCATCCTCTCAGGGGTCTGTGATCGGCCCTGCTCTTCATCCTCTCAGTGGTCTGTGATCGGCACTGCTCTTCTTCCTCTCAGGGGTCTGTGAGCGGCACTGCTCTTCATCCTCTCAGGTGTCTGTGATTGGCACTGCTCTTCATCCTCTCAGGGATCTGTGATCGCCATTGCTCTTCATCCTCTCAGGGGTCTGTGATTGGCACTGCTCTTCATCTTCTCAGGAGTCTGTGATCGGCACTGCTCTTCATCCTCTCAGGGATCTGTGATCGGCATTGCTCTTCATCCTCTCAGGGATCTGTGATCAGCATTGCTCTTCATCCTCTCAGGGATCTGTGATCCGCACTGCTCTTAATCCTCTCAGGTGTCTGTGATTGGCACTGCTCTTCATCCTCTCAGGGATCTGTGATCGGCACTGCCGCCATTCTCTCAGGGGTCTGTGATTGGCACTGCTCTTCATCTTCTCAGGAGTCTGTGATCGGCACTGCTCTTCTTCCTCTCAGGGGTCTGTGAGCGGCACTGCTCTTCATCCTATCAGAGATCTGTGATCGGCACTGCTCTTCATCATCTCAGGGGGCTGTGAACGGCACTGCTCTTCATCCTCTCAGGGGTCTGTGATCGTCACTGCTCTTCATCCTCTCAGGGATCTGTGATCCCCACTGCTCTTCATCCTCTCAGGGGTATGTGATCGGCACTGCTCTTCATCCTCTCAGGTGTCTGTGATCCGCACTGCTCTTTATCCTCTCAGGGGTCTGTGATCCGCACTGCTCTTCATCCTCTCAGGGGTCTGTGATCGGCATTGCTCTTCATCCTCTCAGGGGACTGTGATCCGCACTGCGCTTCATCTTCTCAGGGGTCTGTGACCGGCACTGTTCTTCATCTTCTCAGGGATCTTTCATCAGTACTGCTCTTCATCCTCTCAGGGGTCTGTGAGCGGTACTGCTCTTTATCCTCTCAGGGGTCTGTGATCTGCACTGCTCTTAATCCTCTCAGGTGTCTGTGATCGGCACTGCTCTTCATCCTCTCAGGGGTCTGTGATTGGCACTGCTCTTCATCTTCTCAGGAGTCTGTGATCGGCACTGCTCTTCATCCTCTCAGGGATCTGTGATCCGCACTGCTCTTAATCCTCTCAGGTGTCTGTGATTGGCACTGCTCTTCATCCTCTCAGGGATCTATGATTGGCACTGCTGCCATTCTCTCAGGGGTCTGTGATCGGCACTGCTCTTCATCCTCTCAGGGGTCTGTGATCGGCATTGCTCTTCATCCTTTCAGGGGTCTGTGATTGGCACTGCTCTTCATCTTCTCAGGAGTCTGTGATCGGCACTGCTCTTCATCTTCTCAGGGATCTTTGATCTGTACTGCTCTTCATCCTCTCAGGGGTCTGTGACCGGTACTGCTCTTCATCCTCTCAGGGGTCTGTGTTTCGCACTGCTCTTAATCCTCTCAGGTGTCTGTGATCGGCACTGCTCTTCATCCTCTCAGGGGTCTGTGATCGGCCCTGCTCTTCATCCTCTCAGGGTCTGTGATCGGCCCTGCTCTTCATCTTCTCAGGAGGCTGTGATCGGCACTGCTCTTCATCCTCTCAGGGGTCTGTGATCGGCACTGCTCTTCATCCTCTCAGGGCTCTGTGATCGGCACTGCCCTTCATACTCTCAGGGATCTGTGATTGCCACTGCTCTCCATGCTCTTAGGGGTCGAATCTGCACTGCTCTTCATCCTCTCAGGGGTCTGTGATCGTCACTGCTCTTCATCCTCTCAGGGATCTGTGATCCCCACTGCTCTTCATCCTCTCAGGGGTCTGTGATCCGCACTGCTCTTAATCCTCTCAGGTGTCTGTGATCGGCACTGCTCTTCATCCTCTCAGTGGTCTTTGACCGGTACTGCTCTTCATCCTCTCAGGGGTCTGTGATCCGCACTGCTCTTAATCCTCTCATGTGTCTGTGATTGGCACTGCTCTTCATTCTTTCAGGGGTCTGTGATCTGCACTGCTCTTCATCCTCTCAGGGGTCTGTGACCGGTACTGCTCTTCATCCTCTCAGGGGTCTGTGATCCGCACTGCTCTTAATACTCTCAGGTGTCTGTGATCCGCACTGCTCTTCATCCTCTCAGGGGTCTGTGATCGGCACTGCTCTATATCCTCTCAGGGGTCAGTGATCAGCAGTGCTCTTCATCCTTTCAGGGGTATGTGATCTGCACTGCTCTTCATCCTCTCAGGGATCTGTGATCGGCACTGCTCTTCATTCTCTCAGGGGTCTGTGATCGGCACTGCTCTTCATCCTCTCAGGGGTCTGTGATCGGCATTTCTCTTCATCCTCTCAGGGGACTGTGATCGGCACTGCGCTTCATCTTCTCAGGGGTCTGTGACCGGCACTGCTCTTCATCTTCTCAGGGATCTTTCATCGGTACTGCTCTTCATCCTCTCAGGGGTCTGTGACCAGTACTGCTCTTCATCCTCTCAGGGGTCTGTGATCCGCCCTGCTCTTAATCCTCTCAGGTGTCTGTGATCGGCACTGCTCTTCATCCTCTCAGGGATCTGTGATCGGCACTGCTCTTCATTCTCTCAGGGGTCTGTGATTGGCACTGCTCTTCATCCTCTCAGGGGTCTGTGATCGGCATTGCTCTTCATCTTCTCAGGGGTCTGTGACCGGCACTGCTCTTCATCTTCTCAGGGATCTTTCATCGGTACTGCTCTTCATCCTCTCAGGGGACTCGTGATCGGCACTGCTCTTCACCCTCTCAGGAGTCTGTGATCGGTACTGCTCTTCATCCTCTCAGGGCTCTGTGATCGGCACTGCTCTTCATCCTCTCAGGGGTCTGTGATCGGCACTGCTCTTCATCCTTCCAGGGGTCTGTGATCGGCATTGCTCTTAATCCTCTCAGGGGTCTGTGATCCACACTGCTGTTCATCTTCTCAGAGTTCTGTGATCGGCACTGCTCTTCATCCTCTCAGGTGTCTGTGATCGGCACTGCTCTTCATCCTCTCAGGGATCTGTGATCGGCACTGCTCTTCATTCTCTCAGGGGTCTGTGATCGGCACTGCTCTTCATCCTCTCAGAGGTCTGTGATCGGCATTGCTCTTCATCTTCTCAGGGGTCTGTGACCGGCACTGCTCTTCATCTTCTCAGGGATCTTTCATCGGTACTGCTCTTCATCCTCTCAGGGGACTGTGATCGGCACTGCTCTTCACCCTCTCAGGAGTCTGTGATCGGTACTGCTCTTCATCCTCTCAGGGCTCTGTGATCGGCACTGCTCTTCATCCTCTCAGGGGTCTGTGATCGGCACTGCTCTTCATCCTTCCAGGGGCCTGTGATCGGCACTGCTCTTCATCCTCTCAGGGATCTGTGATCCCCACTGCTCTTCATCCTCTCAGGGGTATGTGATTGGCACTGCTCTTCATCCTCTCAGGTGTCTGTGATCCGCACTGCTCTTCATCCTCTCAGGGGTCTGTGATCAGCAATGCTCTTCAACCTTTTAGGGTTCTTTGATCTACACTGCTCTTCTTCCTCTCAGGGGTCTGTGATCAGCACTGCTCTTCATCCTCTGAGGGGTCTGTGAGCCGCACTGCTCTTCATCATCTCAGGGGTCTGTGATGCGCACTGCTCTTCATCCTCTCAGGGGTCTGTGATCTGCACTGCTCTTCATCCTCTCAGGGATCTGTGATCAGTACTGCTCTTCATCCTCTCAGGGGTCTGTGATCGGCACTGCTCTTCATCCTCTCAGGGATCTGTAATAGGCACTGCTCTTCATCCTCTCAGGGGTCTGTGATCGGCATTTCTCTTCATCCTTTCAGGGGTCTGTGATCTGCACTGTTCTTCATCCTCTCAGGGATCTGTGATCGGCATTGCTCTTCATCCTCTCAGTGATCTGTGATCGGCACTGCTCTTCATCCTCTCAGTGGTCTGTGACCGGCACTGCTCTTCATCCTCTCAGTGATCTGTGATCGGCACTGCTCTTCATCCTCTCAGTGATCTGTGATCGGCACTGCTCTTCATCTTCTCAGGGGTCTGTGATCAGCACCGTTCTTTATCCTCTCAGGGGTCTGTTATCCGCACTGCTCTTCATCCTCTTAGGTGTCTGTGATCGGCACTGCTCTTCATCCTCTCAGGGGTCTGTGATCGGCACTGCTCTTCATCCTCTCAGGGGTCTGTGATCGTCCCTGCTCTTCATCCTCCCAGGGGTCTGTGAGCTGCACTGCTCTTCATCCTCTCAGGGGTCTGTGATAGGCATTGCTCTTCATCCTTTCAGGGGTCTGTGATCTGCACTGCTGTTCCTCTTCTCAGGAGTCTGTGACCGGCACTGCTCTTCATCCTCTCAGGGATCTGTGATCTGCACTGCTCTTCATCCTTCCAGGGGTCTGTGATCGGCATTGCTCTTCATCCTCTCAGGGGTTTGTGATCCACACTGCTGTTCATCTTCTCAGGGGTCTGTGATTGGCACTACTCTTCATCCTTCCAGGGGTCTGTGATCGGCACTGCTCTTCATCCTTTCAGGGGTCAGTGATCAGCACTGCTCTTCATCCTCAAAGGGGTCTGTGATCCGCACTGCTCTTCATCCTCTCAGGGGTCTGTGATGCGCACTGCTCTTCATCCTCTCAGGGTTCTGTGATCTGCACTGCTCTTCATCCTCTCAGGGATCTGTGACCAGTACTGCTCTTTATCCTCTGAGGGGTCTGTAATCGGCACTGCTCTTCATCCTCTCAGGGGTCTGTAATCGGCACTGCAATTCAACCTCTCAGGGACTGTGATACGCACTGCTCTTCATCCTCTCAGGGGTCTGTGACCGGCAATGCTCTTCATCTTCTCAGGGATCAGTGATCGGCACTGCTCTTCATCCTCTCAGGGGTCTGTGTTTGGCACTGCTCATCATCCTCTCAGGGGTCTGTGATCGGCACTGTTCTTCATCCTCTCAGGGGTCTGTGATCGGCACTGCTCCTAATCCTTCCAGGGGTCTGTGGTCGGCATTGCTCTTCATATTCTCAGGGGTCGGTGAGCGGCACTGCTCCTAATCCTTCCAGGGGTCTGTGATCGGCATTGCTCTTCATCCTCTCAGTGGTCTGTGATCGGCATTGCTCTTAATCCTTTCAGGGGTCTGTGATCGGCACTGCTTCTAATCCTTCCAGGGATCTGTGATCAGCACTGATCTATACCCTCTCAGGGGTCTGTTATCGGCACTGCTCTCCATCCTCTCAGGGATCTGTGATCTGCACTGATCTTCATCCTCTCAGGGGTCTGTGATCAGCAATGCTCTTCATCCTCTCAGGGGTCTGTGATCCGCACTGCTCTTCATCCTCTCAGGGGTCTGTGATGCGCACTGCTCTTCATCCTGTCAGGGGTCTTTGATCAGCACTGCTCTTCATCCTCTCAGGGGTCTGTGATCCGCACTGCTCTTCATCCTCTCAGGGGTCTGTGATCCGCACTGCTCTTCATCCTCTCAGGGGTCTTTGATCGGCACTGCTCTTCATCCTCTCAGGGATCTGTGATCCGCACTGCTCTTAATCCTCTCAGGTGTCTGTGATCGGCACTGCTCTTCATCCTCTCAGGGGTCTGTGATCGGCCCTGCTCTTCATCCTCTCAGTGGTCTGTGATCGGCACTGCTCTTCTTCCTCTCAGGGGTCTGTGAGCGGCACTGCTCTTAATCCTCTCAGGTGTCTGTGATTGGCACTGCTCTTCATCCTCTCAGGGATCTGTGATCGGCATTGCTCTTCATCCTCTCAGGGGTCTGTGATTGGCACTGCTCTTCATCTTCTCAGGAGTCTGTGATCGACACTGCTCTTCATCCTCTCAGGGATCTGTGATCGGCATTGCTTTTCATCCTCTCAGGGATCTGTGATCAGCATTGCTCTTCATCCTCTCAGGGATCTGTGATCCGCACTGCTCTTAATCCTCTCAGGTGTCTGTGATTGGCACTGCTCTTCATCCTCTCAGGGATCTGTGATCGGAACTGCCGCCATTCTCTCAGGGGTCTGTGATTGGCACTGCTCTTCATCTTCTCAGGAGTCTGTGATCGGCACTGCTCTTCATCCTCTCAGGGGTCTGTGATCGGCACTGCTCTTCATCCTCTCAGGGCTCTGTGATCGGCACTGCTCTTCATCCTCTCAGGGATCTGTGATTGGCACTGCTCTCCATGCTCTTAGGGGTCGAATCTGCATTGCTCTTCATCATCTCAGGGGGCTGTGAACGGCACTGCTCTTCATTCTCTCAGGGGTATGTGATCGGCACTGCTCTTCATCCTCTCAGGTGTCTGTGATCCGCACTGCTCTTCATCCTCTCAGGGGTCTGTGATCCGCACTGCTCTTCATCCTCTCAGGGGTCTGTGATCGGCATTGCTCTTCATCCTCTCAGGGGACTGTGATCCGCACTGCGCTTCATCTTCTCAGGGGTCTGTGACCGGCACTGCTCTTCATCTTCTCAGGGATCTTTCATCAGTACTGCTCTTCATCCTCTCAGGGGTCTGTGACCGGTACTGCTCTTTATCCTCTCAGGGGTCTGTGATCCGCACTGCTCTTAATCCTCTCAGGTGTCTGTGATCGGCACTGCTCTTCATCCTCTCAGGGGTCTGTGATTGGCACTGCTCTTCATCTTCTCAGGAGTCTGTGATCGGCACAGCTCTTCATCCTCTCAGGGATCTGTGATCCGCACTGCTCTTAATCCTCTCAGGTGTCTGTGATTGGCACTGCTCTTCATCCTCTCAGGGATCTGTGATTGGCACTGCCGCCATTCTCTCAGGGGTCTGTGATCGGCACTGCTCTTCATCCTCTCAGGGGTCTGTGATCGGCATTGCTCTTCATCCTTTCAGGGGTATGTGATCTGCACTGCGCTTCATCTTCTCAGGGGTCTGTGACCGGCACTGCTCTTCATCTTCTCAGGGATCTTTGATCCGTACTGCTCTTCATCCTCTCAGGGGTCTGTGACCGGTACTGCTCTTCATCCTCTCAGGGGTCTGTGTTTCGCACTGCTCTTAATCCTCTCAGTGGTCTGTGACCGGCACTGCTCTTCATCCTCTCAATGATCTGTGATCAGCACTGCTCTTCATCCTCTCAGTGATCTGTGATTGGCACTGCTCTTCATCCTCTCAGGGGTCTGTGATCGGCACAGCTCTTCATCTTCTCAGGGGTCTGTGATCAGCACCGTTCTTTATCCTCTCAGGGGTCTGTTATCCGCACTGCTCTTCATCCTCTTAGGTGTCTGTGATCGGCACTGCTCTTCATCCTCTCAGGGGTCTGTGATCGTCCCTGCTCTTCATCCTCCCAGGGGTCTGTGAGCTGCACTGCTCTTCATCTTCCCAGGGATCTGTGATCGGCACTGCCCTTCATCCTCTCAGGGATCTGTGACTTGCACTGCTCTTCATCCTCTCAGGGGTCTGTGATAGGCATTGCTCTTCATCCTTTCAGGGGTCTGTGATCTGCACTGCTGTTCCTCTTCTCAGGAGTCTGTGACCGGCACTGCTCTTCATCCTCTCAGGGATCTGTGATCGGCATTGCTCTTCATCCTCTCAGGGGTTTGTGATCTACACTGCTGTTCATCTTCTCAGGGGTCTGTGATTGGCACTACTCTTCATCCTTCCAGGGGTCTGTGATCGGCACTGCTCTTCATCCTTTCAGGGGTCAGTGATCAGCACTGCTCTTCATCCTCACAGGGGTCTGTGATCCGCACTGCTCTTCATCCTCTCAGGGGTCTGTGACGCGCACTGCTCTTCATCCTCTCAGGGTTCTGTGATCTGCACTGCTCTTCATCCTCTCAGGGATCTGTGATCAGTACTGCTCTTTATCCTCTGAGGGGCCTGTAATCGGCACTGCTCTTCATCCTCTCAGGGGTCTGTAATCGGCACTGCAATTCAACCTCTCAGGGGTCTGTGATACGCACTGCTCTTCATCCTCTCAGGGGTCTGTGACCGTCAATGCTCTTCATCTTCTCAGGGATCAGTGATCGGCACTGCTCTTCATCCTCTCAGGGGTCTGTGTTTGGCACTGCTCATCATCCTCTCAGGGGTCTGTGATCGGCACTGTTCTTCATCCTCTCAGGGGTCTGTGATCTGCACTGCTCCTAATCCTTCCAGGGGTCTGTGGTCGGCATTGCTCTTCATATTCTCAGGGGTCGGTGAGCGGCACTGCTCCTAATCCTTCCAGGGGTCTGTGATCGGCATTGCTCTTCATCCTCTCAGTGGTCTGTGATCGGCATTGCTCTTAATCCTTTCAGGGGTCTGTGATCGGCACTGCTCCTAATCCTTCCAGGGGTCTGTGATCGGCACTGGTCTTCATCCTCTCAGAGATCTGTCATCTGCACTGCTCTTCATCCTCTCAGGGGTCTGTGATCGGCAGTGCTCTTCATACTTTCAGGGGTCTGTGATGTACACTGCTATTCATCTTCTCAGGGATCTGTGATCGGCACTGATCTATATCCTCTAAGGGGTCTGTTATCGGCACTGCTCTCCATCCTCTCAGGAAACTGTGATCTGCACTGATCTTCATCCTCTCAGGGGTCTGTGATCAGCAATGCTCTTCATCCTCTCAGGGGTCTGTGATCCGCACTGCTCTTCATCCTCTCAGGGGTCTGTGATGCGCACTGCTCTTCATCCTGTCAGGGGTCTTTGATCAGCACTGCTCTTCATCCTCTCAGGGGTCTGTGATCCGCACTGCTCTTCATCCTCTCAGGGGTCTGTGATGCGCACTGATCTTCATCCTCTCAGGGGTCTTTGATCGGCACTGCTCTTCATCCTCTCAGGGATCTGTGACTTGCACTGCTCTTCATCCTCTCAGGGGTCTGTGATCGGCACTGCTCTTCATCCTCTCAGGGATCTGTGACTTGCACTGCTCTTCATCCTTTCAGGGGTCTGTGATCTGCACTGCTGTTCCTCTTCTCAGGAGTCTGTGACCGGCACTGCTCTTCATCCTCTCAGGGATCTGTGATCTGTACTGCTCTTCATCCTTCCAGGGGTCTGTGATCGGCATTGCTCTTCATCCTCTCAGGGGTTTGTGATCCACACTGCTGTTCATCTTCTCAGGGGTCTGTGATTGGTACTACTCTTCATCCTTCTGTGGTAAATAAAATATTACGCTCTATGTATTTCAGAATATCAATAGGATCATGCATAAAGCAAGAGGCTGAGTCTGTGGTATCAGGTTCTAAAAGGGCTTTATTCCAATAACTCGAGTCAAAGGGAGAATATTACCATCACCAAAAAAGGATCTGGAAAGGGACTCAAAAGTATTCTCAATATTCTCAAAACATTATTCACAGAGTACAGTATATATACATTTCTCAATTGTACGTAAGCAAAAGAGCAAGAGAGAATGAGATAAGAGCATGTGGGCGTGTAAGTAGGCGTGAAGGTGGGCGTCCATGTGGGCGTCCACTTGATGGTAATGGGTAATTTGTCATGTGTGGGTGGATACCTGGAGAATCCTGCAATGTCAGCAGAAATATTTGGCAGAGATGCGTGCGCAGTCGCATGACGTGTGATAGACGTGCAACTAGAGGGAGAAAGGGACTTGACATTTAGCTCTACATGTGGAGACAAAAGTCTGGGGTTATGTCAACCTAATCCCCAATCATATCTAACATCCTATGTTTAAAGAACTATGTTATCCACAAAGAAAGGTCTCTCGAACAAAATCTATTCTATACTGACTGTGAGTGCGTGTACAAGCGTCTAAGTGTCTACACTAGATGCGAGGGCAGAAATCTTCCATAGTAACCGGGCTATGAATTACTTGCATAAAGACAGAGAAGCCGGGCCCTTTGCTCGATAGCTGGAAGAATGTTTACTTAAACTACTAGACAGGAATGCATTGGGTAGGGAGCGGAGCAGATAATCTCGAAGGTGAAATACAGTTTTTGGCAGGCAACAGGCTGGAGTCAGGCACCGTTAGCCGCGCAGGGAATAGGACAAAGTTCATGGATACAGATGCGAGCTCAGACTGGAGCTTTCAGAGGCAGAAGGCAGGAAAAGGCTTAACGGCAGAATCAGGGCCTACTCGCCTGGACTGAAAAATGGGATAAATGAACCATATAAAGCCGGTGGCCTTTCATACTTAGAAATAGAATATCCGGCCCATTCATGGCGGATCTGAAAGAGGACATGTTGACGGTGGACGCACAAGTGTTTGCGTCTTCATAACTGGAACTGGAGGGAACATACATGTACTTGTGATTTATACATGAAACCGTTGGGGTCCAAGATAGGGGACATAACTGATCATAAAAATCCATATTTCCACACTTCCAGGGGTCTGTGATCGGCACTGCTCTTCATCCTTTCAGGGGTCAGTGATCAGCACTGCTCTTCATCCTCAAAGGGGTCTGTGATCCGCACTGCTCTTCATCCTCTCAGGGGTCTGTGATGCGCACTGCTCTTCATCCTCTCAGGGTTCTGTGATCTGCACTGCTCTTCATCCTCTCAGGGATCTGTGATCAGTACTGCTCTTCATCCTCTCAGGGGTCTGTAATCGGCACTGCAATTCAACCTCTCAGGGGTCTGTGATACGCACTGCTCTTCATCCTCTCAGGGGTCTGTGACCGGCAATGCTCTTCATCTTCTCAGGGATCAGTGATCGGCACTGCTCTTCATCCTCTCAGGGGTCTGTGTTTGGCACTGCTCATCATCCTCTCAGGGGTCTGTGATCGGCACTGTTCTTCATCCTCTCAGGGGTCTGTGATCGGCACTGCTCCTAATCCTTCCAGGGGTCTGTGGTCGGCATTGCTCTTCATATTCTCAGGGGTCGGTGAGCGGCACTGCTCCTAATCCTTCCAGGGGTCTGTGATCGGCATTGCTCTTCATCCTCTCAGTGGTCTGTGATCGGCATTGCTCTTAATCCTTTCAGGGGTCTGTGATCGGCACTGCTTCTAATCCTTCCAGGGATCTGTGATCGGCACTGATCTATATCCTCTCAGGGGTCTGTTATCGGCACTGCTCTCCATCCTCTCAGGGATCTGTGATCTGCACTGATCTTCATCCTCTCAGGGGTCTGTGATCAGCAATGCTCTTCATCCTCTCAGGGGTCTGTGATCCGCACTGCTCTTCATCCTCTCAGGGATCTGTGATCCGCACTGCTCTTAATCCTCTCAGGTGTCTGTGATCGGCACTGCTCTTCATCCTCTCAGGGGTCTGTGATCGGCCCTGCTCTTCATCCTCTCAGTGGTCTGTGATCGGCACTGCTCTTCTTCCTCTCAGGGGTCTGTGAGCGGCACTGCTCTTAATCCTCTCAGGTGTCTGTGATTGGCACTGCTCTTCATCCTCTCAGGGATCTGTGATCGGCATTGCTCTTCATCCTCTCAGGGGTCTGTGATTAGCGCTGCTCTTCATCTTCTCAGGAGTCTGTGATCGGCACTGCTCTTCATCCTCTCAGGGATCTGTGATCGGCATTGCTCTTCATCCTCTCAGGGATCTGTGATCAGAATTGCTCTTCATCCTCTCAGGGATCTGTGATCCGCACTGCTCTTAATCCTCTCAGGTGTCTGTGATTGGCACTGCTCTTCATCCTCTCAGGGATCTGTGATCGGCACTGCCGCCATTCTCTCAGGGGTCTGTGATTGGCACTGCTCTTCATCTTCTCAGGAGTCTGTGATCGGCACTGCTCTTCATCCTCTCAGGGGTCTGTGATCGGCACTGCTCTTCATCCTCTCAGGGCTCTGTGATCGGCACTGCTCTTCATCCTCTCAGGGATCTGTGATTGGCACTGCTCTCCATGCTCTTAGGGGTCGAATCTGCATTGCTCTTCATCATCTCAGGGGGCTGTGAACGGCACTGCTCTTCATTCTCTCAGGGGTCTGTGATCGTCACAGCTCTTCATCCTCTCAGGGATCTGTGATCCCCACTGCTCTTCATCCTCTCAGGGGTATGTGATCGGCACTGCTCTTCATCCTCTCAGGTGTCTGTGATCCGCACTGCTCTTCATCCTCTCAGGGGTCTGTGATCCGCACTGCTCTTCATCCTCTCAGGGGTCTGTGATCGGCATTGCTCTTCATCCTCTCAGAGGACTGTGATCCGCACTGCACTTCATCTTCTCAGGGGTCTGTGACCGGCACTGCTCTTCATCTTCTCAGGGATCTTTCATCAGTACTGCTCTTCATCCTCTCAGGGGTCTGTGACCGGTACTGCTCTTTATCCTCTCAGGGGTCTGTGATCCGCACTGCTCTTAATCCTCTCAGGTGTCTGTGATCGGCACTGCTCTTCATCCTCTCAGGGGTCTGTGATTGGCACTGCTCTTCATCTTCTCAGGAGTCTGTGATCGGCACTGCTCTTCATCCTCTCAGGGATCTGTGATCCGCACTGCTCTTAATCCTCTTAGGTGTCTGTGATTGGCACTGCTGTTCATCCTCTCAGGGATCTGTGATTGGCACTGCCGCCATTCTCTCAGGGGTCTGTGATCGGCACTGCTCTTCATCCTCTCAGGGGTCTGTGTTCGGCATTGCTCTTCATCCTTTCAGGGGTATGTGATCTGCACTGCGCTTCATCTTCTCAGGGGTCTGTGACCGGCACTGCTCTTCATCTTCTCAGGGATCTTTGATCCGTACTGCTCTTCATCCTCTCAGGGGTCTGTGACCGGTACTGCTCTTCATCCTCTCAGGGGTCTGTGTTTCGCACTGCTCTTAATCCTCTCAGTGGTCTGTGACCGGCACTGCTCTTCATCCTCTCAGTGATCTGTGATCGGCACTGCTCTTCATCCTCTCAGTGATCTGTGATCGGCACTGCTCTTCATCCTCTCAGGGGTCTGTGATCAGCACAGCTCTTCATCTTCTCAGGGGTCTGTGATCAGCACCGTTCTTTATCCTCTCAGGGGTCTGTTATCCGCACTGCTCTTCATCCTCTTAGGTGTCTGTGATCGGCACTGCTCTTCATCCTCTCAGGGGTCTGTGATCGGCACTGCTCTTCATCCTCTCAGGGGTCTGTGATCGTCCCTGCTCTTCATCCTCCCAGGGGTCTGTGAGCTGCACTGCTCTTCATCTTCCCAGGGATCTGTGATCGGCACTGCCCTTCATCCTCTCAGGGATCTGTGACTTGCACTGCTCTTCATCCTCTCAGGGGTCTGTGATAGGCATTGCTCTTCATCCTTTCAGGGGTCTGTGATCTGCACTGCTGTTCCTCTTCTCAGGAGTCTGTGACCGGCACTGCTCTTCATCCTCTCAGGGATCTGTGATCGGCATTGCTCTTCATCCTCTCAGGGGTTTGTGATCTACACTGCTGTTCATCTTCTCAGGGGTCTGTGATTGGCACTACTCTTCATCCTTCCAGGGGTCTGTGATCGGCACTGCTCTTCATCCTTTCAGGGGTCAGTGATCAGCACTGCTCTTCATCCTCACAGGGGTCTGTGATCCGCACTGCTCTTCATCCTCTCAGGGGTCTGTGATGCGCACTGCTCTTCATCCTCTCAGGGTTCTGTGATCTGCACTGCTCTTCATCCTCTCAGGGATCTGTGATCAGTACTGCTCTTTATCCTCTGAGGGGTCTGTAATCGGCACTGCTCTTCATCCTCTCAGGGGTCTGTAATCGGCACTGCAATTCAACCTCTCAGGGGTCTGTGATACGCACTGCTCTTCATCCTCTCAGGGGTCTGTGACCGGCAATGCTCTTCATCTTCTCAGGGATCACTGATCGGCACTGCTCTTCATCCTCTCAGGGGTCTGTGTTTGGCACTGCTCATCATCGTCTCAGGGGTCTGTGATCGGCACTGTTCTTCATCCTCTCAGGGGTCTGTGGTCTGCACTGCTCCTAATCCTTCCAGGGGTCTGTGGTCGGCATTGCTCTTCATATTCTCAGGGGTCGGTGAGCGGCACTGCTCCTAATTCTTCCAGGGGTCTGTGATCGGCATTGCTCTTCATCCTCTCAGTGGTCTGTGATCGGTATTGCTCTTAATCCTTTCAGGGGTCTGTGATCGGCACTGCTCCTAATCCTTCCAGGGGTCTGTGATCGGCACTGCTCTTCATCCTCTCAGAGATCTGTCATCTGCACTGCTCTTCATCCTCTCAGGGTTCTGTGATCGGCAGTGCTCTTCATACTTTCAGGGGTCTGTGATGTACACTGCTATTCATCTTCTCAGGGATCTGTGATCGGCACTGATCTATATCCTCTCAGGGGTCTGTTATCGGCACTGCTCTCCATCCTCTCAGGGATCTGTGATCTGCACTGATCTTCATCCTCTCAGGGGTCTGTGATCAGCAATGCTCTTCATCCTCTCAGGGGTCTGTGATCCGCACTGCTCTTCATCCTCTCAGGGGTCTGTGATGCGCACTGCTCTTCATCCTGTCAGGGGTCTTTGATCAGCACTGCTCTTCATCCTCTCAGGGGTCTGTGATCCGCACTGCTCTTCATCCTCTCAGGGGTCTGTGATGCGCACTGATCTTCATCCTCTCAGGGGTCTTTGATCGGCACTGCTCTTCATCCTCTCAGGGATCTGTGATGCGCACTGCTCTTAATCCTCTCAGGTGTCTGTGATCGGCACTGCTCTTCATCCTCTCTGGGGTCCGTGATCGGCCCTGCTCTTCATCCTCTTAGTGGTCTGTGATCGGCACTGCTCTTCTTCCTCTCAGGGGTCTGTGAGCGGCACTGCTCTTAATCCTCTCAGGTGTCTGTGATTGGCACTGCTCTTCATCCTCTCAGGGATCTGTGATCGGCATTGCGCTTCATCCTCTCAGGGGTCTGTGATTGGCACTGCTCTTCATCTTCTCAGGAGTCTGTGATCGGCACTGCTCTTCATCCTCTCAGGGATCTGTGATCGGCATTGCTCTTCATCCTCTCAGGGATCTGTGATCAGCATTGCTCTTCATCCTCTCAGGGATCTGTGATCCGCACTGCTCTTAATCCTCTCAGGTGTCTGTGATCGGCACTGCTCTTCATCCTCTCAGGGATCTGTGATCGGCATTGCTCTTCATCCTCTCAGGGATCTGTGATCAGCATTGCTCTTCATCCTCTCAGGGATCTGTGATCCGCACTGCTCTTCTTCCTCTCAGGGGTCTGTGAGATGCACTGCTCTTCATCCTATCAGAGATCTGTGATCGGCACTGCTCTTCATCCTCTCAGGGATCTGTGATTGGCACTGCTCTCCATGCTCTTAGGGGTCGAATCTGCATTGCTCCTTATCCTCTCAGAGTTCTTTGATCTGCACTGCTCTTCATCTTCTCAGGAGTCTGTGATCGGCACTGCTCTTCATCCTCTCAGGGGTCTGTGATCGGCACTGCTCTTCATCCTCTCAGGGCTCTGTGATCGGCACTGCTCTTCATCCTCTCAGGGATCTGTGATTGGCACTGCTCTCCATGCTCTTAGGGGTCGAATCTGCATTGCTCTTCATCATCTCAGGGGGCTGTGAACGGCACTGCTCTTCATCCTCTCAGGGGTCTGTGATCGTCACTGCTCTTCATCCTCTCAGGGATCTGTGATCCCCACTGCTCTTCATCCTCTCAGGGGTATGTGATCGGCACTGCTCTTCATCCTCTCAGGTGTCTGTGATCCGCACTGCTCTTCATCCTCTCAGGGGTCTGTGATCCGCACTGCTCTTCATCCTCTCAGGGGTCTGTGATCGGCATTGCTCTTCATCCTCTCAGGGGACTGTGATCCGCACTGCGCTTCATCTTCTCAGGGGTCTGTGACCGGCACTGCTCTTCATCTTCTCAGGGATCTTTCATCAGTACTGCTCTTCATCCTCTCAGGGGTCTGTGACCGGTACTGCTCTTTATCCTCTCAGGGGTCTGTGATCCGCACTGCTCTTAATCCTCTCAGGTGTCTGTGATCGGCACTGCTCTTCATCCTCTCAGGGGTCTGTGATTGGCAATGCTCTTCATCTTCTCAGGGATCTTTGATCCGTACTGCTCTTCATCCTCTCAGGGGTCTGTGACCGGTACTGCTCTTCATCCTCTCAGGGGTCTGTGTTTCGCACTGCTCTTAATCCTCTCAGGTGTCTGTGATCGGCACTGCTCTTCATCCTCTCAGGGGTCTGTGATCGGCCCTGCTCTTCATCCTCTCAGGGGTCTGTGATCGGCCCTGCTCTTCATCTTCTCAGGAGGCTGTGATCAGCACTGCTCTTCATCCTCACAGGGGTCTGTGATCGGCACTGCTCTTCATCCTCTCAGGGCTCTGTGATCGGCACTGCCCTTCATCCTCTCAGGGATCTGTGATTGGCACTGCTCTCCATGCTCTTAGGGGTCGAATCTGCACTGCTCTTCATCCTCTCAGGGGTCTGTGATCGTCACTGCTCTTCATCCTCTCAGGGATCTGTGATCCCCACTGCTCTTCATCCTCTCAGGGGTCTGTGATCCGCACTGCTCTTAATCCTCTCAGGTGTCTGTGATCGGCACTGCTCTACATCCTCTCAGGGGTCAGTGATCAGCAGTGCTCTTCATCCTCTCAGGGGTCTGTGATCCCCACTGCTCCTTATCATCCCAGGGGTCTGTAATCTGCACTGCTCTTCATTCTCTCAGGGGTCGGTGATCGGCACTGCTCTTCATCCTCTCAGGGGTATGTGATCGTCACTGCTCTTCATCCTCTCAGGGGTATGTGATCGTCACTGCTCTTGATCCTCTCAGGGGTCTGAGATCGTTACTGCTCTTCAGCCTCTCAGGGATCTGTGATCCGCACTGCTCTTCAGCCTCTTAGGGATCTGTGATCCGCACTGCTCTTCATCCTCTCAGGGGTATGTGATCGGCACTGCTCTTCATTCTCTCAAGGGTCTGTGATCCTCACTGTTCTTCATCCTCTCAAGGGTCTGTGATACGCACTGCTCTTCATCTTCTCAGGGGTCTGTGATCGTCACTGCTCTTCATCCTCTCAGGGATCTGTGATCCGCACTGATCTTCATCCTCTGAGGGATCTGTGATCGGCACTGCTCTTCGTCCTTTCAGAGATTTGTGATCGGCACTGCTCTTCACCCTCTCAAGGGTCTGTGATTGGCACTGCTCTTCATCCTCACAGGGATCTGTGATTGGCACTGCCCTTCCTCCTCTCAGGAATCTGTGATCGGCACTGCTCTTCATCTTCTCAGGGATCTTTGACCGGTACTGCTCTTCATCCTCTCAGGGGTCTGTAATCCGCACTGCTCTTCATCCTCCCAGGGATCTGTGATCGGCACTGCTCTTCATCCTCTCAGCGATCTGTGATCGGCACTGCTCTTCGTCCTCTCAGGGGTCTGTGATTGGCACTGCTCTTCCTCTTCTCAGGAGTCTGTGATCCAGTACTGCTCTTCATCCTCTCAGGGGTCTGTGATCATCACTGCTCTTCATCCTCTCAGGGATTTGTGATCCGCACTGCTCTTAATCCTCTCAGGGGTCTGTGATCCGCACTACTCTTCATCCTCCCAGGGGACTGTAATCGGCACTGCTCCTTATCATCTCAGGGGTCTGTAATCTGCACTGCTCTTCATTCTCTCAGGGGTCTGTGATCGGCACTGCTCTTCATCCTCTCAGGGGTCTGTGATCGGCATTGTTCTTCATCCTTTCAGGGGTATGTGATCTGCACTGCGCTTCATCTTCTCAGGGGTCTGTGACCGGCACTGCTCTTCATCTTCTAAGGGATCTTTGATCGGCACTGCTCTTCATCCTCTCAGGGGTCTGTGATCGGCACTGCTCTTCATCCTTTCAGGGGTCTGTGATCTGCACTGCTCTTCATCCTCTCAGGGGTCTGTGATCCGCACTACTCTTCATCCTCCCAGGGGACTGTAATCGGCACTGCTCTTCATTCTCTCAGGGGTCGGTGATCGGCACTGCTCTTCATCCTCTCAGGGGTATGTGATCGTCACTGCTCTTCATCCTCTCAGGGGTATGTGATCGTCACTGCTCTTGATCCTCTCAGGGGTCTGAGATCGTTACTGCTCTTCAGCCTCTCAGGGATCTGTGATCCGCACTGCTCTTCAGCCTCTTAGGGATCTGTGATCCGCACTGCTCTTCATCATCTCAGGGGTATGTGATCGGCACTGCTCTTCATTCTCTCAAGGGTCTGTGATCCGCACTGTTCTTCATCCTCTCAAGGGTCTGTGATACGCACTGCTCTTCATCTTCTCAGGGGTCTGTGATCGTCACTGCTCTTCATCCTCTCAGGGATCTGTGATCCGCACTGATCTTCATCCTCTGAGGGATCTGTGATCGGCACTGCTCTTTGTCCTTTCAGAGATTTGTGATCGGCACTGCTCTTCACTCTCTCAAGGGTCTGTGATTGGCACTGCTCTTCATCCTCACAGGGATCTGTGATTGGCACTGCCCTTCCTCCTCTCAGGAATCTGTGATCGGCACTGCTCTTCATCCACTCAGGGGTCTGTGATCGGCATTGCTCGTCATCCTATTAGGGGTCTGTGATCTGCACTGCTCTTCATCTTCTCAGGGGTCTTTGACCGGTACTGCTCTTCATCCTCTCAGGGGTCTGTAATCCGCACTGCTCTTCATCCTCCCAGGGATCTGTGATCGGCACTGCTCTTCATCCTCTCAGCGATCTGTGATCGGCACTGCTCTTCGTCCTCTCAGGGGTCTGTGATTGGCACTGCTCTTCCTCTTCTCAGGAGTCTGTGATCCAGTACTGCTCTTCATCCTCTCAGGGGTCTGTGATCATCACTGCTCTTCATCCTCTCAGGGATTTGTGATCCGCACTGCTCTTAATCCTCTTATGGGTGTGTGATCGGCACTGCTCTTCATCCTTTCAGGGGTCTGTGATCTGCACTGCTCTTCATCCTCTCAGGGGTCTGTGATCCGCACTACTCTTCATCCTCCCAGGGGACTGTAATCGGCACTGCTCCTTATCATCTCAGGGGTCTGTAATCTGCACTGCTCTTCATTCTCTCAGGGGTCTGTGATCGGCACTGCTCTTCATCCTCTCAGGGGTCTGTGATCGTCATTGTTCTTCATCCTTTCAGGGGTATGTGATCTGCACTGCGCTTCATCTTCTCAGGGGTCTGTGACCGGCACTGCTCTTCATCTTCTAAGGGATCTTTGATCGGCACTGCTCTTCATCCTCTCAGGGGTCTGTGATCGGCACTGCTCTTCATCCTCTCAGGGGTCTGTGATCGGCATTGTTCTTCATCCTTTCAGGGGTCTGTGATCTGCACTGCGCTTCAGCTTCTCAGGGATCTGTGATCCGCACTGCTATTCATCCTCTTAGGGGTCGAATCTGCACTGCTCTTCATCCTCTCAGCGATATGTGGTCGGCATTGCTCTTCATCCTCTCGGGGGTCTGTGATCGTCACTGCTCTTCATCCTCTTAGGGATCTGTGATCCGCACTGCTCTTCATCCTCTCAGGGGTCTGTGATCGGCACTGCTCTTCATCCTCTCAGTGGTCTGAGATCCGCACTGTTCTTCATCCTCTCAGGGGTCTGTGATACGCACTGCTCTTCATCTACTCAGGGGTCTGTGATCGTCACTGCTCTTCATCCTCTCAGGGATCTGTGATCCGCACTGCTCTTCATCCTCTCAGGGGTCTGTGATTGGCCCTGCTCTTCATCCTCTCAGGGGGCTATGATCAGCACTGCTCTTCATCCTCTCAGGGATCTGTGATCCGTACTGCTCTTAATCCTCTCGAGTGTCTGTGATCGGCACTGCTCTTCATCCTCTCAGGGGTCTGTGACCGGTACTGCTCTTCATCCTCTCAGGGGTCTGTGATCGGCACTGCTCTTCATCTTCTCAGGGGTCTTTGACCGGCCCTGCTCTTCATCCTTTCAGGGGTCTGTGATCCGCACTGCTCTTCATCTTCTTACGGGTCTGTGATCGGCACTGATCTACATCCTCTCAGGGTTCTATGATCGGCACTGCTCTTCATCCTTTCAGTGGTCTGTGATCTGCACTGCTCTTCATCCTCTCAGGGGTCTATGACCGGCAATGCTCTTCATCTTCACAGGGGTCTGTGATCGGCACTGCTCTTCATCCTCTCAGGAATCTGTGATCCGCACTGCTCTGCACCCTTTCAGGGGTCTGTGATCCGCACTGCTCTTCATCCTTTTACGGGTCTGTGATCGGCACTGATCTACATCCTCTCAGGGTTCTGTGATCGGCACTGCTCTTCATCCTCTCAGGGGTCTATGACCGGCAATGCTCTTCATCCTCTCAGGGGACTGTAATCGGCACTGCTCCTTATCATCTCAGGGGTCTGTAATCTGCACTGCTCTTCATTCTCTCAGGGGTCTGTGATCGGCACTGCTCTTCATCTTCTCAGGGATCTTTGATCGGCAGTGCTCTTCATCCTCTCGGGGGTCTGTGATCGGCACTGCTCTTCTTCCTCTTAGGAGTCTGTGATCGTCACTGCTCTTCATCCTCTTATGAATCTGTGATCCGCACTGATCTTCTTCCTCTCAGGGGTATGTGATCGGCACTGCTCTTCATCCTCTTAGGGGTCGAATCTGCACTGCTCTTCATCCTCTCGGGAATCTGTGATCCGCACTGCTCTTCATCCTCTCAGGGGTCTGTGATCTGCACTGCTCTTCAGCCTCTCAGGGCTCTGTGAATTGCACTGATCTTCATCTTCACAGGGGTCTGTGATCGGCACTGCTCTTCATCCTCTCATAGGTCTGTGATCGGCACTGCTCTTCATCTTCTCAGGGGTCGAATCCGAACTGCTCTTCATCCTCTCAAGGATTTGTGATCTGCACTGCTCTTAATCCTCTCAGGTGTCTGTGATCGGCAGTGCTCTTCATCCTCTCAGGGGTCTGTGATCGGCACTGCTCTTCATCCTCTCAGGGGTCGAATCTGCACTGCTCTTCATCCTCCCAGTGGTCTGTGATTGGCATTGCTCTTCATCCTCTCAGGGTTCTGTGATTCGCACTGCTCTTCATCCTCTCAGGGGTCTGTGACCGGCACTGCTCTTCATCTTCCCAGGGGTCTGCGACTGGCACAGCTCTTCATCCTCTCAGGGATATGTGATCCGCACTGCTCTTCATCTTCTCAGGGGTCTGTGACCGGCACTGCTCTTCATTTTCTCAGGGATCGTTGATCGGCACTGCTCTTCATCCTCTCGGGGGTCTGTGATCATCACTGCTCTTCATCCTCTTAGGGATCTGTGATCGGCACTGCTCTTCATCCTCTCAGGGGTCTGTGATCGGCACTGCTCTTCATCTTCTCAGGGGTCTGTGATCGGCACTGCTTTTCATCCTCTCAGGGGTCTGTGATCATCACTGCTCTTCATCCTCTCAGGGGTATGTGATCGGCACTGCTCTTCATCCTCTCAGGGTCTGTGATCAGCACTGCTCTTCATCCTCTCAGGGGTCTGTGATCATCACTGCTCTTCATCCTCTCAGGGGTATGTGATCGGCACTGCTCTTCATCCTCACAGGGGTCTGTGATCGGCACTGCTCTTCATCTTCTCAGGGGTCTGTGATCGGCACTGCTTTTCATCCTCTCAGGGGTCTGTGATCATCACTGCTCTTCATCCTCTCAGGGGTCTGTGATTGGCACTGCTCTTCATCTTCTCAGGAGTATGTGATCGGCACTGCTCTTCTTCCTCTCAGGGGTCTGTGAGCGGCACTGCTCTTCATCCTCTCAGAGATCTGTGATCGGCATTGCTCTTCATCCTCTCAGGGGTCTGTGATTGGCACTGCTCTTCATCTTCTCAGGGGTCAGTGATCAGCAGTGCTCTTCATCCTTTCAGGGGTCTGTGATCGGCATTGCTCTTCATTCTTTCAGGGGTCTGTGATCTGCACTGCTCTTCATCCTCTCAGGGGTCTGTGATCGTTGCTGCTCTTCATCCTCTCAGGGATCTGTGATCCGCACTGCTCTTCATCCTCTCAGGGGTCTGTGATTGGCACTGCTCTTCAGCCTCTCAGGGGGCTGAAATCAGCACTGATCTTCATCCTCTCAGGGGTCTGTGATCATCACTGCTCTTCATCCTTTTCAGGGGTCTGTGATCGGCCCTGCTCTTCATCTTCACAGGGGTCTGTGATCGGCACTGCTCTTCATCCTCTCAGGGATCTGTGATCGGCACTGCTCTTCATCCTTTCAGGGGTCTGTGATCCGCACTGCTCTTCATCCTCTTACGGGTCTGTGATCGGCACTGATCTACATCCTCTCAGGGTTCTGTGATCTGCACTGCTCTTCATCCTCTCAGGGGTCTGTGATCCCCACTGCTCCTTATCATCTCAGGGGTCTGTAATCTGCACTGCTCTTCATTCTCTCAGGGGTCGGTGATCGGCACTGCTCTTCATCCTCTCAGGGGTATGTGATCGTCACTGCTCTTGATCCTCTCAGGGGTCTGAGATCGTTACTGCTCTTCAGTCTCTCAGGGATCTGTGATCCGCACTGCTCTTCAGCCTTTAGGGATCTGTGATCCGCACTGCTCTTCATCCTCTCAGGGGTATGTGATCGTCACTGCTCTTCATCCTCTCAGCGATCTGTGATCGGCACTGCTCTTCGTCCTCTCAGGGGTCTGTGATTGGCACTGCTCTTCCTCTTCTCAGGAGTCTGTGATCCAGTACTGCTCTTCATCCTCTCAGGGGTCTGTGATCATCACTGCTCTTCATCCTCTCAGGGATTTGTGATCCGCACTGCTCTTAATCCTCTCAGGGGTCTGTGATCCGCACTACTCTTCATCCTCCCAGGGGACTGTAATCGGCACTGCTCCTTATCATCTCAGGGGTCTGTAATCTGCACTGCTCTTCATTCTCTCAGGGGTCTGTGATCGGCACTGCTCTTCATCCTCTCAGGGGTCTGTGATCGGCATTGTTCTTCATCCTTTCAGGGGTATGTGATCTGCACTGCGCTTCATCTTCTCAGGGGTCTGTGACCGGCACTGCTCTTCATCTTCTAAGGGATCTTTGATCGGCACTGCTCTTCATCCTCTCAGGGGTCTGTGATCGGCACTGCTCTTCATCCTTTCAGGGGTCTGTGATCTGCACTGCTCTTCATCCTCTCAGGGGTCTGTGATCCGCACTACTCTTCATCCTCCCAGGGGACTGTAATCGGCACTGCTCTTCATTCTCTCAGGGGTCGGTGATCGGCACTGCTCTTCATCCTCTCAGGGGTATGTGATCGTCACTGCTCTTCATCCTCTCAGGGGTATGTGATCGTCACTGCTCTTGATCCTCTCAGGGGTCTGAGATCGTTACTGCTCTTCAGCCTCTCAGGGATCTGTGATCCGCACTGCTCTTCAGCCTCTTAGGGATCTGTGATCCGCACTGCTCTTCATCCTCTCAGGGGTATGTGATCGGCACTGCTCTTCATTCTCTCAAGGGTCTGTGATCCGCACTGTTCTTCATCCTCTCAAGGGTCTGTGATACGCACTGCTCTTCATCTTCTCAGGGGTCTGTGATCGTCACTGCTCTTCATCCTCTCAGGGATCTGTGATCCGCACTGATCTTCATCCTCTGAGGGATCTGTGATCGGCACTGCTCTTTGTCCTTTCAGAGATTTGTGATCGGCACTGCTCTTCACTCTCTCAAGGGTCTGTGATTGGCACTGCTCTTCATCCTCACAGGGATCTGTGATTGGCACTGCCCTTCCTCCTCTCAGGAATCTGTGATCGGCACTGCTCTTCATCCACTCAGGGGTCTGTGATCGGCATTGCTCGTCATCCTATTAGGGGTCTGTGATCTGCACTGCTCTTCATCTTCTCAGGGGTCTTTGACCGGTACTGCTCTTCATCCTCTCAGGGGTCTGTAATCCGCACTGCTCTTCATCCTCCCAGGGATCTGTGATCGGCACTGCTCTTCATCCTCTCAGCGATCTGTGATCGGCACTGCTCTTCGTCCTCTCAGGGGTCTGTGATTGGCACTGCTCTTCCTCTTCTCAGGAGTCTGTGATCCAGTACTGCTCTTCATCCTCTCAGGGGTCTGTGATCATCACTGCTCTTCATCCTCTCAGGGATTTGTGATCCGCACTGCTCTTAATCCTCTTATGGGTGTGTGATCGGCACTGCTCTTCATCCTTTCAGGGGTCTGTGATCTGCACTGCTCTTCATCCTCTCAGGGGTCTGTGATCCGCACTACTCTTCATCCTCCCAGGGGACTGTAATCGGCACTGCTCCTTATCATCTCAGGGGTCTGTAATCTGCACTGCTCTTCATTCTCTCAGGGGTCTGTGATCGGCACTGCTCTTCATCCTCTCAGGGGTCTGTGATCGTCATTGTTCTTCATCCTTTCAGGGGTATGTGATCTGCACTGCGCTTCATCTTCTCAGGGGTCTGTGACCGGCACTGCTCTTCATCTTCTAAGGGATCTTTGATCGGCACTGCTCTTCATCCTCTCAGGGGTCTGTGATCGGCACTGCTCTTCATCCTCTCAGGGGTCTGTGATCGGCATTGTTCTTCATCCTTTCAGGGGTCTGTGATCTGCACTGCGCTTCAGCTTCTCAGGGATCTGTGATCCGCACTGCTATTCATCCTCTTAGGGGTCGAATCTGCACTGCTCTTCATCCTCTCAGCGATATGTGGTCGGCATTGCTCTTCATCCTCTCGGGGGTCTGTGATCGTCACTGCTCTTCATCCTCTTAGGGATCTGTGATCCGCACTGCTCTTCATCCTCTCAGGGGTCTGTGATCGGCACTGCTCTTCATCCTCTCAGTGGTCTGAGATCCGCACTGTTCTTCATCCTCTCAGGGGTCTGTGATACGCACTGCTCTTCATCTACTCAGGGGTCTGTGATCGTCACTGCTCTTCATCCTCTCAGGGATCTGTGATCCGCACTGCTCTTCATCCTCTCAGGGGTCTGTGATTGGCCCTGCTCTTCATCCTCTCAGGGGGCTATGATCAGCACTGCTCTTCATCCTCTCAGGGATCTGTGATCCGTACTGCTCTTAATCCTCTCGAGTGTCTGTGATCGGCACTGCTCTTCATCCTCTCAGGGGTCTGTGACCGGTACTGCTCTTCATCCTCTCAGGGGTCTGTGATCGGCACTGCTCTTCATCTTCTCAGGGGTCTTTGACCGGCCCTGCTCTTCATCCTTTCAGGGGTCTGTGATCCGCACTGCTCTTCATCTTCTTACGGGTCTGTGATCGGCACTGATCTACATCCTCTCAGGGTTCTATGATCGGCACTGCTCTTCATCCTTTCAGTGGTCTGTGATCTGCACTGCTCTTCATCCTCTCAGGGGTCTATGACCGGCAATGCTCTTCATCTTCACAGGGGTCTGTGATCGGCACTGCTCTTCATCCTCTCAGGAATCTGTGATCCGCACTGCTCTGCACCCTTTCAGGGGTCTGTGATCCGCACTGCTCTTCATCCTTTTACGGGTCTGTGATCGGCACTGATCTACATCCTCTCAGGGTTCTGTGATCGGCACTGCTCTTCATCCTCTCAGGGGTCTATGACCGGCAATGCTCTTCATCCTCTCAGGGGACTGTAATCGGCACTGCTCCTTATCATCTCAGGGGTCTGTAATCTGCACTGCTCTTCATTCTCTCAGGGGTCTGTGATCGGCACTGCTCTTCATCTTCTCAGGGATCTTTGATCGGCAGTGCTCTTCATCCTCTCGGGGGTCTGTGATCGGCACTGCTCTTCTTCCTCTTAGGAGTCTGTGATCGTCACTGCTCTTCATCCTCTTATGAATCTGTGATCCGCACTGATCTTCTTCCTCTCAGGGGTATGTGATCGGCACTGCTCTTCATCCTCTTAGGGGTCGAATCTGCACTGCTCTTCATCCTCTCGGGAATCTGTGATCCGCACTGCTCTTCATCCTCTCAGGGGTCTGTGATCTGCACTGCTCTTCAGCCTCTCAGGGCTCTGTGAATTGCACTGATCTTCATCTTCACAGGGGTCTGTGATCGGCACTGCTCTTCATCCTCTCATAGGTCTGTGATCGGCACTGCTCTTCATCTTCTCAGGGGTCGAATCCAAACTGCTCTTCATCCTCTCAAGGATTTGTGATCTGCACTGCTCTTAATCCTCTCAGGTGTCTGTGATCGGCAGTGCTCTTCATCCTCTCAGGGGTCTGTGATCGGCACTGCTCTTCATCCTCTCAGGGGTCGAATCTGCACTGCTCTTCATCCTCCCAGTGGTCTGTGATTGGCATTGCTCTTCATCCTCTCAGGGTTCTGTGATTCGCACTGCTCTTCATCCTCTCAGGGGTCTGTGACCGGCACTGCTCTTCATCTTCCCAGGGGTCTGCGACTGGCACAGCTCTTCATCCTCTCAGGGATATGTGATCCGCACTGCTCTTCATCTTCTCAGGGGTCTGTGACCGGCACTGCTCTTCATTTTCTCAGGGATCGTTGATCGGCACTGCTCTTCATCCTCTCGGGGGTCTGTGATCATCACTGCTCTTCATCCTCTTAGGGATCTGTGATCGGCACTGCTCTTCATCCTCTCAGGGGTCTGTGATCGGCACTGCTCTTCATCTTCTCAGGGGTCTGTGATCGGCACTGCTTTTCATCCTCTCAGGGGTCTGTGATCATCACTGCTCTTCATCCTCTCAGGGGTATGTGATCGGCACTGCTCTTCATCCTCTCAGGGTCTGTGATCAGCACTGCTCTTCATCCTCTCAGGGGTCTGTGATCATCACTGCTCTTCATCCTCTCAGGGGTATGTGATCGGCACTGCTCTTCATCCTCACAGGGGTCTGTGATCGGCACTGCTCTTCATCTTCTCAGGGGTCTGTGATCGGCACTGCTTTTCATCCTCTCAGGGGTCTGTGATCATCACTGCTCTTCATCCTCTCAGGGGTCTGTGATTGGCACTGCTCTTCATCTTCTCAGGAGTATGTGATCGGCACTGCTCTTCTTCCTCTCAGGGGTCTGTGAGCGGCACTGCTCTTCATCCTCTCAGAGATCTGTGATCGGCATTGCTCTTCATCCTCTCAGGGGTCTGTGATTGGCACTGCTCTTCATCTTCTCAGGGGTCAGTGATCAGCAGTGCTCTTCATCCTTTCAGGGGTCTGTGATCGGCATTGCTCTTCATTCTTTCAGGGGTCTGTGATCTGCACTGCTCTTCATCCTCTCAGGGGTCTGTGATCGTTGCTGCTCTTCATCCTCTCAGGGATCTGTGATCCGCACTGCTCTTCATCCTCTCAGGGGTCTGTGATTGGCACTGCTCTTCAGCCTCTCAGGGGGCTGAAATCAGCACTGATCTTCATCCTCTCAGGGGTCTGTGATCATCACTGCTCTTCATCCTTTTCAGGGGTCTGTGATCGGCCCTGCTCTTCATCTTCACAGGGGTCTGTGATCGGCACTGCTCTTCATCCTCTCAGGGATCTGTGATCGGCACTGCTCTTCATCCTTTCAGGGGTCTGTGATCCGCACTGCTCTTCATCCTCTTACGGGTCTGTGATCGGCACTGATCTACATCCTCTCAGGGTTCTGTGATCTGCACTGCTCTTCATCCTCTCAGGGGTCTGTGATCCCCACTGCTCCTTATCATCTCAGGGGTCTGTAATCTGCACTGCTCTTCATTCTCTCAGGGGTCGGTGATCGGCACTGCTCTTCATCCTCTCAGGGGTATGTGATCGTCACTGCTCTTGATCCTCTCAGGGGTCTGAGATCGTTACTGCTCTTCAGTCTCTCAGGGATCTGTGATCCGCACTGCTCTTCAGCCTTTAGGGATCTGTGATCCGCACTGCTCTTCATCCTCTCAGGGGTATGTGATCGTCACTGCTCTTCATCCTCTTAGGGGTCGAATCTACACTGCTCTTCATCCTCTCAGGGGGCTGTGATCAGCACTGCTCTTCATCCTCTCAGGGATCTGTGATCTGCACTGCTCTTCAGCCTCTCAGGGGTATGTGATCGGCACTGCTCTTGATCCTCTCAGGAATCTGTGATCCGCACTGCTCTTCATGATCTCAGGGGTCTGTGATCTTCACTGCTCTTCATCCTTTCAGGGGTCTGTGATCCGCACTGCTCTTCATCCTCTCATGGGTCTGTGATCGGCACTGCTCTTCATCTTCTCAGGGGTCGAATGCGAACTGCTCTTCATCCTCTCAGGGATTTGTGATCCGCACTGCACTTCATCCTCTCAGGGGTCTGTGATCGGTACTGCTCTTCATCCTCTCAGGGGTCGAATCTGCACTGCTGTTCATCCTCCCAGTGGTCTTTGATTGGCATTGCTCTTCATCCTCTCAGGGGTCTGTGATCCGCACTGCTCTTCATCCTCTCAGGGGTCTGTGATCGGCACTGCTCTTCATCCTCTCAGGGGTCGAATCTGCACTGCTCTTCATCCTACCAGTGGTCTGTGATTGGCATTGCTCTTCATCCTCTCAGGGGTCTGTGATCCGCACTGCTCTTCATCCTCTCAGGGGTCTGTGATCCGCACTGCTCTTCATCCTCTCAGGGATCTGTGATCTGCAATGATCTTCATCCTCTCAGGGGTCTGTGATCCGCACTTGTCTTCATCCTCTCAGGGGTCTGTGATTGGCACTCCTCTTCATCCTCTCAGGGCTCTGTGATCTGCAATGATCTTCATCCTCTCAAGGGTCTGTGATTGGCACTGCTCTTCATCCTCTCAGGGGTCTGTGATCGGCACTGCTCTTTATCCTCTTAGGGATCTGTGATCGGCACTGCTCTTCATCCTCTTAGGGGTCGAAAATGCACTGCTCTTCATCCTCTAAGGGATCTGTGATCCGCACTGCTCTTCATCCTCTCAGGGGTCTGTGATCAACACTGCTCTTCATCCTCTCAGGGGTCAGTGATCCGCACTGCTCTTCATCCTCTCAGGGATCTGTTATCGGCACTGCTCTTCATCCTTTCAGAGATTTGTGATCGGCACTGCTCTTCATCCTCTCAGGGGTCTGTGATTGGTACTGCTCTTCATCCTCTCAGGTGTCTGTGATCCGCACTGCTCTTCATCCTCTCAGGAGTCAGTGATCAGCTGTGCTCTTCATCCTCTCAGGGGTATGTGATCGGCACTGCTCTTCA
Organism: Triturus cristatus; assembly: GCF_964204655.1. Taxonomy (NCBI): domain Eukaryota; kingdom Metazoa; phylum Chordata; class Amphibia; order Caudata; family Salamandridae; genus Triturus; species Triturus cristatus. Next base: position 747,189,231 of record NC_140579.1, read on the forward strand.
TTCTTTCAGGGGTCTGTGATCTGCACTGCTCTTCATCCTCTCAGGGGTCTGTGATCCGCACTGCTCTTCATCCTCTCAGGGGTCTGTGATCGGCATTGCTCTTCATCCTCTCAGGGGACTGTGATCGGCACTGCGCTTCATTTTCTCAGTGGTCTGTGACCGGCACTGCTCTTCATCTTCTCAGGGATCTTTCATCGGTACTGCTCTTCATCCTCTCAGTGGTCTGTGACCGGTACTGCTCTTCATCCTCTCAGGGGTCTGTGATCCGCACTGCTCTTAATCCTCTCAGGTGTCTGTGATCCGCACTGCTCTTCATCCTCTCAGGGGTCTGTGATCGGCACTGCTCTACATCCTCTCAGGGGTCAGTGATCAGCAGTGCTCTTCATCCTTTCAGGGGTATGTGATCTGCACTGCTCTTCATCCTCTCAGGGATCTGTGATTGGCACTGCTCTTCATCCTCTCAGGTGACTGTGATCGGCACTGCTCTACATCCTCTCAGGGGTCAGTGATCAGCAGTGCTCTTCATCCTCTCAGGCGACTGATCGGCACTGCGCTTCATCTTCTCAGGGGTCTGTGAGCGGCACTGCTCTTAATCCTCTCAGGTGTCTGTGATTGGCACTGCTCTTCATCCTCTCAGGGATCTGTGATCGGCATTGCTCTTCATCCTTGTTAGACCTGGCACCTTGGCGTGAGTCTCCCTTCCTCTTTTTGTCGCTGTGCCTCATGTGTTTTTATGGTGTTGGCCGCTCAGCGCGCTGTGCCACTGCCAACCAGTGTCGCGGTGCGAGTGCTCCCTATGTAAATTGTATATGTTGGTTGGATTCCATGATTGGATTGTTTGATTTACTGTCAGACCCCAGTAAAGTGCGCCAGGGGCGCCAGGGCATGTAAATGCGAACACCGCTGGTGGGCTTGCAGCACTGGTTGTGCCACCCACAGGAGCGGCCGGTAAAATATGTCTGAGGTCTGCCACCGCAGAACCTGCGTGCAGTCTGGTACTGACATGCTGACCGGCAAGTGCCCACACTGGCCAGTCCCTAAAACCTTCCCTTAGCTGCATGTTAGTCACCCCTCTGGTAGGCCCACGGGCAGGGTGCGTTGTAAGCCTAAGGTAGGACAAGCCCGGATGCGTGGCATGTCCTAGTAGTGAATTACCGCCATCTTGTTGTTCACTACTGCAAGGCTACCCTGTTCTCATAGGCCAGTATGGGCGGCCTGGATTATTACACCCTATGATCCTAACCGACCCAGGGAACATGGTAGAAGATTGAGTTTAGTATGCCTGAACTCGGAATAATAAGGTACATCTTTTCGCAAGGTTTATTTTAATATTCCGGGTTTGCAAATGCCGCTTTTAGAAAGTCGGCCTTTGCTTGCCTAAACATTTCAGCCGCCTCTGCGTGATGTGTATCTGATGTCTGGCTGGTGTGAGTGACAGGGCTGGGGGAACCCAGATGGGCAGGGCCAGGTAGCCTGGTATGAATAGGAGGATCGACAGGTAGATGGGTGGGAGGAGTGCTCCTAGGTTCTGAATAGGACAGTGCTCCGCTACCTCGATGCCGGCTCCACCCCCTGTGGAGCGTCTGATGACTCTGCCCTGCACTCTGAAAGAAGAAGCCTGCATCACGTAAACAAAGTGCTCAGAAACCGGACTGAACTAGGCAAGGGCCCCCCTGGCCTGGGAGAACAAAAGATTTGTGGTATAAATGGAGGAGCCCTGCTCCTAAGAAACTAGATCCGCTTTTGACCAAGAAGAATCTCTGCCTGAGGAGGAGGCACCGGGAAAGCTGTAGGAGGAAGACTGTCCCTATCCTGGGGGATTGGCCTGCAGTGGTGACCTTGCTGCCAAAGGAGAGAAGAGAAACTGTTGCTGAAAACTTTACTTTACTTTTACTTTCAAGACTTGTGCTTTTCCAAAACGATCTCCAAGGGCTTGGAACTGAGCTTGCCCCCTGAACTGAGCCCCAGGACCATTGGGCTCTACCTGATCTTCACTCGCCTGCTGCTGGACTGTGGTGTCCTTTCCCTCGCCGGAGCTGTGACCCTCGTGCCCAGTCCCTCCCTGAGCCGTGACCAGGACTGCTTAGCCGCCCCCGCCTTGGGAAGAGCCTCGCTCGATCGGAGCCGCTCCCCCTACGCTGTGCAGGGCTGCCCCGTCACCTCGCTCGTGGAGGCTCGCTGTGCACCTTCACCCTCCCGCCGGAATCGGCGTGTGAGCATCTCCAAGCCTCGGACGGCCCGGACGCATCTGCGTGCCCGGCTGCCCCGCTTTGTTCACCCGCCACCTACAACACCCCGCTCTTGTCGTGAGCCTGAGGATCAGACACCCTTGTGAAGTGTGGGAGCCCCGGACGCCGCCTCGCTCTTCTGTCGAAGAGCCGCTGAAATCCCGCACCCGCCTTTGCGTCAAGAAACAAGGTACTGTACTTACGAACTCGACCGCGAGCTCGCATTGGATCCAGGGTCCGCAACGTTCTTATTTCCCTGTCATCTGCTGTGTGCTTCCGGGGCGCTGCCTCAGCACAAAGTACGCTGAGGCCTACAGTTACCTTGTGCCCGCCTAAAGAACTTTACGTAAAACAAAGAGAACTTTACCGTATTTCCAAGAATTGTGGCCCCATCAGTTCAACGTTACTGGGCCTTGTATTTGAATCTGCTGAATCTACATAAAAGCTTATTTTTATATACTTCCTGATTGGTGTCCATTTGTGGTGCATGCAAGGGGTTTACTGTATGTGTAATTGCATTTGCTTAACCGTGTACGCCTGAGACTTAGCCTAGACTGCTCGCGCCACGCACCTAGAGGGTGAGCAGGGGTTATTCTGGGGAGTCATCCTTCGCCCTGACAAGAAGTAAAGGGTCCCTGCTTGTTGTGGGTTCACACCTGCGTCAACCAGAGCCCCCTCATTTCTAACAATCCTCTCAGGGGTCTGTGATTGGCACTGCTCTTCATCCTCTCAGGGATCTGTGATCCGCATTGCTCTTCATCTTCTCAGGGGTCTTTGACCGGTACTGATCTTCATCCTCTCAGGGGTCTGTGAACCGCACTGCTCTTCATCATCTCAGCCATCTGTGATCGGCACTGCTCTTCATCCTTTCAGGGGTCTGTGATCGCCCTGCTCTTCATCCTCTCAGGGGTCTGTGATCCGCACTGATCTTCATCCTCTCAGGGGTCTGTGATTGGCACTGCTCTTCATCTTCTCAGGAGTCTGTGATCCGCACTGCTCTTAATCCTCTCAGGTGTCTGTGATCGGCACTGCTCTTCATCCTCTCAGGGGTCTGTGATCGGCCCTGCTCTTCATCCTCTCAGGGGTCTGTGATCATCACTGCTCTTCATCCTCTCAGGAATCTGTGATCAGCACTGCTCTTCATCCTCTCAGGGTTCTGTGATCGGCACTGCTCTTCATCCTCTCAGGGGTCTATGACCGGCAATGCTCTTCATCCTCTCAGGGGTCTGAGATCCGCACTACTCTTAATCCTCTCAGGGGATTGTAATCGGCACTGCTCCTTATCATCTCAGGGGTCTGTAATCTGCACTGCTCTTCATTCTCTCAGGGGTCTGTGATCGGCACTGCTCTTCATCCTCTCTGGGGTCTGTGATCGGCATTGTTCTTCATCCTTTCAGGGGTATGTGATCTGCACTGCGCTTCATCTTCTCAGGGGTCTGTGACCGGCACTGCTCTTCATCTTCTAAGGGATCTTTGATCGGCACTGCTCTTCATCCTCTCAGGGGTCTGTGATCGGCACTGCTCTTCATCCTCTCAGGGGTCTGTGATCGGCATTGTTCTTCATCCTTTCAGGGGTCTGTGAGCTGCACTGTGCTTCAGCTTCTCAGGGATCTGTGATCCGCACTGTTATTCATCCTCTTAGGGGTCGAATCTGCACTGCTCTTCATCCTCTCAGCGATATGTGGTCGGCATTGCTTTTCATCCTCTCGGGGGTCTGTGATCGTCACTGCTCTTCATCCTCTTAGGGATCTGTGATCCGCACTGCTCTTCATCCTCTCAGGGGTCTGTGATCGGCACTGCTCTTCATCCTCTCAGTGGTCTGAGATCCGCACTGTTCTTCATCCTCTCAGGGGTCTGTGATACGCACTGCTCTTCATCTTCTCAGGGGTCTGTGATCGTCACTGCTCTTCATCCTCTCAGGGATCTGTGATCGGCATTGTTCTTCATCCTTTCAGGGGTATGTGATCTGCACTGTGCTTCATCTTCTAAGGGATCTTTGATCGGCACTGCTCTTCATCCTTTCAGAGTTCTTTGATCTGCACTGCTCTTCATCCTCTCAGGGGTATGTGATCGTCACTGCTCTTCATCCTCTTAGGGATCTGTGATCCGCACTGCTCTTCATCCTCGATCAGCACTGCTCTTAATCCTCTCAGGGATCTGTGATCCGCACTGCTCTTCAGCCTCTTAGGGATCTGTGATCCGCACTGCTCTTCATCCTCTCAGGGGTCTGTGATCTGCACTGCTCTTCAGCCTCTCAGGGCTCTGTGAATTGCACTGATCTTCATCTTCACAGGGCTCTGTGATCGGCACTGCTCTTCATCCTCTCATGGGTCTGTGATCTGCACTGCTCTTCATCCTCTCAAGGATTTGTGATCTGCACTGCTCTTAATCCTCTCAGGTGTCTGTGATCGGCAGTGCTCTTCACCCTCTCAGGGGTCTGTGATCGGCACTGCTCTTCATCCTCTCAGGGGTCTGTGATCGGCACTGCTCTTCATCCTCTCTGGGGTCTGTGATCGGCATTGTTCTTCATCCTTTCAGGGGTATGTGATCTGCACTGTGCTTCATCTTCACAGGGGTCTGTGAACGGCACTGCTCTTCATCTTCTAAGGGATCTTTGATCGGCACTGCTCTTCATCCTTTCAGAGTTCTTTGATCTGCACTGCTCTTCATCCTCTCAGGGGTATGTGATCGTCACTGCTCTTCATCCTCTTAGGGATCTGTGATCCGCACTGCTCTTCATCCTCGATCAGCACTGCTCTTAATCCTCTCAGGGATCTGTGATCCGCACTGCTCTTCAGCCTCTTAGGGATCTGTGATCCGCACTGCTCTTCATCCTCTCAGGGGTCTGAGATTGGCACTGCTCTTCATCCTTTCAGAGTTCTTTGACCTGCACTGCTCGTCATCCTCTCAGGGGTCTGTGATCGGCACTACTCTTCATCTTCTCAGGGGTCTGTGACCGGCACTGCTCTTCATCTTCTCAGGGGTCTGTGACCGGCACTGCTCTTCATCCTCTCAGGGGTATGTGATCGTCACTGCTCTTCATCCTCTTAAGGATCTGTGATCCGCACTGCTCTTCATCCTCTCGGGGGTCTGTGATCGGCACTGCTCTTCATCCTCTTAGGGATCTGTGATCCGCACTGCTCTTCATCCTCTCAGGGGTCTGTGATCGGCACTGCTCTTCATCTTCTCAGGGGTCTGTGATCGGCACTGCTTTTCATCCTCTCAGGGGTCTGTGATCATCACTGCTCTTCATCCTCTCAGGGGGCTGTGATCATCACTGCTCTTCATCCTCTCAGGGGTATGTGATCGGCACTGCTCTTCATCCTCTCAGGGGTCTGTGATCAGCACTGCTCTTCATCCTCTCAGGGGTCTGAGATCCGCACTACTCTTAATCCTCTCAGTGGACTGTAATCGGCACTGCTCCTTATCATCTCAGGGGTCTGTAATCTGCACTGCTCTTCATTCTCTCAGGGGTCTGTGATCGGCACTGCTCTTCATCATCTCAGGGGTCTGTGATCGGCACTGCTCTTCATCCTTTCAGGGGTATGTGATCTGCACTGCGCTTCATCTTCTCAGGGGTCTGTGACCGGCACTGCTCTTCATCTTCTCACGGATCTTTGATCGGCACTGCTCTTCATCCTCTCGGGGGTCTGTAATCGGCACTGCTCTTCATCCTTCCAGAGTTCTTTGACCTGCACTGCTCGTCATCCTCTCAGGGGTCTGTGATCGGCACTGCTCTTCATCCTCTCGGGGGTCTGTGATCGGCACTGCTCTTCATCCTCTTAGGGATCTGTGATCCGCACTGCTCTTCATCCTCTCAGTGGTCTATGATCGGCACTGCTCTTCATCTTCTCAGGGGTCTGTGATCGGCACTGCTCTTCATCCTCTCAGGGGTCTGTGATCCGCACTGTTCTTCATCCACTCAGGGGTCTATGACCGGCAATGCTCTTCATCCTCTCAGGGGTCTGAGATCCGCAGTACTCTTAATCCTCTCAGGGGACTGTAATCGGTACTACTCCTTATCATCTCAGGGGTCTGTAATCTGCACTGCTCTTCATTCTCTCAGGGGTCTGTGATCGGCACTGCTCTTCATCCTCTCAGGGGTCTGTGATCGGCATTGTTCTTCATCCTTTCAGGGGTATGTGATCTGCACTGCGCTTCATCTTCTCAGGGGTCTGTGACCGGCACTGCTCTTCATCTTCTCACGGATCTTTGATCGGCACTGCTCTTCATCCTCTCGGGGGTCTGTGATCGGCACTGCTCTTCATCCTTCCAGAGTTCTTTGACCTGCACTGCTCTTCATCCTCTCAGGGGTCTGTGATCGGCACTGCTCTTCATCCTCTCGGGTGTCTGTGATCGGCACTGCTCTTCATCCTCTCAGTGGTCTATGATCGGCACTGCTCTTCATCTTCTCAGGGGTCTGTGATCGGCACTGCTCTTCATCCTCTCAGGGGTCTGTGATCCGCACTGTTCTTCATCCACTCAGGGGTCTGTGATCGGCACTAATCTTCATCTTCTCAGGGGTCTGTGACCGGCACTGCTCTTCATCTTCTCAGGGATCTTTGATCGGCAGTGCTCTTCATCCTCTCGGGGGTCTGTGATCGGCACTGCTCTTCATCCTCTTAGGGATCTGTGATCCGCACTGCTCTTTATCCTCTCAGGGGTCTGTGATCGGCACTGCTCTTTATCTTCTCAGGGGTCTGTGATCGTCACTGCTCTTCATCCTCTCAGGGATCTGTGATCCACACTGCTCTTCATCCTCTGAGGGATCTGTTATCGGCACTGCTCTTCATCCTTTCAGAGATTTGTGATCGGCACTGCTCTTCACCCTCTCAGGGGTCTGTGATTGGCACTGCTCTTCATCCTCACAGGGATCTGTGATCGGCACTGCCATTCCTCCTCTCAGGAATCTGTGATGGGCACTGCTCTTCATCTTCTCAGGGGTCTGTGATCGTCACTGCTCTTCATCCTCTCAGGGATCTGTGATCCGCACTGCTCTTCATCCTCTGAGGGATCTGTTATCGGCACTGCTCTTCATCCTTTCAGAGATTTGTGATCGGCACTGCTCTTCACCCTCTCAGGGGTTCTGTGATTGGCATTGCTCTTCATCCTTTCAGGGGTCTGTGATCTGCACTGCTCTTCATCTTCTCAGGGGTCTTTGACCGGTACTGCTCTTCATCCTCTGAGGGATCTGTGAGCGGCACTGCTCTTCATACTCTGAGGGATCTGTGAGCGGCACTGCTCTTCATCCTCTAAGCGATCTGTGATCGGCACTGCACTTAATCCTCTCAGGTGTCTGTGATCGGCCCTGCTCTTCATCCTCTCAGGGCTTTGTGATCATCACTGCTCTTCATCCTCTCAGGGATTTTTGATCCGCACTGATCTTCATCTTCACAGGGGTCTGTGATCGGCACTGCTCTTCATCCTCTCAGGGGTCTGTGATCGGCCCTGCTCTTCATCCTCTCAGGGCTTTGTGATCATCACTGCTCTTCATCCTCTCAGGGATTTTTGATCCGCACTGATCTTCATCTTCACAGGGGTCTGTGATCGGCACTGCTCTTCATCCTCTCAGGGGTCTGTGATCTGCACTGCTCTTCATCTTCTCAGGGGTCTGTGACCGGCACTGCTCTTCATCCTCTCAGGAATCTGTGATCCGCACTGCTCTTCATCCTTTCAGGGGTCTGTGATCTGCACTGCTCTTCATCCTTTTACGGGTCTGTGATCGGCACTGATCTACATCCTCTCAGGGTTCTGTGATCGGCACTGCTCTTCATCCTCTCAGGGGTCTATGACCGGCAATGCTCTTCATCCTCTCAGGGGTCTGTGTTCCGCACTACTCTTCATCCTCTCAGGGGACTGTAATCAGCACTACTCCTTATCTCAGGGGTCTGTAATCTGCACTGCTCTTCATCCTCTCAGGGATCTGTGATCTGCACTGCTCTTAATCCTCTCAGGGGTCTGTGATCGGCCCTGCTCTTCATCCTCTCAGGGGTCTGTGATCAGCCCTGCTCTTCATCCTCTCAGGGTGCTGTGATCAGCACTGCTCTTCATCTTCACAGGGGTCTGTGATTGGCACTGCTCTTCATCCTCTCAGGGGTCTGTGATCCGCACTGCTCTTCATCCTCTCAGGGGTCTGTGATCGGCACTGCTCTACATCCTCTCAGGGGTCAGTGATCAGCAGTGCTCTTCATCCATTCAGGGGTCAGTGATCGGCACTGCTCTTCATCCTCTCAGGGGTCTGTGATCCGCACTGCTCTTGATCCTCTCAGGGGTCTGTGATCGGCACTGCTCTACATCCTCTCAGGGGTCAGTGATCAGCAGTGCTCTTCATCCATTCAGGGGTCAGTGATCGGCACTGCTCTTCATCCTTTCAGGGGTCTGTGATCCGCACTGCTCTTCATCCTCTTACGGGTCTGTGATCCGCACTACTCTTCATCCTCTCAGGGGACTGTAATCGGCACTGCTCCTTATCATCTAAGGGGTCTGTAATCTGCACTGCTCTTCATTCTCTCAGGGGTCTGTGATCGGCACTGCTCTTCATCCTCTCAGGGGTCTGTGATCGGCATTGTTCTTCATCCTTTCAGGGGTATGTGATCTGCACTGCGCTTCATCTTCTCAGGGGTCTGTGACCGGCACTGCTCTTCATCTTCTAAGGGATCTTTGATCGGCACTGCTCTTCATCCTCTCAGGGGTATGTGATCCGCACTGCTCTTCATCCTCTCAGGGGGCTGTGATCAGCACTGCTCTTCATCCTCTCAGGGATCTGTGGTCCGCACTGCTCTTCAGCCTCTTAGGGATCTGTGATCCGCACTGCTCTTCATCCTCTCAGGGGTATGTGATCGGCACTGCTCTTCATCCTCTTAGGGGTCGAATCTACACTGCTCTTCATCCTCTCAGGGGGCTGTGATCAGCACTGCTCTTCATCTTCTCGGTGGTCTGTGATCGGCACTGGTCTTCATCCTTTCAGAGTTCTTTGATCTGCACTGCTCTTCTTCCTCTCAGGAGTCTGTGATCGGCACTGCTCTTCATCCTCTCGGGGGTCTGTGATCGGCACTGGTCTTCATCCTTTCAGAGTTCTTTGATCTGCACTGCTCTTCTTCCTCTCAGGGGTCTGTGATCGGCACTGCTCTTCATCCTCTCAGGGGTATGTGGTCGGCACTGCTCTTCATCCTCTTAGGGGTCGAATCTACACTGCTCTTCATCCTCTCAGGGGGCTGTGATCAGCACTGCTCTTCATCCTCTCAGGGATCTGAGAGCGGCACTGCTCTTCATCCTCTCAGCGATCTGTGATCGGCACTGCTCTTCATCCTCTCAGGGATCTGTGATCCGCACTGCTCTTAATCCTCTCAGGTGTCTGTGATCGGTACTGCTCTTCATCCTCTTAGGGGTCGAAACTGCACTGCTCTTCATCCTCTCAGGGATCTGTGATCCGCACTGCTCTTCATCCTCTCAGGGGTCTGTGATCGGCACTGCTCTTCATCCTCTCAGGGGTCAGTGATCTGCACTGCTCTTCATCCTCTCAGGGATCTGTGATCGGCACTGCTCTTCATCCTTTCAGATATTTGTGATCGTCACTGCTCTTCATCCTCTCAGGTGTCTGTGATCCGCACTACTCTTCATCCCTTCAGGGGTCTGTGACCGGTACTGCTCTTCATCCTCTCAGGGGTCTGTGACCGGCACTGCTCTTCATCCTCTCAGGGATTTGTGATCGTCACTGCTCTTCATCCTCTCAGGGATCTGTGATCTGCACTGCTCTTCATCCTTTCAGGGGTCTGTGATCAGCATTGCTCTTCATTCTTTCAGGGGTCTGTGATCTGCACTACTCTTCATCCCTTCAGGGGTCTGTGACCGGTACTGCTCTTCATCCTCTCAGGGGTCTGTGACCGGCACTGCTCTTCATCCTCTCAGGGATTTGTGATCGTCACTGCTCTTCATCCTCTCAGGGATCTGTGATCTGCACTGCTCTTCATCCTTTCAGGGGTCTGTGATCAGCATTGCTCTTCATTCTTTCAGGGGTCTGTGATCGGCACTGCTCTTCATCCTCTCAGGGGTCTGTGACCGGTACTCCTCTTCATCCTCTCAGGGGTCTGTGATCCGCACTGCTCTTAATCCTCTCAGGTGTCTGTGATCGGCACTGCTCTTCATCCTCTCAGGTGACTGTGATCGGCACTGCTCTACATCCTCTCAGGGGTCAGTGATCAGCAGTGCTCTTCATCCTTTCAGGGGTCTGTGATCTGCACTGCTCTTCATCCTCTCAGGGGTCTGTGATCGGCACTGCTCTTCATTCTCTCAGGGGTCTGTGATCGGCACTGCTCTTCATCCTCTCAGGGGTCTGTGATCGGCATTGCTCTTCATCCTCTCAGGCGACTGTGATCGGCACTGCGCTTCATCTTCTCAGGGGTCTGTGACCGGCACTGCTCTTCATCTTCTCAGGGATCTTTCATCGGTACTGCTCTTCATCCTCTCAGGGGTCTGTGACCGGTACTGCTCTTCATCCTCTCAGGGGTCTGTGATCCGCACTGCTCTTAAACCTCTCAGGTGTCTGTGATCGGCACTGCTCTTCATCCTCTCAGGGGTCTGTGATCGGCCCTGCTCTTCATCCTCTCAGTTGTCTGTGATCGGCACTGCTCTTCTTCCTCTCAGGGGTCTGTGAGCGGCACTGCTCTTAATCCTCTCAGGTGTCTGTGATTGGCACTGCTCTTCATCCTCTCAGGGATCTGTGATCGGCATTGCTCTTCATCCTCTCAGGGGGTCTGTGATTGGCACTGCTCTTCATCCTCTCAGGGATCTGTGATCGGCATTGCTCTTCATCTTCTCAGGGGTCTTTGACCGGTACTGATCTTCATCCTCTCAGGGATCTGTGATCAGCACTGCTCTTCATCATCTCAGCCATCTGTGATCGGCCCTGCTCTTCATCCTCTCAGGGATTTGTGATCCGCACTGATCTTCATCCTCTCAGGGGTCTGTGATTGGCACTGCTCTTCATCTTCTCAGGAGTCTGTGATCCGCACTGCTCTTAATCCTCTCAGGTGTCTGTGATCACCACTGCTCTTCATCCTCTCAGGGGTCTGTGATCGGCCCTGCTCTTCATCCTCTCAGGGGTCTGTGATCATCACTGCTCTTCATCCTCTCAGGGGATTGTAATCGGCACTGCTCCTTATCATCTCAGGGGTCTGTAATCTGCACTGCTCTTCATTCTCTCAGGGGTCTGTGATCGGCACTGCTCTTCATCCTCTCAGGGGTCTGTGATCGGCATTGTTCTTCATCCTTTCAGGGGTATGTCTTCTGCACTGCGCTTCATCTTCACAGGGGTCTGTGACCGGCACTGCTCTTCATCTTCTAAGGGATCTTTGATCGGCACTGCTCTTCATTCTTTCAGAGTTCTTTGATCTGCACTGCTCTTCATCCTCTCAGGGGTATGTGATCGTCACTGCTCTTCATCCTCTTAGGGATCTGTGATCCGCACTGCTCTTCATCCTCTCAGGGGGCTGTGATCAGCACTGCTCCTTATCCTCTTGGGGGTCTGTGAACGGCACTGCTCTTCATCCTTTCAGAGTTCTTTGATCTGCACTGCTCTTCATCCTCTCAGGGGTATGTGATCGTCACTGCTCTTCATCCTCTTAGGGATCTGTGATCAGCACTGCTCTTCATCCTCTCAGGGGGCTGTGATCAGCACTGCTCTTCATCCTCTCAGGGATCTGTGATCCGCACTGCTCTTCAGCCTCTTAGGGATCTGTGATCCGCACTGCTCTTCATCCTCTCAGGGGTCTGAGATCGGCACTGCTCTTCATCCTTTCAGAGTTCTTTGACCTGCACTGCTCTTCATCTTCTCAGGGGTCTGTGACCGGCACTGCTCTTCATCTTCTCAGGGATCTTTGATCGGCAGTGCTCTTCATCCTCTCGGGGGTCTGTGATCGGCACTGCTCTTCATCCTCTTAGGGATCTGTGATCCGCACTGCTCTTCATCCTCTCAGGGGTCTGTGATCGGCACTGCTCTTCCTCTTCTCAGGGGTCTGTGATCGGCACTGCTTTTCATCCTCTCAGGGGTCTGTGATCATCACTGCTCTTCATCCTCTCAGGGGGCTGTGATCATCACTGCTCTTCATCCTCTCAGGGGTATGTGATCGGCACTGCTCTTCATCCTCTCAGGGGTCTGTGATCAGCACTGCTCTTAATCCTCTCAGGGGTCTGTGATCATCACTGCTCTTCATCCTCTCAGGGGTATGTGATCGGCACTGCTCTTCATCCTCTCAGGGGTCTGTGATTGGCACTGCTCTTCATCTTCTCAGGGGTCTGTGATCGGCACTGCTTTTCATCCTCTCAGGGGTCTGTGATCATCACTGCTCTTCATCCTCTCAGGGGTCTGTGATTGGCACTGCTCTTCATCTTCTCAGGAGTCTGTGATCGGCACTGCTCTTCTTCCTCTCAGGGGTCTGTGAGCGGCACTGCTCTTCATCCTCTTAGAGATCTGTGATCGGCATTGCTCTTCATCCTCTCAGGGGTCTGTGATTGGCACTGCTCTTCATCTTCTCATGGGTCAGTGATCAGCAGTGCTCTTCATCCTTTCAGGGGTCTGTGATCTGCACTGCTCTTCATCCTCTCAGGGTCTGTGATTGTTGCTGCTCTTCATCCTCTCAGGGATCTGTGATCCGCACTGCTCTTCATCCTCTCAGGGGTCTGTGATTGGCACTGCTCTTCAGCCTCTCAGGGGGCTGTGATCAGCACTGATCTTCATCCTCTCAGGGGTCTGTGATCATCACTGCTCTTCATCCTCTCAGGGGTCTGTGATCGGCCCTGCTCTTCATCTTCACAGGGGTCTGTGATCGGCACTGCTCTTCATCCTCTCAGGAATCTGTGATCCGCACTGATCTACATCCTCTTACGGGTCTGTGATCGGCACTGATCTACATCCTCTCAGGGGTATGTGATCGGCACTGCTCTTCATCCTCTCAGGGTCTATGACCAGCAATGCTCTTCATCCTCTCAGGGGTCTGTGATCCCCACTGCTCCTTATCATCTCAGGGGTCTGTAATCTACACTGCTCTTCATTCTCTCAGGGGTCGGTGATCGGCACTGCTCTTCATCCTCTCAGGGGTCTGTGATCGGCATTGTTCTTCATCCTTTCAGGGGTATGTGATCTGCACTGCGCTTCATCTTCTCAGGGGTCTGTGACCGGCACTGCTCTTCATCTTCTAAGGGATCTTTGATCGGCACTGCTCTTCATCCTCTCAGGGGTATGTGATCGTCACTGCTCTTCATCCTCTTAGGGATCTGTGATCCGCACTGCTCTTCATCCTCTCAGGGGGCTGTGATCAGCACTGCTCTTCATTCTCTCAGGGATCTGTGATCCGCACTGCTCTTCAGCCTCTTAGGGTTCTGTGATCCGCACTGCTCTTCATCCTCTCAGGGGTCTGAGATCGTTACTGCTCTTCAGCCTCTCAGGGATCTGTGATCCGCACTGCTCTTCAGCCTCTTAGGGATCTGTGATCCGCACTGCTCTTCATCCTCTCAGGGGTATGTGATCGGCACTGCTCTTCATTCTCTCAAGGGTCTGTGATCCGCACTGTTCTTCATCCTCTCAAGGGTCTGTGATACGCACTGCTCTTCATCCTCTTAGGGGTCGAATCTACACTGCTCTTCATCCCTTCAGGGGGCTGTGATCAGCACTGCTATTCATCCTCTCAGGGATCTGTGATCTGCACTGCTCTTCAGCATCTCAGGGGTATGTGATCGGCACTGCTCTTCATCCTCTCAGGAATCTGTGATCCGCACTGCTCTTCATCATCTCAGGGGTCTGTGATCCGCACTGCTCTTCATCCTCTCATGGGTCTGTGATCAGCACTGCTCTTCATCTTCTCAGGGGTCGAATGCGAACTGCTCTTCATCCTCTCAGGGATTTGTGATCCGCACTGCTCTTAATCCTCTCAGGTGTCTGTGATCGGCAGTGCTCTTCATCCTCTCAGGGGTCTGTGATCGGCACTGCTCTTCATCCTCTCAGGGGTCGAATCTGCACTGCTGTTCATCCTCCCAGTGGTCTGTGATTGGCATTGCTCTTCATCCTCTCAGGGGTCTGTGATCTGCACTGCTCTTCATCCTCTCAGGGGTCTGTGATCGGCACTGCTCTTCATCCTCTCAGGGATCTGTGATCGGCACTGCTCTTCATCCTCTCAGGGGTCGAATCTGCACTGCTCTTCATCCTACCAGTGGTCTGTGATTGGCATTGCTCTTCATCCTCTCAGGGGTCTGTGATCCGCACTGCTCTTCATCCTCTCAGGGGTCTGTGATCCGCACTGCTCTTCATCCTCTCAGGGATCTGTGATCTGCAATGATCTTCATCCTCTCAGGGGTCTGTGATTGGCACTGCTCTTCATCCTCTCAGGGGTCTGTGATCGGCACTGCTCTTCATCCTCTTAGGGATCTGTGATCGGCACTGCTCTTCATCCTCTTAGGGGTCGAAACTGCACTGCTCTTCATCCTCTCAGGGATCTGTGATCCGCACTGCTCTTCATCCTCTCAGGGGTCTGTGATCAACACTGCTTTTCATCCTCTCAGGGGTCAGTGATCCGCACTGCTCTTCATCCTCTCAGGGATCTGTCATTGGCACTGCTCTTCATCATTTCAGAGATTTGTGATCGGCACTGCTCTTCATCCTCTCAGGGGTCTGTGATTGGTACTGCTCTTCATCCTCTCAGGTGTCTGTGATCCGCAGTGCTCTTCATCCTTTCAGGGGTCTGTGATCGGCATTGCTCTTCATTCTTTCAGGGGTCTGTGATCTGCACTGCTCTTCATCCTCTCAGGGGTCTGTGATCCGCACTGCTCTTCATCCTCTCATGGGTCTGTGATCGGCATTGCTCTTCATCCTCTCAGGGGACTGTGATCGGCACTGCGCTTCATCTTTTCAGGGGTCTGTGACCGGCACTGCTCTTCATCTTCTTAGGGATCTTTCATCGGTACTGCTCTTCATCCTCTCAGGGGTCTGTGACCGGTACTGCTCTTCATCCTCTCAGGGGTCTGTGATCCGCACTGCTCTTAATCCTCTCAGCTGTCTGTGATCGGCACTGCTCTTCATCCTCTCAGGGGTCTGTGATCGGCACTGCTCTACATCCTCTCAGGGTTCTGTGATCTGCACTGCTCTTCATCCTCTCAGGGTCTATGACCAGAAATGCTCTTCATCCTCTCAGGGGTCTGTGATCCCCACTGCTCCTTATCATCTCAGGGGTCTGTAATCTGCACTGCTCTTCATTCTCTCAGGGGTCGGTGATCGGCACTGCTCTTCATCCTCTCAGGGGTCTGTGATTGGCATTGTTCTTCATCCTTTCAGGGGTATGTGATCTGCACTGCGCTTCATCTTCTCAGGGGTCTGTGACCGGCACTGCTCTTCATCTTCTAAGGGATCTTTGATCGGCACTGCTCTTCATCCTCTCAGGGGTATGTGATCGTCACTGCTCTTCATCCTCTTAGGGATCTGTGATCTGCACTGCTCTTCATCCTCTCAGGGGGCTGTGATCAGCACTGCTCTTCATCCTCTCAGGGATCTGTGATCCGCACTGCTCTTCAGCCTCTTAGGGATCTGTGATCCGCACTGCTCTTCATCCTCTCAGGTGTCTGAGATCGTTACTGCTCTTCAGCCTCTCAGGGATCTGTGATCCGCACTGCTCTTCAGCCTCTAAGGGATCTGTGATCCGCACTGCTCTTCATCCTCTCAGGGGTATGTGATCGGCACTGCTCTTCATCCTCTTAGGGGTCGAATCTACACTGCTCTTCATCCTCTCAGGGGGCTGTGATCAGCACTGCTCTTCATCCTCTCAGGGATCTGTGATCTGCACTGCTCTTCAGCCTCTCAGGGGTATGTGATCGGCACTGCTCTTCATCCTCTCAGGAATCTGTGATCCACACTGGTCTTCATCATCTCAGGGGTCTGTGATCTGCACTGCTCTTCATCCTTTCAGGGGTCTGTGATCCGCACTGCTCTTCATCCTCTCATGGGTCTGTGATCGGCACTGCTCTTCATCTTCTCAGGGGTCGAATGCGAACCGCTCTTCATCCTCTCAGGGATTTGTGATCCGCACTGCTCTTAATCCTCTCAGGTGTCTATGATCGGCAGTGCTCTTCATCCTCTCAGGGGTCTGTGATCGGCACTGCTCTTCATCCTCTCAGGGGTCGAATCTGCACTGCTATTCATCCTCCCAGTGGTCTGTGATTGGCATTGCTCTTCATCCTCTCAGGGGTCTGTGATCCGCACTGCTCTTCATCCTCTCAGGGGTCTGTGATCGGCACTGCTCTTCATCCTCTCAGGGATCTGTGATCGGCACTGCTCTTCATCCTCTCAGGGGTCGAATTTGCACTGCTCTTCATCCTACCAGTGGTCTGTGATTGGCATTGCTCTTCATCCTCTCAGGGGTCTGTGATCCGCACTGCTCTTCATCCTCTCAGGGGTCTGTGATCCGCACTGCTCTTCATCCTCTAAGGGATCTGTGATCTGCAATGATCTTCATCCTCTCAGGGGTCTGTGATTGGCACTGCTCTTCATCCTCTCAGGGGTCTGTGATCGGCACTGCTCTTCATCCTCTTAGGGATCTGTGATCGGCACTGCTCTTCATCCTCTTAGGGGTCGAAACTGCACTGCTCTTCATCCTCTCAGGGATCTGTGATCCGCACTGCTCTTCATCCTCTCAGGGGTCTGTGATCAACACTGCTCTTCATCCTCTCAGGGGTCAGTGATCCGCACTGCTCTTCATCCTCTCAGGGATCTGTTATTGGCACTGCTCTTCATCATTTCAGAGATTTGTGATTGGCACTGCTCTTCATCCTCTCAGGGGTCTGTGATTGGTACTGCTCTTCATCCTCTCAGGTGTCTGTGATCCGCACTGCTCTTCATCCTCTCAGGGGTCAGTGATCAGCAGTGCTCTTCATCCTTTCAGGGGTCTGTGATCGGCATTGCTCTTCATTCTTTCAGGGGTCTGTGATCTGCACTGCTCTTCATCCTCTCAGGGGTCTGTGACCGGTACTCCTCTTCATCCTCTCAGGGGTCTGTGATCTGCACTGCTCTTAATCCTCTCAGGTGTCTGTGATCCGCACTGCTCTTCATCCTCTCAGGGGTCTGTGATCCGCACTGCTCTTCATCCTCTCATGGGTCTGTGATCGGCATTGCTCTTCATCCTCTCAGGGGACTGTGATCGGCACTGCGCTTCATCTTCTCAGGGGTCTGTGACCGGCACTGCTCTTCATCTTCTTAGGGATCTTTCATCGGTACTGCTCTTCATCCTCTCAGGGGTCTGTGACCGGTACTGCTCTTCATCCTCTCAGGGGTCTGTGATCCGCACTGCTCTTAATCCTCTCAGCTGTCTGTGATCGGCACTGCTCTTCATCCTCTCAGGGGTCTGTGATCGGCACTGCTCTTCTTCCTCTCAAAGATCTGTGATCGGCACTGCTCTTCATCCTCTCAGGGGTCTGTGATTGGCACTGCTCTTCATCTTCTCAGGAGTCTGTGATCGGCACTGCTCTTCATCCTCTCAGGGATCTGTTTTCCGCACTGCTCTTAATCCTCTCAGGTGTCTGTGATTGGCACTGCTCTTCATCCTCTCAGGGATCTGTGATCGGCACTGCCGCCATTCTCTCAGGGGTCTGTGATCGGCACTGCTCTTCATCCTCTCAGGGGTCTGTGACCGGCATTGCTCTTCATCCTCTCAGGGGTCTGTGATCCGCACTGCTCTTAATCCTCTCAGGTGTCGGTGATCGGCACTGCTCTTCATCCTCTCAGGGGTCTGTGATCGGCCCTGCTCTTCATCCTCTCAGGGGTCTTTGATCGGCCCTGCTCTTCATCTTCTCAGGAGTCTGTGATCGGGAGTGCTCTTCATCCTCTCAGGGGTCTGTGATCGGCACTGCTCTTCATCCTCTCAGGGCTCTGTGATCGGCACTGCCCTTCATCCTCTCAGGGATCTGTGATTGGCACTGCTCTCCATGCTCTTAGGGGTCGAATCTGCACTGCTCTTCATCCTCTCAGGGGTCTGTGATCAGCACCGTTCTTTATCCTCTCAGGGGTCTGTTATCCGCACTGCTCTTCATCCTCTTAGGTGTCTGTGATCGGCACTGCTCTTCATCCTCTCAGGGGTCTGTGATCGGCACTGCTCTTCATCCTCTCAGGGGTCTGTCATCGTCACTGCTCTTCATCCACTCAGGGATCTGTGATCCCCACTGCTCTTCATCCTCTCAGGGGTATGTGATCGGCACTGCTCTTCATCCTCTTAGGGGTCGAAACTGCACTGCTCTTCATCCTCTCAGGGATCTGTGATCCGCACTGCTCTTCATCCTCTCAGGGGTCTGTGATCGGCACTGCTCTTCATCCTCTCAGGGGTCAGTGATCCGCACTGCTCTTCATCCTCTCAGGGATCTGTGATCGGCACAGCTCTTCATCCTTTCAGAGATTTGTGATCGGCACTGCTCTTCATCCTCTCAGGGGTATGTGATCGGCACTGCTCTTCATCCTCTTAGGGGTCTAATCTACACTGCTCTTCATCCACTCAGGGGGCTGTGATCAGCACTGCTCTTCATCCTTTCAGAGTTCTTTGATCTGCACTGCTCTTCTTCCTCTCAGGAGTCTGTGATCGTCACTGCTCTTCATCCTCTTAGGGATCTGTGATCCGCACTGCTCTTCATCCTCTCAGGGGTATGTGATCGGCACTGCTCTTCATCCTCTTAGGGGTCTAATCTACACTGCTCTTCATCCTCTCAGGGGGCTGTGATCAGCACTGCTCTTCATCCTCTCAGGGATCTGTGATCCGCACTGCTCTTCAGCCTCTTAGGGATCTGTGATACGCACTGCTCTTCATCCTCTCAGGGGTCTGAGATCGTTACTGCTCTTCAGCCTCTCAGGGATCTGTGATCCGCACTGCTCTTCATCCTCTCAGGGGTATGTGATCGGCACTGCTCTTCATCCTCTTAGGGGTCGAATCAACACTGCTCTTCATCCTCTCAGGGGGCTGTGATCAGCACTGCTCTTCATCCTCTCAGGGGTCTGTGATCTGCACTGCTCTTCATCCTCTCATGGGACTATGATCCGCACTGCTCTTCATCCTCTCATGGTCTGTGATCGGCACTGCTCTTCATCCTCTCAGGGATTTGTGATCCGCAGTGTTCTTAATCCTCTCAAGTGTCTGTGATCGGCAGTGCTCTTCATCCTCTCAGGGGGCTGTGATCAGCACTGCTCTTCATCCTCTCAGGGGTCTGTGATCTGCACTGCTGTTCATCCTCTCAGGGGACTATGATCCGCACTGCTCTTCATCCTCTTAGGGGTCTAATCTACACTGCTCTTCATCCTCTCAGGGGGCTGTGAGCAGCACTGCTCTTCATCCTCTCAGGGGGCTGTGATCAGCACTGCTCTTCATCCTCTCAGGGATCCGTGATCCGCACTGCTCTTCAGCCTCTTAGGGATCTGTGATCCGCACTGCTCTTCATCCTCTCAGGGGTATGTGATTGGCACTGCTCTTCATCCTCTTAGGGGTCGAATCTACACTGCTCTTCATCCTCTCAGGGGGCTGTGATCAGCACTGCTCTTCATCCTCTCAGGGGGCTGTGATCAGCACTGCTCTTCATCCTCTCAGGGATCTGTGATCCGCACTGCTCTTCAGCCTCTCAGGGCTTTGTGAATCGCACTGATCTTCATCTTCACAGGGGTCTGTGATCGGCACTGCTCTTCATCCTCTCAGGAATATGTGATCCGCACTGCTCTTCATCCTCTCGGGGGTCTGTGATCTGCACTGCTCTTCATCCTCTCAGGGGACTATGATCCGCACTGCTCTTCATCCTCTCATGGGTCTGTGATCGGCACTGCTCTTCATCTTCTCAGGGGTCGAATCCGAACTGCTCTTCATCCTCTCAGGGATTTGTGATCCCCAGTGCTCTTCATCCTCTCAGGGGTCTGTGATGCGCACTGCTCTTCATCCTCTCAGGGGTCAGTGATCTGCACTGCTCTTCATCCTCTCAGGGGTCTGTGATCGGCACTGCTCTTCATCCTCTCAGGGGTCGAATCTGCACTGCTGTTCATCCTCCCAGTGGTCTGTGATTGGCACTGCTCTTCATCCTCTCAGGGGTCTGTGATCCGCACTGCTCTTCATCCTCTCAGGGGTCTGTGATCGGCACTGCTCTTCATCCTCTCAGGGATCTTTGATCGGCACTGCTCTTCATCCTCTCAGGGGTCGAATCTGCACTGCTCTTCATCCTCCCAGTGGTCTGTGATTGGCACTGCTCTTCATCCTCTCAGGGGTCTGTGATCGGCACTGCTCTTCATCCTCTCAGGGATCTGTGATCTGCAATGATCTTCATCCTCTCAGGGGTCTGTGATCCGCACTTGTCTTCATCCTCTCAGGGGTCTGTGATTGGCACTCCTCTTCATCCTCTCAGGGCTCTGTGATCTGCAATGATCTTCATCCTCTCAGGGGTCTGTGATCCGCACTGCTCTTCATCCTCTCAGGGGTCTGTGATCGGCACTGCTCTTCATCCTCGTAGGGATCTGTGATCGGCACTGCTCTTCATCCTCTTAGGGGTCGAAACTGCACGGCACTTCATCCTCTCAGGGATCTGTGATCCGCACTGCTCTTCATCCTCTCAGGGGTCTGTGATCAACACTGCTCTTCATCCTCTCAGGGGTCAGTGATCCGCACTGCTCTTCATCCTCTCAGGGATCTATGATCCGCACTGTTCTTCATCCTCTCAGGGATCTATGATCCGCACTGCTCTTCATCCTCTCAGGGGTCAGTAATTGGTACTGCTCTTCATCCTCTCAGGTGTCTGTGATCTGCACTGCTCTTCATCCTCTCAGGGGTCAGTGATCAGCAGTGTTCTTCATCCTTTCAAGGGTCTGTGATCGGCATTGCTCTTCATTCTTTCAGGGGTCTGTGATCTGCACTGCTCTTCATCCTCTCAGGGGTCTGTGACCGGTACTGCTCTTCATCCTCTCAGGGGTCTGTGATCCGCACTGCTCTTAATCCTCTCAGGTGTCTGTGATCCGCACTGCTCTTCATCCTCTCAGGGGTCTGTGATCCGCACTGCTCTTCATCCTCTCAGGGGTCTGTGACCGGTACTGCTCTTCATCCTCTCAGGGGTCTGTGATCCGCACTGCTCTTAATCCTCTCAGGTGTCTGTGATCCGCACTGCTCTTCATCCTCTCAGGGGTCTGTGATCCGCACTGCTCTTCATCCTCTCAGGGGTCTGTGATCGGTATTGCTCTTCATCCTCTCAGGGGACTGTGATCGGCACTGCGCTTCATCTTCTCAGAGGTCTGTGACCGGCACTGCTCTTCATCTTCTCAGGGATCTTTCATCGGTACTGATCTTCATCCTCTCAGGGGTCTGTGACCGGTACTGCTCTTCATCCTCTCAGAGGTCTGTGATCCGCACTGCTCTTAATCCTCTCATGTGTCTGTGATCGGCACTGCTCTTCATCCTCTCAGGGGTCTGTGATCGGCACTGCTCTTCTTCCTCTCAAAGATCTGTGATCGGCACTGCTCTTCATCCTCTCAGGGGTCTGTGATTGGCACTGCTCTTCATCTTCTCAGGAGTCTGTGATCGGCACTGCTCTTCATCCTCTCAGGGATCTGTGATCCGCACTGCTCTTAATCCTCTCAGGTGTCTGTGATTGGCACTGCTCTTCATCCTCTCAGGGATCTGTGATCGGCACTGCCGCCATTCTCTCAGGGGTCTGTGATCGGCACTGCTCTTCATCCTCTCAGGGGTCTGTAATCGGCACTGCTCTTCATCCTCTCAGGGGTCTGTGATCGGCATTGCTCTTCATCCTTTCAGGGGTATGTGATCTGCACTGTGCTTCATCTTCTCAGGGGTCTGTGACCGGCACTGCTCTTCATCCTTTCAGGGGTATGTGAGCTGCACTGCGCTTCATCTTCTCAGGGGTCTGTGACCGGCACTGCTCTTCATCTTCTCAGGGATCTTTGATCCGTACTGCTCTTCATCCTCTCAGGGGTCTGTGACCGGTACTGCTCTACATCCTCTCAGGGGTCTGTGATCCACACTGCTCTTAATCCTCTCAGGTGTCTGTGATCGGCACTGCTCTTCATCCTCTCAGGGGTCTGTGATCGGCCCTGCTCTTCATCCTCTCAGGGGTCTGTGATCGGCCCTGCTCTTCATCCTCTCAGGGGTCTGTGATCGGCCCTGCTCTTCATCTTCTCAGGAGTCTGTGATCAGGACTGCTCTTCATCCTCTCAGGGGTCTGTGATCGGCACTGCTCTTCATCCTCTCAGGGCTCTGTGATCGGCACTGCCCTTCATCCTCTCAGGGATCTGTGATTGGCACTGCTCTCCATGCTCTTAGGGGTCGAATCTGCACTGCTCTTCATCCTCTCAGGGGTCTGTCATCGTCACTGCTCTTCATCCACTCAGGGATCTGTGATCCCCACTGCTCTTCATCCTCTCAGGGGTATGTGATCGGCACTGCTCTTCATCCTCTTAGGGGTCGAAACTGCACTGCTCTTCATCCTCTCAGGGATCTGTGATCCGCACTGCTCTTCATCCTCTCAGGGGTCTGTGATCGGCACTGCTCTTCATCCTCTCAGGGGTCAGTGATCCGCACTGCTCTTCATCCTCTCAGTGATCTGTGATCGGCTGTGATCGGCACTGCTCTTCATCCTCTCAGGGGTCTAATCTACACTGCTCTTCATCCACTCAGGCGGCTGTGATCAGCACTGCTCTTCATCCTTTCAGAGTTCTTTGATCTGCACTGCTCTTCTTCCTCTCAGGAGTCTGTGATCGTCACTGCTCTTCTTCCTCTTAGGGATCTGTGATCCGCACTGCTCTTCATCCTCTCAGGGGTATGTGATCGGCACTGCTCTTCATCCTCTTAGGGGTCTAATCTACACTGCTCTTCATCCTCTCAGGGGGCTGTGATCAGCACTGCTCTTCATCCTCTCAGGGATCTGTGATCCGCACTGCTCTTCAGCCTCTTAGGGATCTGTGATACACACTGCTCTTCATCCTCTCAGGGGTCTGAGATCGTTACTGCTCTTCAGCCTCTCAGGGATCTGTGATCCGCACTGCTCTTCATCCTCTCAGGGGTATGTGATCCGCACTGCTCTTCATCCTCTTAGGGGTCGAATCAACACTGCTCTTCATCCTCTCAGGGGGCTGTGATCAGCACTGCTCTTCATCCTCTCAGGGGTCTGTGATCTGCACTGCTCTTCATCCTCTCAGGGGACTATGATCGGCACTGCTCTTCATCTTCTCAGGGGTCGAATCCGAACTGCTCTTCATCCTCTCAGGGATTTGTGATCCGCAGTGCTCTTAATCCTCTCAGGTGTCTGTGATCGGCAGTGCTCTTCATCCTCTCAGGGGGCTGTGATCAGCACTGCTCTTCATCCTCTCAGGGGTCTGTGATCTGCACTGCTCTTCATCCTCTCAGGGGACTATGATCCGCACTACTCTTCATCCTCTCATGGTCTGTGATCAGCACTGCTCTTCATCTTCTCAGGGGTCGAATCCGAACTGCTCTTCATCCTTTCAGGGATTTGTGATCCGCAGTGCTCTTAATCCTCTCAGGTGTCTGTGATTGGCAGTGCTCTTCATCCTCTCAGGGGTCTCGGATCCGCACTGCTCTTCATCCTCTCGGGGGTCTGTGATCAGCACTGCTCTTCATCCTCTTAGGGGTCTAATCTACACTGCTCTTCATCCTCTCAGGGGGCTGTGATCAGCACTGCTCTTCATCCTCTCAGGGGGCTGTGATCAGCACTGCTCTTCATCCTCTCAGGGATCCGTGATCCGCACTGCTCTTCAGCCTCTTAGGAATCTGTGATCCGCACTGCTCTTCATCCTCTCAGGGGTATGTGATCGGCACTGCTCTTCATCCTCTTAGGGGTCGAATCTACACTGCTCTTCATCCTCTCAGGGGGCTGTGATCAGCACTGCTCTTCATCCTCTCAGGGGGCTGTGATCAGCACTGCTCATCATCCTCTCAGGGATCTGTGATCCGCACTGCTCTTCAGCCTCTCAGGGCTTTGTGAATCACACTGATCTTCATCTTCACAGGGGTCTGTGATCGGCACTGCTCTTCATCCTCTCAGGAATCTGTGATCCGCACTGCTCTTCATCCTCTCAGGGGTCTGTGATCTGCACTGCTCTTCATCCTCTCAGGGGACTATGAGCCGCACTGCTCTTCATCCTCTCATGGGTCTGTGATCGGCACTGCTCTTCATCTTCTCAGGGGTCGAATCCGAACTGCTCTTCATCCTCTCAGGGATTTGTGATCCGCAGTGCTCTTCATCATCTCAGGGGTCTGTGATGCGCACTGCTCTTCATCCTCTCAGGGGTCAGTGATCTGCACTGCTCTTCATCCTCTCAGGGGTCTGTGATCGGCACTGCTCTTCATCCTCTCAGGGGTCGAATCTGCACTGCTGTTCATCCTCCCAGTGGTCTGTGATTGGCACTGCTCTTCATCCTCTCAGGGCTCTGTGATCCGCACTGCTCTTCATCCTCTCAGGGGTCTGTGATCGGCACTGCTCTTCATCCTCTCAGGGATCTTTGATCGGCACTGCTCTTCATCCTCTCAGGGGTCGAATCTGCACTGCTCTTCATCCTCCCAGTGGTCTGTGATTGGCATTGCTCTTCATCCTCTCAGGGGTCTGTGATCCGCACTGCTCTTCATCCTCTCAGGGGTCTGTGATCGGCACTGCTCTTCATCCTCTCAGGGATCTGTGATCTGCAATGATCTTCATCCTCTCAGGGGTCTGTGATCCGCACTTGTCTTCATCCTCTCAGGGGTCTGTGATTGGCACTCCTCTTCATCCTCTCAGGGCTCTGTGATCTGCAATGATCTTCATCCTCTCAGGGGTCTGTGATCCGCACTGCTCTTCATCCTCTCAGGGGTCTGTGATCGGCACTGCTCTTCATCCTCGTAGGGATCTGTGATCGGCACTGCTCTTCATCCTCTTAGGGGTCGAAACTGCACTGCACTTCATCCTCTCAGGGATCTGTGATCCGCACTGCTCTTCATCCTCTCAGGGGTCTGTGATCAACACTGCTCTTCATCCTCTCAGGGGTCAGTGATCCGCACTGCTCTTCATCCTCTCAGGGATCTATGATCGGCACTGCTCTTCATCCTTTCAGAGATTTGTGATCGGCACTGCTCTTCATCCTCTCAGGGGTCAGTGATTGGTACTGCTCTTCATCCTCTCTTGTGTCTGTGATCCGCACTGCTCTTCATCCTCTCAGGGGTCAGTGATCAGCAGTGTTCTTCATCCTTTCAAGGGTCTGTGATCGGCATTGCTCTTCATTCTTTCAGGGGTCTGTGATCTGCACTGCTCTTCATCCTCTCAGGGGTCTGTGATCCGCACTGCTCTTAATCCTCTCAGGTGTCTGTGATCCGCACTGCTCTTCATCCTCTCAGGGGTCTGTGATCGGTATTGCTCTTCATCCTCTCAGGGGACTGTGATCGGCACTGCGCTTCATCTTCGCAGGGGTCTGTGACCGGCACTGCTCTTCATCTTCTCAGGGGTCGAATCCGAACTGCTCTTCATCCTCTCAGGGATTTGTGATCCGCAGTGCTCTTAATCCTCTCAGGTGTCTGTGATCGGCAGTGCTCTTCATCCTCTCAGGGGGCTGTGATCAGCACTGCTCTTCATCCTCTCAGGGGTCTGTGATCTGCACTGCTCTTCATCCTCTCAGGGGACTATGATCCGCACTACTCTTCATCCTCTCATGGTCTGTGATCAGCACTGCTCTTCATCTTCTCAGGGGTCGAATCCGAACTGCTCTTCATCCTTTCAGGGATTTGTGATCCGCAGTGCTCTTAATCCTCTCAGGTGTCTGTGATTGGCAGTGCTCTTCATCCTCTCAGGGGTCTCGGATCCGCACTGCTCTTCATCCTCTCGGGGGTCTGTGATCAGCACTGCTCTTCATCCTCTTAGGGGTCTAATCTACACTGCTCTTCATCCTCTCAGGGGGCTGTGATCAGCACTGCTCTTCATCCTCTCAGGGGGCTGTGATCAGCACTGCTCTTCATCCTCTCAGGGATCCGTGATCCGCACTGCTCTTCAGCCTCTTAGGAATCTGTGATCCGCACTGCTCTTCATCCTCTCAGGGGTATGTGATCGGCACTGCTCTTCATCCTCTTAGGGGTCGAATCTACACTGCTCTTCATCCTCTCAGGGGGCTGTGATCAGCACTGCTCTTCATCCTCTCAGGGGGCTGTGATCAGCACTGCTCATCATCCTCTCAGGGATCTGTGATCCGCACTGCTCTTCAGCCTCTCAGGGCTTTGTGAATCACACTGATCTTCATCTTCACAGGGGTCTGTGATCGGCACTGCTCTTCATCCTCTCAGGAATCTGTGATCCGCACTGCTCTTCATCCTCTCAGGGGTCTGTGATCTGCACTGCTCTTCATCCTCTCAGGGGACTATGAGCCGCACTGCTCTTCATCCTCTCATGGGTCTGTGATCGGCACTGCTCTTCATCTTCTCAGGGGTCGAATCCGAACTGCTCTTCATCCTCTCAGGGATTTGTGATCCGCAGTGCTCTTCATCATCTCAGGGGTCTGTGATGCGCACTGCTCTTCATCCTCTCAGGGGTCAGTGATCTGCACTGCTCTTCATCCTCTCAGGGGTCTGTGATCGGCACTGCTCTTCATCCTCTCAGGGGTCGAATCTGCACTGCTGTTCATCCTCCCAGTGGTCTGTGATTGGCACTGCTCTTCATCCTCTCAGGGCTCTGTGATCCGCACTGCTCTTCATCCTCTCAGGGGTCTGTGATCGGCACTGCTCTTCATCCTCTCAGGGATCTTTGATCGGCACTGCTCTTCATCCTCTCAGGGGTCGAATCTGCACTGCTCTTCATCCTCCCAGTGGTCTGTGATTGGCATTGCTCTTCATCCTCTCAGGGGTCTGTGATCCGCACTGCTCTTCATCCTCTCAGGGGTCTGTGATCGGCACTGCTCTTCATCCTCTCAGGGATCTGTGATCTGCAATGATCTTCATCCTCTCAGGGGTCTGTGATCCGCACTTGTCTTCATCCTCTCAGGGGTCTGTGATTGGCACTCCTCTTCATCCTCTCAGGGCTCTGTGATCTGCAATGATCTTCATCCTCTCAGGGGTCTGTGATCCGCACTGCTCTTCATCCTCTCAGGGGTCTGTGATCGGCACTGCTCTTCATCCTCGTAGGGATCTGTGATCGGCACTGCTCTTCATCCTCTTAGGGGTCGAAACTGCACTGCACTTCATCCTCTCAGGGATCTGTGATCCGCACTGCTCTTCATCCTCTCAGGGGTCTGTGATCAACACTGCTCTTCATCCTCTCAGGGGTCAGTGATCCGCACTGCTCTTCATCCTCTCAGGGATCTATGATCGGCACTGCTCTTCATCCTTTCAGAGATTTGTGATCGGCACTGCTCTTCATCCTCTCAGGGGTCAGTGATTGGTACTGCTCTTCATCCTCTCTTGTGTCTGTGATCCGCACTGCTCTTCATCCTCTCAGGGGTCAGTGATCAGCAGTGTTCTTCATCCTTTCAAGGGTCTGTGATCGGCATTGCTCTTCATTCTTTCAGGGGTCTGTGATCTGCACTGCTCTTCATCCTCTCAGGGGTCTGTGATCCGCACTGCTCTTAATCCTCTCAGGTGTCTGTGATCCGCACTGCTCTTCATCCTCTCAGGGGTCTGTGATCGGTATTGCTCTTCATCCTCTCAGGGGACTGTGATCGGCACTGCGCTTCATCTTCGCAGGGGTCTGTGACCGGCACTGCTCTTCATCTTCTCAGGGATCTTTCATCGGTACTGATCCTTATGCTCTCAGGGGTCTGTGACCGGTACTGCTCTTCATCCTCTCAGAGGTCTGTGATCCGCACTGCTCTTAATCCTCTCAAGTGTCTGTGATCGGCACTGCTCTTCATCCTCTCAGGGGTCTGTGATCGTCACTGCTCTTCTTCCTCTCAGGGGTCTGTGATTGGCACTGCTCTTCATCTTCTCAGGAGTCTGTGATCGGCACTGCTCTTCATCCTCTCAGGGATCTGTGATACGCACTGCTCTTAATCCTCTCAGGTGTCTGTGATTGGCACTGCTCTTCATCCTTTCAGGGGTATGTGATCTGCACTGCTCTTCATCCTCTCAGGGATCTGTGATCGGCACTGCTCTTCATTCTCTCAGGGGTCTGTGATCAGCACTGCTCTTCATCCTCTCAGGGGTCTGTGATCGGCATTGCTCTTCATCCTCTCAGGGGACTGTGATTGGCACTGCGCTTCATCTTCTCAGGGGTCTGTGACCGGCACTGCTCTTCATCTTCTCAGGGATCTTTCATCGGTACTGCTCTTCATCCTCTCAGGGGTCTGTGATCCGCCCTGCTCTTAATCCTCTTAGGTGTCTGTGATCGGCACTGCTCTTCATCCTCTCAGGGGTCTGTGATCGGCACTGCTCTTCATCCTCTCAGGGGTCTGTGATCGGCCCTGCTCTTCATCCTCTCCTGGGTCTGTGAGCGGCACTGCTCTTAATCCTCCCAGGTGTCTGTGATTGGCACTGCTCTTCATCCTCTCAGGGATCTGTGATCGGCATTGCCGCCATTCTCTCAGGGGTCTGTGATTGGCACTGCTCTTCATCTTCCCAGGAGTCTGTGATCGGCACTGCTCTTCTTCCTCTCAGGGGTCTGTGAGTGGCACTGCTCTCCATCCTATCAGAGATCTGTGATCGGCATTGCTCTTCATTCTTTCAGGGGTCTGTGATCTGCACTGCTCTTCATCCTCTCAGGGGTCTGTGACCGGTACTGCTTTTCATCCTCTCAGGTGTCTGTGATCCGCACAGCTCTTCATCCTTTCAGGGGTATGTGATCTGCACTGCTCTTCATCCTCTCAGGGATCTGTGATCGGCACTGCTCTTCATTCGCTCAGGGGTCTGTGATCGGCACTGCTCTTCATCCTCTCAGGGGTCTGTGATCGGCATTGCTCTTCATCTTCTCAGAGGTCTGTGACCGGCACTGCTCTTCATCTTCTCAGGGATCTTTCATCGGTACTGCTCTTCATCCTCTCAGGGGACTGTGATCGGCACTGCTCTTCATCGTCTCAGGAGTCTGTGATCGGTACTGCTCTTCATCCTCTCAGGGCTCTGTGATCGGCACTGCTCTTCATCCTCTCAGGGGTCTGTGATCGGCACTGCTCTTCATCCTCTCAGGGGTCTGTGATCAGCACTGCTCTTCATCCTTTTAGGGGTCTGTGATCGGCACTGCTCTTCATCTTCTCAGGGGTCTGTGATCGGCACTGCTCTTCATCCTTTTAGGGGTCTGTGATCGGCACTGCTCTTCATCTTCTCAGAGGTCTGTGATCGGCACTACTCTTCATCCTTCCAGGGGTCTGTGATCGGCACTGCTCTTCATCCTCTCAGGGATCTGTGATCCCCACTGCTCTTCATCCTCTCAGGGGTATGTGATCGGCACTGCTCTTCATCCTCTCAGGTGTCTGTGATCCGCACTGCTCTTCATCCTCTCAGGGGTCTGTGATCAGCAATGCTCTTCAACCTTTTAGGGTTCTTTGATCTACACTGCTCTTCATCCTCTCAGGGGTCTGTGAGCCGCACTGCTCTTCATCATCTCAGGGGTCTGTGATGCGCACTGCTCTTCATCCTCTCAGGGGTCTGTGATCTGCACTGCTCTTCATCCTCTCAGGGATCTGTGATCAGTACTTCTCTTCATCCTCTCAGGGGTCTGTGATCGGCACTGCTCTTCATCCTCTCAGGGATCTGTAATAGGCACTGCTCTTCATCCTCTCAGGGGTCTGTGATCGGCATTTCTCTTCATCCTTTCAGGGGTCTGTGATCTGCACTGTTCTTCATCCTCTCAGGGATCTGTGATCGGCACTGCTCTTCATCCTCTCAGTGATCTGTGATCGGCACTGCTCTTCATCCTCTCAGTGGTCTGTGACCGGCACTGCTCTTCATCCTCTCAGTGATCTGTGATCGGCACTGCTCTTCATCCTCTCAGTGATCTGTGATCGGCACTGCTCTTCATCCTCTCAGGGGTCTGTGATCGGCACAGCTCTTCATCTTCTCAGGGGTCTGTGATCAGCACCGTTCTTTATCCTCTCAGGGGACTGTTATCCGCACTGCTCTTCATCCTCTTAGGTGTCTGTGATCGGCACTGCTCTTCATCCTCTCAGGGGTCTGTGATCGGCACTGCTCTTCATCCTCTCAGGGGTCTGTGATCGTCCCTGCTCTTCATCCTCCCAGGGGTCTGTGAGCTGCACTGCTCTTCATCCTCCCAGGGATCTGTGATCGGCACTGCCCTTCATCCTCTCAGGGATCTGTGACTTGCACTGGCCTTCATCCTCTCAGGGGTCTGTGATAGGCATTGCTCTTCATCCTTTTAGGGGTCTGTGATCTGCACTGCTGTTCCTCTTCTCAGGAGTCTGTGACCGGCACTGCTCTTCATCCTCTCAGGGATCTGTGACCTGCACTGCTCTTCATCCTTCCAGGGGTCTGTGATCGGCATTGCTCTTCA
Source organism: Triturus cristatus (assembly GCF_964204655.1). Classification (NCBI taxonomy): domain Eukaryota; kingdom Metazoa; phylum Chordata; class Amphibia; order Caudata; family Salamandridae; genus Triturus; species Triturus cristatus. The sequence goes on from NC_140579.1 coordinate 747,219,926, forward strand.
TCCTCTCAGGGGTTTGTGATCCACACTGCTGTTCATCTTCTCAGGGGTCTGTGATTGGCACTACTCTTCATCCTTCCAGGGGTCTGTGATCGGCACTGCTCTTCATCCTTTCAGGGGTCAGTGATCAGCACTGCTCTTCATCCTCACAGGGGTCTGTGATCCGCACTGCTCTTCATCCTCTCAGGGGTCTGTGATGCGCACTGCTCTTCATCCTCTCAGGGTTCTGTGATCTGCACTGCTCTTCATCCGCTCAGGGATCTGTGATCAGTACTGCTCTTTATCCTCTGAGGGGTCTGTAATCGGCACTGCTCTTCATCCTCTCAGGGGTCTGTAATCGGCACTGCAATTCAACCTCTCAGGGGTCTGTGATATGCACTGCTCTTCATCCTCTCAGGGGTCTGTGACCGGCAATGCTCTTCATCTTCTCAGGGATCAGTGATCGGCATTGCTCTTCATCCTCTCAGAGATCTGTCATCTGCACTGCTCTTCATCCTCTCAGGGGTCTGTGATCGGCATTGCTCTTCATACTTTCAGGGGTCTGTGATGTACACTGCTATTCATCTTCTCAGGGATCTGTGATCGGCACTGATCTATATCCTCTCAGGGGTCTGTTATCGGCACTGCTCTCCATCCTCTCAGGGATCTGTGATCTGCACTGATCTTCATCCTCTCAGGGGTCTGTGATCAGCAATGCTCTTCATCCTCTCAGGGGTCTGTGATCCGCACTGCTCTTCATCCTCTCAGGGGTCTGTGATGCGCACTGCTCTTCATCCTGTCAGGGGTCTTTGATCAGCACTGCTCTTCATCCTCTCAGGGGTCTGTGATCCGCACTGCTCTTCATCCTCTCAGGGGTCTGTGATGCGCACTGATCTTCATCCTCTCAGGGGTCTTTGATCGGCACTGCTCTTAATCCTCTCAGGGATCTGTGATTCGCACTGCTCTTAATCCTCTCAGGTGTGTGTGATCGGCCCTGCTCTTCATCCTCTCAGTGGTCTGTGATCGGCACTGCTCTTCTTCCTCTCAGGGGTCTGTAAGCGGCACTGCTCTTAATCCTCTCAGGTGTCTGTGATTGGCACTGCTCTTCATCCTCTCAGGGATCTGTGATCGGCATTGCTCTTCATCCTCTCAGGGGTCTGTGATTGGCACTGCTCTTCATCTTCTCAGGAGTCTGTGATCGGCACTGCTCTTCATCCTCTCAGGGATCTGTGATCGGCATTGCTCTTCATCCTCTCAGGGATCTGTGATCGGCATTACTCTTCATCCTCTCAGGGATCTGTGATCTGCACTGCTCTTAATCCTCTCAGGTGTCTGTGATTGGCACTGCTCTTCATCCTCTCAGGGATCTGTGATCAGCACTGGCGCCATTCTCTCAGGGGTCTGTGATTGGCACTGCTCTTTATCTTCTCAGGAGTCTGTGATCGGCACTGCTCTTCTTCCTCTCAGGGGTCTGTGAGCGGCACTGCTCTTCATCCTCTCAGAGATCTGTGATCGGCATTGCTCTTCATCCTCTCAGGGGTCTGTGATTGGCACTGCTCTTCATCCTCTCAGGGGTCTGTGATCGGCACTGCTCTACATCCTCTCAGGGGTCAGTGATCAGCAGTGCTCTTCATCCTTTCAGGGGTATGTGATCTGCACTGCTCTTCATCCTCTCAGGGATCTGTGATCGGCACTGCTCTTCGTTCTCTCAGGGGTCTGTGATCGGCACTGCTCTTCATCCTCTCAGGGGTCTGTGATCGGCATTGCTCTTCATCTTCTCAGGGGTCTGTGACCGGCACTGCTCTTCATCTTCTCAGGGATCTTTCATCAGTACTGCTCTTCATCCTCTCAGGGGTCTGTGACCGGTACTGCTCTTCATCCTCTCAGGGGTCTGTGATCTGCACTGCTTTTAATCCTCTCAGGTGTCTGTGATCGGCACTGCTCTTCATCCTCTCAGGGGTCTGTGATCGGCCCTGCTCTTCATCCTCTCAGGGGTCTGTGATCGGCACTGTTCTTCATCCTCTCAGGGGTCTGTGATCGGCACTGCTCCTAATCCTTCCAGGGGTCTGTGGTCGGCATTGCTCTTCATATTCTCAGGGGTCGGTGAGCGGCACTGCTCCTAATCCTTCCAGGGGTCTGTGATCGGCACTGCTCCTAATCCTTCCAGGGGTCTGTGATCGGCACTGCTCTTCATCCTCTCAGAGATCTGTCATCTGCACTGCTCTTCATCCTCTCAGGGGTCTGTGATCGGCATTGCTCTTCATACTTTCAGGGGTCTGGGATGTACACTGCTATTCATCTTCTCAGGGATCTGTGATCGGCACTGATCTATATCCTCTCAGGGGTCTGTTATCGGCACTGCTCTCCATCCTCTCAGGGATCTGTGATCTGCACTGATCTTCATCCTCTCAGGGGTCTGTGATCAGCAATGCTCTTCATCCTCTCAGGGGTCTGTGATCCGCACTGCGCTTCATCCTCTCAGGGGTCTGTGATGCGCACTGCTCTTCATCCTGTCAGGGGTCTTTGATCAGCACTGCTCTTCATCCTCTCAGGGGTCTGTGATCCGCACTGCTCTTCATCCTCTCAGGGGTCTGTGATGCGCACTGATCTTCATCCTCTCAGGGGTCTTTGATCGGCACTGCTCTCTATCCTCTTAGGCGTCGAATCTGCACTGCTCTTCATCCTCTCAGGGGTCTGTGATCAGCACTGCTCTTCATACTTTCAGGGTTCTTTGATCTGCACTGCTCTTCCTCCTCTCAGGGGTCTGTGATCAGCACTGCTCCTAATCCTCTCAGGGGTCTGTGATCATCACTGCTCTTCATCCTCTCAGGGGTATGTGATCGGCACTGCTCATCATCCTCTCAGGGGTCTGTGATCCGCACTGCTCTTCATCCTCTCAGGGGTCTGTGATCGGCTCTGCTCTTCATCCTCTCAGGGGTCTGTGATCGGCACTGCTCTTCATCCTCTCAGGGGTCTGTGATCGGCACTGCTCTTCATCCTTTCAGGGGTCTGTGATCGGCACTGCTCTTCATCCTCTCAGGGGTCTGTGATCGGCACTGCTCTTCATCCTCTCAGGGGTCTGTGATCGGCACTGCTCTTCATCCTTTCAGGGGTCGTGATCGGCACTGCTCTTCATCCTCTCAGGGGTCTGTAATCGGCACTGCTCTTCATCCTCTCAGGGGTATGTGATCAGCACTGCTCTTCATCCTCTCAGGGGTCTGTGATCCGCACTGCTTTTCATCCTCTCAGGGGTCTGTGATCTGCACTGCTCTTCATCCTCTCAGGGATCTCTGATCAGTACTGCTCTTCATCCTCTGAGGGGTCTGTAATCGGCACTGCTCTTCATCCTCTCAGGGGTCTGTAATCGGCACTGCTCTTCAACCTCTCAGGGGTCTGTGATCAGCATTGCTCTTCATCCTTTCAGAGGTCTGTGATCTGCCCTGCTCTTCATCTTCTCAGGGATCAGTGATCGGCACTGCTCTTCATCCTCTCAGGAATCTGTAATTGGCACTGCTCTTCATCCTCTCAAGGTTCTATGACTTGCACTGCTCTTCATCCTTCCAGGGGTCTGTGATCGGCACTGCTCTTCATCTTCTCAGGGGTCTGTGATCAGCACTGCTCCTAATCCTTCCAGGGGTCTGTGGTCGGCATTGCTCTTCATATTCTCAGGGGTCCGTGAGCGGCACTGCTCCTAATCCTTCCAGGGGTCTGTGATTGGCACTGCTCTTCATCCTCTCAGGGATCTGTGACTGGCACTGCTCCTAATCCTTCCAGGGGTCTGTGATCGGCACTGCTCCTAATCCTTCCAGGGGTCTGTGATCGGCATTGCTCTTCATCCTTTCAGGGGTCTGTGATCTTCACTGCTCTTCATCCTCTCAGGGATCTGTGATCAGCACTGCTCTTCATCCTCTAAGGGGTCTGTGATCCGCACTGCTCTTCATTCTCTCAGGGGTCTGTGATGCGCATTGCTCTTCATCCTCTCAGGGGTCTGTGATCTTCACTGCTCTTCATCCTCTCAGGGATCTGTGATCAGTACTGCTCTTCATCCTCTGGGGGGTCTGTAATCGGCACTGCTCTTCATCCTCTCAGGGGTCTGTAATCGGCACTGCTCTTCAACCTCTCAGGGGTCTGTTCTCGGCATTGCTGTTCATCCTTTCAGAGGTCTGTGATCTGCCCTGCTCTTCATCTTCTCTGGGGTCTGTGACCGGCACTGCTCTTCATCTTCTCAGGGATCAGTGATCGGCACTGCTCTTCATCCTTTCAGGGATCTGTAATCGGCACTGCTCTTCATTCTCTCAGGGGTCTGTGATCGGCATTTCTCTTCATCCTTTCAGGGGTCTGTGATCTGCACTGTTCTTCATCCTCTCAGGGATCTGTGATCAGCACTGCTCTTCGTCCTCTCAGGGGTCTGTGATCGGCACTGCTCTTCTTCCTCTCAGGGGTCTGTGATCGGCACTGCTCTTCATCCTCTCAGGGGTCTGTGATCGGCACTGCTCTTCATCCTCTCAGGGGTCTGTGATCGGCACTGCTCTTCATCCTCTCAGGGGTCTGTGATCGGCACTGCTCTTCATCCTTTCAGGGGTCTGTGATCGGCACTGCTCTTCATCCTCTCAGGGGTCTGTGATCGGCACTGCTCTTCATCCTTCCAGGGGTCTGTGATCTGCATTGCTCTTCATCCTCTCAGGGGTCTGTGATCCACACTGCTGTTCATCTTCTCAGGGGTCTGTGATCGGCACTACTCTTCATTCTTCCAGGGGTCTGTGATCGGCACTGCTCTTCATCCTCTCAGGGGTCTGTGACCTGCACTGTTCTTCAGCCTCTCAGGGATCTGTGAGTGGCACTGCTCTTCATCCTCTCAGGGGTCTGTGATCAGCACTGCTCTTCATCCTCTCAGGGGTCTGTGATCCGCACTGCTTTTCATCCTCTCAGGGGTCTGTGATCTGCACTGCTCTTCATCCTCTCAGGGATCTGTGATCAGTACTGCTCTTCATCCTCTGAGGGGTCTGTAATCGGCACTGCTCTTCACCCTCTCAGGGGTCTGTAATCGGCACTGCTCTTCATCCTCTCAGGGGTCTGTGATCAGCATTGCTCTTCATCCTTTCAGAGGTCTGTGATCTGCCCTGCTCTTCATCTTCTCAGAGGTCTGTGACCGGCAATGCTCTTCATCTTCTCAGGGATCAGTGATCGGCACTGCTCTTCATCCTCTCAGGGATCTGTAATCGGCACTGCTATTCATCTTCTCAGGGATCTGTGATCGGCACTGATCTATATCCTCTCAGGGGTCTGTTATCGGCACTGCTCTCCATCCTCTCAGGGATCTGTGATCTGCACTGATCTTCATCCTTTCAGGGGTCTGTGATCAGCAATGCTCTTCATCCTCTCAGGGGTCTGTGATCCGCACTGCTCTTCATCCTCTCAGGGGTCTGTGATGCGCACTGATCTTCATCCTGTCAGGGGTCTTTGATCAGCACTGCTCTTCATCCTCTCAGGGGTCTGTGATCCGCACTGATCTTCATCCTCTCAGCGGTCTGTGATCCGCACTGATCTTCATCCTCTCAGGGGTCTGTAATCTGCACTGCTTTTCATCCTCTCAGGGATCTGTGATCCGCACTGCTCTTCATCCTCTCAGCGGTCTGTGATCGGCACTGCTCTCCATCCCCTTAGGCGTCGAATCTGCACTGCTCTTCATCCTCTCAGGTGTCTGTGATCAGCACTGCTCTTCATCCTTTCAGGGGTATGTGATCTGCACTGCTCTTCATCCTCTCAGGGATCTGTGATCGGCACTGCTCTTCATTCTCTCAGGGGTCTGTGATCGGCACTGCTCTTCATCCTCTCAGGGGTCTGTGATCGGCATTGCTCTTCATCCTCTCAGGGGACTGTGATCGGCACTGCGCTTCATCTTCTCAGAGATCTGTGACCGGCACTGCTCTTCATCTTCTCAGGGATCTTACATCGGTACTGCTCTTCATCCTCTCAGGGGTCTGTGACCGGTACTGCTCTTCATCCTCTCTGGGGTCTGTGATCTGCACTGCTCTTAATCCTCTCAGGTGTCTGTGATCGGCACTGCTCTTCATCCTCTCAGGGGTCTGTGATCGGCCCTGCTCTTCATCCTCTCAGTGGTCTGTGATCGGCACTGCTCTTCTTCCTCTCAGGGGTCTGTGAGTGGCACTGCTCTTAATCCTCTCAGGTGTCTGTGATTGGCACTGCTCTTCATCCTCTCAGGGATCTGTGATCGGCATTGCTCTTCATCCTCTCAGGGGTCTGTGATTGGCACTGCTCTTCATCCTCTCAGGGGTATGTGATCTGCACTGCTCTGCATCCTCTCAGGGATCTGTGTTAGGCACTGCTCTTCATCCTCTCAGGGATCTGTGATCGGCATTGCTCTTCATCCTCTCAGGGATCTGTGATCGGCATTGCTCTTCATCCTCTCAGGGATCTGTGATCCGCACTGCTCTTAATCCTCTCAGGTGTCTGTGATTGGCACTGCTCTTCATCCTCTCAGGGATCTGTGATCGTCACTGCCGCCATTCTCTCAGGGGTCTGTGATTGGCACTGCTCTTCACCTTCTCAGGAGTCTGTGATCGGCACTGCTCTTCTTCCTCTCAGGGGTCTGTGAGCGGCACTGCTCTTCATCCTCTCAGAGATCTGTGATCGGCATTGCTCTTCATCCTCTCAGGGGTCTGTGATCTGCACTGCTCTTCATCCTCTCAGGGGTCTGTGACCGGTACTGCTCTTCATCCTCTCAGGGGTCTGTGATCCGCACTGCTCTTAATCCTCTCAGGTGTCTGTGATCCGCACTGCTCTTCATCCTCTCAGGGGTCTGTGATCGGCACTGCTCTACATCCTCTCAAGGGTCAGTGATCAGCACTGCTCTTCATCCTTTCAGGGATCTGTAATCGGCACTGCTCATCATCCTCTCAGGGGTCAGTGATCCGCACTGCTCTTCATCCTTTCAGGGGTATGTGATCTGCACTGCTCTTCATCCTCTCAGGGGTATGTGATCGGCACTGCTCTTCATTCTCTCAGGGGTCTGTGATCGGCACTGCTCTTCATCCTTTCAGGGGTCTGTGATCGGCATTGCTCTTCATCTTCTCAGGGGTCTGTGACCGGCACTGCTCTTCATCTTCTCAGGGATCTTTCATCAGCACTGCTCTTCATCCTCTCAGTGGACTGTGACCGGTACTGCTCTTCATCCTCTCAGGGGTCTGTGATCCGCACTGCTCTTAATCGTCTCAGGTGTCTGTGATCAGCACAGCTCTTCATCCTCTCAGGGGTCTGTGATCGGCCCTGCTCTTCATCCTCTCAGGGGTCTGTGATCGGCACTGCTCTTCTTCCTCTCAGGGGTCTGTGAGCGGCACTGCTCTTAATCCTCTCAGGTGTCTGTGATTGGCACTGCTCTTCATCCTCTCAGGGATCTGTGATCAGCATTGCTCTTCATCCTCTCAGGGGTCTGTGATCGGCACTGCTCTTCTTCCTCTAAGGGGTCTGTGAGCGGCACTGCTCTTAATCCTCTCAGGTGTCTGTGATTGGCACTGCTCTTCATCCTCTCAGGGATCTGTGATCCGCACTGCTCTTAATCCTCTCAGGTGTCTGTGATTGGCACTGCTCTTCTTCCTCTCAGGGGTCTGTGAGCGGCACTGCTCTTCATCCTCTCAGAGATCTGTGATCGGAATTGCTCTCCATCTTCTCAGGAGTCTGTGATCGGCACTGCCCTTCATCCTCTCAGGGATCTGTGATTGGCACTGCTCTCCATGCTCTTAGGGGTCGAATCTGCATTGCTCTTCATCATCTCATGGGGCTGTGAATGGCACTGCTCTTCATCCTCTCAGGGGTCTGTGATCGTCACTGCTCTTCATCCTCTCAGGGATCTGTGATCCCCACTGCTCTTCATCCTCTCAGGGGTATGTGATCGGCACTGCTCTTCATCTTCTCAGGGCGCTGTGATCGGCACTGCTCTTCATCCTCTCAGGGGTCTGTGATCGGCACTGCTCTTCATCCTCTCAGGGGTCTGTGATCAGCACTTCTCTTCATCCTTTTAGGGGTCTGTGATCGGCACTGCTCTTCATCCTCTCAGGGGTCTGTGATCGGCACTGCTCTTCATCCTTCCAGGGGTCTGTGATCGGCATTGCTCTTAATCCTCTCAGGGGTCTGTGATCCACACTGCTGTTCATCTTCTCAGAGGTCTGTGATCGGCACTACTCTTCATCCTTCCAGGGGTCTGTGATCGGCACTGCTCTTCAACCTTTTAGGGTCCTTTGATCTGCACTGCTCTTCATCCTCTCAGGGGTCTGTGATCGGCACTGCTCTTCATCCTCTCAGGGGTCTGTGATCAGCACTGCTCTTCATCCTCTGAGGGGTCTTTGAGCCGCACTGCTCTTCATCATCTCAGGGGTCTGTGATGCGCACTGCTCTTCATCCTCTCAGGGGTCTGTGATCTGCACTGCTCTTCATCCTCTCAGGGATCTGTGATCAGTACTGCTCTTCATCATCTCAGGGGTCTGTGATCGGCACTGCTCTTCATCTTCTCAGGGGTCCGTGACCGGCACTGCTCTTCATCCTCTCAGGGATCTGTAATAGGCACTGCTCTTCATCCTCTCAGGGGTCTGTGATCGGCATTTCTCTTCATCCTTTCAGGGGTCTGTGATCTGCACTGTTCTTCATCCTTTCAGGGGTCTGTGACCGGCACTGCTACTCATACTCTCAGGGATCTGTGATCTGCACTGCTCTTCATCCTCTCAGTGATCTGTGATCGGCACTGCTCTTCATCCTCTCAGGGGTCTGTGACCAGCACTGCTCTTCATCCTCTCAGTGATCTGTGATCGGCACTACTCTTCATCCTCTCAGGGGTCTGTGATCGGCACAGCTCTTCATCTTCTCAGGGGTGTGTGATCAGCACCATTCTTTATCCTCTCAGGGGTCTGTTATCCGCACTGCTCTTCATCCTCTCAGGGGTCTGTGATCGGCACTGCTCTTCATCCTCTCAGGGGCTGTGATCGTACCTGCTCTTCATCCTCCCAGGGATCTGTGAGCTGCACTGCTCTTCATCCCCCCAGGGATCTGTGATCGGCACTGCCCGTCATCCTCTCAGGGATCTGTGACTTGCACTGCTCTTCATCCTCTCAGGGGTCTGTGATAGGCATTGCTCTTCATCCTTTCAGGGGTCTTTGATCTGCACTGCTGTTCCTCTTCTCAGGGGTCTGTGACCGGCACTGCTCTTCATCCTCTCAGGGATCTGTGATCTGAACTGCTCTTCATCCTTCCAGGGGTTTGTGATCCACACTGCTGTTCATCTTCTCAGGGGTCTGTGATCGGCACTACTCTTCATCCTTCCAGGGGTCTGTGATCGGCACTGCTCTTCATCCTTTCAGGGGTCAGTGATCAGCACTGCTCTTCATCCTCTCAGGGGTCTGTGATCCGCACTGCTCTTCATCCTCTCAGGGGTCTGTAATCGGCACTGCTCTTCATCCTCTCAGGGTTCTTTGATCTGCACTGCTCTTCATCCTCTCAGGGATCTGTGATCTGCACTGCTCTTCATCCTCTGAGGGGTCTGTAATCAGCACTGCTCTTCATCATCTCAGGGGTCTGTAATCGGCACTGCTCTTCAACCTCTCAGGGGTCTGTGATCCGCACTGCTCTTCATCCTCTCAGGGGTCTGTGACCGGCAATGCTCTTCATCTTCTCAGGGATCAGTGATCGGCACTGCTCTTCATCCTCTCAGGGATCTGTGATCGGCACTGCTCATCATCCTCTCAGGGGTCTGTGATCGGCACTGTTCTTCATCCTCTCAGGGGTCTGTGATCGGCACTGCTCCTAATCCTTCCAGGGGTCTGTGGTCGGCATTGCTCTTCATATTCTCAGGGGTCGGTGAGCGGCACTGCTCCTAATCCTTCCAGGGGTCTGTGATCGGCATTACTCTTCATCCTCTCAGGGGTCTGTGATCGGCATTGCTCTTAATCCTTTCAGGGGTCTGTGATCAGCACTGCTCCTAATCCTTCCAGGGGTCTGTGATCGGCACTGCTCTTCATCCTCTCAGGGGTCTGTTATCGGCACTGCTCTCCATCCTCTCAGGGATCTGTGATCTGCACTGATCTTCATCCTCTCAGGGGTCTGTGATCAGCAATGCTCTTCATCCTCTCAGGGGTCTGTGATCCGCACTGCTCTTCATCCTCTCAGGGGTCTGTGATGCTCACTGATCTTCATCCTGTCAGGGGTCTTTGATCAGCACTGCTCTTCATCCTCTCAGGGGTCTGTGATCCGCACTGCTCTTCATCCTCTCAGGGGTCTGTGATGCGCACTGATCTTCATCCTCTCAGGGGTCTTTGATCGGCACTGCTCTTCATCCTCTCAGGGGTCTGTGATCAGCACTGCTCTTCATCCATTCAGGGGTCAGTGATCAGCACTGCTCTTCATCCTCTCAGGGGTCTGTGATCGGCACTGCTCTTCATCCTTTCATGGTTCTTTGATCTGCACTGCTCTTCCTCCTCTCAGGGGTCTGTGATCGGTACTGCTCTTCATCCTCTCAGGGGTCTGTGATCCGCACTGCTCTTCATCCTCTCAGGGGTCTGTGATCGGTACTGCTCTTCATCCTCTCAGGGGTCTGTGATCGGCACTGCTCTTCATCCTTTCAGGGGTCTGTGATCGGCACTGCTCTTCATCCTCTCAGGGGTCTGTGATCCACACTGCTGTTCATATTCTCAGGGGTCTGTGATCGGCACTACTCTTCATCCTTCCAGTGGTCTGTGATCTGCACTGTTCTTCATCCTCTCAGGGATCTGTGATTGGCACTGCTCTTCATCTTCTCAGGGGTCTGTGATCAGCACTGCTCTTCATCCTCTCAGGGGTCTGTGATCCGCACTGCTTTTCATCCTCTCAGGGGTCTGTGATCTGCACTGCTCTTCATCCTCTCAGGGATCTGTGATCAGTACTGCTCTTCATCCTCTGAGGGGTCTGTAATCGGCACTGCTCTTCATCCTCTCAGGGGTCTGTAATCGGCACTGCTCTTCAACCTCTCAGGGGTCTGTGATCAGCATTGCTCTTCATCCTTTCAGAGGTCTGTGATCTGCCCTGCTCCTTATCTTCTCAGGGATCAGTGATCGGCACTGCTCTTCATCCTCTCAAGGTTCTATGACTTGCACTGTTCTTCTTCCTCTCAGGGGGCTGTGATCAGCACTGCTCTTCATCTTCTCAGGGGTCTGTGATCAGCACTGCTCCTAATCCTTCCAGGGGTCTGTGATCGGCACTGCTCTTCATCCTCTCAGAGATCTGTGATCGGCACTGCTCCTAATCCTTCCAGGGGTCTGTGATCGGCACTGCTCCTAATCCTTTCAGGGGACTGTGATCAGCACTGCTCTTCATCCTCTCAGGGGTCAGTGATCAGCACTGCTCTTCATCCTCTAAGGGGTCTGTGATCCGCAATGCTCTTCATCCTCTCAGGGGTCTGTGATGCGCACTGCTCTTCATCCTCTCAGGGGTCTGTGATCTTCACTGCTCTTCATCCTCTCAGGGATCTGTGATCAGTACTGCTCTTCATCCTCTGAGGGGTCTGTAATCGGCACTGCTCTTCATCCTTTCAGGGATCTGTAATCGGCACTGCTCTTCATTCTCTCAGGGGTCTGTGATCGGCATTTCTCTTCATCCTTTCAGGGGTCTGTGATCTGCATTGTTCTTCATCCTCTCAGGGATCTGTGATCAGCACTGCTCTTCATCCTCTCAGGGGTCTGTGATCGGCACTGCTCTTCTTCCTCTCAGGGGTCTGTGATCCGCACTGCTCTTCATCCTCTCAGGGGTCTGTGATCCGCACTGCTCTTCATCCTCTCAGGGGTCTGTGATCGGCACTGCTCTTCATCCTCTCAGGGGTCTGTGATCGGCACTGCTCTTCATCCTTTCAGGGGTCTGTGATCGGCACTGCTCTTCATCCTCTCAGGGGTCTGTGATCGGCACTGCTCTTCATCCTTCCAGGGGTCTGTGATCTGCATTGCTCTTCATCCTCTCAGGGGTCTGTGATCCACACTGCTGTTCATCTTCTCAAGGGTCTGTGATCGGCACTGCTCTTCATCCTCTCAGGGATCTGTGATCGGCACTGCTCTTCATCCTCTCAGGGGTCTGTGATCAGCACTGCTCTTCATCCTCTCAGGGGTCTGTGATCCACACTGCTGTTCATCTTCTCAAGGGTCTGTGATCGGCACTGCTCTTCATCCTCTCAGGGGTCTGTCATTGGCACTGCTCTTCATCCTCTCAGGGGTCGGTGATCAGCACTGCTCTTCATCCTCTCAGGGGTCTGTGATCCGCACTGCTTTTCATCCTCTCAGGGGTCTGTGATCTGCACTGCTCTTCATCCTCTCAGGGATCTGTGATCAGTACTGCTCTTCATCCTCTGAGGGGTCTGTAATCGGCACTGCTCTTCAACCTCTCAGGGGTCTGTGATCAGCATTGCTCTTCATCCTTTCAGAGGTCTGTGATCTGCCCTGCTCCTTATCTTCTCAGGGATCAGTGATCGGCACTGCTCTTCATCCTCTCAAGGTTCTATGACTTGCACTGTTCTTCATCCTCTCAGGGGGCTGTGATCGGCACTGCTCTTCATCTTCTCAGGGGTCTGTGATCAGCACTGCTCCTAATCCTTCCAGGGGTCTGTGATCGGCACTGCTCTTCATCCTCTCAGAGATCTGTGATCGGCACTGCTCCTAATCCTTCCAGGGGTCTGTGATCGGCACTGCTCCTAATCCTTTCAGGGGTCTGTGATCGGCATTGCTCTTCATCCTTTCAGGGGTCAGTGATCCGCACTGCTCTTCATCCTCTCAGGGGTCTGTGATCAGCACTGCTCTTCATCCTCTCAGGGGTCTGTGATGTGCACTGCTCTTCATCCTCTCAGGGGTCAGTGATCAGCACTGCTCTTCATCCTCTAAGGGGTCTGTGATCCGCAATGCTCTTCATCCTCTCAGGGGTCTGTGATGCGCACTGCTCTTCATCCTCTCAGGGGTCTGTGATCTTCACTGCTCTTCATCCTCTCAGGGATCTGTGATCAGTACTGCTCTTCATCCTCTGAGGGGTCTGTAATCGGCACTGCTCTTCATACTTTCAGGGATCTGTAATTGGCACTGCTCTTCATTCTCTCAGGGGTCTGTGATCTGCATTTCTCTTCATCCTTTCAGGGGTCTGTGATCTGCATTGTTCTTCATCCTCTCAGGGATCTGTGATCAGCACTGCTCTTCATCCTCTCAGGGGTCTGTGATCGGCACTGCTCTTCTTCCTCTCAGGGGTCTGTGATCCGCACTGCTCTTCATCCTCTCAGGGGTCTGTGATCGGCACTGCTCTTCATCCTCTCAGGGGTCTGTGATCGGCACTGCTCTTCATCCTCTCAGGGGTCTGTGATCGGCACTGCTCTTCATCCTCTCAGGGGTCTGTGATCGGCACTGCTCTTCATCCTCTCAGGGGTCTGTGATCGGCACTGCTCTTCTTCCTCTCAGGGGTCTGTGATCCGCACTGCTCTTCATCCTCTCAGGGGTCTGTGATCGGCACTACTCTTCATCCTTCCAGGGGTCTGTGATCGGCACTGCTCTTCATCCTTTCAGGGATCTGTAATCGGCACTGCTCTTCATTCTCTCAGGGGTCTGTGATCTGCATTTCTCTTCATCCTTTCAGGGGTCTGTGATCTGCATTGTTCTTCATCCTCTCAGGGATCTGTGATCAGCACTGCTCTTCATCCTCTCAGGGGTCTGTGATCGGCACTGCTCTTCTTCCTCTCAGGGGTCTGTGATCAGCACTGCTCTTCATCCTCTCAGGGGTCTGTGATCCGCACTGCTTTTCATCCTCTCAGGGGTCTGTGATCTGCACTGCTCTTCATCCTCTCAGGGATCTGTGATCAGTACTGCTCTTCATCCTCTGAGGAGTCTGTAATCGGCACTGCTCTTCATCCTCTCAGGGGTCTGTAATCGGCACTGCTCTTCAACCTCTCAGGGGTCTGTGATCAGCATTGCTCTTCATCCTTTCAGAGGTCTGTGATCTGCCCTGCTCCTTATCTTCTCAGGGATCAGTGATCGGCACTGCTCTTCATCCTCTCAAGGTTCTATGACTTGCACTGTTCTACATCCTCTCAGGGGGCTGTGATCTGCACTGCTCTTCATCTTCTCAGGGGTCTGTGATCAGCACTGCTCCTAATCCTTCCAGGGGTCTGTGATCGGCACTGCTCTTCATCCTCTCAGAGATCTGTGATCGGCACTGCTCCTAATCCTTCCAGGGGTCTGTGATCGGCACTGCTCCTAATCCTTCCAGGGGTCTGTGATCGGCACTGCTCTTCATCCTCTCAGAGATCTGTGATCGGCACTGCTCCTAATCCTTCCAGGGGTCTGTGATCGGCACTGCTCTTCATCCTTTCAGGGGTCTGTGATCAGCACTGCTCTTCATCCTCTCAGGGGTCAGTGATCAGCACTGCTCTTCATCCTCTAAGGGGTCTGTGATCCGCAATGCTCTTCATCCTCTCAGGGGTCTGTGATGTGCACTGCTCTTCATCCTCTCAGGGGTCTGTGATCTTCACTGCTCTTCATCCTTTCAGGGATCTGTAATCGGCACTGCTCTTCATTCTCTCAGGGGTCTGTGATCGGCATTTCTCTTCATCCTTTCAGGGGTCTGTGATCTGCATTGTTCTTCATCCTCTCAGGGATCTGTGATCAGCACTGCTCTTCATCCTCTCAGGGGTCTGTGATCGGCACTGTTCTTCTTACTCTCAGGGGTCTGTGATCCGCACTGCTCTTCATCCTCTCAGGGGTCTGTGATCGGCACTGCTCTTAATACTCTCAGGGGTCTGTGATCGGCACTGCTCTTCATCCTTTCAGGGGTCTGTGATCGGCACTGCTCTTCATCCTCTCAGGGGTCTGTGATCGGCACTGCTCTTCATCCTCTCAGGGGTCTGTGATCTGCACTGCTCTTCATCCTCTCAGGGGTCTGTGATCAGTACTGCTCTTCATCCTCTGAGGGGTCTGTAATCGGCACTGCTCTTCATCCTCTCAGGGGTCTGTGATTGGCACTGCTCTTCATCCTCTCAGGGGTCTGTGATCGGCACTGCTCTTCATCCTCTCAGGGGTCTGTGATCGGCACTGCTCTTCATCCTCTCAGGGGTCTGTGATCGGCACTGCTCTTCATCCTTTCAGGGGTCTGTGATCGGCACTGCTCTTCATCCTCTCAGGGGTCTGTGATCGGCACTGCTCTTCATCCTTCCAGGGGTCTGTGATCTGCATTGCTCTTCATCCTCTCAGGGTTCTGTGATCCACACTGCTGTTCATCTTCTCAGGGGTCTGTGATCGGCACTACTCTTCATCCTTCCAGGGGTCTGTGATCGGCACTGCTCTTCATCCTTTCAGGGATCTGTAATCGGCACTGCTCTTCATTCTCTCAGGGGTCTGTGATCTGCATTTCTCTTCATCCTTTCAGGGGTCTGTGATCTGCATTGTTCTTCATCCTCTCAGGGATCTGTGATCAGCACTGCTCTTCATCCTCTCAGGGGTCTGTGATCGGCACTGCTCTTCTTCCTCTCAGGGGTCTGTGATCAGCACTGCTCTTCATCCTCTCAGGGGTCTGTGATCCGCACTGCTTTTCATCCTCTCAGGGGTCTGTGATCTGCACTGCTCTTCATCCTCTCAGGGATCTGTGATCAGTACTGCTCTTCATCCTCTGAGGAGTCTGTAATCGGCACTGCTCTTCATCCTCTCAGGGGTCTGTAATCGGCACTGCTCTTCAACCTCTCAGGGGTCTGTGATCAGCATTGCTCTTCATCCTTTCAGAGGTCTGTGATCTGCCCTGCTCCTTATCTTCTCAGGGATCAGTGATCGGCACTGCTCTTCATCCTCTCAAGGTTCTATGACTTGCACTGTTCTTCATCCTCTCAGGGGGCTGTGATCTGCACTGCTCTTCATCTTCTCAGGGGTCTGTGATCAGCACTGCTCCTAATCCTTCCAGGGGTCTGTGATCGGCACTGCTCTTCATCCTCTCAGAGATCTGTGATCGGCACTGCTCCTAATCCTTCCAGGGGTCTGTGATCGGCACTGCTCCTAATCCTTCCAGGGGTCTGTGATCGGCACTGCTCTTCATCCTCTCAGAGATCTGTGATCGGCACTGCTCCTAATCCTTCCAGGGGTCTGTGATCGGCACTGCTCTTCATCCTTTCAGGGGTCTGTGATCAGCACTGCTCTTCATCCTCTCAGGGGTCAGTGATCAGCACTGCTCTTCATCCTCTAAGGGGTCTGTGATCCGCAATGCTCTTCATCCTCTCAGGGGTCTGTGATGTGCACTGCTCTTCATCCTCTCAGGGGTCTGTGATCTTCACTGCTCTTCATCCTCTCAGGGATCTGTGATCAGTACTGCTCTTCATCCTTTCAGGGATCTGTAATCGGCACTGCTCTTCATTCTCTCAGGGGTCTGTGATCGGCATTTCTCTTCATCCTTTCAGGGGTCTGTGATCTGCATTGTTCTTCATCCTCTCAGGGATCTGTGATCAGCACTGCTCTTCATCCTCTCAGGGGTCTGTGATCGGCACTGTTCTTCTTACTCTCAGGGGTCTGTGATCCGCACTGCTCTTCATCCTCTCAGGGGTCTGTGATCGGCACTGCTCTTAATCCTCTCAGGGGTCTGTGATCGGCACTGCTCTTCATCCTTTCAGGGGTCTGTGATCGGCACTGCTCTTCATCCTCTCAGGGGTCTGTGATCGGCACTGCTCTTCATCCTTCCAGGGGTCTGTGATCTGCATTGCTCTTCATCCTCTCAGGGATCTGTGATCAGTACTGCTCTTCATCCTCTGAGGGGTCTGTAATCGGCACTGCTCTTCATCCTCTCAGGGGTCTGTGATTGGCACTGCTCTTCATCCTCTCAGGGGTCTGTGATCAGCACTGCTCTTCATCCTCTCAGGGGTCTGTGATCCGCACTGCTTTTCATCCTCTCAGGGGTCTGTGATCTGCACTGCTCTTCATCCTCTCAGGGATCTGTGATCAGTACTGCTCTTCATCCTCTGAGGGGTCTGTAATCGGCACTGCTCTTCATCCTCTCAGGGATCTGTAATCGGCACTGCTCTTCAACTTCTCAGGGGTCTGTGATCATCATTGCTCTTCATCCTTTCAGAGGTCTGTGATCTGCCCTGCTCCTTATCTTCTCAGGGATCAGTGATCGGCACTGCTCTTCATCCTCTCAAGGTTCTATGACTTGCACTGTTCTTCATCCTCTCAGGGGTCTGTAATCGGCACTGCTCTTCATCCTCTCAGGGGTCTGTAATCGGCACTGCTCTTCATCCTCTCAGGGATCTGTAATCGGCACTGCTCTTCAACCTCTCAGGGGTCTGTGATCATTATTGCTCTTCATCCTTTCAGAGGTCTGTGATCTGCCCTGCTCTTTATCTTCTCAGAGGTCTGTGACCGGCAATGCTCTTCATCTTCTCAGGGATCAGTGATCGGCACTGCTCTTCATCCTCTCAGGGGTCTGTGATCGGCACTGCTCTTCATCCTCTGAGGGGTCTGTGATCGGCACTGCTCTTCTTCCACTCAGGGGTCTGTGATCAGCACTGCTCTTCATCCTCTCAGGGGTCTGTGATCCGCACTGCATTTCATCCTCTCAGGTGTCTGTGATCTGCACTGCTCTTCATCCTCTCAGGGATCTGTGATCAGTACTGCTCTTCATCCTCTGAGGGGTCTGTAAACGGCACTGCTCTTCATCCTCTCAGGGGTCTGTAATTGGCACTGCTCTTCAACCTCTCAGGGGTCTGTGATCTGCACTGCTCTTCATCCTCTCAGGGATCTGTTATAGGCACTGCTCTTCATCCTCTCAGGGATCTGTGATCGGCACTGCTCTTCATCCTCTCAGGGGTCAGTGATCCGCACTGCTCTTCATCCTCTCAGGGGTCTGTGATCCGCACTGCTCTTCATCCTCTCAGGGGTCTGTGATGCGCACTGCTCTTCATCCTCTCAGGGGTCTGTGATCTTCACTGCTCTTCATCCTCTCAGGGATCTGTGATCAGTACTGCTCTTCATCCTCTGAGGGGTCTGTAATCGGCACTGCTCTTCATCCTCTCAGGGGTCTGTAATCGGCACTGCTCTTCAACCTCTCAGGGGTCTGTGATCGGCGTTGCTGTTTATCCTTTCAGAGGTCTGTGATCTGCCCTGCTCTTCATCTTCTCAGGGGTCTGTGATCTGCCCTGCTCTTCATTCTTTCAGGGGTCTGTGATCGGCATTTCTCTTCATCCTTTCAGGGGTCTGTGATCTGCACTGCTCTTCATCCTCTCAGGGGTCTATGATCGGCACTGCTCTTCATCCTCTCAAGGTTCTATGACTTGCACTGTTCTTCATCTTCTCAGGGGTCTGTGATCGGCATTGCTCTTCACAGACCCCTGAAAGGATGATCGGCACTGCTCCTAATCCTTCCAGGGGTCTGTGGTCAGCATTGCTCTTCATATTCTCAGGGGTCTGTGAGCGGCACTGCTCCCAATCCTTCCAGGGGTCTGTGATCGGCACTGCTCTTCATCCTCTCAGGGGTCTGTGATCGGCATTGCTCCTAATCCTTCCAGGTGTCTGTGATCGGCACTGCTCTTCATCTTCTCAGGGGTCTGTGACCGGCACTGAAC
Source organism: Triturus cristatus (assembly GCF_964204655.1). Lineage (NCBI taxonomy): Eukaryota > Metazoa > Chordata > Amphibia > Caudata > Salamandridae > Triturus > Triturus cristatus. The sequence goes on from NC_140579.1 coordinate 747,238,497, forward strand.
TTCATCCTCTCAGGGATCTGTGATCGGCACTGCTCTTCATCCTCTCATGGTTCTCTGATCCGCACTCCTCTTCATCCTTTCAGGGGTCTGTGATCCGCACTGCTCTTCATCCTTTCAGGGGTCAGTGATCAGCACTGCTCTTCATCCTCTCAGGGGTCTGTGATCGGCACTGCTCTTCATCCTTTCAGGGGTCTGTGATCCGCACTGCTCTTCATCCTCTCAGGGATCTGTGAGCCGCACTGCTCTTCATCCTCCCAGGGATCTGTGATCGGCACTACCCTTCATCCTCTCAGGGGTCTGTGATCCGCACTGCTCTTCATCCTCTCAGGGGTCTGTGATCGGCATTGCTCTTCATCCTTTCAGAGGTCTGTGATCTGCACTGCTCTTCATCTTCTCAGGGGTCTGTGACCGGCACTGCTCTTTATCCTCTCAGGGATCAGTGATCCGCACTGCTCTTCATCCTCTCAGGGGTCTGTGATCGGCATTTCTCTTCATCCTTTCAGGGGTCTGTGATCTGCACTGTTCTTCATCCTCTCAGTGATCTGTGATCGGCACTGCTCTTCATCCTCTCAGGGGTCTGTGATCGGCATTGCTCTTCATCCTCTCAGGGGTCTGTGATTGGCACTGCTCATCATCCTCTCAGGGGTCTGTGATTGGTACTGCTCTTCATCCTCTCAGGTGTCTGTGATCCGCACTGCTCTTCATCCTTCCAGGGGTCTGTGATCGGCACTGCTCTTCATCCTCTGAGGGGTCTGTGATCGGCACTGCTCTTCATCCTCTCAGGGGTCTGTGATCCGCACTGCTCTTCATCCTTTCAAGGTTCTTTGATCTGCACTGCTCTTCATCCTATCAGGGATCTGTGATAGGCACTGCTCTTCATCCTCTCAGGGGTCTGTGATCGGCACTGCTCTTCATCCTCTCAGGGGTCTCTGATCGGCACTGCTCCTAATCCTTCCAGGGGTCTGTGATCGGCATTGCTCTTCATCCTCTCAGGGGTCTGTGATCCACACTGCTGTTCATCTTCTCAGGGGTCTGTGATCGGCAGTACTCTTCATCCTTCCAGGGGTCTGTGATAGGCACTGCTCTTCATCCTCTCAGGGGACTATGATCGGCACTGCTCTTCATCCTCTCAGGGATCTGTGACTTGCACTGCACTTCATCCTTTCAGGGGTCCGTGATCGGCAGTGCTCTTCATCCTTTCAGGGGTCTGTGATGTGCACTGCTCTTCATCTTCTCAGGGGTCTGTGACCGGCACTGAACTTAATCCTCTCAGGGATCTCTGTTCGGCACTGCTCTTCATCCTCTCATGGTTCTGTGATCGGCACTGCTCTTCATCCTCTCAAGGTTTTGTGATCAGCACTGCTCTTCATCCTCTCAGGGGTCTGTGATCGGCACTGCTCTTCATCCTCTCAGGGGTCTGTGATCGGCACTGCTCTTCATCCTCTCAGGGGTTTGTGATCGGTACTACTCTTCATCCTCTCAGGGCTCTGTGATCGGCACTGCTCTTCATCCTCTCAGGGCTCTGTGATCGGCACTGCTCTTCATCCTCTCACGGGTCTGTGATCGGCACTGCTCTTCATCCTCTCAGGGGTCTGTGATTGGCACTGCTCTTCATCCTCTCAGGGGTCTTTGATCGGCACAGCTCTTCATCCTCTCAGGGGTCTGTGGTCGGCACTGCTCTTCTTCCTCGCAGGGGTCTGTGATCAGCACTGCTCTTTATCCTCTCAGGGGTCTGTGATCCGCACTGCTCTTCATCCTCTTAGGTGTCTGTGATCGGCACTGCTCTTCATCCTCTCAGGGCACTGCACTTCATCCTCTCAGGGGTCTCTGATCGGCACTGCTCTTCATCCTCTCAGGGGTCTGTGATCGTCCCTGCTCTTCATCCTCTCAGGGATCTGTGAGCTGCACTGCTCTTCATCCTCCCAGGGATCTGTGATCGGCACTGCACTTTATCCTCTCAGGGATCTGTGACCTGCACTGCTCTTCATCCTCTCAGGGGTCTGTGATAGGCATTGCTCTTCATCCTTTCATGGGTCTGTAATCGGCACTGCTCTTCATCCTCTCAGGGGTCTGTGATCTGCACTGCTCTTCATCCTCTCAGGGATCTGTTATAGGCACTGCTCTTCATCCTCTCAGGGGTCTGTGATCAGCACTGCTCTTCATCCTCTGAGGGGTCTGTGATCGGCACTGCTCTTCATCCTCTCAGGGGTCTGTGATGCGCACTGCTCTTCATCCTCTCAGGGGTCAGTGATCTGCACTGCTCTTCATCATCTCAGGGGTCTGTGATCGGCACTGCTCTTCATCCTTCCAGGGGTCTGTGATCGGCATTGCTCTTAATCCTCTCAGGGGTCTGTGATCGGCACTACTCTTCTTCCTTCCAGGGGTCTGTGATCGGCACTGCTCTTCACCCTCTCAGGGGTCTGTGATCGGCATTGCTCTTAATCCTCTCAGGGGTCTGTGATCAGCACTGCTCTTCATCCTCTCAGGGGTCTGTGATGCGCACTGCTCTTCATCCTCTCAGGGGTCTGTGATGCACACTGCTCTTCATCCTCTCAGGGGTCTGTGATCGGCACTGCTCTTCATCCTCTCAGGGGTCTGTGATCGGCATTGCTCTTCATCCTTTCAGAGGTCTGTGATCGGCACTGCTCTTCATCTTCTCAAGGGTCTGTGACCGGCACTGCTCTTCATCCTCTCAGGGATCAGTGATCGGCACTGCTCTTCATCCTCTCAGGGATCTGTAATCGGCACTGCTCATCATCCTCTGTGATCGGCATTTCCCTTCATCCTTTCAGGGGACTCTGATCTGCACTGTTCTTCATCCTTTCAGGGGTCTGTGGCCGGCACTGCTGCTCATACTCTCAGGGATCTGTGATCGGCACTGCTATTCATCCTCTCAGTGATCTGTGATCGGCACTGCTCTTCATCCTCTCAGGGGTCTGTGATCCGCACTGTTCTTCATCCTCTCAGGGGTCTGTGATCCGCACTGCTCTTCATCCTCTTAGGTGTCTGTGATCGGCACTGCTCTTCATCCTCTCAGGGCACTGCCCTTCATCCTCTCAGGGGTCTGTGATCGGCACTGCTCTTCATCCTCTCAGGGGTCAGTGATCGTCCCTGCTCTTCATCCTCTCAGGGATCTGTGAGCTGCACTGCTCTTCATCCTCCCAGGGATCTGTGATCGGCACTGCCCTTCATCCTCTCAGGGATCTGTGACCTGCACTGCTCTTCATCCTCTCAGGGGTCTGTGATAGGCATTGCTCTTCATCCTTTCAGGGGTCTGTGATCAGCACTGCTCTTCATCCTTTCAGGGGTCAGTGATCGGCACTGCTCTTCATCCTCTCGGGGGTCTGTGATCGGCACTGCTCTTCATACTTTCAGGGTTCTTTGATCTGCACTGCTCTTCTTCCTCACAGGGGACTGTGATCGGCACTGCTCTTCATCCTCTCAGGAGTCTGTGATCGGCACTGCTCTTCATCCTCTCAGGGGTCTGTGATCCGTACTGCTCTTCATCCTCTCAGGGCTCTGTGATCGCCACTGCTCTTCATCCTCTCAGGGGTCTGTGATCGGCACTGCTCTTCATCCTTCCAGGGGTCTGTGATCAGCACTGCTCTTCATCCTCTCAGGGGTCTGTGATCAGCACTGCTCTTAATCCTCTCAGGGGTCTGTGATCGGCACTACTCTTCATCCTTCCAGGGGTCTGTGATCGGCACTGCTCTTCACCCTCTCAGGGGTCTGTGATCGGCATTGCTCTTAATCCTCTCAGGGGTCTGTGATCAGTACTGCTCTTCATCCTCTGAGGGGTCTGTAATCAGTACTGCTCTTCATCCTCTCAGGGGTCTGTGATCTGCATTGCTCTTCATCCTTTCAGAGGTCTGTGATCTGCACTGCTCTTCATCTTCTCAAGGGTCTGTGACCGGCACTGCTCTTCATCCTCTCAGGGATCTGTAATCGGCACTGCTCATCATCCTCTCAGGGGTCTGTGATCAGCACTGCTCTTCATCCTTTTAGGGGTCTGTGATCAGCACTGCTCTTCATCCTCTCAGGGATCTGTAATCGGCACTGCTCATCATCCTCTCAGGGGTCTGTGATCAGCACTGCTCTTCATCCTCTCAGGGGTCTGTGATGCGCACTGCTCTTCATCCTCTCAGGGGTCTGTGATGCGCACTGCTCTTCATCCTCTCAGGGGTCAGTGATCTGCACTGCTCTTCATCCTCTCAGGGATCTGTGATCAGTACTGCTCTTCATCCTCTCAGGGGTCTGTGATCGGCATTGCTCTTCATCCTTTCAGAGGTCTGTGATCTGCACTGCTCTTCATCCTCTCAGGGATCTGTAATCGGCACTGCTCATCATCCTCTCAGGGGTCTGTGATCGGCATTTCTCTTCATTCTTTTAGGGTTCTGTGATCAGCACTGCTCTTCATCCTCTCAGGGGTCTGTGATCGGCATTTCTCTTCATCCTCTCAGGGGTCTGTGATCAGCACTGCTCTTCATCCTCTCAGGGGTCTGTGATGCGCACTGCTCTTCATCCTCTCAGGGGTCTGTGATGCGCACTGCTCTTCATCCTCTCAGGGGTCAGTGATCTGCACTGCTCTTCATCCTCTCAGGGATCTGTGATCAGTACTTCTCTTCATCCTCTGAGGGGTCTGTAATCGGCACTGCTCTTCATCTTCTCAAGGGTCTGTGACCGGCACTGCTCTTCATCCTCTCAGGGATCAGTGATCGGCACTGCTCTTCATCCTCTCAGGGATCTGTAATCGGCACTGCTCTTCATCCTCTCAGGGGTCTGTGATCGGCATTTCTCTTCATCCTTTCAGGGGTCTCTGATCTGCACTGTTCTTCATCCTTTCAGGGGTCTGTGGCCGGCACTGCTCCTCATACTCTCAGGGATCTGTGATCGGCACTGCTATTCATCCTCTCAGTGATCTGTGATCGGCACTGCTCTTCATCCTCTTAGGTGTCTGTGATCGGCACTGCTCTTCATCTTCTCAGGGGTCTGTGATCCGCACTGTTCTTCATCCTCTCAGGGGTCTGTGATCCGCACTGCTCTTCATCCTCTTAGGTGTCTGTGATCGGCACTGCTCTTCATCCTCTCAGGGGTCTGTGATCGGCACTGCTCTTCATCCTCTCAGGGGTCAGTGATCGTCCCTGCTCTTCATCCTCTCAGGGATCTGTGAGCTGCACTGCTCTTCATCCTCCCAGGGATCTGTGATCGGCACTGCCCTTCATCCTCTCAGGGATCTGTGACCTGCACTGCTCTTCATCCTCTCAGGGGTCTGTGATAGGCATTGCTCTTCATCCTTTCAGGGGTCTGTGATCAACACTGCTCTTCATCCTTTCAGGGGTCAGTGATCGGCACTGCTCTTCATCCTCTCGGGGGTCTGTGATTGGCACTGCTCTTCATACTTTCAGGGTTCTTTGATCTGCACTGCTCTTCTTCCTCTCAGGGGACTGTGATCGGCACTGCTCTTCATCCTCTCAGGAGTCTGTGATCGGCACTGCTCTTCATCCTCTCAGGGGTCTGTGATCGGTACTGCTCTTCATCCTTTCAGGGCTCTGTGATCACCACTGCTCTTCATCCTCTCAGGGGTCTGTGATCGGCACTGCTCTTCATCCTCTCAGGGGGCTGTGATCAGCACTGCTCTTCATCCTTTTAGGGGTTTGTGATTGGCACTGCTATTCATCCTCTCAGGGGTCTGTGATCGGCACTGCTCTTCATCCTTCCAGGGGTCTGTGATCGGCACTGCTCTTCATCCTCTCAGGGGTCTGTGATCAGCACTGCTCTTCATCCTTCCAGGGGTCTGTGATCGGCATTGCTCTTAATCCTCTCAGGGGTCTGTGATCGGCACTACTCTTCTTCCTTCCAGGGGTCTGTGATCGACACTGCTCTTCACCCTCTCAGGGGTCTGTGATCGGCATTGCTCTTAATCCTCTCAGGGGTCTGTGATCAGCACTGCTCTTCATCCTCTCAGGGGTCTGTGATGCACACTGCTCTTCATCCTCTCAGGGGTCTGTGATGCGCACTGCTCTTCATCCTCTCAGGGGTCTGTGATCGGCACTGCTCTTCATCCTCTCAGGGGTCTGTGATCGGCATTGCTCTCCATCCTTTCAGAGGTCTGTGATCGGCACTGCTCTTCATCTTCTCAAGGGTCTGTGACCGGCACTGCTCTTCATCCTCTCAGGGATCAGTGATCGGCACTGCTCTTCATCCTCTCAGGGATCTGTAATCGGCACTGCTCATCATCCTCTCAGGGGTCTGTGATCGGCATTTCCCTTCATCCTTTCAGGGGACTCTGATCTGCACTGTTCTTTGTTGGACAGGCCACATGAAGGGCTCGCTCCCTCCCCGCATGACACGGCCCAAGCCCCAAACTCCTAGGTGTTACCCACAAGAGCAACCCGCACCCCGTCTCCCGACGGAACTCCTGCCCCCGGACATCCATGTATCATGGGGCCGAACCCCTACCGGCTCCCCGGGCCGGATCAGCCGCCATCTTGGACACTGCGCCACGAGGCCGCGTGGCCTCAGCTCGACCCTAACCCTGGGCCTGGCCCGGCCCCGACAGCCCGGCACCACCATCCACCCAGGAGGTGAATGGACCACTTGGCAGGTCAATGGGAGAACGAAGTGTCGATGGCTCTCCCCCGCCAGGTGCCGATCGCCCCCCAGCTCCCCCGGGCGCTGGCTCCACCCCCTGCTGGGTGTCTGGACTCCCTCATCCCGGACCCCCCGACCTCCAAGTGCGAGGGTCCGGACATCAAAGGGCGCCAGACCTATAACTAGGGCAGCTCCAGAGCAGGAAGGCAGTTGTATCCTGGAGTCGAGAGACACCGAGAAGAACTCAGCCTTGACGGACTACTGGCGCTGCCGTAGCCCTGCCTTGTGAATTATCGTCCTGCCTGCTGGCGCTGTCGCGGCCTTCTGCATCATCCATCCTCGTCGGGACCTGCTGGCGCTGCCGCGGACCGTTGTAACGACCACCTTCATCGGGACCTGCTGGCGCTGCCGCAGACCGTTGTAACGACCACCTTCATCGGGACCTGCTGGCGCTGCCGCGGACCGTGTAACAACCACCTTCCTCGGGACCTGCTGGCGCTGCCGCGGACCGTGTAACGACCACCGTCACCGGGACCTGCTGGCGCTGCCGCGGCCCGTCCAAGCTAGGAACACCGAGCTCGAGGATTGTGAGCTACCCACCATACCATCTCAGCTACCAGATTGGTAACCAGACTGTCCCGCTACCCCCTTTTCCCAAACCAAGAGACTAGAATCGAGGGGACCCCTGAGTCCAGACCTCCTTGTACCATTTCATCGTACCTCAAGAAATCGCCTATAAAGAACGTTAAATCCTATCCTTGTGTGGTGTGTATCTGTGGGGGGGAAGTTACTCATCTGTACGATCGCTGGAGACGGCTCTCCCCGGAGACCTCTCCCCTTGTCCTCGGCCGACCCTCCCGGTCCGTCTAACATTGGTGGCCAGCGGCGCGATCCGAATCAACGCGTAATCGTACAGAGAGTAGCTCACCCCACGACAAAACCACGATGTCAACTAAAGAGAGCGGATCCACCGAGAAATTCCAGATGGATAAATTGGAAGAGTATAGCCATCGTGAACTGAAACAATTCTGCATGGAACTAGGCATTGCTACCACCGGCCTGAGTACCAAAGACGATTTTAAGCACGCCATTGAGTCGTGGGCAGAAACCAGGGTCGCCGGATCCCCAGACCAAAACGGTGCAGCATCGGAGAGGAACGCCACGGCTCCCGAGGAGCGAGGAACGGGCCTCTCGCAGGAAGAGATCCAAGAAAGAGAAAAAAACAGACTACATGAGTTGGAAATGGCACGACTCAAAATGGACGGTGAACTAAAATTAGCCGAGCAAAAACTGAACCTAGAACATCTGCGGCTCCGAGAAGAACGGGAAGAAAAACAGAGGCAGAGAGAGCTCGAAGAAAAAAGACTAACATTCGAACACGAGCGCAAACTGGCAGAAATAGAACTACGGAAGCAGAACAAAGAACCGGAGGTGCCCGAGCGACCGCACACCCCGGGAGTGACAGAAAAGAAAGTCCACATCCCCAAGGATGTTGTCCGAGAGTATGTCCGAGAGGACGACATACAACAGTGGTTCAAGGCCTACGAGATCGCCATGACCTCCCACCGGATCGATCGGAGTGACTGGGGAGCCGGCCTATGGGGGAGGTTCGTCAACAAAGGCCGCGATGCCCTACTGCAGCTCCCAGACCATCAGATGTCATCCTATGACCACATGAAGGCTGCCCTCCTCACCCGATATGGGCTCACACCCGAAATGTACCGCCAGAGGTTTCGGGACTGCACCCGGATCCCGGGTACAACGTGGGTGGAATATGTCAACTATTTCAGCCGAGCCTTTGAGGGTTGGATCAAGGGAAGCCACGTAACGACCTACGAGCAACTTTTTAACCTCATGGTGTGGGAGCACCTGTCTAACAACTGCTTCGTCGAGCTCAGGCAGCACCTCCTCGACAGTAAATTGACTGACCCACGGCAACTCGCCGCCGAAGCTGACCGGTGGGAAAGCACCCGAGTGGGCCGGAGAGGGCCACACGAGCAAAACCGGAACAACCAAGGTCAGCACCGTCCCCGAGGAGGAGGAGGAGGCCAGGGGCGAGGGAGAGACACCGTCCCGGCCACTCCCGCTGCCAGCACCCCGCCCCCGGCCGGCCAGGGCAACCCCCCGATGCGCCCGGGGTTCCGAGCCAACGTCACGTGTCACGGATGCCAGCGAGTCGGCCACTACGCCAATGACCCGAACTGCCCACAGAACCAAACGCCAAAACCCTGCCAGGTAGCTGCCGCCGCCCTGGGGGGAGAACAAATCTCCGAGGAACAAGAAGAATATGAGCAGGCACAACAAGAGTGGGAACCGGCCGCCATGGTTCTAGCGTGCCTAGGGGGAAAAGACATGGTCCCGCGGGCTCCCCTACCCGCCAACACCAGAAAATATAGCCAGTGGGTGAACATTAATGGGCGCCGGGCCGAAGCCCTACGTGACACAGGGGCCAGTGTGACGGCCGTCCGCTGTCACCTGGTAAAACCAGAGCAGATCCTGCTGAACATTCTCTGCCCCGTCCGCTCAGCCGACAATTCCGAGAGTCTATGTCGGATGGCCTGCGTCCCATTCGAATGGGGAGGGGTCTCTGGCATGTTGAAGGTGACGGTCCGGGATGATGCCCCCGTGGACTGTCTCCTGGGGAATGATCTTGAGAGTTCCCCGTGGGCCGCCGTCGAAAGAAGAGAGCACCTGGGGATGCTGGGCCTCCCGGACTGGGCGTGCGTAACCACCCGGTCCATGGCCGCCCGTGCCATCCCCCGACCAGAAGAACCAGAATGGCCTGCACCTCCTCCCCCGATCGCTCCAGTAGAGGACACCGACTATACCGACCCCCCAGAGCCAACCCCCGAAGGGGTGGCCCAGCCCCAGGACCTTCCCGGCCTGGCTCAGTGGCGTCAAGAAGGGGGGCCCACCCAGGAACACTTCTGCCAGGAGCAGAAGACCTGTCCCTCCCTCGAGGGACTCCGCCAGCAAGCCATCGCCCAGAGCGCAGGGGACTCCCCCGGAGCCCATTGGGTCTATTGGGATAACGACCTGTTATACAGTGAACAGAGAATCGCGGAGTTAGGGGCCAGTCGAGTGCTGGTGGTGCCCCTCCGTTTCAGAGACTTCCTGCTAAATTTGGCCCACGATGTCCCTCTGGCGGGACACCTGGGCCAGGACAAAACCTACAGTCGCCTGGTGATCCACTTTTTCTGGCCGAGGATGCGAAACGACGTCCTCAACCACTGCCGGTCCTGCCCCACGTGCCAGGCCAGCGGGAAGAGCGGCCGCAAGCTCAAAGCACCTCTGCAACCCTTCCCAGTTGTCACCACCCCATTCGAGAGGGTGGGAATAGACATTGTGGGGCCCCTGGACCCCCGCACAGCACAAGGACATCGGTTCATCCTGGTACTGGTGGACCACGCCACCCGCTACCCCGAGGCTGTGCCCCTGCGAACTGTAACAGCTCCGGTGGTCGGCCGGGCCTTAATGGGGATGTTCTCCCGGGTGGGCTTCCCCCGAGAAGTCGTCAGCGACCGAGGCACAAACTTTATCTCGAAATATATGAAGTCCCTCTGGCAACAGTGCGGGGTCACCTACCGATTCACGACCCCCTATCATCCTCAAGGAAACGGACTAGTTGAGCGATTCAACCGCACGCTCAAGGGAATGATTGGGGGATTGGAAGAGCCCCTCCGTCGCCAGTGGGATGTACTACTTCCGTGCCTCCTCTTCGCCTATCGAGAAGTTCCCCAGAAGTCCCTCGGTTTTAGCCCCTTCGAACTGTTGTACGGGCACCCTGTGCGAGGGCCCCTCAGCCTAGTCAAAGAAGGTTGGGAGATGGCCCCCCTAAAGACCCCTCCAGACGTCTTCAAGTACCTCCTGGCACTACGCAATCAGACCCGGCGATTCAGGGAAATGGCAAAAGCGAATCTTGAGGCCAGTCAGGAGGACATGAAAAAATGGTACGATCAAAATGCCTCCTCCGTCGAATTCGAACCTGGTCAACAAGTGTGGGTGATGTCCCCCACCGAACCATGTGCCTTGCAGGACAAGTGGACGGGGCCCTTCAAAGTGGTCGAACGCAAGAGCCCCGTCACCTATCTCATCGATATGGAGTCTCCCCGGAACCCCCTCCGGGTCCTCCACACCAACAGACTCAAACCCCACTTTGTGCGCTCGGAACTCAGCCTCCTGATGGCTACAGACAGTGGGGCGGAAGAAGACTCCGAGCCTCTCCCTGATCTCCTGAAGACTCAGGAGAAAGACGGTTCCATGGACGGGGTCCGGCTCTCCGATGCCCTCACCCCAGAGCAACGCCAAGGCTGCCGGAACCTCCTGCTGTAGTTTGCTACTCTGTTTTCCCTCACCCCAGGGGTCACCCCCTGGTGCTTGCACGACGTGGACACGGGGGACAGTCCCCCTATCAGACACCGGGCATACCGCGTACCAGATCGGGTGCGGGCCTGCATCCAAGAGGAAGTGTTCAAGATGCTCACGCTCGGGGTCATCGAGCCCTCGGACAGCCCCTGGGCCAGCCCGGTCGTGCTGGTCCCCAAAGCCGCTGCCCCCGGCACCACTCCTGAACTCCGATTCTGCGTCGACTATATGGCTTGAATGCTGTCACCAGGACCGACGCTCATCCCATCCCCCGAGCGGATGAATTGATCGACCGCATGGGGGCTGCCCGCTACCTCAGCATCTTCGACCTGACAGCGGGCTACTGGCAGATCGGTCTCACACCCCGAGCCCAAGAACGGTCCGCCTTTTCTACCCCCGATGGCCACTACCACTTCAAGGTCATGCCCTTCGGCATGAAGAATGCCCCAGCTACTTTTCAGCGACTAGTGAACCAGGTCTTGGCGGGGCTCGAAGAGTTCAGCGCCGCCTACCTGGACGATATCGCTGTGTACAGCCACCACTGGTCCGACCACCTCCACCACCTCCGAGAGGTCCTGCAAGCCCTCCAGCGGGCCGGCCTCACAATCAAGGCCGGCAAGTGCCAAATTGGTCAGGGGTCCGTGACCTACCTCGGACACCAGGTGGGAAGCGGTCTGGTGGCCCCTCTGCAACTCAAAATCGCTGCCATCCAGTCCTGGCAACCCCCAGTCATGCAGACCGAGGTCCGAGCCTTCTTGGGACTCACCGGCTACTACCGGCGGTTCGTGAGGGACTATGGCAGCATTGTGGGGCCCCTCACGGGTCTCACGTCCAAAAACCAACCGAAGAAGATTAACTGGACCCCCGACTGTCAAGCGGCCTTCGAGAAGCTGAAAGCCGCCCTGTGCACCGCCCCTGTGCTCCAGGCCCCCGATTACAGTCGGGAATTCATTGTGCAAACGGACGCCTCCGACCACGGCATCGGGGCGGTTCTCTCCCAGCTGAACCCCGAGGGTCTTGACCAGCCGGTGGCCTTCATCAGCAGACGCCTCCTGGCCCGAGAACAGCGCTGGAGCACAATCGAGAGGGAGGCCTTCGCAGTGGTGTGGGCCCTCAAAAAGCTCCGGCCCTATCTCTTCGGTACCCACTTCCGGGTGCAAACCGATCATCGACCCCTACAGTGGCTAATGCAGATGCGGGGGGAAAACCCAAAACTATTGCGCTGGTCCATCTCCCTGCAGGGGATGGACTTCACTGTGGAACATCGACCGGGCCAAGACCACGCCAACGCAGATGGCCTGTCACGCTTTTTCCGCCTCGACGAGGAGAGTCCCCAAGAGGATGGGTGACTCTCCCCGCCTTCAGCTGGGGGGGACGCATGTTGGACAGGCCACATGAAGGGCTCGCTCCCTCCCCGCATGACACGGCCCAAGCCCCGGACTCCTAGGTGTTACCCACAAGAGCAACCCGCACCCCGTCTCCCGACGGAACTCCTGCCCCCGGACATCCATGTATCATGGGGCCGAACCCCTACCGGCTCCCCCGGCCGGATCAGCCGCCATCTTGGACACTGCGCCACGAGGCCGTGTGGCCTCAGCTCGACCCTAACCCTGGGCCTGGCCCGGCCCCGACAGCCCGGCACCACCATCCACCCAGGAGGTGAACGGACCACTTGGCAGGTCAATGGGAGAACGAAGTGTCGATGGCTCTCCCCCGCCAGGTGCCGATCGCCCCCCAGCTCCCCCGGGCGCTGGCTCCACCCCCTGCTGGGTGTCTGGACTCCCTCATCCCGGACCCCCCGACCTCCAAGTGCGAGGGTCCGGACATCAAAGGGCGCCAGACGTATAACTAGGGCAGCTCCAGAGCAGGAAGGCAGTTGTATCCTGGAGTCGAGAGACACCGAGAAGAACTCAGCCTTGACGGACTACTGGCGCTGCCGTAGCCCTGCCTTGTGAATCATCGTCCTGCCTGCTGGCGCTGCCGCGGCCTTCTGCATCATCCATCCTCGTCGGGACCTGCTGGCGCTGCCGCGGACCGTTGTAACGACCACCTTCATCGGGACCTGCTGGCGCTGCCGCGGACCGTTGTAACGACCACCTTCATCGGGACCTGCTGGCGCTGCCGCGGACCGTGTAATGACCACCTTCCTTGGGACCTGCTGGCGCTGCCGCGGACCGTGTAACGACCACCTTCACCGGGACCTGCTGGCGCTGCCGCGGCCCGTCCAAGCTAGGAACACCGAGCTCGAGGATTGTGAGCTACCCACCATACCATCTCAGCTACCAGATTGGTAACCAGACTGTCCCGCTACCCCTTTTTCCCAAACCAAGAGACTAGAATCGAGGGGACCCCTGAGTCCAGACCTCCTTGTACCATTTCATCGTACCTCAAGAAATCGCCTATAAAGAACGTTAAATCCTATCCTTGTGTGGTGTGTATCTGTGGGGGGGAAGTTACTCATCTGTACGATCGCTGGAGACGGCTCTCCCCGGAGACCTCTCCCCTTGTCCTCGGCCGACCCTCCCGGTCCGTCTAACATTCTTCATCCTTTCAGGGGTCTGTGGCCGGCACTGCTCCTCATACTCTCAGGGATCTGTGATCGGCACTGCTATTCATCCTCTCAGTGATCTGTGATCGGCACTGCACTTCATCCTCTCAGGGGTCTGTGATCCGCACTGTTCTTCATCCTCTCAGGGGTCTGTGATCCGCACTGCTCTTCATCCTCTTAGGTGTCTGTGATCGGCACTGCTCTTCATCCTCTCAGGGCACTGCCTTCATCCTCTCAGGGGTCTGTGATCGGCACTGCTCTTCATCCTCTCAGGGGTCAGTGATCGTCCCTGCTCTTCATCCTCTCAGGGATCTGTGAGCTGCACTGCTCTTCATCCTCCCAGGGATCTGTGATCGGCACTGCCCTTCATCCTCTCAGGGATCTGTGACCTGCACTGCTCTTCATCCTCTCAGGGGTCTGTGATAGGCATTGCTCTTCATCCTTTCAGGGGTCTGTGATCCGCACTGCTCTTCATCCTTTCAGGGGTCAGTGATCGGCACTGCTCTTCATCCTCTCAGGGATCTGTGATCAGTACTGCTCTTCATCCTCTGAGGGGTCTGTAATCGGCACTGCTCTTCATCCTCTCAGGGGTCTGTAATTGGCACTGCTCTTCAACCTCTCAGGGGTCTGTGATCTGCACTGCTCTTCATCCTCTCAGGGATCTGTTATAGGCACTGCTCTTCATCCTCTCAGGGATCTGTGATCGGCACTGCTCTTCATCCTCTCAGGGGTCAGTGATCCGCACTGCTCTTCATCCTCTCAGGGGTCTGTGATCCGCACTGCTCTTCATCCTCTCAGGGGTCTGTGATGCGCACTGCTCTTCATCCTCTCAGGGGTCTGTGATCTTCACTGCTCTTCATCCTCTCAGGGATCTGTGATCAGTACTGCTCTTCATCCTCTGAGGGGTCTGTAATCGGCACTGCTCTTCATCCTCTCAGGGGTCTGTAATCGGCACTGCTCTTCAACCTCTCAGGGGTCTGTGATCGGCGTTGCTGTTTATCCTTTCAGAGGTCTGTGATCTGCTCTGCTCTTCATCTTCTCCGGGGTCTGTGATCTGCCCTGCTCTTCATTCTTTCAGGGGTCTGTGATCGGCATTTCTCTTCATCCTTTCAGGGGTCTGTGATCTGCACTGCTCTTCATCCTCTCAGGGGTCTATGATCGGCACTGCTCTTCATCCTCTCAAGGTTCTATGACTTGCACTGTTCTTCATCTTCTCAGGGGTCTGTGATCGGCATTGCTCTTCACAGACCCCTGAAAGGATGATCGGCACTGCTCCTAATCCTTCCAGGGGTCTGTGGTCAGCATTGCTCTTCATATTCTCAGGGGTCTGTGAGCGGCACTGCTCCTAATCCTTCCAGGGGTCTGTGATCGGCACTGCTCTTCATCCTCTCAGGGGTCTGTGATCGGCATTGCTCCTAATCCCTCCAGGTGTCTGTGATCGGCACTGCTCTTCATCTTCTCAGGGGTCTGTGACCGGCACTGAACTTCATCCTCTCAGGGATCTGTGATCGGCACTGCTCTTCATCCTCTCATGGTTCTCTGATCCGCACTCCTCTTCATCCTTTCAGGGGTCTGTGATCCGCACTGCTCTTCATCCTCTCAGGGGTCTGTGATCGTCCCTGCTCTTCATCCTCTCAGGGGACTATGATCGGCACTGCTCTTCATCCTCTCAGGGATCTGTGATCGGCACTGCTCTTCATCCTCTCAGGGATCCATGAGCCACACTGCTCTTCATCCTCTCAGGGGTCTGAGATCGGCACTGCTCTTCATCCTTTCAGGGGTCTGTGATCCGCACTGCTCTTCATCCTCTCAGGGATCTGTGAGCCGCACTGCTCTTCATCCTCCTAGGGATCTGTGATCGGCACTACCCTTCATCCTCTCAGGGGTCTGTGATCCGCACTGCTCTTCATCCTCTCAGGGGTCTGTGATCGGCATTGCTCTTCATCCTTTCAGAGGTCTGTGATCTGCACTGCTCTTCATCTTCTCAGGGGTCTGTGACCGGCACTGCTCTTTATCCTCTCAGGGATCAGTGATCCGCACTGCTCTTCATCCTCTCAGGGGTCTGTGATCGGCATTTCTCTTCATCCTTTCAGGGATCTGTGATCTGCACTGTTCTTCATCCTCTCAGTGATCTGTGATCGGCACTGCTCTTCATCCTCTCAGGGGTCTGTGATCGGCATTGCTCTTCATCCTCTCAGGGGTCTGTGATTGGCACTGCTCTTCATCCTCTCAGGTGTCTGTGATCGGCACTGCTCTTCATCCTCTGAGGGGTCTGTGATCGGCACTGCTCTTCATCCTCTCAGGGGTCTGTGATCCGCACTGCCCTTCATCCTTTCAAGGTTCTTTGATCTGCACTGCTCTTCATCCTATCAGGGATCTGTGATAGGCACTGCTCTTCATCCTCTCAGGGGTCTGTGATCGGCACTGCTCTTCATCCTCTCAGGGGTCTGTGATCGGCACTGCTCCTAATCCTTCCAGGGGTCTGTGATCGGCATTGCTCTTCATCTTCTCAGGGGTCTGTGATCGGCAGTACTCTTCATCCTTCCAGGGGTCTGTGATAGGCATTGCTCTTCATCCTCTCAGGGGACTATGATCGGCACTGCTCTTCATCCTCTCAGGGATCTGTGACTTGCACTGCACTTCATCCTTTCAGGGGTCCGTGATCGGCGTGCTCTTCATCCTTTCAGGGGTCTGTGATGTGCACTGCTCTTCATCTTCTCAGGGGTCTGTGACCGGCACTGAACTTAATCCTCTCAGGGATCTCTGTTCGGCACTGCTCTTCATCCTCTCATGGTTCTGTGATCGGCACTGCTCTTCATCCTCTCAGGGTTCTGTGATCAGCACTGCTCTTCATCCTCTCAGGGGTCTGTGATCGGTACTGCTCTTCATCCTCTCAGGGGTCCATGATCCGCACTGTTCTTCATCCTTTCAGGGGACTGTGATCGGCACTGCTCTTCATCCTCTCAGGAGTCTGTGATCGGCACTGCTCTTCATCCTCTCAGGGGTTTGTGATCGGTACTACTCTTCATCCTCTCAGGGGTCTGTGATCGGCACTACTCTTCTTCCTCGCAGGGGTCTGTGATCAGCACTGCTCTTTATCCTCACAGGGGTCTGTGATCCGCACTGCTCTTCATCCTCTTAGGTGTCTGTGATCGGCACTGCTCTTCATCCTCTCAGGGCACTGCACTTCATCCTCTCAGGGGTCTGTGATCGTCCCTGCTCTTCATCCTCTCAGGGATCTGTGAGCTGCACTGCTCTTCATCCTCCCAGGGATCTGTGATCGGCACTGCACTTTATCCTCTCAGGGATCTGTGACCTGCACTGCTCTTCATCCTCTCAGGGGTCTGTGATAGGCATTGCTCTTCATCCTTTCATGGGTCTGTAATCGGCACTGCTCTTCATCCTCTCAGGGGTCTGTGATCTGCACTGCTCTTCATCCTCTCAGGGATCTGTTATAGGCACTGCTCTTCATCCTCTCAGGGGTCTGTGATCAGCAATGCTCTTCATCCTCTGAGGGGTCTGTGATCGGCACTGCTCTTCATCCTCTCAGGGGTCTGTGATGCGCACTGCTCTTCATCCTCTCAGGGGTCAGTGATCTGCACTGCTCTTCATCCTCTCAGGGGTCTGTGATCGGCACTGCTCTTCATCCTTCCAGGGGTCTGTGATCGGCATTGCTCTTAATCCTCTCAGGGGTCTGTGATCGGCACTACTCTTCTTCCTTCCAGGGGTCTGTGATCGGCACTGCTCTTCACCCTCTCAGGGGTCTGTGATCGGCATTGCTCTTAATCCTCTCAGGGGTCTGTGATCAGCACTGCTCTTCATCCTCTCAGGGGTCTGTGATGCGCACTGCTCTTCATCCTCTCAGGGGTCTGTGATGCGCACTGCTCTTCATCCTCTCAGGGGTCTGTGATCGGCACTGCTCTTCATCCTCTCAGGGGTCTGTGATCGGCATTGCTCTTCATCCTTTCAGAGGTCTGTGATCGGCACTGCTCTTCATCTTCTCAAGGGTCTGTGACCGGCACTGCTCTTCATCCTCTCAGGGATCAGTGATCGGCACTGCTCTTCATCCTCTCAGGGATCTGTAATCGGCACTGCTCATCATCCTTTCAGGGGTCTGTGATCGGCATTTCCCTTCATCCTTTCAGGGGACTCTGATCTGCACTGTTCTTCATCCTTTCAGGGGTCTGTGGCCGGCACTGCTCCTCATACCATCAGGGATCTGTGATCGGCACTGCTATTCATCCTCTCAGTGATCTGTGATCGGCACTGCTCTTCATCCTCTCAGGGGTCTGTGATCCGCACTGTTCTTCATCCTCTCAGGGGTCTGTGATCCGCACTGCTCTTCATCCTCTTAGGTGTCTGTGATCGGCACTGCTCTTCATCCTCTCAGGGCACTGCCCTTCATCCTCTCAGGGGTCTGTGATCGGCACTGCTCTTCATCCTCTCAGGGGTCAGTGATCGTCCCTGCTCTTCATCCTCTCAGGGATCTGTGAGCTGCACTGCTCTTCATCCTCCCAGGGATCTGTGATCGGCACTGCCCTTCATCCTCTCAGGGATCTGTGACCTGCACTGCTCTTCATCCTCTCAGGGGTCTGTGATAGGCATTGCTCTTCATCCTTTCAGGGGTCTGTGATCAGCACTGCTCTTCATCCTTTCAGGGGTCAGTGATCGGCACTGCTCTTCATCCTCTCGGGGGTCTGTGATCGGCACTGCTCTTCATACTTTCAGGGTTCTTTGATCTGCACTGCTCTTCTTCCTCACAGGGGACTGTGATCGGCACTGCTCTTCATCCTCTCAGGAGTCTGTGATCGGCACTGCTCTTCATCCTCTCAGGGGTCTGTGATCCGTACTGCTCTTCATCCTCTCAGGGCTCTGTGATCGCCACTGCTCTTCATCCTCTCAGGGGTCTGTGATCGGCACTGCTCTTCATCCTTCCAGGGGTCTGTGATCAGCACTGCTCTTCATCCTCTCAGGGGTCTGTGATCAGCACTGCTCTTAATCCTCTCAGGGGTCTGTGATCGGCACTACTCTTCATCCTTCCAGGGGTCTGTGATCGGCACTGCTCTTCACCCTCTCAGGGGTCTGTGATCGGCATTGCTCTTAATCCTCTCAGGGGTCTGTGATCAGTACTGCTCTTCATCCTCTGAGGGGTCTGTAATCAGTACTGCTCTTCATCCTCTCAGGGGTCTGTGATCTGCATTGCTCTTCATCCTTTCAGAGGTCTGTGATCTGCACTGCTCTTCATCTTCTCAAGGGTCTGTGACCGGCACTGCTCTTCATCCTCTCAGGGATCTGTAATCGGCACTGCTCATCATCCTCTCAGGGGTCTGTGATCAGCACTGCTCTTCATCCTTTTAGGGGTCTGTGATCAGCACTGCTCTTCATCCTCTCAGGGATCTGTAATCGGCACTGCTCATCATCCTCTCAGGGGTCTGTGATCAGCACTGCTCTTCATCCTCTCAGGGGTCTGTGATGCGCACTGCTCTTCATCCTCTCAGGGGTCTGTGATGCGCACTGCTCTTCATCCTCTCAGGGGTCAGTGATCTGCACTGCTCTTCATCCTCTCAGGGATCTGTGATCAGTACTGCTCTTCATCCTCTCAGGGGTCTGTGATCGGCATTGCTCTTCATCCTTTCAGAGGTCTGTGATCTACACTGCTCTTCATCCTCTCAGGGATCTGTAATCGGCACTGCTCATCATCCTCTCAGGGGTCTGTGATCGGCATTTCTCTTCATCCTTTTAGGGTTCTGTGATCAGCACTGCTCTTCATCCTCTCAGGGGTCTGTGATCGGCATTTCTCTTCATCCTCTCAGGGGTCTTTGATGCGCACTGCTCTTCATCCTCTCAGGGGTCAGTGATCTGCACTGCTCTTCATCCTCTCAGGGATCTGTGATCAGTACTTCTCTTCATCCTCTGAGGGGTCTGTAATCGGCACTGCTCTTCATCTTCTCAAGGGTCTGTGACCGGCACTGCTCTTCATCCTCTCAGGGATCAGTGATCGGCACTGCTCTTCATCCTCTCAGGGATCTGTAATCGTCACTGCTCTTCATCCTCTCAGGGGTCTGTGATCGGCATTTCTCTTCATCCTTTCAGGGGTCTCTGATCTGCACTGTTCTTCATCCTTTCAGGGGTCTGTGGCCACAACTGCTCCTCATACTCTCAGGGATCTGTGATCGGCACTGCTATTCATCCTCTCAGTGATCTGTGATCGGCACTGCTCTTCATCCTCTTAGGTGTCTGTGATCGGCACTGCTCTTCATCTTCTCAGGGGTCTGTGATCCGCACTGTTATTCATCCTCTCAGGGGTCTGTGATCGGCACTGCTCTTCATCCTCTCAGGGGTCAGTGATCGTCCCTGCTCTTCATCCTCTCAGGGATCTGTGAGCTGCACTGCTCTTCATCCTCCCAGGGATCTGTGATCGGCACTGCCCTTCATCCTCTCAGGGATCTGTGACCTGCACTGCTCTTCATCCTCTCAGGGGTCTGTGATAGGCATTGCTCTTCATCCTTTCAGGGGTCTGTGATCAACACTGCTCTTCATCCTTTCAGGGGTCAGTGATCGGCACTGCTCTTCATCCTCTCGGGGGTCTGTGATCGGCACTGCTCTTCATACTTTCAGGGTTCTTTGATCTGCACTGCTCTTCTTCCTCTCAGGGGACTGTGATCGGCACTGCTCTTCATCCTCTCAGGGGTCTGTGATCGGTACTGCTCTTCATCCTTTCAGGGCTCTGTGATCACCACTGCTCTTCATCCTCTCAGGGGTCTGTGATCGGCACTGCTCTTCATCCTCTCAGGGGTCTGTGATCAGCACTGCTCTTCATACTTTTAGGGGTTTGTGATTGGCACTGCTATTCATCCTCTCAGGGGTCTGTGATCGGCACTGCTCTTCATCCTTCCAGGGGTCTGTGATCCGCACTGCTCTTCATCCTCTCAGGGGTCTGTGATCAGCACTGCTCTTAATCCTCTCAGGGGTCTGTGATCGGCACTGCTCTTCATCCTCTCAGGGGTCAGTGATCGTCCCTGCTCTTCATCCTCTCAGGGATCTGTGAGCTGCACTGCTCTTCATCCTCCCAGGGATCTGTGATCGGCACTGCCCTTCATCCTCTCAGGGATCTGTGACCTGCACTGCTCTTCATCCTCTCAGGGGTCTGTGATAGGCATTGCTCTTCATCCTTTCAGGGGTCTGTGATCAGCACTGCTCTTCATCCTTTCAGGGGTCAGTGATCGGCACTGCTCTTCATCCTTCCAGGGGTCTGTGATCCGCACTGCTCTTCATCCTCTCAGGGGTCTGTGATCAGCACTGCTCTTAATCCTCTCAGGGGTCTGTGATCGGCACTACTCTTCATCCTTCCAGGGGTCTGTGATCGGCACTGCTCTTCACCCTCTCAGGGGTCTGTGATCGGCATTGCTCTTCATCCTCTCAGGGGTCTGTGATTGGCACTGCTCTTCATCCTCTCAGGGGTCTGTGATGCGCACTTCTCTTCATCCTCTCAGGGGTCAGTGATCTGCACTGCTCTTTATCCTCTCAGGGATCTGTGATCAGTACTGCTCTTCATCCTCTGAGGGGTCTGTAATCAGTACTGCTCTTCATCCTCTCAGGGGTCTGTGATCGGCACTGCTCTTCATCCTCTCAGGGGTCTGTGATCGGCACTGCTCTTCATCCTCTCAGGGGTCTGTGATCGGCATTGCTCTTCATCCTTTCAGAGGTCTGTGATTTGCACTGCTCTTCATCTTCTCAAGTGTCTGTGACCGGCACTGCTCTTCATCCTCTCAGAGATCTGTAATCGGCACTGCTCATCATCCTCTCAGGGGTCTGTGATCGGCATTGCTCTTCATCCTTTCAGGGGTCTCTGATCTGCACTGTTCTTCATCCTTTCAGGGGTCTGTGATCAGTACTGCTCTTCATCTTCTCAGGGGTCTGTGATCGGTACTGCTCTTCATCTTCTCAGGGATCAGTGATCAGCACTGCTCTTCATCCTTTCAGGGATCTGTAATCGGCACTGCTCTTCATCCTCTCAGGGGTCTGTGATCGGCATTTCTCTTCATCCTTTCAGGGTTCTGTGATCTGCACTGTTCTTCATCCTCTCAGGGGTCTGTGATCGGCATTTCTCTTCATCCGTTCAGGGTTCTGTGATCTGCACTGTTCTTCATCCGGTCAGGGGTCTGTGATCGGCATTGCTCTTCATCCTCTCAGGGGTCTGTGAGTGGCACTGCTCCTAATCCTTCCAGGGGTCTGTAATCGGCACTGCTCATCATCCTCTCAGGGGTCTGTGATCGGCATTGCTCTTCATCCTTTCAGGGGTCTGTGATCGACACTCCTCTCAGGGGTCTGTGATCCACACTGCTGTTCATCTTCTCAGGGGTCTGTGATCGGCACTGATCTTCATCCTCTCAGGGGACTATGATCAGCACTGCTGTTCATCTTCTCAGGGGTCTGTGATCGGCATTGCTCTTCATCCTCTCAGGGGTCTGTGATTGGCACTGCTCTTCATCCTCTCAGGGGTCTGTGATTGGTACTGCTCTTCATCCTCTCAGGTGTCTGTGATCCGCACTGCTCTTCATCCTCTCAGGGGTCAGTGATCAGCAGTGCTCTTCATCCTCTCAGGTGTCTGTGATCCGCACTGCTCTTCATCCTCTCAGGGGTCAGTGATCCGCACTGCTCTTCATCCTCTCAGGGGTCAGTGATCGGCACTGCTCTTCATCTTCTCATGGTTCTGTGATCGGCACTGCTCTTTATCCTCTCAGGGGACTGTGATCAGCACTGCTCTTCATCCTCTCGGGGGTCTGTGATCGGCACTGCTCTTCATACTTTCAGGGTTCTTTGATCTGCACTGCTCTTCTTCCTCTCAGGGGTCTGTGATAGGCACTGCTCTTCATCCTCTCAGGGGTCTGTGATCAGCACTGCTCTTCATCCTCTGAGGGGTCTGTGATCGGTACTGCTCTTCATCCTCTCAGGGGTCTGTGATGCGCATTGCTCTTCATCCTCTTAGGGGTCTGTAATCTGCACTGCTCTTCATCCTCTCAGGGATCTGTGGTCAGTACTGCTCTTCATCCTCTGAGGGGTCTGTAATCAGCACTGCTCTTCGTCCTCTCAGGGGTCTGTGATCGGCACTGCTGTTCATCCTCTCAGGGGTCTGTGATCGGCATTGCTCTTCATCCATTCAGGGGTCAGTGATCGGCACTGCACTTCATCCTCTCGGGGGTCTGTGATCGGCACTGCTCTTCATAATTTCAGGGTTCTTTGATCTGCACTGCTCTTCTTCCTCTCAGGGGTCTGTGATCTGCACTGCTCTTCATCTTCTCAGGGGTCTGTGACCGGCACTGCTCTTTATCCTCTCAGGGATCAGTGATCGGCACTGCTCTTCATCCTCTCAGGGGTCTGTGATCAGCATTTCTCTTCATCCTTTCAGGGGTCTGTGATCTGCACTGTTCTTCATCCTCTCAGTGATCTGTGATCGGCACTGCTCTTCATCCTCTCAGGGGTCTGTGATCGGCACTGCTCTTCATCCTCTCAGGGCTCTGTGATCGGCACTGCTCTTCATCCTCTCAGGGGTCTGTGATCGGCACTGCTCTTCATCCTCTCAGGGGTCTGTGATCGGCATTGCTCTTCATCCTCTCAGGGGTCTGTGATTGGCACTGCTCTTCATCCTCTCAGGGGTCTGTGATTGGTACTGCTCTTCATCCTCTCAGGTGTCTGTGATCCGCACTGCTCTTCATCCTCTCAGGGGTCAGTGATCAGCAGTGCTCTTCATCCTCTCAGGTGTCTGTGATCCGCACTGCTCTTCATCCTCTCAGGGGTCAGTGATCGGCACTGCTCTTCATCCTCTCAGGGGTCAGTGATCGGCACTGCTCTTCATCTTCTCATGGTTCTGTGATCGGCACTGCTCTTTATCCTCTCAGGGGACTGTGATCAGCACTGCTCTTCATCCTCTCGGGGGTCTGTGATCGGCACTGCTCTTCATACTTTCAGGGTTCTTTGATCTGCACTGCTCTTCTTCCTCTCAGGGGTCTGTGATCGGTACTGCTCTTTATCCTCTCAGGGGTCCGTGATTCGCACTGTTCTTCATCCTCTCAGGGGACTGTGATCGGCACTGCTCTTCATCCTCTCAGGAGTCTGTGATCGGCACTGCTCTTCATCCTCTCAGGGGTTTGTGATCGGTACTGCTCTTCATCCTCTCAGGGCTCTGTGATCGGCACTGCTCTTCATCCTCTCAGGGGTCTGTGATTGGCACTACTCTTCATCCTTCCAGGGGTCTGTGATCGGCACTGCTCTTCATCCTCTGAGGGGTCTGTGATCGGCACTGCTCTTCATCCTCTCAGGGGTCTGTGATCCGCACTGCTCTTCATCCTTTCAAGGTTCTTTGATCTTCACTGCTCTTCATCCTTTCAAGGTTCTTTGATCTGCACTGCTCTTCATCCTATCAGGGATCTGTGATAGGCACTGCTCTTCATCCTATCAGGGATCTGTGATAGGCACTGCTCTTCATCCTCTCAGGGGTCTGTGATCGGTACTGCTCTTCATCCTCTCAGGGGTCTGTGATGCGCATTGCTCTTCATCCTCTTAGGGGTCTGTAATCTGCACTGCTCTTCATCCTCTCAGGGATATGTGGTCAGTACTGCTCTTCATCCTCTGAGGGGTCTGTAATCAGCACTGCTCTTCGTCCTCTCAGGGGTCTGTGATCGGCACTGCTCTTCATCCTCTCAGGGGTCTGTGATCGGCATTGCTCTTCATCCATTCAGGGGTCAGTGATCGGCACTGCACTTCATCCTCTCGGAGGTCTGTGATCGGCACTGCTCTTCATACTTTCAGGGTTCTTTGATCTGCACTGCTCTTCTTCCTCTCAGGGGTCTGTGATTCGCACTGTTCTTCATCCTCTCAAGGGACTGTGATCGGCACTGCTCTTCATCCTCTCAGGAGTCTGTGATCGGCACTGCTCTTTATCCTCTCAGGGCTCTGTGATTGGCACTGCTCTTCATCCTCTCAGGGGTCTGTGATCAGCACTGCTGTTCATCTTCTCAGGGGTCTGTGATTGGCACTACTCTTCATCCTTCCAGGGGTCTGTGATCGGCACTGCTCTTCATCCTTTCAGGGTTCTTTGATCGGCACTGCTCTTCATCCTCTCAGGAGTCTGTGATCGGCACTGCTCTTCATCCTCTCAGGGGTTTGTGATCGGTACTGCTCTTCATCCTCTCAGGGCTCTGTGATCGGCACTGCTCTTCATCCTCTGAGGGGTCTGTGATCCACACTGCTCTTCATCCTCTCAGGGGTCTGTGATGCGGATTGCTCTTCATCCACTTAGGTGTCTGTGATCTGCACTGCTCTTCATCCTCTCAGGGATCTGTGGTCAGTACTGCTCTTCATCCTCTGATGGGTCTGTAATCAGCACTACTCTTCATCCTCTCAGGGGTCTGTGATCGGCACTGCTCTTCATCCTCTCAGGAGTCTGTGATCGGCATTGCTCTTCATCCTTTCAGAGGTCTGTGATCTGCACTGCTCTTCATCTTCTCATGGGGTCTGTGACCAGCACTGCTCTTCATCCTCTCAGGGATCAGTGATTGGCACTGCTCTTCATCCTCTCAGGGGTCTGTGATCGGCATTTCTCTTCATCCTTTCAGGGGTCTGTGATCTGCACTGTTCTTCATCCTCTCAGTGATCTGTGATCGGCACTGCTCTTCACCCTCTCAGGGGTCTGTGATCGGCATTGCTCTTAATCCTCTCAGGGATCAGTGATCGGCACTGCTCTTCATCCTCTCAGGGATCTGTAATCGGCACTGCTCATCATCCTCGCAGGGGTCTGTGATCGGCATTTCCCTTCATCCATTCAGGGGACTCTGATCTGCACTGTTCTTCATCCTTTCAGGGGTCTGTGGCCGGCACTGCTCCTCATACTCTCAGGGATCTGTGATCGGCACTGCTATTCATCCTCTCAGTGATCTGTGATCGGCACTGCTCTTCATCCTCTCAAGGGTCTGTGATCAGCACTGCTCTTTATCCTCTCAGGGTTCTTTGATCTGCACTGCTCTTCATCCTCTTAGGTGTCTGTGATCGGCACTGCTCTTCATCCTCTCAGGGCACTGCTCTTCATACTCTCAGGGATCTGTGAGCTGCACTGCTCTTCATCCTCTCAGGGGTCAGTGATAGGCACTGCCCTTCATCCTCTCAGGGATCTGTGACCTGCACTGCTCTTCATCCTCTCAGGGGTCTGTGATAGGCATTGCTCTTCATCCTTTCAGGGGTCTGTGATCAGCACTGCTCTTCATACTTTCAGGGTTCTTTGATCTGCACTGCTCTTCTTCCTCTCAGGGGACTGTGATCGGCACTGCTCTTCATCCTCTCAGGAGTCTGTGATCGGCACTGCTCTTCAACCTCTCAGTGGTCTGTGATCCGTACTGCTCTTCATCCTCTCAGGGCTCTGTGATCGCCACTGCTCTTCATCCTCTCAGGGGTCTGTGATCGGCACTGCTCTTCATCCTCTCAGGGGTCTGTGATCAGCACTGCTCTTCATCCTTTTAGGAGTTTGTGATTGGTACTGCTCTTCATCCTCTCAGGGGTCTGTGATCGGCACTGCTCTTCATCATTCCAGGGGTCTGTGATCCGCACTGCTCTTCATCCTCTCAGGGGTCTGTGATCAGCACTGCTCTTAATCCTCTAAGGGGTCTGTGATCGGCACTACTCTTCATCCTTCCAGGGGTCTGTGATCGGCACTGCTCTTCACCCTCTCAGGGGTCTGTGATCGGCACTGCTCTTCACCCTCTCAGGGGTCTGTGATCGGCATTGCTCTTAATCCTCTCAGGGGTCTGTGATCAGTACTGCTCTTCATCCTCTGAGGGGTCTGTAATCAGTACTGCTCTTCATCTTCTCAAGGGTCTGTGACCGGCACTGCTCTTCATCCTCTCAGGGATCAGTGATCGGCACTGCTCTTCATCCTCTCAGGGATCTGTAATCGGCACTGCTCATCATCCTCTCAGGGGTCTGTGATCAGCACTGCTCTTCATCCTTTTAGGGGTCTGTGATCAGCACTGCTCTTCATCCTCTCAGGGATCTGTAATCGGCACTCCTCATCATCCTCTCAGGGGTCTGTGATCAGCACTGCACTTCATCCTCTCGGAGGTCTGTGATCGGCACTGCTCTTCATACTTTCAGGGTTCTTTGATCTGCACTGCTCTTCTTCCTCTCAGGGGTCTGTGATTCGCACTGTTCTTCATCCTCTCAAGGGACTGTGATCGGCACTGCTCTTCATCCTCTCAGGAGTCTGTGATCGGCACTGCTCTTTATCCTCTCAGGGCTCTGTGATTGGCACTGCTCTTCATCCTCTCAGGGGTCTGTGATCAGCACTGCTGTTCATCTTCTCAGGGGTCTGTGATTGGCACTACTCTTCATCCTTCCAGGGGTCTGTGATCGGCACTGCTCTTCATCCTTTCAGGGTTCTTTGATCGGCACTGCTCTTCATCCTCTCAGGAGTCTGTGATCGGCACTGCTCTTCATCCTCTCAGGGGTTTGTGATCAGTACTGCTCTTCATCCTCTGAGGGGTCTGTAATCAGTACTGCTCTTCATCCTCTCAGGGGTCTGTGATCGGCATTGCTCTTCATCCTCGCAGAGGTCTGTGATCTGCACTGCTCTTCATCTTCTCAAGGGTCTGTGACCGGCACTGCTCTTCATCTTCTCAGGGATCAGTGATCGGCACTGCTCTTCATCCTCTCAGGGATCTGTAATCGGCACTGCTCATCATCCTCTCAGGGGTCTGTGATCAGCACTGCTCTTCATCCTTTTAGGGGTCTGTGATCAGCACTACTCTTCATCCTCTCAGGGATCTGTAATCGGCACTCCTCATCATCCTCTCAGGGGTCTGTGATCAGCACTGCTCTTCATCCTCTCAGGGGTCTGTGATGCGCACTGCTCTTCATCCTCTCAGGGGTCTGTGATCAGCACTGCTCTTCATACTTTCAGGGTTCTTTGATCTGCACTGCTCTTCTTCCTCTCAGGGGACTGTGATCGGCACTGCTCTTCATCCTCTCAGGAATCTGTGATCGGCACTGCTCTTCATCCTCTCAGGGGTCTGTGATCCGTACTGCTCTTCATCCTCTCAGGGCTCTGTGATCGGCACTGCTCTTCATCCTCTCAGAGGTCTGTGATCGGCACTGCTCTTCATCCTCTCAGGGGTCTGTGATCAGCACTGCTCTTCATCCTTTTAGGAGTTTGTGATTGGCACTGCTCTTCATCCTCTCAGGGGTCTGTGATCGGCACTGCTCTTCATCCTTCCAGGGGTCTGTGATCCGCACTGCTCTTCATCCTCTCAGGGGTCTGTGACCGGCACTGCTCTTCATCCTCTCAGGGATTTGTGATCGGCACTGCTCTTCATCCTCTCAGGGATCTGTGATCCGCACTGCTCTTCATCCTCTCAGGGGTTTGTGATCGGCACTGCTCTCCCTCCTCTTAGGGGTCTGATCGGCATTGCTCTTCATCCTTTCAGGGGTCTGTAATCTACACTGCTATTCATCTTCTCAGGGATCTGTGATCGGCACTGCTCTTCTTCCTCTCAGGGGTCTGTGATCCGCACTGCTCTTCATCCTCTCAGGGGTCTGTGATCGGCACTGCTCTTCATCCTCTCAGGGGTCTGTGATCGGCACTGCTCTTCATCCTCTCAGGGGTGTGTGATCGGCATTGCTCTTCATCCATTCAGGGGTCAGTGATCGGCACTGCACTTCATCCTCTCGGGGGTCTGTGATCGGCACTGCTCTTCATAATTTCAGGGTTCTTTGATCTGCACTGCTCTTCTTCCTCTCAGGGGTCTGTGATCGGCACTGCTCTTCATCCTCTCAGGGGTCTGTGATCGGCATTGCTCTTCATCCTTTCAGAGGTCTGTGATCTGCACTGCTCTTCATCTTCTCAGGGGTCTGTGACCGGCACTGCTCTTTATCCTCTCAGGGATCAGTGATTGGCACTGCTCTTCATCCTCTCAGGGGTCTGTGATCAGCATTTCTCTTCATCCTTTCAGGGGTCTGTGATCTGCACTGTTCTTCATCCTCTCAGTGATCTGTGATCGGCACTGCTCTTCATCCTCTCAGGGGTCTGTGATCGGCACTGCTCTTCATCCTCTCAGGGGTCTGTGATCGGCATTGCTCTTCATCCTCTCAGGGGTCTGTGATTGGCACTGCTCTTCATCCTCTCAGGGGTCTGTGATTGGTACTGCTCTTCATCCTCTCAGGTGTCTGTGGTCCGCACTGCTCTTCATCCTCTCAGGGGTCAGTGATCAGCAGTGCTCTTCATCCTCTCAGGTGTCTGTGATCCGCACTGCTCTTCATCCTCTCAGGGGTCAGTGATCGGCACTGCTCTTCATCCTCTCAGGGGTCAGTGATCGGCACTGCTCTTCATCTTCTCATGGTTCTGTGATCGGCACTGCTCTTTATCCTCTCAGGGGACTGTGATCAGCACTGCTCTTCATCCTCTCGGGGGTCTGTGATCGGCACTGCTCTTCATACTTTCAGGGTTCTTTGATCTGCACTGCTCTTCTTCCTCTCAGGGGTCTGTGATCGGTACTGCTCTTTATCCTCTCAGGGGTCCGTGATTCGCACTGTTCTTCATCCTCTCAGGGGACTGTGATCGGCACTGCTCTTCATCCTCTCAGGAGTCTGTGATCGGCACTGCTCTTCATCCTCTCAGGGGTTTGTGATCGGTACTGCTCTTCATCCTCTCAGGGCTCTGTGATCGGCACTGCTCTTCATCCTCTCAGGGGTCTGTGATTGGCACTACTCTTCATCCTTCCAGGGGTCTGTGATCGGCACTGCTCTTGATCCTCTGAGGGGTCTGTGATCGGCACTGCTCTTCATCCTCTCAGGGGTCTGTGATCCGCACTGCTCTTCATCCTTTCAAGGTTCTTTGATCTGCACTGCTCTTCATCCTTTCAAGGTTCTTTGATCTGCACTGCTCTTCATCCTATCAGGGATCTGTGATAGGCACTGCTCTTCATCCTATCAGGGATCTGTGATAGGCACTGCTCTTCTTCCTCTCAGGGGTCTGTGATCGGTACTGCTCTTCATCCTCTCAGGGGTCTGTGATGCGCATTGCTCTTCATCCTCTTAGGGGTCTGTAATCTGCACTGCTCTTCATCCTCTCAGGGATCTGTGGTCAGTACTGCTCTTCATCCTCTGAGGGGTCTGTAATCAGCACTGCTCTTCGTCCTCTCAGGGGTCTGTGATCGGCA
Source organism: Triturus cristatus (assembly GCF_964204655.1). Classification (NCBI taxonomy): domain Eukaryota; kingdom Metazoa; phylum Chordata; class Amphibia; order Caudata; family Salamandridae; genus Triturus; species Triturus cristatus. The sequence goes on from NC_140579.1 coordinate 747,268,203, forward strand.
CTGCTCTTCATCCTCTCAGGGGTCTGTGATCGGCATTGCTCTTCATCCATTCAGGGGTCAGTGATCGGCACTGCACTTCATCCTCTCGGAGGTCTGTGATCGGCACTGCTCTTCATACTTTCAGGGTTCTTTGATCTGCACTGCTCTTCTTCCTCTCAGGGGTCTGTGATTCGCACTGTTCTTCATCCTCTCAAGGGACTGTGATCGGCACTGCTCTTCATCCTCTCAGGAGTCTGTGATCAGCACTGCTCTTTATCCTCTCAGGGCTCTGTGATTGGCACTGCTCTTCATCCTCTCAGGGGTCTGTGATCAGCACTGCTGTTCATCTTCTCAGGGGTCTGTGATTGGCACTACTCTTCATCCTTCCAGGGGTCTGTGATCGGCACTGCTCTTCATCCTTTCAGGGTTCTTTGATCGGCACTGCTCTTCATCCTCTCAGGAGTCTGTGATCGGCACTGCTCTTCATCCTCTCAGGGGTTTGTGATCGGTACTGCTCTTCATCCTCTCAGGGCTCTGTGATCGGCACTGCTCTTCATCCTCTGAGGGGTCTGTGATCCACACTGCTCTTCATCCTCTCAGGGGTCTGTGATGCGCATTGCTCTTCATCCACTTAGGTGTCTGTGATCTGCACTGCTCTTCATCCTCTCAGGGATCTGTGGTCAGTACTGCTCTTCATCCTCTGATGGGTCTGTGATCAGCACTACTCTTCATCCTCTCAGGGGTCTGTGATCGGCACTGCTCTTCATCCTCTCAGGAGTCTGTGATCGGCATTGCTCTTCATCCTTTCAGAGGTCTGTGATCTGCACTGCTCTTCATCTTCTCATGGGGTCTGTGACCAGCACTGCTCTTCATCCTCTCAGGGATCAGTGATTGGCACTGCTCTTCATCCTCTCAGGGGTCTGTGATCGGCATTTCTCTTCATCCTTTCAGGGGTCTGTGATCTGCACTGTTCTTCATCCTCTCAGTGATCTGTGATCGGCACTGCTCTTCATCCTCTCAGGGGTCTGTGATCGGCACTGCTCTTCACCCTCTCAGGGGTCTGTGATCGGCATTGCTCTTAATCCTCTCAGGGATCAGTGATCGGCACTGCTCTTCATCCTCTCAGGGATCTGTAATCGGCACTGCTCATCATCCTCGCAGGGGTCTGTGATCGGCATTTCCCTTCATCCATTCAGGGGACTCTGATCTGCACTGTTCTTCATCCTTTCAGGGGTCTGTGGCCGGCACTGCTCCTCATACTCTCAGGGATCTGTGATCGGCACTGCTATTCATCCTCTCAGTGATCTGTGATCGGCACTGCTCTTCATCCTCTCAAGGGTCTGTGATCAGCACTGCTCTTTATCCTCTCAGGGTTCTTTGATCTGCACTGCTCTTCATCCTCTTAGGTGTCTGTGATCGGCACTGCTCTTCATCCTCTCAGGGCACTGCCCTTCATCCTCTCAGGGGTCTGTGATCGGCACTGCTCTTCATCCTCTCAGGGGTCAATGATCGTCCCCGCTCTTCATACTCTCAGGGATCTGTGAGCTGCACTGCTCTTCATCCTCCCAGGGATCTGTGATAGGCACTGCCCTTCATCCTCTCAGGGATCTGTGACCTGCACTGCTCTTCATCCTCTCAGGGGTCTGTGATAGGCATTGCTCTTCATCCTTTCAGGGGTCTGTGATCAGCACTGCTCTTCATACTTTCAGGGTTCTTTGATCTGCACTGCTCTTCTTCCTCTCAGGGGACTGTGATCGGCACTGCTCTTCATCCTCTCAGGAGTCTGTGATCGGCACTGCTCTTCAACCTCTCAGGGGTCTGTGATCCGTACTGCTCTTCATCCTCTCAGGGCTCTGTGATCGCCACTGCTCTTCATCCTCTCAGGGGTCTGTGATCGGCACTGCTCTTCATCCTCTCAGGGGTCTGTGATCAGCACTGCTCTTCATCCTTTTAGGAGTTTGTGATTGGTACTGCTCTTCATCCTCTCAGGGGTCTGTGATCGGCACTGCTCTTCATCATTCCAGGGGTCTGTGATCCGCACTGCTCTTCATCCTCTCAGGGGTCTGTGATCAGCACTGCTCTTAATCCTCTCAGGGGTCTGTGATCGGCACTACTCTTCATCCTTCCAGGGGTCTGTGATCGGCACTGCTCTTCACCCTCTCAGGGGTCTGTGATCGGCACTGCTCTTCACCCTCTCAGGGGTCTGTGATCGGCATTGCTCTTAATCCTCTCAGGGGTCTGTGATCAGTACTGCTCTTCATCCTCTGAGGGGTCTGTAATCAGTACTGCTCTTCATCCTCTCAGGGGTCTGTGATCGGCATTGCTCTTCATCCTCGCAGAGGTCTGTGATCTGCACTGCTCTTCATCTTCTCAAGGGTCTGTGACCGGCACTGCTCTTCATCCTCTCAGGGATCAGTGATCGGCACTGCTCTTCATCCTCTCAGGGATCTGTAATCGGCACTGCTCATCATCCTCTCAGGGGTCTGTGATCAGCACTGCTCTTCATCCTTTTAGGGGTCTGTGATCAGCACTGCTCTTCATCCTCTCAGGGATCTGTAATCGGCACTCCTCATCATCCTCTCAGGGGTCTGTGATCAGCACTGCTCTTCATCCTCTCAGGGGTCTGTGATGCGCACTGCTCTTCATCCTCTCAGGGGTCTGTGATCAGCACTGCTCTTCATACTTTCAGGGTTCTTTGATCTGCACTGCTCTTCTTCCTCTCAGGGGACTGTGATCGGCACTGCTCTTCATCCTCTCAGGAATCTGTGATCGGCACTGCTCTTCATCCTCTCAGGGGTCTGTGATCCGTACTGCTCTTCATCCTCTCAGGGCTCTGTGATCGGCACTGCTCTTCATCCTCTCAGAGGTCTGTGATCGGCACTGCTCTTCATCCTCTCAGGGGTCTGTGATCAGCACTGCTCTTCATCCTTTTAGGGGTTTGTGATTGGCACTGCTCTTCATCCTCTCAGGGGTCTGTGATCGGCACTGCTCTTCATCCTTCCAGGGGTCTGTGATCCGCACTGCTCTTCATCCTCTCAGGGGTCTGTGACCGGCACTGCTCTTCATCCTCTCAGGGATTTGTGATCGGCACTGCTCTTCATCCTCTCAGGGATCTGTGATCCGCACTGCTCTTCATCCTCTCAGGGGTTTGTGATCGGCACTGCTCTCCCTCCTCTCAGGGGTCTGATCGGCATTGCTCTTCATCCTTTCAGGGGTCTGTAATCTACACTGCTATTCATCTTCTCAGGGATCTGTGATCGGCACTGATCTATATCCTCTCAGGGGTCTGTTATCGGCACTGCTCTTCATCCTCTCAGGGGTCTGTGATCGGCATTGCTCTTCATCCTTTCAGGGGTCTGTGATGTGCACTGCTCTTCATCTTCTCAGGGGTCTGTGACCGGCGCTGAACTTAATCCTCTCAGGGGTCAATGATCGGCACTGCACTCCATCCTCTTAGGTGTCAAATCTGCACTGCTCTTTATCCTCTCAGGGGTCTGTGATCAGCACTGCTCTTCGTCCTTTCAGGGGTCAGTGATCTGCACTGCTCTTCTTCCTCTCAGGAGTCTGTGATTGGTACTGCTCTTTATCCTCTCAGGGGTCTGTGATCGGCACTGCTCTTCATCCTCTGAGGGGTCTGTGATCCGCACTGCTCTTCATCCTCTCAGGGGTCTCTGATGCGCATTGCTCTTCATCCTCTTAGGGGTCTGTGATCTGCACTGCTCTTCATCCTCTCAGGGATCTGTGGTCAGCACTGCTGTTCATCTTCTCAGGGCTCTGTGATCGGCACTGCTCTTCATCCTCTCAGGGGTCTGTGATCAGCACTGCTGTTCATCTTCTCAGGGGTCTGTGATCGGCACTACTCTTCTTCCTTCCAGGGCTCTGTGATCTGCACTGCTCTTCATCCTTTCAGGGGTCAGTGATCAGCACTGCTCTTCATCCTCTGAGGGGTCTGTGATCCGCACTGCTCTTCATCCTCTCAGGGGTCTGTGATGCGCATTGCTCTTCATCCTCGGAGGGCTCTGTAATCAGCACTGCTCTTCATCCTCTCAGGGGTCTGTTATCCGCACTGCTCTTCATCCTCTCAGGGGTCTGTGATCGGCATTGCTCTTCATCCTTTTAGAGGTCTGTGACCGGCACTGCTCTTCATCTTCTCAGGGGTCTGTGATTGGCACTGCTCTTCATCCTCTCAGGGATCAATGATCGGCACTGCTCTTCATCCTCTCAGGGATCTGTAATCAGCACTGCTCTTCATCCTCTCAGTGATCTGTGATCGGCACTGCTCTTCATACTCTCAGGGGTCTGTGAGCGGCACTGCTCTTCTTCCTCTCAGGGGTGTGATCCGCACTGTTCTTCATCCTCTCAGGGGTCTGGGATCCACACTGCTCTTCTTCCTCTTAGGTGTCTGTGATCCGCACTGCTCTTCATCCTCTCGGGGCACTGCCCTTCATCCTCTCAGGGGTCTGTGATCGGCACTGCTCTTCATCCTCTCAGGGGTCTCTGATCGTCCCTGCTCTTCATCCTCTCAGGGATCTGTCACTTGCACTACTCTTCATCCTCTCAGGGGTCTGTGATCTGCACTGCTCTTCATCCTTTCAGGGGTCTGTGATCGGCACTGCTCTCCATCCTCTCAGGGGTCTGTGATCGGTACTGCTCTTCATCCTCTCAGGGCTCTGTGATCGCCACTGCTCTTCATCCTCTCAGGGGTCTGTGATAGGCATTGCTCTTCATCCTTTCAGGGTTCTGTGATCAGCACTGCTCTTCATCCATTCAGGGGTCAGTGATCGGCACTGCTCTTCTTCCTCTCAGGGGACTGTGATCGGCACTGCTCTTCATCCTCTCAGGAGTCTGTGATCGGCACTGCTCTTCATCCTCTCAGGGGTCTGTGATCGGTACTGCTCTTCATCCTCTCAGGGCTCTGTGATCGCCACTGCTCTTCATCCTCTCAGGGGTCTGTGATCGGCACTGCTCTTCATCCTCTCAGGGGTCTGTGATCAGCACTGCTCTTCATCCTTTTAGGGGTCTGTGATTGGCACTGCTCTTCATCCTCTCAGGGGTCTGTGATCGGCACTGCTGTGGAAATATGGATTTTTCTGGTCAGATATGTCCCCTATCTTGGACCCCAACGGTTCTATGTGCATGTTACAAGTACATGTATGTTCCCTCCAGTTCCAGTTATGAAGACGCAAACACATGTGCGTCCACCGTCAACATGTCCTCTGTCAGATCCGCCATGAATAGGCCGGATATTCCATTCCTAAGTATGAAAAGCCACCGACTTTATATGGTTCACCTATGCCATTTTACAGTCCAGGCAAGTAGGCCCTGATTCTGTCGTCAAACTCTCCTTGCCTTCTGCCTCTGAAAACTCCAGTCTGAGCCTGCATCTGTGACCATGAACTTTGTCTCATTCCCTGCGCGGCTCACGAAGCCTGACATCAGCCTATTCTCTGCCAAGAACTGTATTTCACCTTCGAGTTATCTGCTTCACCCCTTAGCCGATGCATTCCTGTCTAGTAGTTTAAATAAACATTCTTCCAGCTACCGAGCAATGGCTCGGCTTCTCTGTCTTTATGCAAGTAATTCATAGTCCTGTTACCATGGAATATTCCTACCCCCCCGCATTTAGTGTAGACACTTAGACGCTTGTACACGCACACACAGTCAGTATAGAATAGATTCTGTCCGAGAGTCCTTCTTTTGTGGATAACATAGTTCTTTAAACATAGGATGTTAGATATGATTTGGGATTAGGTTGACTTGACCCCCCAGACTTTTCGTCTCCACATGTAGAGCTAAACGTCAAGTCCCCTTCACCCCTAGTTACACGTCAATCACACGTCATGCTGCTGCGCGCGCATCTATGCCAAGTATTATCTTATAGATCCACCTATATATGACATCATAACCAATTATGTTCCTTTTTACTCCTTATTACACCCATTTTCGGTTACGCATATGAATCGTCATTTTCCTTATCAATTGTTACGCCTACTGCATTCGCTTCGTTGTAATGTATGTACTATAAAAGTCATTTCTTGTCAATAAAGTATGTACTTCACTTCCTGAACCTCCGTGGTGATGGAACTTGGAGCAACCGATTATAATCGATCATTGGAATAAAGCCCATTCCGAACCTCTAATACCACGGATTCTGCCTCTCATTTTACTGAGCTATTTTATTATGTTTCCGTATCAAATTAAGTCCCGGTAATGAATTTTATTTACCACATGAATGGCGCCCGAATAGGGACACTTTCTCATCTCACGCGCCGGCGGTGAGTTGCAGGCCCGGTCTCCTGCCACAGCTGGACGGACAATAACGCGTACCAGCAGGATTTCCTGTATCTCCCTCCGGTCAAGCGGGGGCGACTGAGGCTGCGATCAACACCCAGACGAGGCGGTGAGAAGTGCGAAGTATCTCGACCAGAGCCTAGCTGAGAGAGCAAGATCCGAGGTATACAGAGGCCCACCAGTTCGAAGTCAAGTCCAGTTTCCAACGAGTCGAGTCGAGTCCAGTCCGGTCCAAGTTTAGTCTCCGAGGCCTTCCGTTTCCGAAGCTACCCGGTGAGTACCATTACTGGGGAGGCATTTCTGACGTGCACATAGGTTGTGCCGGTCAAGACGGGTTTGGGTACACAAATCCGGTCTGCACTGTTTTAGCAGTGTATATGTACTGTTTAGCAGTATATCAAGTATTCCGAAGTATCTAGTTATTGTCAAAGAATTATGCTTGGTGATTAGTTATGCAGACGATCATCATTGTTGGTTATTTTAAAGGTTAAAAAATGTTTAATGTTTAATGTGTTAAACGTCCTGCATATTGTGGTATGAATGGTTGTTCATTATTGTGCTTTTGTACTAAGTGTGTTCAAGATTAAGTATCAGATCAGTTCTCAATATGCCACTCTTTTCGAAACTAAGACAGATCACTACAAGAAAAGGGGTACTCGAAGAAGCCGTTCCTATTCCTCCTAGGGACACTCCAGGGTACTTCATGTATCATAAACATGGCTTAGACGCTATATTATTTCTTGATTTATGGGTAGACTACACCAAGGAATTACCAGAAAGTCAGAGGTGGCCCACAGCGGGAACCTGGGATGCAGAGTGCATCATGAAAGTAGAAGAAGAGTTATGGAAAAGGAAAGTCAGACAGTCACAGAAAGATGCCGTTGAGTTATGGCGTAAAGAATCTCATAGACGTACAGAAAAAGCACGTAGACAGGAGGAGAAGAGTAAAGAGAATTCCAATAAAATTCGAGAAAATCTATTAATTGAGGAAGGTATCCGAGTGAAATCAGAACAAGTAGACAGACAAAGAAATGCCCTTATGAATGGTATGTATCCCCTTCTGGCGGAAGGATTACCTAAAGCTACTCCAGAAATACCGAAAGACTTGCCGCCCCCATTATTTCCAATAAAGGTACATCCTAAGGGGCATCCTAGAACCGCAGAAGATGTTTTTCTTTCCTCATATTTAGATGACGCAGCTCCCGAGTATGCTAATTCCGCCCCACATAGACCGCCTATCAGGGAGGTTCAACGCCAAGACCCAGTACCCGTATCCCTACAGCAACAGATCGTGTCACAAGTTCCGGCAAGCACATCTGTTTCTACATCTGTTCCTACAGCTGCTTCTATAGCTGTGTCCACACCTATAGTTGCTGTGTCACGTTCAACGAATCCTTTCACACCCGACACCCCAGATGGAGCTGCGGGAGGTGCTAGCAACTTTTTTTCTACGCCACCCAGAATAAATAAACTTACTTTTCAAGAGTCAGCACATTCACGTACCCCCAAACTCATAAATGCCCGTACGCTTAAGGAACTTCTTATAGATTGCAGATATGACCCTGTGCCCGGCAAAGAGGACGAAATGATCATGGCATCATTGCGTATCAGACGAGCCGCAGTGTACTTAGGGAAGTTACCAGGAATGACTGCGCATCTAGATAAAATCTACCATTTTGTCCAAACAGGGCGAGATCCAGAATGTATTAACAGAGCTATGGAATACCAGAAAGTGGAGATACAGGGGGAACTGTTACGTTTCCTCATAAATTGTGTGATCAGAAATGAAGACCGACCGGGGGTAGACCCGGAAGCAATGCAAATTCTTACCAGATGGAGCCAGAATATATCAGAAGGTAGACATGATAAACAAAATTGTATAATAGCCATGTGCCGAAAGATCCGTAAAGAAATAGAACGCCTACACGAAGAAAGATTAGCGGTAGACGAGTTCGAACAAAACGAGGAGGAAGGGTCAGGACTGCCCGCAGGACAGTCAGACACCATAGCCTATGTAGGTAAAGGAAGATCTTGTAATAGTAATAGATGTCCTATTGACCCGATACGTCCGATATGTCCAGATAATAACAGGAATTTCCAAATACCTATAATTAACATCAGGTCTAACGAGCATTCGTTCCAAGCCGCCGACAAACTACTCCGAGAACGAAGGGGTTATCATTTCCTCGATTCTATGGATGAACAAGATTTAGCTAGGGCAGCTGTCCATTGGGTGGACAGTCCCGGAAAATATAGTGATGATACAGTAGCACGCGCATTTTTGAATCTCACCCCAGATGAACAGCGGTTAGCTGGGATTTATATGATTCAACAACTCATTATACTATATCAGAGTCAGCATTCGGACCCTGGTCCCTTACCTGACATATTGACTGAATTGCTTATGAATAGATGGAGAGGTTCAGGTACTAAATTAATTAAAGAAATTCTAGAATCAAGAAAGCAGTATATTCTTTTTGTATGTTCAGACCGTGTCTCATTGCCCATCAAGGAAAGAACCACGTATTACATGGATAGACAGAATCCCTTACGAGAAGTGCACCCAATAAAGGGCGAGGACAACGAGTTTAAGCGCGTATTTGTATATACGCCCATATCAAAAATAGAATTGTTAGAAATGAAGAAAGTGGTACCCAGTCATGACAAAGATCCAGCGGGTTTTCACCGAGAAATTAAAGACATGTTACTCATGGGAGAGTATACCTATCCCGACATTATGACAATATTAAAGGTATTGATGCCTGCTGGCATTTATGAGAAACTCAGGGAAAAAGAGTGGGAGGTAGGAGACCAAAAGATAGAATGGTCAGTATTAGAAGCAGAAGAAAAGGCCCGAACTGCAGGAGCAGGACTCGGGGATAAAACTAAAGCACTACCAGGTTTATTAGTACAGGTACTGCCACGTTTATTAACTACGAAAAAGGAAGATTGGGGTACAATTTCAGCCTGTAAGCAGAAGCAAGATGAAGACACTAGTGATTACTATGCCCGATTTGAAAAATGTTTTGGTATAAATAGTGGCCTAAAAGCAAGTAGCGAATCATACCCACATCTGTTCGTAACAAAATTAGTAGAAAATGCCCTGCCCCAAGTAAAGAATAGAGTATTAAAATTCGAGAGTACCTGGCAAGGTAACACTCCATCACAAATGTTACAAATGTTACAGTACCATCACAATAGAATTAGAGAGGAACAAGAACATGAACACAGACGCATGAAAGACACGAAAATGAAAATGTTAGTTTCTCAGACAGTCCCAGCTGAAGGACATAAAAAGGGTATGACACATTCCGGTGATTCAGCCGGACCTGTAAAAGGGACATGCAATTATTGTAAAAAGCCAGGTCATTACGTACACGATTGTCCAGTTTTGAAACATAATATCGCCATAGGTAAAACACAAGAAAGACCACGGCCACCTAGACAGGACCAGAATGAACAAGGAGCTCCGCAGCATGCACAGTCCATGCCAGCTCCACAACAGTCTATACAGTTTGTGCCAGCTGCACCAGCGCTGCCGGTTGCTGCCACACAAACCACGACACGACAGCTGTACCAGACCGCACAGTACGACTATCCTGATTATCAACGATATGCATGAACCAGCCTAGAGAGGGAAGTTGACTTACCCCTTATCAAGGTCCCTGTAGACCAAGAAGGACCTTATGTACATAGTGAATTATTAGGCCAAGACAGAAAATTTTTACTCGATACAGGGGCAAGTCGAACAACCATAAAACGTAGTGAAGTTCCAGGGGCACCCCTCTCAGGCTCACAGAATATTTCCCTTGGTTTTTCAGGAAAACCTATTGTTAATGACGTATCACAGCCTCTTCCACTTACGATAGGACCTTTGACCCGAACTACAGATTTATTACTTACTAAATCATGTCCAGAAAATCTGTTAGGAATAAAAACACTGAAAGCTCTAGGAGCTATAATATGTTGTTCTCCGGAAGGAGTAAGGTTGTTTTTACGTGATTTTAAAGGTCATTATGTGTCTAGAGACATGGATCCCCGACTGCAGACGTTACCTACACATCTATGGGCCCAAGGCCCTACTGATGTTGGATGCATGAATATTACACCATATCGAGTCACATTAAAGGCAGGAGTGGTACTACCACGAATGCGACAATACAAGTTACCACCAGATGCTGTAGTGGCTTTACTGCAAGGAGTAGTTGTAGAAACCGACTCCAACATATGTAATTCACCGATAATTCCGATTCTTAAACGAACAGATCCGAAGGCCCCGCCAGTATATCGATTGGTTATTGATCTGCGCGAATTAAACAAATGCATTGTGCCACAATTTCCTGTGGTCCCAGATATCTCGTCATTACTGACAGCTATTGATTCCGAAGCGACATTCTTTACTGTAATCGATCTCAAGAATGCCTTTTTCAGCGTCCCAATAGATCCGGAAAGCCAATATTTGTTCGGATTTAGTTTAAATGGACGTAGCTTTAAATTCTCACGCGCACCTCAAGGATTTACAGAAAGCCCCAGCATCTATAGCCAAGCACTGAAACGAGAACTCGACAGTATCCACATGCCAGTTAACACTGCTCTGCTTCAATACGTCGATGATCTGTTGATCACCGCGAGAAGTGAACCTGAATGTGGAAAAGCATCACTGACAGTTTTACAATTTCTAGCCGAAAAGGGGCACAAGGTGTCCCCTTCTAAGCTGCAATTCTGTGTCCAGCGAGTTATTTATCTTGGACACTCGCTGTCCAAGGAGGGAAGGCAGCTTACACCCGACCGCATTCAGTTAATAGCTAACATGCCAATACCCAAGACACAAAAGGAGGTACGGGCTTTCATAGGCCTCACTTCATATTGCAGGCAGTGGATCCCTCAGTACGCATTTCTAGCAAAACCACTCATTCAGTTGACAACACAGGAGGCAGCCACATCGACTGTCCTCCCTTGGACTCAGGAACATACACAAGCTTTTGAAAGCCTAAAGAAAGCTTTATGTCAAGCACCTGTTTTAGCAACGCCATGTTACAGAAAACAGTTTACACTCTTTGTTACAGAACGCGAAGGTACTGCCTTGTCAGTACTCACACAGGAACAAGCAGGAGCACACAAACCATGTGCTTATTTTTCTAGTACATTAGATCCCGTAGCTCAGGCTTTGCCTGCATGCCTAAAAACAGTGGCAGCGACAGCTTTAGCAATCAGACAAAGCGATGCCATAGTGTTAGGACATCCATTGACAGTTCAAGTACCACATGCAGTAGAGGTTCTTGTAAATAGAACGCAAACACAACACTTGACTATAGCGCGACTTGCAGGGTACGAACTTACATTGTTTCAGCCACACATAGAAATCAGACGCTGTAACACATTGAATCCTGCCACACTTTTGCCAGTAACCGGAACAGACCCACTAGCCCATGACTGTATTGAAGTTATTACAATAACGACGAAACCTAGACAAGACTTAACCGATGTCCCATTGTCAGACCCAGACCTGACATTGTATGTAGATGGTTCATGTATGAGAACAAATACAGGAGAGTTGGTGGCTGCTTACGCAGTCACAACAGATACTGAAGTCATTGAAACTAATCGTATAAATACTTTGTCAGCTCAAGCCGCAGAGCTTATTGCTCTGACACAAGCCTGTATTCAAGCCACAAATAAAAAAGTCAACATATACACTGATTCACGTTATGCATTCGGAGTTGTACATGACTTCGGCGTGCTATGGCGAGAGAGAGGTTATTTAACTTCCCACGGTGCCCACATTCAGCACGGACCCCTCATTCATGCCTTATTAGATGCAATACATCTACCTACTGCAATATCAATTATGAAATGTAAGGCTCATACGAAGGTTACTGATATCATTTCTCAAGGCAATGATCTAGCCGACAGAACAGCTAAACAGACTGCTCAAACCCAAACATCCGACATGACAAAGACAATAGTCCCGATGCCGACACATTGTATGACAGTTAAAGATCCTACCCTTGACGTAATTGACATACAGACACATGCTACACCAGACGAAATAAAGAAATGGACTGAATTAGGAGGGATCCAAACGGACCAAGGATGGATGATGAAGGAAAAGTCTGTGTGGTTCCTTCCTGATTCAATGGTCCAAGTTATAGTTAACACTATACATAGTCCAGCACATCTAGGAGAAAAAGCTATGCTAGACAGCATTCAACACATTTGGTTCAATAAACATTTACGAGCAGCAGCCAAACAAAAGGTCCGTACCTGTATGATCTGTTGCCAGTTCAACCCAGGAAAAAGTGTTCCCGTAGAACAAGGTGGATTTCATCCTCCTAATCACCCTTTTGAAGTACTCCAGATGGATTATATCCAGATGGAACGATGTCGAGGATTCAAATATGTTCTCGTAGTTGTCTGCGCTCTGTCCCGCTGGACGGAGGCATACCCGGTTTCAGATTACACTGCCCCGACTACTGCCAAACAGTTAGTTCGAGAATTCTTCCCACGATACGGTTTACCACGTGTTGTTCACTCAGATAACGGCCAGCCGTTCTCATCCGAATTAATGAAACATGTTTCACTTCTGTTAGGTTATCAGTGGAAATTTCACTGTGTCCGACACCCCGAAGCAGCAGGTCTCGTAGAAAGACATAATCAGATACTGAAAATCAGATTGTCCAAAATATGCAGAGAGAAAGGTGTCGACTGGGTAGTAGCGTTACCAGTTGCACTCTTCTACATGAGAATGGTAGCACACTCTCGAACAGGGCTATCCCCGTATGAGGTGATCTTCGGCAGACCACCAAATATGTGGGGGACGCCTATACCACGCAAAATAACTGATATTGACTGTAATATGCTGACAGATTACTTGGCTTCCTTGATGTCTGCACTACAATCTTGTCGTTCACAGGTAGCTGCAGCCTTTCCCGACAACACTGAGGTGAAACCCCATGACGTAGTTCCGGGGGACCTTGTGCTTGTGAGAAATTTCGACCGAAAGACTCAGCTGGAGCCCAGGTGGAAGACACCCCAGTTGGTCCTGCTGACCACAAGGACAGCCGTGAAGATTGAAGGCAGGAAAGGATGGATTCATTCAAGTCATATCAAGAAATTTCATGGACTTCCTGCAGATCTAAATAGCCCACCTCGTGTGTCTTCACCAATTGACTCAAAACTACCTCTGGCTGAGGCCGACAGTAAAGAACTCTATAAACTAAAATTAAGGCCTAGGCCGTCGGACGATTTGATTGTTTAAGTCCTCTCCTAGGTGAAGCGGTTGAATCTGTCTCCGACATGTATCGCCTAGACCTGAATCATGGACAGTCGCGAAAAATGATGAAACGACAGGCGTATTGTAAATCACTGCGTAGCCATTGCATAGTGACATTATTAATCTTGTTTTTCTTAAGTCTTTTAATAATTACTGCAAGTATATTGTTGCACATATATTACCCTATTGCCAGAAACGTTTACAATGTTACTGCTGAACATTCTTTTAGTGACTTACCCCCGCATGAATTGTCTTATAGACTTGCGCTGCGCAATAACACTTTCATTAGTATGTTACATCATTCCCATCAGACTAGTAATGCAACTAATTGTTGGGTGTGTGGCCGGCTCCCTCCCTATCAGAATTATGAAGGAGTCCTGCCTTTCTTTCCACATCCGTTTACACATAATGGCTCCTGTGGAGCATGGTTTAGTTTAATCAATTCCGTAGACTCAGATACAGCCGTTTACCAAGACCAGTGGGTATGGGGAAATCTGAACCTGGTTTTATTCAAAGTCTGTTACCCTGACAAGGAGGGTCGCCCCAAAGGAACAGGAACTGATCTAGAAAATTAAGTATATGGATTAGGTAACTTTACTCCTAATCTCATGGTTCTAAATGTCGAATCCGAAGTTGAACTAGTTTTACCAACCATGTCAGTATTCCCAGCGAAAGGTGAATTGTGTGTAAGAAAGGTTGGTTCCATACATATGGGCCATAGTAAATGCACTACTACAGTAGAATTCAGTGATCAAGGCAAATCTTCATTTAGAGCTTATCGCCACTCCTACTTTATATGTGGTCAGACTGCATATATGCGTCTACCTCTAGATTGGGATGGTACCTGCTACATTGCATTCCTTTTGCCACCTGTTTTCCTAGCTCCTCCTGATTATTATAGAAATATTCATTTAGTACACAACAGAGAGCGGAGAGATCTCCCAATTGTCGATTACACTGAAACAGCATGGGAAAAATACACAGATTTCAATAAAGGCATCTTTCCCTATATAGGTACTGTTACTAATAGTAAGCTGATACGTAGATTAACTAGAACCCTTGAAGCGGTAGTGAATGAAACTATTTCCGCCTTAGGCAATTTAACAGAAGAGCAGTCTGCTATGCGGATTGTTGTGCTTCAAAATCGTCTTGTCCTTGACGTCATCCTGGCTGATAGGGGCGGAGCTTGTAGGGTCATCGGATCAAGCTGCTGCGTATTCATACCAGAAAATTCGCCATCTGTATATAAAGCTATAACTCGCCTTCATAAGATTGTAAGCCAGATACACCAGAACCCAGGCACTTGGACTTGGTCCGGTTGGTTTTGGAGTGTGATATCAGCCTGGGGATGGAGAGTTCTATCCTTCCTAGGTATTGGCCTTCTCATACTATTCAGTTGCTGTCTATGTCTACAATGTGGACCAGCGATCTGTGGCCTGTGTGCCACATCGTGTATTCCACCACCAAGATTTTATTCGTCACGGAAGAAGAAAGAAGAACAAATGATGCTATATGAACAGATCAATGGATTAATGAAGATTGATATCTCTTGACGGGCAAGTAGGGGACAAGGAGGGAATGTGGAAATATGGATTTTTCTGGTCAGATATGTCCCCTATCTTGGACCCCAACGGTTCTATGTGCATGTTACAAGTACATGTATGTTCCCTCCAGTTCCAGTTATGAAGACGCAAACACATGTGCGTCCACCGTCAACATGTCCTCTGTCAGATCCGCCATGAATAGGCCGGATATTCCATTCCTAAGTATGAAAAGCCACCGACTTTATATGGTTCACCTATGCCATTTTACAGTCCAGGCAAGTAGGCCCTGATTCTGTCGTCAAACTCTCCTTGCCTTCTGCCTCTGAAAACTCCAGTCTGAGCCTGCATCTGTGACCATGAACTTTGTCTCATTCCCTGCGCGGCTCACGAAGCCTGACATCAGCCTATTCTCTGCCAAGAACTGTATTTCACCTTCGAGTTATCTGCTTCACCCCTTAGCCGATGCATTCCTGTCTAGTAGTTTAAATAAACATTCTTCCAGCTACCGAGCAATGGCTCGGCTTCTCTGTCTTTATGCAAGTAATTCATAGTCCTGTTACCATGGAATATTCCTACCCCCCCGCATTTAGTGTAGACACTTAGACGCTTGTACACACACACACAGTCAGTATAGAATAGATTCTGTCCGAGAGTCCTTCTTTTGTGGATAACATAGTTCTTTAAACATAGGATGTTAGATATGATTTGGGATTAGGTTGACTTGACCCCCCAGACTTTTCGTCTCCACATGTAGAGCTAAACGTCAAGTCCCCTTCACCCCTAGTTACACGTCAATCACACGTCATGCTGCTGCGCGCGCATCTATGCCAAGTATTATCTTATAGATCCACCTATATATGACATCATAACCAATTATGTTCCTTTTTACTCCTTATTACACCCATTTTCGGTTACGCATATGAATCGTCATTTTCCTTATCAATTGTTACGCCTACTGCATTCGCTTCGTTGTAATGTATGTACTATAAAAGTCATTTCTTGTCAATAAAGTATGTACTTCACTTCCTGAACCTCCGTGGTGATGGAACTTGGAGCAACCGATTATAATCGATCATTGGAATAAAGCCCATTCCGAACCTCTAATACCACGGATTCTGCCTCTCATTTTACTGAGCTATTTTATTATGTTTCCGTATCAAATTAAGTCCCGGTAATGAATTTTATTTACCACACTGCTCTTCATCCTTCCAGGGGTCTGTGATCGGCATTGCTCTTAATCCTCTCAGGGGTCAGTGATCAGCACTGCTCTTCATCCTCTCAGGGGTCTGTGATCGGCACTGCTCTTCATCCTCTCAGGGGTCTGTGATCGGCATTGCTCTTCATCCTTTCAGAGGTCTGTGATCTGCACTGCTCTTCATCTCTCAGGGGTCTGTGACCGGCACTGCTCTTCTTCCTCTCAGGGATCAGTTATCGGCACTGCTCTTCATCCTCTCAGGGATCTGTAATCGGCACTGCTCTTCTTCCTCTCAGGGGTCTGTGATCAGCACTGCTCTTTATCCTCTCAGGGTTCTTTGATCTGCACTGATCATCTTTCTCTCAGGGGTCTGTGATCGCCACTGCTCTTCATCCTCTCAGGGGTCTTTGATCAGCACTGCTCTTCATCCTCTCAGGGGTCTGTGATAGGCATTGCTCTTCATCCTTTCAGGGGTCTGTGATCTGCACTGCTGTTCATCTTCTCAGGGGTCTGTGACCGGCACTGCTCTTCATCCTCTCAGGGATTTGTGATCAGCACTGCTCTTCATCCTCTCAGGGGTTTGTGATCGGCACTGCTCTCCATCCTCTCAGGGGTCTGATCGGCATTGATCTTCATCCTTTCAGGGGTCTGTGATCAGCACTGCTCTTCATCCTCTCAGGGGTCTGTGATCCGCACTGCTCTTCGTCATCTCAGGGGTCTGTGATGTGCACTGATCTTCATCCTCTCAGGGGTCTTTGATCAGCACTGCTCTTCATCTTCTCAGGTGTCTGTGATCCCCACTGCTCTTCATCCTCTCAGGGGTCTGTGATGCGCACTGATCTTCATCCTCTCAGGGGTCTGTGATCGGCATTTCTCTTCATCCTTTCAGGGGTCTGTGATCTGCACTGTTCTTCATCCTCACAGTGATCTGTGATCGGCACTGCTCTTCATCCTCTCAGGGGTCCGTGATCGGCACTGCTCTTCTTCCTCTCAGGGGTCTGTGATCAGCACTGCTCTTTATCCTCTCAGGGTTCTTTGATCTGCACTGATCATCTTTCTCTCAAGGTTCTATGACTTGCACTGTTCTTCATCCTCTCAGGGGTCTGTGATCGGCATTGCTCTTCATCCTCTCAGGGGTCTGTGATCGGCACTGCTCTTCATCCTCTCAGGGCACTGCCCTTCATCCTCTCAGGGGTCTGTGATCGGCACTGCTCTTCATCCTCTCAGGGGTCTCTGATCGTCCCTGCTCTTCATCCTCTCAGGGATCTGTGAGCTGCACTGCTCTTCACCCTCCCAGGGATCTGTGATCGGCACTGCCCTTCATCCTCTCAGGGATCTGTGACTTGCACTACTCTTCATCCTCTCAAGGGTCTGTGATAGGCATTGCTCTTCATCCTTTCAGGGGTCTGTGATCAGCACTGCTCTTCATCCATTCAGGGGTCAGTGATCGGCACTGCTCTTCATCCTCTCCGGGGTCTGTGATCCACACTGCTGTTCATCCTTTCAGGGGTCAGTGATCAGCATTGCTCTTCATCCTCTCGGGGGTCTGTGATCGGCACTGCTCTTCATACTTTCAGGGTTCTTTGATCTGCACTACTCTACTTCCTCTCAGGGGGCTGTGATCGGCACTGCTCTTCATACTTTCAGGGTTCTTTGATCTGCATTGCTCTTCATCTTCTCAGGGGTCTGTGATCCGCACTGTTCTTCATCCTCTCAGGGGTCTGGGATCCGCACTGCTCTTCTTCCTCTTAGGTGTCTGTGATCGGCACTGCTCTTCATCCTCTCAGGGCACTGCCCTTCATCCTCTCAGGGGTCTGTGATCGGCACTGCCCTTCATCCTCTCAGGGATCTGTGACTTGCACTACTCTTCATCCTCTCAGGGGTCTGTGATAGGCATTGCTCTTCATCCTTTCAGGGGTCTGTGATCAGCACTGCTCTTCATCCATTCAGGGGTCTGTGATCAGCACTGCTCTTCATCCTCTCCGGGGTCTGTGATCCACACTGCTGTTCATCTTCTCAGGGGTCTGTGATCTGCAGTACTCTTCATCCTTTCAGGGGTCAGTGATCGGCACTGCTCTTCATCCTTTCAGGGGTCTGTGATTGGCATTGCTCTTCATCCTCTCGGGGGTCTGTGATCGGCACTGCTCTTCATACTTTCAGGGTTCTTTGATCTGCACTACTCTTCATCCTCTCAGGGGGCTGTGATCGGCACTGCTCTTCATCTTCTCAGGGGTCTGTGATCCGCACTGTTCTTCATCCTCTCAGGGGTCTGGGATCCGCACTGCTCTTCTTCCTCTTAGGTGTCTGTGATCGGCACTGCTCTTCATCCTCTCAGGGCACTGCCCTTCATCCTCTCAGGGGTCTGTGATCGGCACTGCTCTTCATCCTCTCAGGGGTCTCTGATCGTCCCTGCTCTTCATCCTCTCAGGGATCTGTGAGCTGCACTGCTCTTCACCCTCCCAGGGATCTGTGATCGCACTGCCCTTCATCCTCTCAGGGATCTGTGACTTGCACTACTCTTCATCCTCTCAGGGGTCTGTGATAGGCATTGCTCTTCATCCTTTCAGGGGTCAGTGATCAGCACTGCTCTTCATCCTCTCAGGGGACTATGATCGGCACTGCTCTTCATCCTTTCAGGGGTCTGTGACTTGCACTGCTCTTCATCCTCTCAGGCGTCTGTGATCGGCATTGCTCTTCATCCTTTCAGGGGTCTGTGATGTGCACTGCTCTTCATCTTCTCATGGTTCTGTGATCGGCACTGTTCTTTATCCTCTCAGGGGTCTATGATCAGCACTGCTCTTCATCCTCTCGGGGGTCTGTGATCGGCACTGCTCTTTATCCTCTTAGGCGTCGAATCTGCACTGCTCTTCATCCTCTCAGGGATCTGTGATCGGCACTGCTCTTTATCCTCTCAGGGGTCTGTGATCAGCACTGCTCTTCATCCATTCAGGGGTCAGTGATCGGCACTGCTCTTCATCCTCTCGGGGGTCTGTGATCAGCACTGCTCTTCATACTTTCAGGGTTCTTTGATCTGCACTGCTCTTCTTCCTCTCAGGGGTCTCTGATCGGCACTGCTCTTTATCCTCTTAGGCATCCAATCTGCACTGCTCTTCATCCTCTCAGGGATCTGTGATCGGCACTGCTCTTTATCCTCTCAGGGGTCTGTGATCAGCACTGCTCTTCATCCATTCAGGGGTCAGTGATCGGCACTGCTCTTCATCCTCTCGGGGGTCTGTGATCGGCACTGCTCTTTATCCTCTTAGGGGTCCGTGATTCGCACTGTTCTTCATCCTCTCAGGGGACTGTGATCGGCACTGGTCTTCATCCTCTAAGGAGTCTGTGATCGGCACTGCTCTTCATCCTCTCAGGGCTCTGTGATCGGCACTGCTCTTCATCCTCTCAGGGGTCTGTGATCAGCACTGCTGTTCATCTTCTCAGGGGTCTGTGATCGGCACTACTCTTCATCCTTCCAGGGGTCTGTGATCAGCACTGCTCTTCAACCTTTGAGGGTTCTTTGATCTGCACTGCTCTTCATCCTATCAGGGGTCTGTGATCGGCACTGCTCTTCATCCTCTCAGGGGTCTGTGATCGGCACTACTCTTCATCCTTCCAGGGGTCTGTGATCGGCACTGCTCTTCAACCTTTGAGGGTTCTTTGATCTGCACTGCTCTTCATCCTATCAGGGGTCTGTGATCGGCACAGCTCTTCATCCTCTCAGGGCTCTGTGATCGGCACTGCTCTTCATCCTCTCAGGGGTCTGTGATCGGCACTACTCTTCATCCTTCCAGGGGTCTGTGATCGGCACTACTCTTCATCCTCTGAGGGGTCTGTGATCTGCACTGCTGTTCATCCTCTCAGGGGTCTGTGATGCGCATTGCTCTTCATCCTCTTAGGGGTCTGTGATCTACACTGCTCTTCATCCTCTCAGGGATCTGTGGTCAGTACTGCTCTTCATCCTCTGAGGGGTCTGTAATCAGCACTGCTCTTCATCCTCTCAGGGGTCTGTGATCGGCATTGCTCTTCATCCTTTCAGAGGTCTGTGATCAGCACTGCTCTTCATCCTCTCAGGGGTCTGTGATCCGCACTGCTCTTCATCCTCTCAGGGGTCTGTGATGCGCATTGCTCTTCATCCACTTAGGGGTCTGTGATCTGCACTGCTCTTCATCCTCTCAGTGATCTGTGGTCAGTACTGCTCTTCATCCTCTGAGGGGTCTGTGATCGGCACTGCTCTTCATCCTCTCAGGGGTCTGTGATCGGCATTGCTCTTCATCCTTTCAGAGGTCTGTGATCTGCACTGCTCTTCATCTTCTCAGGGGTCTGTGACCGGCACTGCTCTTCATCCTCTCAGGGATCAGTGATCGGCACTGCTCTTCATCCTCTCAGGGATCTGTAATCGGCACTGCTCTTCATCTTCTCAGGGGTCTGTGATCCGCACTGCTCTTCATCGTCTCAGGGGTCTGTGATCAGCATTGCTCTTCATCCTTCCAGGGGTCTGTGATCGGCACTGCTCTTCATCCTTTCAGGGGTCAGTGATCAGCACTGCTCTTCATCCTCTCAGGGCTTTGTGACTGGCAATGCTCTTCATCCTCTCAGGGGTCTGTGACCGGCAATGCTCTTCATCCTCTCAGGGGTCTGTGATCCGCACTGCTCTTCATCTTCTCAGGGGTCTGTGATCGGCACTGCTCTTCATCCATTCAGGGGTCAGTGATCGGCACTGCTCTTCTTTCTCTCAGGGGTCTGTGATCAGTAGTGCTCTTCAACCTCTCAGGGTTCATTGATCTGCACGGCTCTTCATCCTCTCAAGGATCTGTGATTGGCACTGCTCTTCATCCTCTCAGGGGTCTGTGATCCGCACTGGGGAAGAGCCATTACAACGCGGTTTTTACCACGCGCAGCTTTTACATCGCATGCGCTACAACGCATGCGATGTTACAACGCAATGCCATTACAACGCAAGTCTTCACATCAACTTGCGCTAGATGGTGTGCTAACATTACAAATAGTGTAGTTTACTATCCCAACACCTTCCCTACTGTTACGTGGACTGGAGTTGGAATAGTAAATTACACTTTTCTAATGTTAGCATGCCATCTAGTGCAAGTCGATGTAAAGACTTGCGTTGTAATGGCATAGCGTTGTAACATCGCATGCGTTGTAACGCATGCGATGTAACTGCACGCGTTGTAATGACACGCGTTGTAATGTCATACATCCATCCGCACTGCTCTTCATCCTCTCAGGGATCTGTGATCCGCACTGCTCTTCATCCTTTAAGGGGTCTGTGATCGGCACTGCTCTTCATCCTCTCAGGGGTCTGTGATCGGCATTGCTCTTCATCCTCTCAGGGCTCTGTGATCGGCACTGCTGTTCATCCTCTCAGGGGTCTGTGATCGGCACTGCTCTTCATTCTCTCAGGGGTCTGTGATCGGCACTGCTCTTCATCCTTTCAGGGGTCTGCTCTTCATCCTCTCAGGGGTCTGTGATCGGCACTGCTCTTCATCCTCTCAGGGGTGTGTGACTGGCACTGATGAAGCGTAGGTCACCAGCTCAGGTTACACACACACATACCTAATACTCACCTGGGCACATAACATTCACACAGATAAGCTTGTAAACCCCGCTGACATCAATTTTGAGGTTTACCTGTAATTTGATATTCACCTTTACCAAGTCTTACCAACTTGATCTCCTTAATAATTCCTTTAATCAATTAATCAGGTTGCTGACATAGTTTAAGGTAGATAACGACATTTAACTTTAAACTTGAAATAACCACAAACTCAAAAGTTTAAAGTCTTTATCTAAATCAATAATTTTGTGAGTCAGAATCAATTACAGTTTAAACACATTCTTCCAAGAGGCAAATTAAAGTCAAATATAGCAAAGTCATAGTAATGATCAATGAAAACGGTACCTGTAAAAAGGAAAAAGAGAGAGCAGAATTATATTTAACTAAGTGATGGATGAACCCAACTCCTTGAAGATGGGCCAGATAGAATCTCCCAAGACGGGATATAGATGGAGGATCGGGCATATTTAGCTCTGAGAAGGTGACCTCTTCTTAAGTGCAATGCCAGCGTCACACCGCTCTCTGGCACTACTCTCCTCGGGTGTCCCTCTTCCGAAATCCCCTTCTAGCTGATTAGATTATCGATCAGTATCTCATTTTCTCAAGCAGAGTTTCCTGCAGCAGCAAGGTCTGAGACAGAATCTGTAGCAGCATACGTGTTGGGTCAGTGACGAGTCGGAATGGCGGATCTGACAAGTCTTACAATAGTCTCTGGCTAACTTACCTCAATTATACTATTCTGTATTCGTGTACCACCCCAAAAGTTTCAATATTTGTGTTTCCATTATTCGGATTGGTCAGGGCGAGGAGGTGAATTCATCACACCATACTTAAAGTAATATTTTCTGTTTGGGCAATTGTTCTATGTTTCCGCCCCTTAATTTACTTTCCCAAAGCTTTATTCCCAACCGTATTTCACATTATGATCAATACAAGTTATACATTTTATTCAAAATTGTTGCTTGTCCTGGTCAATAGTTTTCTTTCCCAGGCGTCTTCGTCCAATGTGGCCTTGGCTGTAATTCAAGTGTGTCGTCATAGTTTCCGGCAAGTTTCTATGTGCATGCGTGGAGATCAGGTTGGGTAAAGATTTCAGTCACCCTCCGAGGCCCAAATATGAACTAATAATAAAGTCAGAAAAAGACACGTTAGAATGCGACACTAAATGATTTCACTGTATACCACTATTCTCTACTCTATCCCCATTTACTTATTTTAATCTTTTCACATTAGTGCTTAGTAGAACTTATAGGCTTTAGTTTAAGCGATAGCATGTGCAGTATCATGTGAGTTTCAAGCGGCCTTATTTAAAGCTATTGCACAGCTGCAAAGTTTTTGCCCCAAGCACAGAAGGCGTCATACTACAAAGGTGCAGTAGACACATGCGCAGTGAAGTTCCCGCGTTTTTGGTGGCCATTTTAAGACACTCGCGTTACTTGTTAGTAATACACATAGAAAAGCATCCCCTAGATACAGTATGTTTTATGTAATGCAATATTAGTATTTTACAAGAAGTGGTGGTTACGTGGTTACATATTATTTACGAGGATTGCATACAAGCAAGTTTCTTAAATACGAAACCTTGCTCCATCAATCCCCTCTCTGATGGCATTTAATGCCATCACTAATTTCTAATAAATCAGATGCCAACTTTAGCACATCTCGATTTCTTCTTCAACCCTTTCATTTCTTTCTTTCTCCTTTTTGCATTGTAATCCTCTCATTCTTTTGTAAAAGTCTCCTTTTAATTCCTCTAATTGTATTTCTTCAAGTTTTCTTTTCTTATCCCTTTCATTCATTTCGTATCTCCTTCTCCCTTTACAGCATCTGTACCAAAACATTATTGCTAATACTAATAGTGTTATTCCCATTATGAGCAGTATTATGTGACCTAGAATACCATTACCTATGTTGGAGAACCAACTACCTAAGTTAGAAATGCTATTTGTCAACTTCTTCCATACACTTTCAACTTCCAGTGGTTTCAACTTTTCTTCTGATTTCATAATATTTTTAATGTATCTTCCAATTTCAACACTTTTATCTGGAACATATGTGCAACAATGTTGCGTTTTCCATAATTTACAGACTCCACCTTCTTTTGCCAATAATATGTCAAGAGCAAGTCGATTTTGCATAACCATAGATCTGACCGCAACTAATTTGGTGTTGATCAGCAAGAATCCCACAGCAGTGTCAGTAGTCAACTACTGTAGACAACTGACAAATTTTCTGTGAATTGAGAAGAACTCCCACTCATGGTATCAATGCACCAAAAATGTCACCTACTGTCTCAGAAAAACTAGCTCTTTTTATATGTGTTAATCCATCTTTATCTTCATTGCTTCCAGTGATTCTTTTTACATGGTATACTTTAGGGAATACTATTCCAAAATAGCAACTCCCATACCAATGGTCTGGCATCCTAAAATAGGTTTTATTGCCACACACATAATAGATTCCAGGAAATACTGAATCTGTCCCTCCATTTAGTCCCCATCCCCCAATTACTAAGAAATTATGTTCACATTCACTGGAACCAATAAACATATTTGTGAGAAGTTGGCCTGGTATATGATGCTCACTAGTTAAAGTGATCACCTTGTACCATGCCAAGCAACCCTTATGGTGTGGTTGTAAGTCAACCTTTTCGGACTAGCTGCCCTAGTGGTAGAGTAGGCTAAGCAGTCTTTGAGGCTAAACTCGTGAAGCGTGTTAAGCCAGCTGTTTTACCAAATGCAACCCCCTTTTATACCAATGAAAGGACACCACACAGATATATATTCAAAATATATATGTATTTATTTCTCAAAGTAACCCCTAGTCTCTTTATGAGCACAGGAGCACAAATCGTCAAACAAGATTACAGTAGAATACACAGAAGTTGCACTTTATATGGATAGGCCCTGGTGGCCGCTCAAACCATATACTAAAATAGTGGTATAAGTACCACGAACAGAAAAGGGAAAAGGCCTAGGGCCTCTAGAATCGCTGGGCCTACAAGGATCTAACTTCAGTTAGTGACCAGGAGGTCCACGGGTGGCGTGTGCAGAGTAAATAGTCACACGCGTGCTCCCATAGGGTTTCAATGGGTGCGTAAAAAGTACAAAGTTACTGCAAAAAGGATCTTCCGGATGGACTATGACCTTAAGATTGGAAACACAGACACTAGAGATGTTACTCTACACTTGGGCACTGGAGCGCCAGCTTTACCTCACCCACAGGAAGCGGGTGCATAGGTGTCGAAGTGCGTCGGGTTTCTTCTATCGGGTCAATGGAGCCTGTGGACAAAGATGCTGCAGGCGGTCGGTCCGGAAGGGATGCGGTGGATCCAAGAGTGGATCCGAGTTGTAGAAGACCTGTAAGCAGAGGGGACAGTGTTCACAGTCACTAGCCAGTGACCAGCGTGGCACCAGGTGGGTACCAGGCGATGTCGGGTGCAAACAGAAAGAAAGGTGTAGCTTGTCTCTACAGCCACGTGGTCCCTGGAGGTCGACGATGTCCAGGAGTCGGTTCACGAGCTGTCCCACGCAGGCTCTCGCTGTCGGCGGTGTCGGCGACTTGATCGAAGCAAACAAGCCTTGGCAAAAGCAATTGTTGTGGAGAACAAGATAAGCTGATGGTTCTGACCAGCAAGGTCAGAGGGATTGCTCCTTTGGAGGGGAGCAAGGGCCAGTCTGGAGCAACCAGACCAGCGGTGTAGTTCTTGAAGTTCGTCGCCAAGATGGCTACTAGCCAGCGGGCCAGCAACCGGTTAGGCGCGTAGAGTGGCAAAATGCAGAAGGGCCCCACGCAGATCGTGGAGATGCTGGAGGGCTCACCTTTGGTGCAGATGCTGCTCGAGGGTTGGGCTTCTCAGATCCCAAAGCACAACTTGGAGGGAGCCTCGGTTGTTGCACTTGCAGCTTGTCGTGGTCGTTTCAAGGTGGCTGGCTCCACGTGTCTCGTTGCCTCCACGGGTCTCCTCTTTTCAGGGACTGTGGATCGGGCGGTGAGAGGTCTGGAGGTCCAGGTCTTGTCAGTCTCTGGGCTCGGGCTCCGGCGGGAGGCGGCGGCAAAGCAGACGTTGATTCGCTGGATGGTGCTTGCGTTAGCAAGGTAGTCACTCCCTGACCACAGGGGAGATTTCCTTCAGTCTTCTGTGCAGCAGAATGTCGAAGTTCCCGTCTTCTTCTTAGTTTCAAGTTGATTCCAGGATGTCTGAAGTCTTAGGACACAGCTCCTACCTTTAAGCGGATTCTAGGGGCCGGACTACCTGCTAGGTCCCTCCCTAAGGGTGGGACCACGAAGGGGGGTGGTTACACCCCCAATCCTTTGTCCAGCTCGCCCCAGGTCCAGGGCTAGTGTGCCCCAGGACCGGTTTGAACTGGCATATGCACCGAGGCTCCTTGTGAGCCACAGGCATGTCTGGTTTCTTTCAAGCCCTACCTGACCAATACACAAAATCCTGTCTGGGGTGGTGCACGCACCTCCCCTGGCAGGAAACCCTTTGTCCACACCTCCCAAGCTGGAAGGACTCCCAGCAGCAGGAGGGCAGACTTGTGTCTGTGGTGGCAGCATCCATTTTGTGGAGCTGAGGCTATGTCTGATTTTACCCGGGTTTCAGGTACTGTACATGTCGTGTCCCTCTAGAAGGGTGGAATGCTAACCCCGTCGCCAGAATTGGCGAGGGGTTAGTATTCCAATTCGTATGACACCTTACTCGACATGTTTTCATAAAGCCAAACCAAAGATAGCATTTAACCGCGAGGTTCATAATGCACTTAAGAGTATATGGTATGACGATATCTGGAAACAGTAGAAGGAAGTTGTTCCGACCACTGCAAACAGGCTCAGCTCATGCCAGAGCACCATCTCACATGGAACCAAGCACTCTGCCTTCAGGATTGTTAAGGCCTGCCATAGGAGTGACTTATAGGTTACCAGGTGTCCCATTTAAGGTTAGGTATAGGTATACTACACCTAAGTAAGAGGTGGTTACACCAACCTACCCCAGCTGAGTGATCAGCCAGTTGTGTCAAATTTGTTAGGCCAAGCCTGGGGTGGCATAATACATGCTTCAGCCCCTGGCAGGCCTTAGATACACCAATGCCCTGGGTACCTAGTGTACACTGGTACAGGGGCTCACAGGGTGATCCACTTCCAATTGGTTATGCACCTAGGGTGCATAGTGTAATTTTAGTAGAGAGAACAGCAGGCTAGGGGTCTGATTGGCAGGCCCACAGCCTCAATATGTGAAAAACCAGTGAAGCAAAAAGCAAAAATTTGGGGTGACCATAGGATAGCAGACCCTACTCTCCTACACAACCCCGCCCAAACGCAGGGACATTAAACTAGCCTTGACCAGTCTCGTCTTCATGTCCTAAGTGGAAGTACCTGGAGAGACCATCTGCATTCCCATGGTCAGTACCTGGCCGGTGCTCCACTGCAAAGTCTATCCCCTGTAGGGAAATGGACCACCTAAGCAGTTTGGGGTTTTCACCCTTCATCTGATTTAGCCACAAGAGGGGCTTATGGTCGGTCTGAATCTTGAAGTGAGTGCCAAACAAGTATGGCCTCAGCTTCTTCAGGGCCCACACCACAGCAAAGGCCTCCCTCTCAATAGCTGACCAATTCTTCTCTCTGGGGGTCAACCTTCTGCTAATAAAAGCAATGGGTTGGTCTTGACCATCTACATTAAGTTGTGACAGCACACTTCCCACACCCAACTCAGAAGCATCTGTTTGGACAATAAACTCTTTGGAGTAGTCAGGACTTTTCAGGATAGGTGCAGAGCACATGGCCTCCTTCAGGTCATCAAATGCCTTTTGACAGCTTACTGTCCACTGAACCTTTTTGGGCATCTTCTGGGATGTCAGATCATTAAGAGGAGTCACAATGGACCCATAGTTCTTAACAAACTTCCTGTAGTACCCAGTCAAGCCCAAGAAAGCTCGAACTTGAGTCTGGGTGGTTGGGGGAGACCAGTCCTTGATGGATTGTATCTTACTCTCCAGTGGTTGAACTTGGCCTCCACCTACAAGGTGGCCCAAATACACAACCTTACTCTGCCCTATCTGGCACTTAGTGGCCTTGATAGTGAGGCCTGCCCTTTGCAGAGCCTCAAGAGCCTTCTTCAGGTGGATCAGGTGATCCTCCCAGGTGGAGCTAAAGACAGCAATGTCATCAAGATATGCTGTGCAAAAGTCATCCAACCCAGTAAGGACTTGATTCACCAACCTTTGGAAGGTGGCAGGTGCATTCTTCAGACCAAAGGGCATCACCACAAATTGGTAGTGCCCACCTGGGGTTGAGAATGCTGTTTTGGCCTTAGACTCCTCAGCTAATCTGATTTGCCAATAGCCAGCTGTCAAGTCAAATGTGCTCAAAAACTTAGCAGAAGCTAGTTTGTCTATGAGCTCATCTGCCCTTGGAATAGGGTGTGCATCTGTCCTGGTGACAGCATTGAGACCCCTGTAGTCCACACAGAAACTCATCTCTCTCTTGCCATCTTTGGTGTGAGGTTTGGGGACCAGAACCACTGGGCTAGCCCAGGGGCTCTCTGAGGGTTCAATGACACCTAATTCCAGCATTTTATGTACCTCAGCCTTTATACAGTCCCTGACGTGGTCAGGTTGTCTGTAAAGCTTGTTCTTTACAGGCAGACTGTCACCAGTGTCCACCACATGGGTACACCAGTCAGTTTGGCTAGGTATTAGGGAAAACAGATGTTGAAATGATTGTAGAACTTGTCTACATTTAGTCTGCTGATGGGCAGTGAGGTTGCCTCCAAGGGTCACTCCTTCAACTGAGCCATCTTCAGGGTTCTGAGACAACAGGTCTGGGAGAGGGTCACTCTCTTCCTCCTGTCCCTCATCTGTAGCCATGAGCAAGCCCATGTCTGCCCTGTCAACATATGCTTTTAACCTGTTAACATGGAGTACCCTGTGGGGACTCCTGGGAGTTA
Organism: Triturus cristatus; assembly: GCF_964204655.1. Taxonomy (NCBI): domain Eukaryota; kingdom Metazoa; phylum Chordata; class Amphibia; order Caudata; family Salamandridae; genus Triturus; species Triturus cristatus. The sequence continues at coordinate 747,297,000 of NC_140579.1, forward strand.
CTAGGTCCACCAAGTAGGTAACCTCTCCCTTCTTTTCCAAGATTGTATGGGGTCCAGACCATTTGTCTTGGAGTGCTGCTGGGGCCACTGGCTCCAACACCCATACCTTCTGTCCTGGCTGAAACTCAACCAAGACAGCCTTTTGGTCATGCCAAGCTTTCTGTAAGGCCTGGCTTGCCTCAAGGTTTTTGGATGCCTTCTCCATATACTCAGCCATCCTGGAGCGGAGACCAAGTACATAGTCCACTATGTCTTGTTTAGGCTTTTTGAGAGGTAACTCCCATCCTTCCTTCACTAAACACAGTGGGCCTCTTACAGGGTGCCCAAACAACAATTCAAAGGGGCTGTAGCCAACCCCCTTTTGTGGGACCTCTCTGTAAGCAAACAGAAGGCAGGGTAGAAGGATGTCCCATCTTCGCCTAAGCTTTTCAGGTAATCCTTTGATCATACCCTTTAGGGTCTTGTTGAATCTCTCAACAAGCCCATTGCATTGTAGGTGATAAGGGGTGGTGAACTTGTAGTTGACACCACATTCCTTCCACATAGCTGTCAAGTATCCTGACATGAAGTTGGTACCTCTGTCAGAAACTACCTCCTTAGGAAACCCCACTCTGGAGAATACTCCCAGCAGAGCCCTGGCCACAACAGGTGCTGTAGTGGTCCTAAGGGGAATTGCCCCTGGATACCTGGTGGCATGATCCACTACCACCAGTATAAATCTGTGCCCAGATGCAGTGGGAGGATCCATGGGACCCACTATGTCTATTCCCACTCTTTCAAAGGGGACCCCCACCACAGGTAGTGGTATTAGGGGGGCCTTTGTTGTGCCACCTGATTTGCCACTGGCTTGGCAGGTCACACAGGAGCGACAAAACTCCTTTGTATCTTCATTCATGTGAGGCCAGTGAAAGTGAGGGACAAGCCTGTCCCAAGTCTTGTTCTGGCCTAAGTGTCCTGCTAAAGGAATATCATGGGCCAAGGTAAGAAGGAAGCCCCTAAATTGCAGAGGTATAACCAACCTCCTGGTGGCACCAGGCTTGGGGTCTCTAGCCTCTGAATAAAGGAGCCCTTCATCCCAATACACTTTACGGGTACCTTGAGCATTCCCAGCAGCCTCAGCAGCAGCCAGCTGTCTGAGGGGTTCAAGAGAGGGACAGGATAACTGAGCCTGCCTCAAGTCAGCCCTTGAAGGTCCCCCTGTCTCCAGAAACTCAACCTGATCAGGTTCAAGCTCTTCAGGGTCAGTTCCTTCAGGGTCCTCTAGATCAGCTTCCTGGGAAGGTTGATCATCACTCTGAGGCAGGGGGGAAGGCACAGCCTTGACCCTCCTGTTCTTCTTCTTGGTAGGTGCTTGGTCCATTGTTCCAGGATCCAAGACCTGAGGTTCAGTGAGGCACTTTTTGGCCTGTGACCTGGTCACAGCAAGGACATGTGATGATATACCTAACATCTCTGCATGAGTCCTGTACTCCACTTCTGACCATAGAGAACTCTCTAGGTCATTGCCCAACAAACATTCTACTGGGAGGTCTGCACTAACCACAACCCTTTTGAGGCCAGTTACCCCTCCCCATGAGAAGTTAACAACTGCCACACTATGTGAAGTAGTGGCATTGCTGGCATTGGTCACCAGGTAATTCTCACCTGGTATGTACTGTCCAGGGTCCACAAAGCCTGGTGTCACCATAGTGACACTGGCACATGTGTCCCTGTAGGCTTGAGCCACTTTTTCATTAATTAAAGGAGTCTGTCTGTACTTGCCCAGGTTACTGGGGCTCACAGTCAGGGACAAATCAATGTCCCCATCACAGATCAAGACTGCCTGTGTCAGGGTTCTGTCTAAGTCAGAATCTCCTTCAGTTCCCACAGTGATTCCCACTACACCCTTTGTCTGGGGACCAACACTGCTAACAGTAGTACTGGGAGCAGGTGCCTTAGGGGCAACAGTGTTGGGGGCTCCACCCTTCTTACAATCACTAGTCCAGTGAGTTGTATTCTTGCAATGATTGCACCAGGGTTTCTTTTGACCTTCTTTCTTCTTTCCCTTGGATTGTTGTTGGGACCCACCCTCCTTAGCAGTAGTTTGGGGCCCTGTTGAAGACTTCTGGTCTTTAGATTTCTGATCTCCACCCTTTTGGTCTGTTTTCTTCTGATCACCCCCTTGGCCCTGGTTCTGGTTCTTTTGCTTAACCCTGGTTCTGACCCATTTGTCTGCCTTCTTTCCCAATTCTTGGGGAGAGGTCAGATCAGAGTCAACCAAGTGTTGATGCAGTTGCTGGTTTTGACAGTTATTTAAAATCTGTTCTCTCATCATCAAATTGTACAATCCTGTATAATCAGATACCTTACTTCCCAGCAACCAACCCTCCAAAGCCTTAGTGGCACATTCAATGTATTCAGACCAGTCCTGAGTCTGTGTCTTCTGGGTGTCTCTGAACATTAACCTGTACTGTTCAGTGGTTAAGCCTAACCCATCAACTAGGACACTCTTCAGGGCTCTGTGATTTCTGACATCCTCCTCCCTAACAGTGAGGAGTCTGTCTCTGCCTCTTCCTTCAAAGGAGAGCCAGAGGATTGCTGCCCACTGGTCTTCAGGAACCTGCTGCACTTTGCAGGCTCTCTCAAGAGCAGTCATCCATTTGTGGATGTCATCCCCACTTTTGTAGGGGGGCACAACCTTAGACAGGTTCCTATTATCAAAGACCCTATCTTTGTCCTTAGGGACAATGCTGCCACCAGTGGGTATAGACCCACTCTCTCTAGGTTGCCTAGCCTTGTTCAGTTTCTCTTCCATCATGGCTACCTCTAGCTCCTGCTTCCTGATCCTCAGCTGGGCTTCCTGCATTCTGGCCTCATGCTCCCTCCTCTGAGGGGTGGTCATCCTTCTCCTGGAGTGACCTTGAGAGCCTCTAGAGGCATGAGAAGCATTAGATTCACCTAAGTGATTCCTTTGCCTCCCAGACCCCTGGTTAAGTCCACTGGGGAGATCCAATGGGATGATCCCATTGTCAGTCCCCAATAGCCTTAGTTTAGCTGGGCCAAGTATAACACTTGGCACTGGGCTAGTTCTCCCTTCATCCTCACTACTTTCTGTATCCTCCCCACTTTCCTCCTCTGTAGTATGATTCTCATCTAATGGCTATTGGAAAGGGGTACTTCAGTAGCATCTTCAGAAGGGGGGCCTCCTGTTCCTGACCCTAAGGGGCCTAACTGGGAGGCTTTCCTGAGAGCTTTCTGATCTTCATCAGCCTGTAAAAGCTCCCTGAGTTCAGCAGAAGTAGGATTCTTGGGCTGTTTAAGGCCCCTGATATTTGTCAACTGCCTGAGCTCATTTTGATTAAGGGTAGCAAAGATGGATGGTGCCCTCTGGGGGTCACTCTCAACAGAGATGGGTACAGTGGACCCCTCTGCCCCAGCCATTGCTCTTAAGTGTGGGTGGATGTGTTGCAATCTACCTACACTTGGGTTTACCTACTAAACCTATCTAGTAGTTGTAGTCAGGGTGTGCTACTCCCTTTGCTCTACAACAACTAAGTTCAGTAGAACTTATGTATATCTAATCTTGTTTTATATGTACCTATAGGTACCTATGTGATCTTTCAATTGGTAACCAAGAGATTACAATGGTAAAACACAGCAAGCTCAAATCCAACCGCTGCTCACCAATGTGAGAAGTTGGCCTGGTATATGATGCTCACTAGTTAAAGTGATCACCTTGTACCATGCCAAGCAACCCTTATGGTGTGGTTGTAAGTCAACCTTTTCGGACTAGCTGCCCTAGTGGTAGCGTAGGCTAAGCAGTCTTTGAGGCTAAACTCGTGAAGCGTGTTAAGCCAGCTGTTTTACCAAATGCAACCCCCTTTTATACCAATGAAAGGACACCACACAGATATATATTCAAAATATATATGTATTTATTTCTCAAAGTAACCCCTAGTCTCTTTATGAGCACAGGAGCACAAATCGTCAAACAAGATTACAGTAGAATACACAGAAGTTGCACTTTATATGGATAGGCCCTGGTGGCCGCTCAAACCATATACTAAAATAGTGGTATAAGTACCACGAACAGAAAAGGGAAAAGGCCTAGGGCCTCTAGAATCGCTGGGCCTACAAGGATCTAACTTCAGTTAGTGACCAGGAGGTCCACGGGTGGCGTGTGCAGAGTAAATAGTCACACGCGTGCTCCCATAGGGTTTCAATGGGTGCGTAAAAAGTACAAAGTTACTGCAAAAAGGATCTTCCGGATGGACTATGACCTTAAGATTGGAAACACAGACACTAGAGATGTTACTCTACACTTGGGCACCGGAGTGCCAGCTTTACCTCACCCACAGGAAGCGGGTGCATAGGTGTCGAAGTGCGTCGGGTTTCTTCTATCGGGTCAATGGAGCCTGTGGACAAAGATGCTGCAGGCGGTCGGTCCGGAAGGGATGCGGTGGATCCAAGAGTGGATCGGAGTTGTAGAAGACCTGTAAGCAGAGGGGACAGTGTTCACAGTCACTAGCCAGTGACCAGCGTGGCACCAGGTGGGTACCAGGCGATGTCGGGTGCAAACAGGAAGAAAGGTGTAGCTTGTCTCTACAGCCACGTGGTCCCTGGAGGTCGACGACGTCCAGGAGTCGGTTCACGAGCTGTCCCACGCAGGCTCTCGCTGTCGGCGGTATCGGCGACTTGATCAAAGCAAACAAGCCTTGGCAAAAGCAATTGTTGTGGAGAACAAGATAAGCTGATGGTTCTGACCAGCAAGGTCAGAGGGATTGCTCCTTTGGAGGGGAGCAAGGGCCAGTCTGGAGCAACCAGACCAGCGGTGTAGTTCTTGAAGTTCGTCGCCAAGATGGCTACGAGCCAGCGGGCCAGCAACCGGTTAGGCGCGTCGAGTGGCAAAATGCAGAAGGGCCCCATGCAGATCATGGAGATGCTGGAGGGCTCACCTTTGGTGCAGATGCTGCTCGAGGGTTGGGCTTCTCAGATCCCAAAGCACAACTTGGAGGGAGCCTCGGTTGTTGCACTTGCAGCTTGTCGTGGTCGTTTCAAGGTGGCTGGCTCCACGTGTCTCGTTGCCTCCACGGGTCTCCTCTTTTCAGGGACTGTGGATCGGGCGGTAAGAGGTCTGGAGGTTCAGGTCTTGTCAGTCTCTGGGCTCGGGCTCCGGCGGGAGGCGGCGGCAAAGCAGACGTTGATTCGCTGGATGGTGCTTGCGTTAGCAAGGTGGTCACTCCCTGACCACAGGGGAGATTTCCTTCAGTCTTCTGTGCAGCAGAATGTCGAAGTTCCCGTCTTCTTCTTAGTTTCAAGTTGATTCCAGGATGTCTGAAGTCTTAGGACACAGCTCCTACCTTTAAGAGGATTCTAGGGGCCGGACTACCTGCTAGGTCCCTCCCTAAGGGTGGGACCAGGAAGGGGGGTGGTTACACCCCCAATCCTTTGTCCAGCTCGCCCCAGGTCCAGGGCTGGTGTGCCCCAGGACCGGTTTGAACTGGCATATGCACCGAGGCTCATTGTGAGCCACAGGCATGTCTGGTTTCTTTCAAGCCCTACCTGACCAATACACAAAATCCTGTCTGGGGTGGTGCACGCACCTCCCCTGGCAGGAAACCCTTTGTCCACACCTCCCAAGCTGGAAGGACTCCCAGCAGCAGGAGGGCAGACTTGTGTCTGTGGTGGCAGCATCCATTTTGTGGAGCTGAGGCTATGTCTGATTTTACCCGGGTTTCAGGTACTGTGCATGTCGTGTCCCTCTAGAAGGGTGGAATGCTAACCCCGTCGCCAGAATTGGCGAGGGGTTAGTATTCCAATTCGTATGACACCTTACTCGACATGTTTTGATAAAGCCAAACCAAAGATAGCATTTAACCACGAGGTTCATAATGCACTTAAGAGTATATGGTATGATGATATCTGGAAACAGTAGAAGGAAGTTGTTCCGACCACTGCAGACAGGCTCAGCTCATGCCAGAGCACCATCTCACATGGAACCAAGCACTCTGCCTTCAGGATTGTTAAGGCCTGCCATAGGAGTGACTTATAGGTTACCAGGTGTCCCATTTAAGGTTAGGTATAGGTATACTACACCTAAGTAAGAGGTGGTTACACCATCTTACCCCAGCTGAGTGATCAGCCAGTTGTGTCAAATTTGTTAGGCCAAGCCTGGGGTGGCATAATACATGCTTCAGCCCCTGGCAGGCCTTAGATACACCAATGCCCTGGGTACCTAGTGTACACTGGTACAGGGGCTCACAGGGTGATCCACTTCCAATTGGTTATGCACCTAGGGTGCATAGTGTAATTTTAGTAGAGAGAACAGCAGGCTGGGGGTCTGATTGGCAGGCCCACAGCCTCAATATGTCAAAAACCAGTGAAGCAAAAAGCAAAATATTGGGGTGACCATAGGATAGCAGAGCCTACTCTCCTACAATATTGTTATATTCAGTCTTTAACCTATGGAGACAGATTTTCCCTTTATTTTCAAAGTCCAAAGACATAGCAGCATGAGTCTTGCCATTTGCATAATGCTCTTCCTCCTTAGCCCATTTAGGTATCTGAAGTGTAGGTTCAGAAGCTCTTCTTTGAAAATCCTGTCTCCTTGTTTCAACTAAATTCAAAAATATTTTCTCTTCTTCATGCAATTTGCAAGTTAAATTGTGCTTATGTGCTTTAACTATATCTATTGCTTTCATTGTTAGAAAATATTCACCCATAAATTATGAGTCTCTCGTACTAAGCACAGAGTTCATGCTCTTCCGCATAGGAACCTCGGAAAAGATCACATCTACATTAGAATAATAATACTGCAATTTCCCTAGTCTATCAAATAAGCTTGCTAAAACACGAAATCCCATGTCAATGGTAAATGATGATATATTACTCCTTCCGCTACAGATGCGGGTGATTTCATACACACATAGCAATCACTAACCTCCATGGTCTCTACATATTGTACTAACAGGTTTGTAAAAACATTCAAGTCTGTATCCTTTTTATTCACAGTGTGATGCAAATCAAACTCATCTGGTGCTTCTAATTCTACATTGTCTCCTTTGATAGTATCTACCCTTTCATGTTTATTAGTGCTATTTTGTACATTTGTAACCATCAAATAAGGAATGGCCATGGTTAGTACTAACCATATTATGAGTACTAAAAATATACTACATATACATATTCTACAACCTTTCTTTACACAATTCAGTTGTCTAGCAGCTCTATTGTCAGCCATTTATCAAATGGGATAAGAAGATTTCTCTTCTTTACCTTAGTATTTTAACTTTGTGACAGAATATAAAGGGGAAAATTATTTTCAAGTTGGTCTCATTTTTTCATCAATTTGCTCTGCATTTAAGCTTTCTTCATCTTCACCAATTATTTCTAAATTCTCGAAATCTTTAAGAATAATGTACTTCCATTCAGGACCTTTGAATTTATTATTTACTAATTTCAATCTTGGACTTCTTCGTTTTGGTATTTCAGTTGATGGTCCAGATCGACTGGATACTTCGTCTACTCAGATCGACTGGATACTTCGTCTACTTGCTCTGGTTCTTCTGTTATGGGTTTAAACCAGTATTTCACTCTTTTGATAACACTAGGCCAATTATCGCCTCTTCTGATTCTTTTAGCTTGTACTGCGCTTACACTTTCTTCAAGTGTTCTTTTATTTTCACTAAGTTGTGGCACAACTTGATTATTTTTGTTTTCCAAATTCCTCTCTATCTGACCTTGTCCAGGGCTTATTATTTTAATGTCATCTGCCTGGATGCGTTCTTCCCTAATCTGACCCTGTTCAGGTTCATTTTTGATTGGCTTTTCTTCTTCTTTTACCTGAACTTGTTTGATTTTTCATGTCTGGTCCTGCTCAGGTCTTTGTTTCTTGATTTTCTTCTGCCTGAACGTGTTCTCTAAGACCTATCTGTCCCTCCTCAGACTCTGGGGCTGTGACTTCGACTTCGTCTGTCTTAGTAAATTTCTCTTTCCTTATCTGGTCCTGCTCAGGTTCCCTAACAATCGTGTTTTCTCTTACCTGAGCGCGTTCTTCTGTTCCTACCTGGTCCTCACTCTTTTCCTGACTAACTAATCTAGTTTGGCTCCTTGTTCTTACAATTTCTTCATCTCAACTATTGGGATCCAATCATCCTGACTGGTGCTTGGTTGTTCTTGGTCAGCTATTTGAGGATTTATTATTCGGGATCCTTCAGCTGCACAATCTTCAGCTCCTTCACCTGCTTGAGTAGGTTGAGGTTCTTCCTCGTCAAGTGCTGGTACTCTTAGTATGGCTTGCATGAATCCAATTAGGCAAACCTGCACATTTTACTGCTGTTGTTGTAACCAATATAACCTGATGTGGTTTATCCCACCTTGGTGCTAGGCACAATTCTCAAGTGTGATTCTTCCCTACAACCCAGTCACCGGGATTCAGATCATGCGCTTGGTTCAGCTGCCTGGGGACTGCGTCTTCTCCAACCTGGTGATATATGGAACGCACTTAGTCAGCCAACTCTTTGCAATACTCCAGTACCAAATCATCAGTTATATTTAACAGCTTGTGTCCTGGTATACATGCCTGCCTCATTGCTCTTCCCATGATTATTTCATGGGGACTCAATCCGGTATTCTTGTCTGGAATACTTCTAAGTCCCATCAGAACAAGAGGTAAAGCATCAGGCCAGTCCAGTGGAGTGGATGCACACACCTTTCCCAGCCTTGACTTAATTGTGCCATTCAATTGCTCTACCACTCCAGATGCCTCTGGGCGGTATGCGCAGTGCAGCTTTTTTTCAATTTTAAATGCTTCACAAATTAATCGAATTATTTCATTATTAAAATGAGACCCTCGGTCTGATTCAATAGTTACTGGAAAACCGAAACATGGTATAAGCTCTCTTAATAGGCGTTTGGCCACTGACAAGATGTCATTTATTCTGGTGGGGTATGCCTCCACCCACTTTGAAAATAAACAAACGATGACATGTACATATTTCAATCCTCGACAAACAGGCAACTGAATGAAATCAATTTGAAGTCTTAAAAAAGGACCTTCAGCATTGCCAATTTTTCCCGTACAGACTATTGTTTTTCTGCTGGGATTCATTTGTTGGCATGTCAAGCATCTTTGGCAAAGACTCTCTGCAATGTTCTTGAACCTTGGATTTAAACAATCTCGTCTGAAGAGTCTAATCATTGGATCTCTGCCTATGTGGGTGTCTCCATGATACATCCTAGCAATGGGTGCAAACATACAGTCTAGCAATAAAGGTCTGTCATCTAAGTAAACCAATACACCATCTTCTGCCCTTCTCTGACAACCAATCTTCTCCCACTCTTCTCTTTCCTTTGCCTCTGCTTCATCTTGGAGTTCTCTTACTTCTCTCCATGTTTGTAATCCTGACAACAGCATAAGTTGGCAGCTGATTCCACAATTTTCAACTTTCCTGTTTACTGCCATTTGAAATTTTGTGCAGTGTTGGGCAACCTGGTCAGCATATCGATTACCTGCAGGCACACGGTCATTTCCTGACTTATGTGCGGCACATTTGACCACTGCCACTTCTTTTGGTAATTGTATTTGTGAGAAATTGGCCTGGCATATGCTGGTCACTAATTATAGTGGCCACCTTGCACCAGTCCAATTCGACTCTTATGGTAGATAGGTTTAAGACAACCTTTTAAAGAAAGCTATCCTAGTGGTAGCTGTGGAGAGCAGCCTTCAGGCTAAGTCTCAGAGGAATGTAAAGCAGCTTGTTTTACCTTATAATCTCTTGAATTACCAAATGAAAGGACACCACACAGGTATATATATCAAATATATATGTATTTATTTCTAGATACACTCTACTAATCTCTTTATGAGATTAGAAGTCAGGAACACATTCAAATATCAACGTTTCACAATAAGTTAAGCACAAATATGGCTGGGGCCCTAGGGGCGTACCAGACCATATACAAAAAAAGAGGTTTAGGAAAGTCGACTTGCAAGGGGTCAAGGCCTAGGGCCTGTAGAATCGCTGGGGCTTCACTAATCCACCCAAGGCAGGAAAGTAAAAGACCCATGGGAGACGCGTGCAGTGTGAGAACACAGCCGCGGGTTCCCTATTGATTTCAATGGAGCAAGTCGCGGTTGGATTTTTAAAGTTTTAGGGTACTTCGAGGAAGTCTACAAGCAAGCCACTTACAAGGTAAGTAATTCAAGGGCCAACACACACTAGGGCACCGGAGTGCATGAGTTACCTCACCCAGGGAAGCCGGGTGCATAGGTGTCTTTTGGTGTCGGGTCGCGTCGCTGTTTTCTATGGAAGCCAAAGAAGATTTGCTGCTTGCGAAGACTGGAGAAGAGTCCGGTGGAATCCAAGGCTGGATTCAAGATGAAGATGACCTGAAAGCAGAAGGGACAGTGTTCACAGTCACTTGCCAGTGACCCGGGGCTAGGAAGATGCATGCCCACAGAAGTCGGGTGATTTCAGGTGATCAAGGGTATTTTGACTCGTCCACCACGAGGACCAGGAGGCGTTGACGACGGCCAGGAGCTGGATTCGGAGTGTCACACAAAGTCTGCAGCTTACTGAGGTGTCGGCAACCAAATTGGAGCCAACAAGCCTTGGCGACAGCAAGTCTCGTGGAATTCAAGAAAAGTCAGCGGTGCAGACCATCAAGGTCTGAGGGACTCACCCAGCGAGGGTAAGTCAGGGCAGGCCTGGAGCAGACAGGGAAGCCCTTTGGTTTGATGAAAAAGTCTTCAGGGGACCCACAAGTCAGCCGGCAAGGGATCGCAAAGACGCCTCGTGAGGATTCGCTTCACAGGTCACTAGGGATGAGGTAGGCCTCTGATTTTCTAGAGAAATCCTGCTGGAGGCTCGGGCGGTACGTGGTCCAAAGCACAAGTTCGTAGAACGTCGTGAAGGGGTTGCACTTTACAATAGTGCACGGTTCCCAGGTATTGAAGTTCCTCGTCACTCGTGGGGTCCACTCGCCTCAGCTCTGCTGGGGACTCACAATGGCCGTCGAGAAGTCTGGAAATCCACTTCCGGGGCTGCAGGGACTTCGGACTCTAGCAGGAGCGGGAAAGTTTGCGACCGTTGATTCAAGTTTTTGGTGCATGCCAAGCAGGGGAGTCACTCCTTGACTCCAAGGGAGATTCTTCCGTCTTCCAAAGGTAGTGGAACGTCAAAGGGCCAGGATTCTTCTTGTAAAGCGTAGTCCAGGGATATCTAACTTGCAATGGCAAGGTGTACCTATCTTATAGTAAAAAGAAAGGGAGGGACTAGCTCTATGACCACTCCTCTAGGAGGGTCAGGCGGTGGGTGGTTACACCCACTTCCCTTTGTCCAGTTTCACGCCAGAGCAGGGGCTGGTAGCCCCTGAACCGGTTTGAACTGGCATATGCACAGAGGAGCCTACTGCTCCCCCAGTGCAGGACTTCAAAGCACTCTAGGAGTGCACCCACCCAGCTCCAATACACTAAATCCTGTCTGGAAGGTGGTGACACCTCCCTGTGACAGGATGCCTATTGTTGGGCCTCCTCCACTGCGAGTTTCAGTCAGCAGCAGGAGGGCAGCACAGTGTCTGTGCTGGTGGCATCCATTTTGTGATGCCAGGGCTTTCAGATTTCTACCGTGTTTCCACAGTGGGTACATTTTGTCCCCTCTAGCAGGGTGGGATCATACTCCAACACCAGTTACTGGTGTGGGGGTATGATTCCAAGTTGTTTGACACCAAACACAACATGTTTTGATGCAGTCATTCCAAAGTTAGCATTTACCGGGAGGTTATAATGCACTTAAGAGTATATGGTTTAACCACATCCACAAACAGCCACAGGGAATAGACCCTGCCAGCTGCAGAGGGACCCTGCTCAGGCAGAGGCACCCCCTCACATTGTAAACCAAGCACCCTGCCCTCAGGATTCATAGGGCCTGCTTTAGGGGTGACTGATAGGTTTATATGTGTGTGTATGGTGAGATATAGGAACCTATACCTCTGTGAGGAGTGATAACACTACCTCACCCAGGCTGCAGTAGCAGGCCTGAGGTGTCAGATTTAGTCTGCTTCCCAGGGGTGGCATAATACATGCTTCAGCCCCTGGTAGGCCTGTGAAGTACCTATGCCCTTGGTACCTAAGGTACCATATACTAGAGGCTCATAAGGCACCACAGTATCCAATCACTAGTGCATCTAATATGCACTCCAAGTCGTTTAGAGAGAACAGAGAGACTGGGGCCCTGATTAGCAGGGACCCAGCCAGACTATAGCCAGAAACCAGTGTAAACATCAGAAAAAAAGTGGGGGCAACATAACTGCAGATCCTACTCTCCTACAGTATTGCTTCAAGCAACTCTTTTACAAAATTTCAGTTTTTAATGGGAGACCCTGAAGAAGTCAGGAAGTCTCGCTGCATCCAAAGCTGGCCAAAGTCATACACAACCCCGTAAACATACTGACTACCAGTGTAAATGGTTATTTTACAATTTTTCCCATTTTTGCAAGCTTTAATTAAAACTATCAATTTGGCTACCTGTGCAGACTTGACTCCTGGTAAATAGGATGCTTTGACTATTCCAGCCAACGTACACACAGCATAGGCAGCACTCAAACCTCCATCCTCATGACGCATACATGAGCCATCTACAAAATACTCGTGCTCAGCATCTTTCATAGTCTCATCCTGTATGTCAGGACGGGGTTTAGTACTGAGTTCTGTTACATCAAGACATTCGTGTTCAGCTTCATCTTTCACTTCCTCAATGTATGGATCTGGCAACAAGGTAGCTGGGATTTCTGCTCCTAATATGATCCTTTCATATTTTGTCAATCTGCTCGGAGTGGGATACTGTAGGAGAGTAGGATCTGCACTTATGTTGCCCCCACTTTTTTCTGATGTTTACACTGGTTTCTGGCTATAGTCTGGCTGGGTCCCTGCTAATCAGGGCCCCAGCCTCTCTGTTCTCTCTAAACAACTTGGAGTGCATATTAGATGCACTAGTGATTGGATACTGTGGTACCTTATGAGCCCCTAGTATATGGTACCTTAAGTACCAAGGGTATAGGTACTTCACAGGCCTACCAGGGGCTGAAGCATGTATTATGCCACCCCTGGGAAGCAGACTAAATCTGACACCACAGGCCTGCTACTGCTGCCTGGGTGAGGTAGTGTTAGCACTCCTCACTGAGGTATAGGTTCCCTATATCTCAACTTACACACACATATAAACCTATCAGTCACCCCTAAGGCAGGGCCTATCAATCCTGAGGGCAGGGTGCTTGGTTTCCATGTGAGGGGGTGCCTCTGCCTGAGCAGGGCCCCTCTGCAGCTCTCAGAGTCCATTCTCTGTGGCTGTTTGTGGATGCGGTTAAACCATATACTCTTAAGTGCATTATAACCTACCGGTAAATGCTAACTTTGGGATGGCTGCATCAAAACATGTCGTGTTTGGTGTCAAACACCTTGGAATCATACCCCCACACCAGTAACTGGTGTGGGAGTATGATCCCACCCTTCTAGAGGGATAGACATGTACCCACTGTGGAAACACGGTAGAATCCTGAAAGAGCCCCGGCATCACAAAATGGATGCCACCAGCAGAGACACTGGGCTGCCCTCCTGCTGCTGACCGAAACTCGCAGTGGAGGAGGCCCAACAATCGGCATCCTGTCACAGGGAGGTGTAACCACCTTCCAGACAGGATTTAGTGTATTGGGGCTGGGTGGGTGCACTCCTAGAGTGCTTTGTAGTCCTGCACTGGGGGATCAGTAGGCTCCTCTGTGCATATGCCAGCTCAAGTCGGTTCAGGGGCTACCTGCCCCTGCTCTGGCATGAAACTGGACAAAGGGAAGTGGGTGTAACCACCCACTCCCCTGACCCTCCCATAGGAGTGGTCATAGAGCTAGTCCCTCCCGTTCTTTTAGTATAAGATAGGGAACCCTTGCCATTGCAAACTAGATATCCCTGGACGACGCTCTACAAGAAGAATCCTGGACCTTCGACATTCCACTACCTTTGGAAGACTGAAGAATCTCCCTTGGAGTCAAGGAGTGACTCCCCTGCTTGGCAGGCACCAAAACTTTGAATCAATGGTCGCAAACTTTCCCGCTCCCGCCGATGTCCGGAGTCCCTGCAGCCCCGGAAGTGGATTTCCTGACTTCTCGACGGCCATTGTGAGTCCCCAGCAAAACTGAGGCGAGTGGACCCCACGAGTGACGAGGAACAGCAATACCCAGGTACTGTGCACTATTGTCGAGTGCAACCCCTTCACGACGTTCTACGAACGTGTGCATTGGACCACGTGTGATCCAAGCCTCCAGCAGGATTTCCACCGAGAATCAGTGGCCTACCTCATCCTGAGTGACCGTGGGCTCCTGTGAAGTGAATCCTCCCGAGGCGTCTTTGCGATCCCTTGCCGGTTGGCTTGTGGGTCCCCTGAAGACTTTTTCATCAAACCAAAGGGCTCCCCTGGTTGCTCCAGGCTTGCCCTGACTTACCCTTGCTGGGTGAGTCCCTCAGACCTTGCTGGTCTGCACCGCTGACTTTCTTCACATTCCATGAGACTTGCTGTTGCCAAGGCTTGTTGAGTCCAATCCGGTTGCCGACACCTCAGTAAGCTGCAGACTTTATGGGACACTCCAAATCCAGCTCCTGTTTGTTGTCGACGCCTCCTGGACCTCGTAGCTGAAGAGTCAAGACACCTGTGATCACCTGAAAACACCTGACTTCTGTGGGCATCCAGCTTCCTGGCCCCGGGTCACTGGCAAGTGACTTTGAACACTGTTTCCACTGCTTTCAGGTCTTCTTTCTTCAGAATCCAGCCTTGGATTCCACCGGACACTTTTCCTGTCTTCACAAGCAGCAAGTCTTCTTTGGCTCCCATTGAAAACGACGACGCGACCCGACACCAAAAGACACCTATGCACCCGGCGTCCCTGGGTGAGGTAACTCAAGTACTCTGGTGCTCCTGTGTGTGTTGGCTCTCGAACTACTTACCCTGTAAGTGACTTGCTTGTAGACTCTCCCGAAGTACCCTAAAACTTTTAAAATTCCAACCGCGACTTGCTCCATTGAAGTCTATTGGGATTCGCGGCTGTGTTCTCACACTGCATGCGTCTCCCGTGGGTCCATTACTTACCTGCCTTGGTGGATTAGTGAGGCCCCAGCACTTCTGAAGACCTTAGGCCTTCTCCCTTCTCAAGTCGTTCTTCTTATACCTCTTTTTTAGTATATGGTCTGGTACGCCCCTAGGGCCCCAGCCATATAAGTGCTTAATTTGTTGTGAAACGTTGATTTGTGCATAGGTTCCTAACTTCTAATCTCATAAAGAGATTAGTAGAGTGTGTCTAGAAATAAATACATATATATTTTATATATATACCTGTGTGGTGCCCTTTCATTTGGTAATTCAAGAGATTATAAGGTAAAACAAGCTGCTTTATATTCCTCAGAGACTTAGCCTGAAGGCTGCTCTCCACATCTACCACTAGGATAGCTTTCTTTAAAAGGTTGTGTTAAAGCTATCTACCATAAGAGTCGAATTGGACTTGTGCAAGGTGGCTACTTTAACTAGTGACCAACATATACCAGGCCAACTTCTCACGATATTCCATCTTCGTCTGGGGTTTGAATAGCAATACCGTCCGGTGTGCAAAATATGGTGCAATTTATTTTGCACGACAAGTCCCTTCCTAATAAATTTACAGGACTAGAATCGCACACTACAAGCTTGTTCATTTCTTTAAAATTTCCAATGCACACCAATTTGTTCGTTAGAAAAGCCCACTACTTGGATCGCTTTTCCCGAGAGGGGTAGGTTTGGGATGTTTGCTGTTCTCACAGTAGAACGGGTAGCACCAGTGTCCAACAAAAAGATAATGTTATTTCCTTCTACCTTTCCATCAATGTACGGACCTGACTGATCTACCGGTAAGGATGCGCCAAGTATGCACTCCGCTTCCTCCCCTCTCAGGCACCGTCATTGATCTTGATCTCCAAAATACGTATCCTGCAAAAGAAACAGCGGTGTTACATAATTTTTCTTACCACTTCCTTCTTTGAATCCTGTGTCCGCACTGTACTTGGCTTGACTCACAAAATTTTGCAAAGGGGCAGGTGGCAATTGACTCTGTAGGTTTACAACCTGCTGCGGTTAACTCATTAGCACCTCATTCTGCGTCTGTGGATTTAAATTTTGATTTGGGCCATTATTATTTTGTATGCTTTTACACTCGTTCTTCCAATGCCCCAATTTTCCGCACCCATGATAAGGGAACTTTTTCTTGGCCTCTTCTCTGCTCAACCGCCTTTTCGGCTTCCCCCCATTATTTTCACCTTGACCTTGCCCCCTTCCTGTATTTCCTGCCTGATTTTCTAACCAAAGTTCTTGCTGTTCTGCTAATTTCACTTGAGCCCACATCACCTTTTCTTCTAAATTCTTCCTTCTATTGTCAATTTCATCTCCACAATATTTTTCATATTTTAAAATCTCATCTATTGACTTTGCTTGCCAGCCCAAATTATGCTGCCTAATCATTTCAGATATTTCTTTTCGTAACCCTGACACAAACCGATACACAAAATGCGTCATGTCCTTATCCCCAATACTCTCAAATCCACTATACTGTTTGAACACCTGTAGGAGGCGCTCATAATATGCATGTACAGACTCATCTTTTTCCTGGGTTGTTTTATCTATTTTTATCCAATCTGTTTCCTTTGGGGGAATTTTCCCTTTTAAGGAAGTGATTACTTGGTTATATTTCTTCATAACCTCCTCTGATGGAGCTCCTGTTTTCTCATTTCCAATCGACTGTAATTTTACATTCAGTCCACGCAGAGGCACTGCAGTTCCGGATAAAACTTAACAACACTCAGATCATCCAGGGCATATTGATATACCGACCCCCAGGCGCCAGAGGGACTTTCTCTCAAGCCCTGCTGACACTCCTGGAATCATATACTGACCCACACTCCCTTACGGTTTTGGGAGATTTTAATTACTATTTAGAGTTAAATAACAATTTAGACACTACTAGACTCTTAGATAATCTTGTGGCTTTTAATTTGAAACAAGTGGTAATCGGACCTACCCACTTAGCGGGTCATACGCTGGATGGGATTTTTAGCAATAATTTGGATATTACCTTTTCTAACTTATTGGACCTGCCATGTACTGATCACAAGGCCATATATTTTAATCTTAAAGTCTCTCAGACACAACCTAGAGTATAAGCAAGTAAAGTTAAACTTCCAATCAGGCGATGGGATTAAATCAAGGAAGGAGCTTTTGAGTTAGCCCTCGGCCCGGGCCCAACTGTGTTAGATCGCGACAACAATAAGGCAGTACAGCAGTTCAATGACTGGCTACTGTCAGCAGCTGACAAGATTGCACCCTTGAAAATAGTTAAAATAAAGAGAGTGAAGATATCAGCCCCATGGTATACTCCAGAATGTAAAAGTTTAAAGATTAATTGTAGAAAGGCGGAACGTCTTTGGCGGACAGACTACGATAGTCAAAAGAAAGCTCTATATAACCATTCTATCCGAGTATATAAGGAGGCAATAGTGGCTGCTAAAAAACACTTTTTTACAGTTAAAATTAAGGAGGCAGGTAATTCTACTAGAGAACTGTTTAAAACTGTTAATTTGCTGGCTAAACCCCAGCAAGTCAGTACTTTTAAGCCAGATCAAAGTTTCTGCAATGCACTTGCGGACCACTTTTTAGAGACGGTCCAAGGAATTTACGACAATTTTCCGAATACTAAAAAGTCTCAGGACACGATAGTGCCCGTTATACACCCCAGTTGTAAGCTGACCAGCTTCCAGCCGATGAGTAAAGAGGAGGTTAATAAAGTTCTCCTTTCCTTAAAATCAGGGGCACCCACTGATCCCTGCCCACCGTCCTTCATTCACCAAGCAGCAGATTCGATCTGTGAATATCTCGCTCCTATTTTAAATCAAATCTTAATTTCCGGACACTATCCCATAGCCAGGAAAAGGGCAGTCGTTACCGCTCTTCTAAAAATACCAAGCTTAGACCCCTGTGACTCCAAGAATTATCGCCCTATTGCTGGCCTCCCCTTCGCAGCTAAGGTCCTAGAGAAACATCCGAACAAAATCCTAACAGTCTATCTCGATACAAATGGCTTATTGGACTCCTCCCAACATGGTTTTCGTCAATGCCATTCGACTGAATCAGCCTTAGTCAAGGCAGCTGAAGAGATTCGCAGGGTGGCGGACGGTGGTGGGAAAACGGTCCTGGTACTCCTTGACTTATCGGCCGCTTTCGACACCGTTAACCATACAGTTCTGGTGCAGCAGCTGAGGGACATAGGGGTAGGAGGGACTGCCCTGTCTCTACTAGCCTCCTTCCTAGAAAATAGGGAGCACAGGCTGTTCTGGGAGGGTATGAAATCCAATAGCTTTCTTCTTCCCTGCAGAGTTCCACAGGGGTCAGCCCTATCTCCAACCCTGTTTAACCTATACGTTGCACCACTGGCCGACCTTGTCAGGAGACATGCTTTTGCTCTGGTTTCGTACGCTGGCGATTCTCAACTTATTATTTCTACCACCAATCAGCCTGAAACCGCAGCGCGAAGATTTCATTCTTGTCTTATGGAGATCATGTCTTGGATGGATCAGAACTACTTAAAAATAAATACAGATAAAACAGAGGTGATGGAGTTTGGGTCGGGCCCGCCCCTGTGGAACCAATCGTGGTGGCCGTCAGAGGCTGGAGAATCCCCATCCCCAGTAGAGAAGGTCAGAAATCTTGGCATTCTCTTTGATAACAACCTTAACTTCAGTGCACAGGTCAACATTCTTACGTCCTCATGTTTCTTTCTCCTGAAGACACTGAGGAAAATTTTTCCTTTTATACCTCAGGAGTTACAAAAAACAGTGATGGTGGCTCTCTTTCTTTCAAAGTTGGATTATTCCAATGCTTTGTTTCTGGGGATTGACAAATTTCAACTGCAGAAATTGTAATCATTACAGAACGCAGCAGCCAGGCTTTTATTGGGCTGACGTAGAGGACAGCCTACCTCAGCTGGGATACGATCTCTCCATTGGCTGCATATAAAACAGCGCATAGAATTTAAGTCTCTTACACTCATGCAGAAGGCAATCTATGGAGGTGCCACGGACGATCTTGAAAGTTTTTTTCTATCCTATGTTCCGTCGCGCATCCTAAGATCGGCCACTCAAGGTCTTGTTAAAGTGCCAAAGATTAGAAGAGAAGGTTGGGGTGGCCGGACTATTACATATTGTGCGGCGAGACTCTGGAACAAGCTGCCTCAAACTATGAGGCTTCAATCCAACCTCCAGCTGTTCAGAAAAAGCCTAAAAACCAAGCTCTTTGCAACTACATAGGCGGCGCTGTATCTGTTCTCCCTGCCACTACACTTTCAGCGCCAAGACGCCTCGGCATTCGAGCGCTTTATAAACATATAAACATAAACAAATCAGCGGGTACCACTATATCAAAAAGACCATCTAGATCCATCAACAAAACTTTCAATACTTTCACAAACCTTGTACCTGTACCATTCCAATGGTTTTTCTCTCAACTTAGGGAAATCATTTGTAAATGATAAAATATCCTGTTGGGTCCATGGGACATGTACATAACCCCCTCCTGGAAGTTCTCTCATTGGGTACAACCTTTCCGCCTTCTCTGTTTCTTTCATTAAATATTCAGATGTTACTCTATTTGTTTCGGCTTCCTCCTTTTTCTTTGACCACCAAACTTTCCACCTGTCTAAGTCTCCCCATTTCTGCAATATAGTCATTAATTCTCTAACCTGCAATTTTCTTCCGGACACGTTCATGTTCTCCAAATTGTTATCGCAAAATTCTGCTCTATAAGGTTTTTGCAATACTTTGGATCACCCTATTTCTATTCCCATTTCAGAAGCTAAATTTATCAATTTTTCATTAAATGTTTTTGTGTTTCAGGTTATGCTTCTGCAAATAAACAGCAATTCTTCCTCATTATAGGTATTTAACTTATCTAATCCTACATTTCCAGCTATCATTTCTTCTAATTCAACTCTTAATTTAAATATATCTAATATTTTCGGTGGTGGATTTGGTTTCTCTATTTCCTGTGCCTATCTTTCTATATCTTTTGGAGTTACAATGGTGGCACATTTTGATACGGTGAATGTCTCAATTCGTACCTCTTTTGAGCAACCTGGTGTGACTCTTCTGGGTGTATCATTTATTTGCCCCCGTATCGGCAAGTCCATTAATGAAATTACAGACTCGCAATCACTAGTTTGGTCATCAACTACTTGCTTCTCTTTTCCTGGCTCAATAATAGGTGTAATCATGACAGGTGTTTTATTATGGCTTCTATTTTCAAATAATCAAATGTTCGCTTTTACTTTAACAATTGACCAATACCAGCACGGCTTCTTATTCTTCCCACCCATCAGATTCTGTTTTGCTATGCGTTTAGCCAATACTAGCGCGGCTCTCTGTGACGTCAGTATCGCTCTTTACTACTGACCCCTCCTTTACAATTCTTCCCGTCAGTCACATGCCCGGTGTTTCAACCAATCCCAGCGCTGCCTTCTGTGACGTCAGACTCGCAACTGACCCCTTCTTTACAAGGTAATGCGAAAACTTATTTTTTACAATTTTCGTGCAAATTTTGTTCATTAATTAACATAGAAACATTCGCTACTGTGTCTGATCCTCTAAATTCACAGAATAGTCAAACTTTTACTGCGAGCAACCCTTTTCCGCTTACTCTCCACACACTACGAGTAAAACCTTTCTGCTTACTCTTCACACAAACATCAGATAACCTGCTATTCCTTCAGTATTACCCTTTCTAGGTGATATAAGACCAAAGTTCCAGCAGCGAACTTCTTTGCTACCAATTACTCTTACTTTTATACGAAAGAAAAATAATCCCTAAATCAGTGCTTCTAGTCCTGCGTAACTTTCAGCACTTTCCTGATCCAGAGAAGTAGCCTCACTTCAGTATGGCTTCCATTCGCCACCCGCTATTCAATATTCCTGGGAATTTCCAGACGACATGAAACAATACATAACAATTAACGAATAGCGGTTGTTAGTGCATAAATCAATAATTCAATCCACAATATTTTCTACCTAACTAACTAGAACCTAACCATGCCTCTGCTACCAAGAAAAACTGATGAAGCGTGGGTCACCAGCTCAGGTTACACACACACTTACACACACACACATACCTAATACTCACCTGGGCCCATTACATTCACACAGATAAGCTAGTAATCCCCGCTGACATCAATATCGAGGTTTATCTGTAATTTGATATTCACCTTTACCAAGTCTTACCAACTTGATCTCTTTAACAATTCCTTTATCAATGAATCAGGTTGCTGAGATAGTTTAATGTAGAAAATGACATTTAACTTTAAACTGGAAATAACCACAAACTCAAGTTTAAAGTCTTTATCTATATCAATCATTTTGTGAGTCAGAATCAATTACAGTTTAAACACATTCTTCCAAGAGGCAAATTAAAGTCAAATATAGCAAAGTCGTAGTAATGATCAATGAAAATGGTACCTGTAAAAAGGAAAAAGAGAGTGCAGGTACAAAGACAGGTTTCGCAGAATTATATTTACCCAAGTGATAGATGAACTCAACTCCTTGAAGATGGGCCAGATAGAATCTCCCAAGACAGGATATTAACGGAGAATCGAGCAGATTCAGATCTGGGAAAGTGACCTCTTCTAAAGTACAACACCAGCGTCGCACCCCTCTCTGGTACTATTCTCCTCGGGTGTCCCTCTTCCGAAATCCCCTTCTAGCTGATTAGATTATCGATCAGTATCTCATTTTCTCGAACAGAGTTTCTTGCAGCAGCAAAGTCTGAGACAGCGTCTCGGACAGAATCTGTAGCAGCATACGTGTTGGGTCGGTGACGAGTCAAAAGGACGGATTTGACAAGTCTGACAATAGTCTCTATCTAACTTACCTCAATTATACTATTCTGTATTCGTGTACCACCCCAAACGTTTCAATATTCGTGTTTTCCTCTATTCTGATTGGTCAGGGCGAGGAGTTGAGTTCATCACACCATACTAAAAGTAATATTTTCTGTTTGGGCCATTGTTCTATGTTTCTGCCCCTTAATTTACTTTCCCAAAGCTTTATTCCCACCCGTTTTTCACATTATGATCAATACAAGTTATACATTTTATTCAAAATTGTTGCTTGTCCGGGTCAATAGATTTATTTTCCAGTCATCTTCGTCCAATGTAGCCTTGGCTATAATTCAAGTGTGCCGTCATAGTTTCCGGCAGGTTTCTATGCGCATGCGAGCGGATCAGGTTGGGTAAAGATTTCAGTCACCCTCCGAGACCCAAATATGAACTAATAATAAAGTCAGAAAAAGACCCGTTAGAATGCGACACTAAATGATTTCACTGTATACCACTATTCTCTACTCTATCCCCATTTACTTATTTTAATCTTTTCGCATTAGGGCTTAGTAGAACTTATGGGTTTTAGTTTAAGCGATAGCATGTGCATTATCATGTCAGTTTCAAGCGGCCATATTTAAAGCTATTGCACAGCGGCAAAGTTTTCCCCCAAGCACAGAAGGCGTCATACTACGTCGGTGCAGTAGGCGCATGCGCAGTGAAGTTCCCGCGTTTTTGGCGGCCATTTTAAGACACTCGGGTTACTTGTTAGTAAAACACATAGAAAAGCATCCCCTAGATACAGTATGTTTGTATGTAATGCAATATTAGTATTTTACAAGACTTGGTGGTTACGTGGTTACATGTTATTTGAGAGGATTTCATACAAGAAAGTTTCTTAAATACGAAACCCTGCTCCATCAGCACTGCTCTTCATCCTCTCAGGGCTCTGTGATCAGGACTGCTCTTCATCCTTTCAGGGCTCTGTGATCGGCACTGCTCTTCATCCTCTAAGGGGTCTGTGGTCGGCACTGCTCTTCATCCTTTCGGGGTCTGTGATCGGTACTGCTCTTCATCCTCTCAGGGCTCTGTGATCGGCACTGCTCTTCATCCTCTCAGAGGGTCTGTGATCGGCACTCCTCTTCATCCTCTATGGGGTCTGTGACCGGCACTCCTCTTCATCCTCTCAGGGGTCTGTGATCGGCACTCCTCTTCATCCTCTCAGGGTTCTTTGATCTGCACTGTTATTCTTCCTCTCAAGGTTCTATGACTTGCCTTGTTCTTCATCCTCTCAGGGTTCTGTATTCTCCTATGGTTCTTCAGCCTTTCAGGGTTCTTTGACCTGCACTGTTCTTCATCCTCTCAGGGTTCTGTGATTTGCATTGTTCTTCATTCTCATAGTGTTATGTGATCTCCTGGTTCTTCATCCTCTCAGGGTTCTGTGATCTGCACTGTTCTTCATCCTCTCAGGGTTCTGTGATTTGCATTGTTCTTCATTCTCATAGTGTTATGTGATCTCCTGGTTCTTCATCCTCTCAGGGTTCTGTGACTTGCACTGTTCTTCATCCTTTCAGGACTCTGAGATTTCTCCTGGTTCTTCGTCCTTTCAGGGTTCTTTGATCTGCACTGTTCTTCTTCCTCTCAAGGTTCTATGACTTGCATTGTTCTTCATCCTCTCAGGGTTCTGTATTCTCCTATGGTTCTTCAAACTTTCATGGTTCTTTGACCTGCATTATTCTTCATATTCTCAGGGTTCTGTGATCTGCACGGTTCTTCATCCTCTCTGGGTTCTGTGATCTTAGGTGATTCTTCATACTTTCACGGTTCTGTGATCTCAGGCGGGCAGGATGTGAGTTGAGCCTTGTGAAAACCAGAGGGCTGTCACATCCCCCTAGTAAACCTACTTTATGATGGCTGGCTCTTCCTTACAATGTCCTGCGACCTTGCTCCACTCCTTAGAGGGTTTATGTGAGACACCTTCGGCAGCGTCTCAATGTTGAGAGATTTTCAGCTTCCCAGAATACTCTAGTGAGGCTTCCTGCAATGGATAGTCAGCCCATTCCAAAATGGAGGCCACATCGTTAAATGGTACAGGAGGATCCCATTCCAATATGGGAGCTGTTTGTCTGTGAACGGTTAAGGTACATATAGCTTGGATTTCATTTACTCCTAGTGTTAATCAGTTCTAGGATTTCCTGGTTACTTAAGCTATATTTTGTCTACTTTAGTAGGCGGTGAGTAAATAAAAAATACTGTTATAAAGTGTTTATTAAAATGTCTCACATATAGGAGGTAACCCCAAATGATATACATCTGGAAAACTGCATCCTGTTTAATCTCTATTGCTTCAGTAATGGCATAACATCACGTAATCTGATATTTATTGTTCTTGGCACAGCTGTAGTGAATTAGTTTGCCAAATTAACTTTACATATTGATTCATGGATCATAACTGTGAATGGAAGGAGCTCGGGTTCAGAAATCAATGTGCAGAGTAAATTTAGCAAAGTTATTTTTGATAATGAAATCAATATTTATCAAGCAGCTTTCAAAGTATAAATGATTTACGAGATAGATGTGTCAAGAACAACAAATATTTGCAGTAAAATGATGTGTGTGCCATAGGCCACGTTAAGGTATTCCATTAATTACTAAACTAATAACCCTTAAATGAGAAGTACTATTTTCTGATTTGATTAAGCTTTCTGTCTTTAATAAGCGGCTTGTTAACTTAATGTTTTGGATTACATTCCAACATTCTATAGGAGGGTGTACATTGGAATCTGAGAGACACTAAACTCACCCTACTAGATTCTAGGCAGGCCCTTCCTATTCAAACTTTGTTGTTGTAGTGACCTGCTGGTCACTGTTCTAGTTTTTGCCAGTGCAAGCCACTCCCCGAGGGCTGGCTTACACCCCACCCCCATCCAACACAGGCGCCACAGGACATGTGACCGGCCAGTGCTTAATTTGCAAAAAAAGAAGTGCTGGTGCCGAATATTTTGCAAAGGAGGCCACAGCCCACTTCTACCTCCGGAGAGCCCCACTTTCAACACTCACACTGCCTCAGTTTCTATCTTCTAACCTTGCTTTTTTGTCTGTCCCCTAAGTCTTTGCTCTAAGAGTCTATCCTCTCACCTCTCTAATCGTTTTCTAGTCTTTGTGACACCTGGGGGCATATGTATCTAAAACCGTATTTGCGATTCTCAAATAGCGATTTTTTGAGAATAGCTATTTGAGAATTGCAAAACGGGATGTATTTAAAAATTCGCACATATTTTGCGAATTCTTAATATTCCTTATTTGCGATTAGCAAATTGCGAAATCGCAATTAAGGAATACCTTCCCATTCATTCCTATGGGCCAGGAGGCCCATAGGAATGAATGGGAAGTAATTCTCAAATTGCGAACTGCAATTTGCTAATCGCAAATTGAGAATAATTTCAAAGGTGCAAGGGTGTCATGATGACCCCCTGATGCACCCCTGAAATGAACATGTGTGCGCATATGGCGCACATACATGCCCTAAGGGCATGTATGTGCGCCACATGGCACTTTGAAAAATGCCAAAACATTGCATTTTTCAAAGAAATCGCAAATTACCACCAACTTGAAGTTGGTGGTAATTTGCGATTTCTTAAGGAGAATTCGCACAACTTGGGTGCGTGTTACATAGCATTTAAGGAATCGCAATTTGCGATTCCTTAAATGCTTACGCAAAATTAAGGAATCGCTAAATTAGCGATTCCTTAATAATGCGATGCGAAAATGGCTCATACATCGCATTTTGCGATTTTGTATTCGCAAACGCTGTTTTTTTGCGAATCGCAGCGTTTGCGAATACAAAAATCGCTTGATACATATGCCCCTTAGTGCTTTACCTTATTCCCTGTATTTCTGATATGCCCTCTATTCATTCTACCCCTGCCCTTTTTCCTCTTCACTTTTATCCATGTTGTGCTCTCTCTCCCCTCGATCTTGGCTCTTTACTATCACTCTTCTAGCAGTGATTAGCTGTGTCGCCGTTTAATCATTTCTCCGCTTCTTTTCTGTCCTGTCCTCTACATCCTTTCATTCTATCTTTCCTCTTCGTATTGCGCTCTTCTTCACATCATGTCTGCTTTCTCTTTGTCTCTGATTTGCTCTCCTCCTTTTCTTCTACTTTGCTCTGTTTTATCGCTCTCCTCTCTTGTTGTTTCTTTCTCCTCTTTACTCTTGCTCTCTCTCATCTAGAACACTGCCTCCAACCTGTACTTGTCCCTGCTATTGTGAACGCCACGTTTTCTTGTTGTCATTCCCAAAGAAGAGGAAGATGACATGGATTTTACTTTCTTACCTATACCGAGTGCAAAAACAAAATTTACACCAAATGAAAATGCATTTTTTTCGCATATATTAAACAGTGCGGTACGACTGGGTTTATTGCGGAACAGGCGGCTGCCCAAGCACAGCAGGTTGTGTCACTGCTACTGCTGCCTGTAATTTGTAGGTCCGGGGATGACAACAACATCGGTATCCACTGCTCAGCCTGCTGTGACCCTGCCTGCTACTGTGCTACAGCACAAACACTGTCCCCGGCCGTCATGCTGCCACTGCCAGTGAGTATGGCTGTGGCGCCTATGGCTCACGCACGGTCAGCAATTAGCATGATGGGTGGCAGCGGCACCGATACTACAGGTGACTCCATGGCGCAAAAAAGTTGTGGTGGGCCGCATCGAGCATGTTGAAGATTTAACAGCAATGCAGGGCTGCAGGTTATGCTACTGTGCCTGTGCAGCAAGAAGAAAGTCCACATTTTCATTTATTCTTCATCATGATGAGCCCTCACTCTCAAGTTCCAAATGCGCTCTCGCAGCTTCCTTGCCTTAACTCCGTCATGAGCCAGCCCCCAGCTACAATTATCCAATGGGAAGCCTGGGCTCAGGCAGTGGCCGGGTGCAGCAGACTTGGGGAATAGAAAGCAAGCTACTGTTTGAAGATCACTTCTTGGATATGTGACGGCCAGGCGTGATGACATCACTAACGTAGTAATACACGATCATGCCTGCCTGGACAGGCATACGCCGGCCTGCCTATGAACACATAGCAGCCAGTCACCATGCAAGATACATTATTTTTTTTTTATTTTATAATTGAACAATTAATATTGAAACCACCACCGGCAGGGTTAGAAATTGTAGCCCCGGCCCTGTGAAATAAGTGCCGGTGCTGAGCACTGGAAAGCACCTCCTCAAATTAAGCACTGTGTGACCCTGACATTAAAAGGGGCAAGGTACACATGCCCTGGACCAGTACTACCCACTATCCAAGTGTGTCTGTGTCCTTACTATTGTTGCATGGGGGCCTAGGGCCACACACCATTACATTGGCGACGAGCGGCTTGGAACCGCCTGTGCAGCTGCCTTGTTGTTGGTTGTTGGACTTGGCCCTTTTTGCAGAGTCAGCCCTAAACTTTTTGCCTTCCTCCTGCATTTTTTTCTGACCTGTTGTTGGCTGTTTTATGACTCTGGGCACTTTACCACTGCTGTTCAGTGCTAGAGTGCATATGCTCTCCCCATTGTAAATGTATATGTTGGTGGGATTCCATGATTGGCTTATTTGGTTTACTATCAGACCCCAGTAAAGTGCACCAGGAGTGCCCAGGGCTTGTAAATACAAATGCAGCTGGTGGGCTTGCAGCACTGGTTGTGCCACCCACAGACGCGGCCTGGTAAAAATATGCCTAAGGTCTGCCATTGCAGAACCTGCGTGCAGTCTGGTACTGACATGCTGACTGGGCAAGTGCTCACACTTGACAGTCCCTAAACCTTTTCCCTTAACTTCATGTTAGTCACCCCTATGGTAGGCCCAAGGGCAGGGTGCATTGTAAGCATAAGGTAGGACAAGCCCTGATGTGTGTGGCATGTCCTAATAGTGAATTACAGCCATTTTCGTTTTTCACTATTGAAGGCTACCTGTTCTCCATAGGCCAGAATGGGCTGTTAGAATTGTTACATTCTATGATCCTAACAGACCCAGGGAACATGGTAGAAATTCGAGTTTAGTATGCCTGAACTCAGAATAATAAAATACATCTTTTAGTAAAGTTTATTTTAATATTCTGTGTTTGCAAATACCACTTTTAGAAAGCTGGTAGCTTCTTGCCTAACCATTTCAGCCCGCCTCTGCTAGGATGTGTATCTGCTGTCTGGTTTCTGTGAGTGACAGGGCTGGGGAATTCCAGGAGACAGGCTGGGGCAGCCCGGTGGTGAATAGAGAGATCTACATCCAGATGGGTGGGAGGAGTACACCTGGACTCTGAATGAGGCTGTGCTCTGCCACCACAATGCTGGCTCCACCTCCCGTGGAGCGGCTGATGTCTCTGCCCTGCACCCTGAATAGAAAGTCAGAGTCATGTCAACAAAGTGCTCAGGAACTGGTTTGGACTGGGCAAAGGCCCCTCTACCCCAGAGGAACAAAGGAATTAGGGGTATAAGTATTGGGACCCTGCTCCCAAGAAATTAGATCCTGCTTGACAAGAAGAACCTCTGCCTGAGGAGAAGGAACTGGGAAAGCTGTAAGGAGGAGTACTGTCCCTGACCTGGGGGATTGGCCTGCAGTGGTTGCCTTGCTGCTAAAGGAGAGGATAAAGACTACAAAGACTTTATTTCAACTTGTGCTTTAAAAGATCTCCAAGGGCCTGAGTAGAGCTGGCCTCCTGTTAAGAAGTCACAGGAACAAAAGGACTTCACCGCCAGCTTCCCCCTGAACTCTGCTGTGTGAGTTCTGCCCCTCCTAGAGTGCTGGAACCAGTTCTGGGGCCTCTGGGAGCTGTGCCTGCTGTTGGGAAGCTGGCCAAGATGAAAGAAATCTAAGATCTCCACTTTTTCACACACAGCCGGCTTAGCGAGAACATTTCCGTCGCACCGCTCGTTAGCATGCAGAATTCTATCGCTGCGAAAATCGTCGCAGACTCAACCAAGATAACCGCTGGTGAAATTGTCGCCCCGCTCGTTAGCGGGCCGAATTTTGTCACATTGTGCCTTAACGAGTAAATTTCTACCGGATAAGCTACACCTTGATTTTCAACGCTGAAGTGCCGCTTGGGTCTTTTTATCGCATCATAAGGTACTGTGGGTTAAAACGGACGCTAAGGTGAATGATTTTGTCGCTAACCTAAGAACTCTTTCTAAAATCATATTCTTGAACTGTGTATGTCATTTTTGTCGTTATTTGGTCGTGTGCTAAGCCTTTATATAAAAGATCACTACTTTTTATATAAATCTGGTGTGGTGTCCATTTGTGGTATGGTCACTGGGTTACTGTATGTGGTCACAAATGCTTAATCTATAACGCTCTGAGATAAGCCTTGTCTGCTCGCGCCAAGCTACCTAGAGGGTGAGCAGGGGTTATTGTTGGAGTGTACCCCCCTACCCTGACTAGAGGAAAGGTTCCCTGCTTGACACAAGTACCTACCTGTGCCAACCAGAGAACCCAGATTCTAAGATTGGTGGTTGAAGGGGAGAAAGCATTGCCCGTGTTGTAGGCACCCCTGGCTAACACCGATGCAGATGGCGCCAGTGTCAGCGCACCAAGATTAACCCCAGAAACACGGAGGGGAAAGTTGGCCGTGGGGGCTGCCTGTCGCGACCTCATCGGCGAAGGCCAGTTGAACTGCATGGCATGTGATGTGCCCGTGGGGTGCAGGAATGCTGCGGAGCTGTGCCAGTGCTCCAGTGAAAGAGAAAATGGTGCGGAGCGGGAGCCCACCCCGCATGTGAAGGACCTGCTGCTGAGCCACCCGGCATGAAGTAAGCCCCAGTGCTGGCAGAGGAGCGACACAAGAGGGGCGGGACTGCCGAGACGCCGGCTGCCACCACACCGCCACGAGGTGGAGTAAGGCCCGATCAGTTAGCGGGCAGAAGGTGAGCCCTAAGTGGGGGAGACGGGGCAGCGAAGAGAGCTTGGTGAGGGGAGGACGTGAGCGGAGCAGCTGCCCACTCCTCCACCCCCGCAAAGAGGAACACTACCCAATAGCCCAGCTGCGGAGTCACCGATTGGCAGCTCCAGCCCTCCGCGCAGCTGCTGTGGAGGGGTGGAGTAAGGAGGAGATAGTGTGTGGCCCGCGGCTGATCAGAACTACACCGATAAGGTGGCAAAGGGGGAATGAAGTACCCGCCCGAGACACTTTTGTTGCATGCTCTGCTCTCCTGCAGGGGCCACAGGAAAATACACTCACCGCGCTGGGGAGGACGTGCCGCTGTCCTGCAGGAGTCGTTCCGGTGAATGTTGCTAGGTTGTGGCCTGTGGAAATGATGCCCTGACCGTGGCCGCAGAGAGCGTGTGGCTGGCAGCAGTGGATAGGCCCGGCGCAAGGCCTGCAATCCTGAGGAAGCCAGTGATGAAGGGGCAGGGCTCGTCGTGTGCCAGCATGAGGTGAGCCCCCCCGCCCCTGCAGACTGAACAGACAACGGCAGGAGTGCTGCGTGTGCAGGCGTACATAGAGGAAGGCGAAGCTGAAGTGAGTGAGAGGGCCGCTGCGGAGCCCAATGCAGTGAGGGCCCCACTCGCAATTGAAAAGAGAGTAGACACTTACCAGGACAGCTGGAGCGCTGCTGGCAGTGTGAGGAGTCCTGAGGAGGGGCGTCTGCGGAGTTGAACACTTCCTGCTGTGCCAGTGTAGGGTGAGGCTTCCGCGCGCCCTGTGAAGATGTAGAGAGCGCTGTGAGGGGATGAAAGTACGCATGCGGCAGCCCAGCAAGGTGGAGGCTGTAGCCTGGAGTCCAAAAGATCAGAACCGGGGGCATCGCTACCTACAGGTCGCGAGAGGCACCGCACCTGCAAAAAGAAATGTTTTATTAAACGTTTTAAAGTGACAGGGTAAGGCGCATGCACATCAGCTGAAACGGCAGACTCCCTAAGATTCTGCTTTGGGGTGGGTGAAGAAAGAACTACTGCCTCAGTCAGCAAGTGAGCACTGAAAGAACTTTAATCAGAAAGGCTGCCAAAGCCTGTGAAGAAGAGATGCAGTGACATCTAGTGGCCATAGGTGGTCACTGCAGCTCTCTGCAGCAGCAAGGACACAGGAAGTTATGCCACTAGGAGAGAAGGCAGCAAGTCCCTGACGGACTGAGGCAAGTGCACGACATTTGCGCCCAGTGGCGAAAAGAAGTCAACGCAAAAGAGGAAGAAGGGAGCACGCAAGTTGCCTGACATAGTAGTACCATCCGATGAAGAAAGAAGAGCGTAAGGACAGAAGAGCACCGAAGATCGTATCCTAGAAACTGACGGTACGGGCTCGACTCCGAGAGCGAGAAGTCAGTAAGGATGGTCAGCAAGGTCAGAGAGATAAGTTGACCTGCGAGGGAGAAGAGATGGCCTGCATGAGGTCACGGAGAAGAGGACCTGCCAGAGGTCATGGAGAAGATGACGTGCCAGAAGGTCATGGAGAAGACGACCTGCCAGACGGTGGGGAAGATGACCTGCCAGAAGGTCACCGAGAAGATGACCTGCCAGAAAGTCACGGAGAAGAAAGACCCGAAAATCAAAGAATGAAGAACGAGGACGAGTAGGGAAAGGAAGAAGGTCCCGATGAAAGGTCTAGCCACCGAACGTAGAGAATGCATCATCTTAGAGGTAGGACAGGGCCAGGGAGACCCGGGTGAAGTGCACATCACATGGAGAGGCCTGGTCAGAGAAGACGAGTAAGGAGAGGGGACCAGACTTTGTCACAAAGTGAAAGAACAAGGAAAAGGAAATCATGTGGCATGAGGCCACCGCAGACGTTCAAGGAGAAGAGAAAAGAGAGGAGTGTGTGATTAGACAACTCGCACACCAGAAGGTAAAGGAGATGACTGAGTGCAAGAACATTTGGAAAGGAGTACAGTGCCTTGGAAACGTCGGGGGCACTTTGCAACTCTAGCTATCCAGGAGTCTTCGTAACGCCAAGCAAACCTGGTGACGGCAGAGGCGAGCAAGCTTGGACCATTTGTGACATCCACCTTTGGGGTCACATGGGAGACTGGATGGTGAGACTACTGCTTAGACGTCCTGAAGAAGAGGATCAGACCACTCCATCCAGACTGTGGCGACCCAGGGGCATAGGCCTTACGAACGCCGGTGACAGCGGGTCCCTCCACAAGAGATGAGTCTACAGGCACTTCTCTTCAGGTCCCAGGAAGACGAAGATCTCGTGTTAGGTGGCAGGAGTAATCCGAGGAGTTGGCCTAACAGCTAGGGCGCTCGACCTCGGACCTGGGGAACTGGGTTCAAGTCTCGGTAATGACGCTAAACATCCTGTGAATCTGGGCAAATCACTTAATCTCCCTGTGCCTAACCAAAAAATGAATGTGTGTCCTCATGTAACGCAACTGGTGCTATGTAAAGCGCTCGAATACCTGATTGCATTCGGGTCAAGTTCGCGCTATATAAAACTCTGCAAAAAAAAAAACGACCCTCCAGGTGGAGCGAAGGACTTGAAGGCGGGACTCGTAGCGCTTCCTCCACGTACCTAGAGGGTGCGTTGGAGTGACATGGCAAAGTACACCCACCCAGACTGATTGGTGAAAACGTGACATCTACCAGATTCACTATCACTCCACCTGCACAGTCACAGAGAACTGTACATAGAGAGACACTGGTGTCAACTTCCACGTTTTGAGTCCAAGAAGGACCGGACCCGCTGAACAGCACTGAATTGTGCCAAGCAGAACTGGTGGTCCCAGCTGCAGTTGTACCATCATCTTGTTTCTGCAAGCACCTGAACAGACTCAGTGAAAGTTTCTAATATTGCTTTATTCTCTCCCACAAGTTGGACTTTGTTGTTCCAGTTTGAATAAAGTTTGAGAGGGATATAGTGACCTGCTGGTCACTGTTCTAGTTGTTGCCAGTCACTCTCCGAGGGCTGGCCTACACCCCACCCCACACCCATCCAACACAGGCGTCACAGGACATGTGACCCTGACAATAAAAGGGGCAGGGCACATGTGCCCTGGGCCAGCTCTACCCACTATCCAAGTGTGTCTGTGTCCTTCCTATTTATGCATGGGGCCTAGGGCCCCAAACCATTACAGTTGTGTGAGAAGCCTGCCCTTCGGCTGAACAGAACTGAAGACCCCATCGACCACCCAGTGCCTTGAGACCCTCACGGGTAAGTCTGCGCTTACAATTCTCTGATTGATTGATTGATTGTCTAGCCCTGCTGTGAGAGAGTAAGTAAGCGCACCTAGGCTGACACTCAGAGTGGTCTTACCAGCGCCCATCTAGGTTTCGTCAGATGCCGTACCCTCCCTCACCTTAACCCTCTCCCAATATGATGCTAAGACCACTGTGCCCTCGGCCTGGTCGCTCACACACCTCCCGCCTGCTCCTTACCTGCTGGACCTCCTGCTGCCGCCTGCCGCCTGAGCCACCACAGGGCCGCCGAGCGCCGCCCCAGCCGCCACAGGGCCGCCAAGCGCCGCCACCGAGCCCCCTGGTTTCCCGCCGCTGCCCACGAGACCCCGCCCCCCCGCCCGCCGATTGGTTCCCGCGCTCCCCGCCTCCCCGCAGACCCTCCCTCCCGGCCCCCCTCTTAAGGGGACCCTCTCCCCCGTCCCAGGTGTGACCACTGTGCCCTCGGCCTGGTCGCTCACACACCTCCCGCCTGCTCCTTACCTGCTGGACCTCCTGCTGCCGCCTGCCGCCTGAGCCACCACAGGGCCGCCGAGCGCCGCCCCAGCCGCCACAGGGCCGCCAAGCGCCGCCACCGAGCCCCCTGGTTTCCCGCCGCTGCCCACGAGACCCCGCCCCCCCGCCCGCCGATTGGTTCCCGCGCTCCCCGCCTCCCCGCAGACCCTCCCTCCCGGCCCCCCTCTTAAGGGGACCCTCTCCCCCGTCCCAGGTGTGACCACTGTGCCCTCGGCCTGGTCGCTCACACACCTCCCGCCTGCTCCTTACCTGCTGGACCTCCTGCTGCCGCCTGCCGCCTGAGCCACCACAGGGCCGCCGAGCGCCGCCCCAGCCGCCACAGGGCCACCAAGCGCCGCCACCGAGCCCCCTGGTTTCCCGCCGCTGCCCACGAGACCCCGCCCCCCCGCCCGCCGATTGGTTCCCGCGCTCCCCGCCTCCCCGCAGACCCTCCCTCCCGGCCCCCCTCTTAAGGGGACCCTCTCCCCCGTCCCAGGTGTGACCACTGTGCCCTCGGCCTGGTCGCTCACACACCTCCCGCCTGCTCCTTACCTGCTGGACCTCCTGCTGCCGCCTGCCGCCTGAGCCACCACAGGGCCGCCGAGCGCCGCCCCAGCCGCCACAGGGCCGCCAAGCGCCGCCACCGAGCCCCCTGGTTTCCCGCCGCTGCCCACGAGACCCCGCCCCCCCGCCCGCCGATTGGTTCCCGCGCTCCCCGCCTCCCCGCAGACCCTCCCTCCCGGCCCCCCTCTTAAGGGGACCCTCTCCCCCGTCCCAGGTGTGACCACTGTGCCCTCGGCCTGGTCGCTCACACACCTCCCGCCTGCTCCTTACCTGCTGGACCTCCTGCTGCCGCCTGCCGCCTGAGCCACCACAGGGCCGCCGAGCGCCGCCCCAGCCGCCACAGGGCCGCCAAGCGCCGCCACCGAGCCCCCTGGTTTCCCGCCGCTGCCCACGAGACCCCGCCCCCCCGCCCGCCGATTGGTTCCCGCGCTCCCCGCCTCCCCGCAGACCCTCCCTCCCGGCTCCCCTCTTATGACGCCCCCAGAGCGACCGCGCAGCGGACGCGCGCAGCGGGAGCACCGAATGAGCGCCGAAGGTGCGCCAAAGGTAAGCCCGTCTGCGCCCGTCCGCGCCTGGGCCGCGCCCAGTGCCAGGACCCCTGGCCCCCGCAGACCCCAGCCCACCCGCCTGACTTACGATGCCGCCACCCTCAACGCACTCAACACCGGCCGAACCCCCGGGTGCTACCGAGCCACCCCGAGACGCACCCACGGACCCTTCAGCTGCCTCACCTGCAAGTTCACCTGCATCCGGACCTGCCCCGCACCAGCACCCGCCAAGCCGAACACCAGCAGCAACCACCTCAAGTGCATCCTGCTCAACACCCGCTCCGTCCACAGACACGCCGTTCAACTCTGGAACCTCCTCGACACCACAGCTCCTGACGTTGCCTTCCTCACGGAAACCTGGATGAACGACTCCTCAGCGCCCGACATCGCCATCGCCGTCCCAGAGGGCTACAAGATCATCCGGAGAGACCGCGACAACCAGACTGGAGGAGGCATCGCCATCATCCACAGAGACACCATCCGTATCTCGACCAACGCCGACAACACCCTGACATCCGCCGAACACCTGCACTTCCAGATCCACACCGACCCCAAGACCACCCTCAGAGGCACCCTGATCTACCGACCCCCGGGACCACGCACTCAATTCAGCGAAGACATCGCCGACTTCATCAGCCCGCACGCCCTCCCCTCGGCCGACTACATCCTCCTCGGGGACATCAACTTCCACCTGGAGAACAACAACGACCGCAACACCACCACCCTGCTTGACAACCTCGCCACCCTCGGACTCAAGCAGCTGGTGACCACCCCCACCCACCTCGCCGGACACACACTCGACGCCATCTTCTCGTCCAGCAAAGACATCTCCTTCAGCCACGCCACTGGACTCCACTGGACGGACCACAGCTGCATCCACTTCACCTTCAAAAGAACCACGGTCCACCACCACCAGCAACAGGCCGCACGAAGAAGCTGGAACAAGATCACAGCCGAACAACTCACCACATCCCTGAGCCAGCACCCTCCCGCCAGCTCACCGAACCCCAGCCAAGCCGCCGACAACCTCACGAAATGGATCTCCACCTGCGCGGACGAGCTCGCCCCTCTGAGGACCCCACCCAGCAGACCCGGAAGCAAGAAGGCCCCTTGGTTCACCGACGAACTCAAGAGCTCCAAGAAGAACTGCCGAGCCCTCGAGAAAGCATGGAGAAGAGACCCAACGCCGGACAACATGACTACCCTCAAGCTCGCCACCCGAAGGCACCATCAACTGATCCACGCCACCAAGAAAACAGCATTCAAGGACCGGTTGGACAACAACGCACACAACAGCAAGGAACTCTTCAACATCGTCAGAGAGCTCTCCAACCCCAACGCCGGAACCAACGACATCACCCCATCGCAAGACCTCTGCAACTCCCTCGCCTCCTACTTCCACAACAAGATCGCTGACATACACAACAGCTTCAGAACACAACCAACGCTCCCCACGACCAAACCAACGCCCCCCACCACCACCCTCAACGCCTGGACACCGATCAACCTCGAAGACACCATCAGCACGATGAACTCCATCCACTCCGGTTCCCCAACCGACCCCTGCCCTCACCACATCTTCAACAAGGCCGACGCTGTCATCGCACCCCACCTGCGGGACATCATCAACACCTCCCTCAACACCGCCACCTTCCCTGAGAGCTGGAAGCACGCCGAACTCAGCGCTCTACTAAAGAAACCAACGGCAGACCCCACCGAACTCAAGAACTACCGCCCCATCTCGCTCCTCCCGTTTCCTGCCAAAGTCATCGAGAAGACCATCAACAAGCAACTGGCAGCCTTCCTCGAGACGACCGGTTCCCTCGACCCTTCCCAGTCAGGCTTCCGGGCCAACCACAGCACCGAGACCGCCCTCATCGCTGCCACAGACGACATCCGAACCCTGTTGGACCACGGAGAAACAGCGGCCCTCATCCTCCTGGACCTCTCCGCGGCATTCGACACTGTCTGCCACCGCACCCTAGTGCAGCGCCTCAGCAACGTCGGGATCAAGGAGAAGGCACTGGAATGGATCATCTCCTTCCTCACCGGAAGGACACAGAGAGTCCGCCTGCCCCCGTTCAGATCAGAAGCCACGGAAGTCACCTGCGGCGTCCCTCAGGGCTCCTCGCTCAGCCCCACCCTCTTCAATGTCTACATGAGCCCCCTTGCGGCCATCGCACGCCAACATAACCTGAACATCATCTCCTACGCCGATGACACCCAGCTGATCCTCTCCCTGACCAACGACCCCGCCACCGCCAGAGCCAACCTACACGAAGGGATGAAAAACGTGGCCGAGTGGATGACGACCAGCCGCCTGAAACTGAACACAGACAAGACGGAAGTCCTCATCCTGGGCTCCTCACCCTCCGCCTGGGACGACTCCTGGTGGCCCCCTGCCCTGGGCAACGCACCCAAACCGACAGACCACGCACGCAACCTGGGCTTCATCCTGGACTCCTCCCTCTCCATGACCAGACAAGTCAACGCCGTCTCCTCGTCCTGTTTCAACATCCTGCGCATGCTACGTAAGATCTTCCGGTGGATCCCCACCGAGACCAGGAAAACAGTCACCCAGGCCCTCGTCACCAGTCGACTGGACTACGGCAACGCCCTCTACGCCGGTACCACCGCCAAGCTCCAGAAGAGACTCCAGCGGATCCAGAACGCCTCGGCGAGACTCATCCTCGACGTCCCCAGACGAACTCACATCTCCAGACACCTGAGAGACCTGCACTGGCTCCCGATCAACAAAAGAATCACCTTCCGGCTCCTCACCCACGCACACAAAGCCCTACACAACCAAGGCCCGACCTACCTCAACAGCCGCCTCAACTTCTACGCTCCCAAACGCCACCTCCGCTCGACCAGTCTCGCCCTCGCAGCCGTCCCCCGCATCCACAGAGCGACAACAGGAGGTAGATCCTTCTCCCACCTGGCCGCCAAGACTTGGAACGCCCTCCCCACCGAACTACGCCTGACCCAAGACCACCTCTCCTTCAGGAAGAAGCTCAAGACCTGGTTGTTCGAGCAGTAGCGGACCCCCCCCCCAGCGCCTTGAGACCCTCCGGGTGAGTAGTGCGCTTTATAAATGCCTTTGATTGATTGATTGATAAGAGAAACCTGTAGCTGAGCATTACCTTTGTCTAGTATGGCTCTGAGGGAGCTTTTACTCTCACCCAACATGGCTCTGAGAGAGTCCTTAACCTCGCCCAGTCTGGTTCTGACAGAGGCCTTACCCTGCCTAGTATGCTCTGAGGGAGGTCTCACCTTCGTGAAGTATGACTCAGAGAGGTCCTAAGCTAGCCTAGCTCTAAAGGAGGTCTTACCCTTGCCTAGCCTGGTTGTGAAAGAGTCTTTACCCTCACCCTGCCTTGCTCTAAGAGGGGGTACAAAAGGGGGTGGTGATGGACGGAGCATCAGAACCAATCAAACACTCACACCCAGTCAACAGATCTGGGTTTGATCCATCACCGTTCTTTAGCCCACTCTGCCACCCCAGTTCAGACATGGCCATATGCAAATCAGTCTGACCCTGTGCCTCATGGGAACAGTCCAGCCCAAACTGCCAAGCCATGCCTTCCCTGGACCGGAAACAAGCTTCCTAGGACCGGTTTCTGGCATTTCAGCCGTCTTCAGCCAGGCTTGCTTGCATCCAGTGGCAAAGTGAGCAAGGGACTCACGTCGGAGCATACCCTGCCAACTTATGACGAACAAAGCGGTACAAAAGGGGGTGGTGATGGATGGAGCATCAGAACCAATCAAACACTCACACCCAGTCAACAGATCTGGGTTTGATCCATCACCGTTCTTTAGCCCACTCTGCCACCCCAGTTCAGACATGGCCATATGCAAATCAGTCTGACCCTGTGCCTCATGGGAACAGTCCAGCCCGAACTGCCAAGCCATGCCTTCCCTGGACCGGAAACAAGCTTCCTAGGACCGGTTTCTGGCATTTCAGCCGTCTTCAGCCAGGCTTGCTTGCATCCAGTGGCAAAGTGAGCAAGGGACTCACGTCTGAGCATACCCTGCCAACTTATGGCGAACAAAGCGGTACAAAAGGGGGTGGTGATGGACGGAGCATCAGAACCAATCAAACACTCACACCCAGTCAACAGATCTGGGTTTGATCCATCACCGTTCTTTAGCCCACTCTGCCATCCCAGTTCAGACATGGCCATATGCAAATCAGTCTGACCCTGTGCCTCATGGGAACAGTCCAGCCCGAACTGCCAAGCCATGCCTTCCCTGGACCGGAAACAAGCTTCCTAGGACCTGGATTAAACCCAGATCTGTTGACTGGGTGTGAGTGTTTGATTGGTTCTGATGCTCCGTCCATCACCACCCCCTTTTGTATTGCTCTAAGAGGAGCCCGACCTTCTCCCAGTCTGCCACAGTGAGTGGTTCTTACCATCACCTACAATGGCTCTGGCATGGGGCCTATATTTACGTAACATGGCCCCGAAAGAGCTTCATGGCTGCCAAGCCTGACTCTGGAAGATCTCCTAGGCTCGCAGAGGCTGGCTGTGAGAGGGGCTCCACATACATCCACCCTGGCTCTAGCGTGCTCTTGCACTATTAATGCAAATATTAGCACTCTATTGGTCACTCCTTTTCTCACTATTCACACTACTAAGTTCAGCAACCCTAGTAACCAAAGACGGGTAACAGCAACACTCTGGCCATTCATTCACGACACTAAACGCTTCGCACATGGACCTCACTGCAACACAACATTCTTCCAACCAAGCGCTCTCCCATACTGTAGTCTTCTGTCGGTCTAATAATGTGCTACGGGGTCTCCAAACTGGTTTGAAACGCTATAGAAATGTGTTAAAACGAAGAATGATGCCCAGGCAAGTCTTGTAGAAAAGGTAGTAGATTTATTCTTAAGATTACTTCATATGTTACAAGTTACAGGAAGATGTTCTGATCCATAAAAGTGTCCCTCCAGGAGAAGCCTCCTCTCTGCTCAGCCCTTCCACACCAACTGATTCTCCTTCCAATACAAACACACTGAACATTCTATATGACCACATCATAGGCTGAACAGCAAGGCAGAGAACCTCTGTAGGGAGAGTGCATTGGGTAATTAGTACATTACAACACATCTCCCCCCTTATAATGATCGAAAACATTCTAAATGTATGAAGGTGATAAAACACACATGTCAGCCAAGGAGGATGCATTAACGACAAAATCATTAAACATAACCCTCCCCCATAAAATGATCATATGCAATAAAAATGCATGGAGATAGTAAAACACACATTTGACAGAAAAGGGGGATGCATTACCACAACACATTATAACACATTCTTTCCCCTGATAATAATCAATAAACAAAGAATGCAAGAAAAAAAGATACATTCTTAAAAACAGTGGATGCTATCCACCATAACTCACACTACAAACTGCGGGTACTATACCACCACACCAAACGGAGTACCCATTGTGCCACAAACTAAGGCACAAGACTGCAGCAGAACAGGGATCTACAACCCTCAACTGCACATACTAATGGCAGGACAGGTCTACCTCAAAGAAGAGGAATAAGACTCCACCCATACCAAGACAGAGCAATTATAATCCCAAAACACTCTAGAAACTAATATGGGTATCTTTGAACCCAAAGTAAATCCAGGGTATCATTTAACCCAAAGCAAATCCAGGATAACTATAAACCCAAACCAAATTCAGGGTATAACGAAACTCAAAGCAAATCCCGGGTAACCTTAAACCCAAAACACACTCAAAACACACTATGGGTACCTTTAAACCCAAGGCAAATCCAGGGTATCCTTAAACCCATGACACTCTCATAACATACAATGGGTATCCTTAAATCCGTGACATACTGGCCAAAACATGGAATTCAGAAGATCTAGGAAAAATGAGCACAGTCCTGAACACACTCAGGCGCAACAGGGAACACACCACCAGTCCACAACCTACACATCCTAGGGAAACAAAACCACCACTCAGATAACAAAAACACAAACCACCCCCAAAAGCAGTATCACATTGATAAAATGAAGAAAAAGGAAGTCTCTTACTCTGGTGAGCGATCTCTCACCCGAGGTCCTCACCAAAACCTCCACTCAGCTGTTAACATCCAATGCGGAGACTTCATCCTTGTTAGCGTCCCAAAAGGCCTTCAAAACTTGCCAATGTTGTATGCAGCTTCTAATGAAAACGATGTCTGCATAAACTCTACAAAGATGGAAAACTTCACAGAGATGCCGATTGCAAATGACAACTGAAAGCGCGCAGCCTCCAACAGGACACCATTATGGAGTCACGACGTGGTTGGCAAAACGTGTAATCACATGGTTGGCAAGAGTGTAATA
The DNA here is from genome assembly GCF_964204655.1 of Triturus cristatus. Classification (NCBI taxonomy): domain Eukaryota; kingdom Metazoa; phylum Chordata; class Amphibia; order Caudata; family Salamandridae; genus Triturus; species Triturus cristatus. Next base: position 747,338,011 of record NC_140579.1, read on the forward strand.
ACGTGGTTGGCAAGCGTGTGCTTGAGACAGCAGTAAACCAAAAAGATCCAAAACAGCAATCCCAAAATGGCGGCACGCAGCGCACGCTGCACCGGGTGGCTCTCCGCACGTTGGTGCTGTGAGCACCGTAGAAGCAGCCAAGCTCCTAAGAACGTCAGAATGGCCACAGAGCAGCTCCTCGCAACGATCGTAGCAGGTAAGGACGTTACCTGGCTCGCGCACTGTTTTTTTAAATACAACATGACAGTTAAGCTGCTCAGCGCAAAAAGTATTGAAAAAGAAAACAAAATCTAGAACACAGTACCTCAGCAAATGTGTCCAATAGTAGGAATGTTGCACCAAACACTGCAGACTCGGCACAGTACAGTTGGAAATTTGAAGGAGGTATGCAGCGCACACTATGCCCTTCATCCAGGGAGGGAGGGAAATCCGTCTAATCAGACCAACTTGTCCCAAAATATGTAAGATGGAGTAGCTCATCTTGACAGGAAGCGTGAAAACTCCAGATGGCAGACACAACTAACGCTGCTACATATGCCACTCATAATGAACTCCTCAGAACACATGGTCCTCACAAAGCACGCAAGAGGGTCTGCTCAATCCTTCTCGGCCAGTCACAGGGTTAGAAACTTTTATAAAGAGGTAGGACTCCACTCACACAGCAGACTCTTTAAGGAGAAACTGTCCCAAGGCAATTTGACTCTTTTAGGGTTCAACAGAAGGCAGGAAAAAGAAAAGTCCAACAGAAACTGGCAGGCCCAGGCTAGGGCTGACCCGTTCACAGGTAGTGAGGAATCTCAGGAACTTCTGTTAGTCTAGTTACTTATATGGGGAACACTCACCCAAGTTCAGCAGGCACTGGCACGTCCACGATGGGGCCGACCGGTCTTTTGCTCACTGGTGGGGCTTCTGGAGTGCCAGCTTGCTTCTTTTAAATGCGCTTCTTCAGCTTCTAAGGTAAAAGTCCATTCAAAGTAGCTCACGTAGGTTCTTTCAAATCGTCGCCAGTGTTAAAACGAAGAATGATGTGCAGGCAAATCTTGTAGAAAAGGTAGTAGATTTATTCTTAAGATTACTTCATAGGTTACAAGTTACAGGAAGATGTTCTGATCCATAAAAGTGCCCCACCAGGAGCAGCCTCCTCGCTGCTCAGCCCTTCCACACCACCTGATTCTCCTTCCAGTAAAAATACACTGAACATGCTATATGACCTCATCATAGGCTGAGCAGCAAGGCAGAGAACCTCTGTAGGGAGAGTCCATTGGGTAATTAGTACATTACAACAAAATGCACTTCCAATTACAGTGAAGAGTCCTCACCTGACCTGCCTCTGGAGACTTAGCCTGGCTCTGAGACAGGCCTGACCCAGGCCGAGGAAGGGGAGGGGGGCTCTCTCGCCTCCAGCCTTGACCTGATTCTCTGAAAATAAAGGCTGCGCTTAAAGTGAGGTGACACTTGAAGAACCGGCAACTGTTGTCTGAGAAGGAGCCTGCTGAGCTGGTTGTTTTCTGTTTGTGGAGAGAGGCCTGCGAGCGCTGCACAAACATACTGCCATATGTTGGTACCTGTCAACATCCCGAAATGTCACCTCTGATTCACACGTTCTGACATTCTTTCTAATTCAGAATGTGCGCGTTACTTCCGGTGCCTGCCCCAGCACACCTCTCTGCTCCCTGCCGTCGACTCATTGTCTCTTCTCTTTATTTCACTCGCTCCCAACCCCCTCATTCCAACTCCTTTTTACCTCATTCTCACCCGTTCCTCCTCCCCTCGTTCTATCATAATTCAATCCATTTTTCATGAGCTCGACATCTTCTCGTCTCCCTTGCTTCTCTTTTTGTGGCCCCTGTTGTCTTCTCATTAAGCCTCCATTCTCCTGCTTTCCTCACGCGGTATCTCACTTGCCTCCTTTCGCAGCTTTCTATCGAAAATGTTCACATTCTGCCTCAACGCCCCAGTGCTCTCTAAGCTTTTCTCTTCCTATTTCAATCCTCCTCCGCCCTATCTCCCGATTACTTTTTTTGTCCTTTTCCTTCCTGCCTCTTAGTTTCTTTGTCCTGTTTCGCTGTTTTCTCTCAGCCTTGTAAGTAAATTTTCCTTCCACTCCATGCATATCTAACAATCTGCCTCTCCCACCTCCCTTTAGGTCCCTCTCCCTCTGCTCTTTCCTAGACTAATATTCGGTTTCCTATTCCTGCCGCTTCTCACTACATTTTTCTGAATTCCCTTCGGCTCTTTCAATTTCAGCTTCATATTCTTCGTCTTTTTATTTTCTCTCATTTTCCCCTCACGCTCATTCTGTTTCTTGCTCTTTCAGATTTTCTCTCGCTAGCCACCTTCTCTTCCTTTTCTCTGTCTATCTCTGCTGTCCTCTCCTTCTCTCTGATCCTTTCTCCCACTTCTGCAGGGGTCTTTCAACATGTTGTTGTCTCTCTCTTTCCTGTCCTCTCTTCCATTGTTTCTTGATTATTATTCTGTTTGCTGGGCCATGGTTCTTGTTTTCTATATCTGCTTCACACTGTTATTCTGTTGTCCTTCTTTCTCTGTCTCTTTCACCCCCAAGCCTCCGCTATTACCTGCACCTAAACTTAGGGGCTGCCCTGGGTGGTAGTACATCTAGCTACGCCTCTGGCTATACTTAGTGTGTACATCAAGACCACCGAACTTACCCTGGCTCTCATACCATTTCACTTATCCTCAGAGAGCACACATGATTTAAAAAACGTCAAAATATACTCTATGCCTCCATATATAGTGTCCATGATAAATTCAACATAAATTATTTTGTAGTTAGGTGAAATTTCCTCCCTAATCACGGACCAGATGTTGCCCAAACTCAACTCTCGGTAATCCCATGTTCCAAATACAGATCAACCAAAAGTCCAGAGCTGGCATGTAAATAAATCTAAATCAGGGCGAGTCCACTCTACCAACCATCTTGAATCTCGCCATATGGACCCGGGTCAGGAGATGCTGTGAATGCTCTCATCCCTCTTAAGAGCTTCCTGCACTGAGGACAGCAAAAGAGGAGTAGGAACCTTAAATTGCACAACATTGTAGATGGACAATGGTCAGAGGTGGTTGACTAATACATTTCCAACTCGTAGTATGATTTACAAGTAAACCATTGAGACGATAAGTTAAATCTCACCAAAAAGCACAGTCATAGTTCTGGCAAGGATAGCCAAAGGAAACCTGATGTCAACTGTCAGCATTCTGTGCTCCGTGCGCAAATGGGCTTGCTGCGAGTGCATTTTCATTTCTCTAGAACTGGGGTCTGCAAACTGGGAGGGCCTCAAGTGATTTTGGGGGGGGGGGGATCTGGCTCTGTCCAAAAGAAGCATTATGCTGTTAATAGTGCTTTATCAGTGGGGAAAAAATTAATGGCATTAAGCCACTCTGTAATGGGCCATCACTAACATCTTTATTCATTTATATCTTGGCTGGGAGAAGGTGTTAAAAGGGAAGGGACTCCAAATATTCTTCAAACCCTCCAATCCCATTTTTAATAATCACACTGTGGATACTTTTAAACGTTAGTAAGGCCTACCTGAACAGAATAGTATGTTTGGCCATCATGTATTTTATTGCATTTCTGAAACGTTCACAGAACTTAACTGCAATGTTTTAAATAAGTCTAGACCTATTTAAACATTGCCTGTTAAATAAAATAATTGAGAAAAGATTTGAGAGAGGGCCTTGATGATTTTTTTTCTCCACTGGGGGGCGCAGCATTAAAAAGTTTGAAGACCACTGCTCTAGAAGGACTTCCATTGCCAGACAGGCACACAGTCACATGAAATGGCCACCAGAGTGGAGTAATACAGAAACAGCAAACGGGCAACAACATCAATATCCAAAGGGACATAAAACATCCCTTACCCTTCCAAGCAGGTAATAAGACTTAGATACTGGTCCAAACGAGCTGATACCGCTCTAATGTGCAGTAGGGTGTAAACAGGAAGCGAATCTCACTGGTACTCAACCCTGACAAGAAAGACTAACCTATGCCTTAAATCCACCAACTATTTTGGGAGATAAAATGCGCAGCTCGCACTTGAAATGCTACTTGTACTGCCCAGCCTCGTCGGAGCCTGCTGGAAAGCGATAAGGGAAATCCGGAGGATACACGGGATTGGTACTGTATTTTATGACTGTACTCACAAACAGTAGCGGCTCCTGGAGGGAGTGCTGCGTGGCGGTGGGCGGGGGAGTCACAAAGATCTATCGCCCTATGTGCAGGGAGGTTTAACAGCCACCAATTGAGAACCAAAATGCAGAAGACAGGACTTCCAGGCGGCCCGGTTTTCATTAGCTATCCCGGCAGATTTCGACATATTTGGCTCATGTGCCGGTTGTTAGAGAGGGTCAAGTGAAAACAGTGAGAGGCACTTTTTTAAGTGTTCCAAAGCAGGGCTAGTTAGCAGCTGTTAGAAGTAAGCACTTGTATTTAACAGGTATGATGCTGGTTTTAAAAATTACATTTTACGTACTTGTTTAGTGCCCCTTCTGCGTTTCTATGTTAATGAGGGCTGTTATTCTCATTTGCACGAGAATGATGGGGCTTGGAGTAATGAAGATTGCCGGTAAATCGTCCGGGCATTTCTGCTGACTGCTAGTCTGGCTTCGCCTCACCGCTTGTCTCTCACAATCAAGTTTATTCTGGATCTTTGTTTTATTCACAGCCATGCCTGTCGGTCTTGTGTCGACCATAACCGGTCTCCAGTTCACCCTCACTCTCCTGCTCGTCACTTCCTCCCGCCCGCTTCCCTCTTCCTGTGACTGTCACCTCCGCTGTTACACTTGCTGGCTGCGGTGCCTTCTGGGTGATTTCCCACGGCTGTTGCGGTGCCAGGCGCTCTCTCTGGTTCAACAGCCTCTAATTACCAGCGCCGTCTGTTATTTACCTCCATTTTTATTAACCCACCTGCTGGCTTTGAGCGTGTCGCTGAATCCCAATATCCTCTGTCAAACCCGCAGGGATTTCCCTTCTTCCTGCACGGGTGTGGGGGCGGGGGCAGCTGTAGCCAGTGGCCTGCGCAAGTTCTGTGGTCGTTCAGTCACTGTGCAACCGCGAAGTCAACACAGTAACCAGGAGAGTTATTGAAAGGTACAGGACAAACGTTACATTGGCGTGCAGGGCCATAAACTGCACAAGCCAACATGACCATAACCCTAAGCTGATGTGCTTACCTCCCAATGGTCGCCACTCATTGCCTCATACGCAATAAAACAGCACATGCCAGACTATCTAAACCCGTCCAGGTTTTTTCTATGCATTCTGTGGCTTGTAGTTTTGATTATACCATTATAAAGCTAGAACTGCTACTCCCAAAATGCAAAGACAAAATGTAGACTGGATCATACATGGACCTGGGAAGCTTATTAGCTTTGCCTAGTAATAAGAGAGGACGTCGGTAGCCTTCTGCTGCCGACACACAGAAGAAGGCCCTGTAAGCAGGCAGCATTGCAGGCATCATTAATGCAGTGCACTAGTAATGCGTGTTTGTTCTTTCTCCCCCAATGCTATCCAAGCGGAGGATCCTCCATTCTGTAAATGGATGCGCGAGGGCAGATACATACAGTGTGCTTGGCTTTTTTTGCATAGATACAGAGCTATGTGTCTGTATTTTCCCAGTGCTGATGGAAGTAGTAATTATAAATAGGCTACTGGTATGAAATATGGCAAGATATCAAGGGCTTTAAGTGGGATGAAAAAACCGAGGGGGGTCCCTCAAAGGGGTGTGGCCAGTGTAATTAGGGCATGGCTTAAAACATGTAAGCTAAAAATCTGTGCTTAGCATAGTGTGCCACCCGACTTGTTATTTTGCTGTTTCTGTCATTGCATCCAGATATATGATGCAACAAGTAACATCATACCTACAACAAGTCAGGACTATTGGCTTTGTCAATGGTTGCTAGTTCCACAAGATAAATGAGCAGCAACTATGGCTTGTATATAATATTGAAAAAGCTTTTAAAGCCCTGCCCAATATTGCTGCTCCTGAGTTTTAAAAAGAGAAGGAAAATCCAGATATAAAATGACTCTCTTTAACCCCTTAACTGCTGGGCCATTTCCCCCCAACCCCCCCCCCCCCCCCCCCCCAGTGCCGAGCCCTTTTTTGCGATTAGGCCTCTGTACCTTTTTGACCACATAAGGTATCCACGCCAAATTTGTATCCTTTTCTTCCAACATCATGGGGATTCTAAAGGAACCCAGGGTTTGTGGATTCCCCTGGAGGGGTCCCAGAAAGTAGCCAAAATACAGCTACATTTTGTTTTTTTGGGGGAAAAATGGGAAAAAGTGCTGCAAATGAAAGCCTCTGGGTTTTTCCCTGCAAATGGTATCAAAAAAAGGTTTGTGGGACTGAAATCACCATTACCCTGCTTATAGGGAATGACAGACTTTTGTCAGAAAACCAAAAACATTTACACAGTTTTGGCATTTTTCTGGGACATAGCCTATTTTTGCAATTTTTTGTGCTTTCAACCTCCTTCCAGTTAATGGTAGAAATGGGTATTAAAAGCAATAATGGATCCTGGAAAGCTATACATTTTAGAAAAGTAGACAAAATGCTGCATTCAGCAAGGGGTCATTTGTGTAAATCCATCAAGGTTTCTTTATAGAAACTAACAGTCAAATATAGGAAAAATTGAAAATTAGTTGAAAAAACAGCCTTTTGTGTCAACGTTTTCACCTGTAACTTCTTCGAATTATGACAGCTCTTGGAAAGCAATATACAGTTACATTCACTGGACTTTACTGGTTGTGGGGATATATAGGACTGGTAGGTTCCCCAAGAACCCGACGAAACCAGAGCCCAAAACTGAGCAGCGTCTTGCAATGGTTTTTTATTATGTACCAGGTATATAGCAATTATTCTGGGAAAATGTATACATGGAAAATTCGGTATGAAATACTCCTATGTATTTCTGAAATGGGAACAAAATATAGAGTTTAGAAACAGTAGATATTTGCACATTTCCGAAATTGGGAATACTCATACTAGCATGAGAATTATCGGTCATTTTTCAAAATGACTTATTTTTAACACATTGTCTTTCATTTGGAAGGCAGAAATGCATTGAAAGTCAATAGGTAATAACAGTTGCTTTACAAATCTGAATTACCCTAAGTCTCCCAATAAAAATGGTACCTCACTTGTGTGGGTAGGCATAGTGCACATGACAGGAAACGGCTCAAAACGCAACGTGAACACACCACATTTTTTTTTTTGAAATCGGAAAAATTACCCTTTTTTTGCAAAGTGCCTAGCTGTAGTTTTTTAACCCTAGCTCTGCCGCCACCTAGGGAAACCTAGCAAACCTATACATTTTTTAAAACTAGACACCCAGGGAAATCCAGCATGGGGTGACTTGACTGACTCTCACCAGGTTCTGTTATCCAGAATCCATTGCAAACCTAAAAAATTGTCAAAAAAACCATTTTCCTCACATTTCTGTGGTGGAAAGTTCTGGAATCTGCGTGGATCCACACAATTCCACCCACCCCGCGTTCCCCAAAGTCTTCCGATAAAAATGGTACCTCACTTCTGTGGGAGACCCAAGTACCCGCGACGTACTGAGGAGACATCAAAATTGCCTATCACAAAAGAACCTGGTTTTGCAAGGGGGGTCACCTCGGTTCTTGGCCCCGTGCTCTGCAGCCAGCCTGGGAAACCTATCAAACCCACACATTTCTGAAAACTAGACACACAGGGGGTTCCAGGGAGGTATGGCTTGCGTGGATTCCCCAACGGTATCTTACCCAGAATCCCCTGCAAACCGCACATTTAGCTGAAAAAAATCACCTTTTCCACACATTTTTGTGTGGGAAAGTTGTGGCATCACTGGGCAGACATGAATTTCCTACCACCCAGCGTTCCCCAAGGTCTCCCGATAAAAATGGTGCCTCACTTGTGTGGGAGGCCCAGGGATGTGGAATTCCTATAGCCCGACACCCGGGACATATTGTTTGGGGTCAAGGGCAACAAGTTTTCATGTGTATTTTGTCCTTGGGACAAGTAGGCCCAACCCCCTACAGCACAAACCCTTTGGCTGCCAGTTTACAGTAACACATTACAGCTCAGGAAAGGGCAATATCTGCAGTTAAGGTAATATTTGTGTCCATGTGTTAAATGCTGTTCAAGCTTGTATTTATGGTTCATTAATGCAAAGCCTTTATTATTGGGTGAGCACTAAAAGTAAATGTTGTAAGCTCGGCCTGCACTACTGACCGTGGTTCCAGTATAAATGTGTAAACACGTTTTCAAAGTTTAGTAATACGAGGCTATGTATTATGCTCCCAGAATGCTTTCTGATTATAAGCAAATATTTGCCGAAACTTGAAAGCAAGAGTGATGATTCTTTGCTTTCAAAATAAAATGTTCACAAAAAAATGCAAGTAGGAAAAAAAAACATTTTGCTTAACTACTGTAAGATTTTAGGTACCATATCTTTGCAGCATCATTTAGTAACACGTTGATGTATGCTTGTATTTCCCAAAAATATGCATAATGGAAAAGAAGTGTAACCAGTTTAAATGCGATTATGGGAAACAAAAATGAACAAGCATTGGCAAAGCCAGTAGGTCTGAAATTGGTGGTCAGCCTTTTGGTTTTGTCAATGCGTGACTTGTTTAGGCATAGTTTTTGTAAAACCTTATCGGTGTGGAAGCTGCTGGGCCCATACCTTTCTAACAAGCATTGGCAAAAGCAAACATTGTTTTTGGTCTCAAAAATCACACATTGCCACAGCAGTTCAGGGCACTAATTCAAATTACTTTGTGTGCCAATATGCTCCTTGTGAAAGAGCAGAATACTGTCACTTACAGTGAAGCTAGCTGATAGACCGAGAAAGAAAGACAGAATTTTATTAAGCACAAAAGGTCATGGTTAACGCCAGGCCTAATTAGAGGACAAATTATTAAAGAAAGTCTCAAAAGTGCATCCATGGTATATATCCTTGCATTAAGAGCATATATACAGTTTCCGTGAATTCGCAAGAATTTACAGAAGTAGGCCAAGAAATAGTACTCCTAGAAAATATTTGTGAACTGCATTTTAGCATGAGCAAATGTGCATGTGTAGATTTGCTCATGTAAAAATCTGAATGTTTTAAGTTCACTTTTCCTCCAACCACTTTTTTTCCCAACCCTGGAAGAAATTTTACGTCTGCCCCTGTCGGGAGTAAATTTCCAACCTTTTTCAGTACGGGAAAAGATTAGAAAAGAGTTGGTGCAAACCCTTAAAACATGCAAGGTAGTAGGTTTGCACAGACTCAAAAGGGCATTCCAACCCTTGAACTATTGCTTACCACTACCTTCAGCCCCAGTATGTAGACCTGCAGAAACGTAGCAACATAAGGGGATTGCTAGTATTCAACCCTACTATGGTACGAGCCCTGGCATAATTAGAGAGGCTATATCAGAACTCTTATATAATGAGATTGATGCCGTAATTTGTCGCCGCATTACATGGCACAAAAGGGACCAGTGGATGTTGTTACAGGGCAACTAGATTAATGAAGCAACCTGCCACATGGAAAAGTAGATATTTTATCAAATTCCACACCCCTGGAGGCCCAAGTACCCGCGACAGGAATCGGCCCAAAACATTTTGTGATAGACAAGTTTGATGTCGCCTCAATACGTTTTGGGCTCTAGCCAGTTGCAGGTACTTGGGCCTCCCACACAAGTGAGGCACCATTTTTATCGGGAGACCTGGGGGAACACTGGGTGGTAGGAAATTTGTGTCAGCCCGGTGATGCCACAACTTTCCCACACCAAAAAGTAAGGAAAAAGTGTTTTTTTCAGCTAAATTTGAGGTTTGCAAGGGATTCTGAGTAAGAAAACGTTGGGGGATCCACGCAAGCCATACCTCCTTGGAACCCCCCGGGTGTCTAGTTTTCAGAAACATGTGGGTTTGATAGGTTTCACTAGCTGACCGCCGAGCACGGGGCCAAAAACCGAGGTAACCCCCTTACAAAACCAGGTTGTTTTGTGATAGGCAATTTTGATGTCGCCTCAACACGTTTTGGGCCATAGCCTGTCGCGGGTACTTGGGCCTCCCACACGAGTGAGGCACCATTTTTATCGGGAGACCTGGGGGAACGCTGGGTGGTAGGAAATTCGTGTCAGCCCAGTGATCCCAAAACTTTCCCACACAAAAATGTGTAGAAAAAGAGGTTTTTTCAACTAAATGTGAGGCTAGTAGGGCATGTTCGGTAAAAATAAAGCAGTGAGAGCTACGCAAGTCATTCACCCTTGTACTTCCCCCTTTGTCTACTACTCAAAAATGCGAAGGTTTGCCTAGGTGACGACTGAACTAGGCCAGAAAGTCCCCTGCTACCCATTTTGACAAAAAAAGTTTTTTTACAAAAGGCCATGAAACCGCCACAATTATATATCTAACACTAATTTGATAAAGCTAATCCACCACTTACACTGGTTGGTTTTAGCACCTCCAGAAATGCTGGCTTCAAAGCACAAATACTTATCAAAGTATAAAAATATTGAAGTCAAGCCTTCTGAAGGTGTGTGTGGAAATATGGATTTTCCTGATCAGTTATGTCCCCTATCTTGGACCCCAACGGTTTCATGTATAAATCACAAGTACATGTATGTTCCCTCCAGTTCCAGTTATGAAGACGCAAACACATGTGCGTCCACCGCCAACATGTCCTCTTTCAGATCCGCCATGAATGGGCCGGATATTCCATTCCTGAGTACGAAAGGCCACCGGCTTTATATGGTTCACTTATGCCATTTTACAGTCCAGGCAAGTAGGCCCTGATTCTGCCATCAAGCTTTTCCTGCCTTCTGCCTCTGAAAGCTTCAGTCTGAGCTCGCATCTGTATCCATGAACTTTGTCCTCATTCTCTGCGCGGCTAACGGTGCCTGACATCAGCCTGTTGCCTGCCAAAAACTGTATTTCACCTTCGAAATTATCTGCTCCGCTCCCTACCCAATGCATTCCTGTCTAGTAGTTTAAGTAAACATTCTTCCAGCTACCGAGCAAAAGGCCCGGCTTCTCTGTCATTTTTTCAAGTGATTCATAGCCCTGTTACTATGGAAGATTTCGGCCCCCGCATATTGTGTAGACACTTAGACGCTTGTACACGCACTAACAGTCAGTATAGTCAGTATAGAATAAGATTCTACTCTAAGAGACCTCTCTTTTGGATAACATAGTTCTCTAAACATAGGATGTTAGATATGATTTGGGATTAGGTTGACTTGACCCTCCAGACTTCTGTCGCCACATGTAGAGCTAAATGTCAAGTCCCCTTCACCCCCTAGTTGCACGTCAATCACACGTCATGCTGCTGCGCGCGCATTTCTGCCAAGTATTTCTGCTGACATTGCGAAATTCTTTCATGGAACCACCCTATTATGACATCATACCTGATGACGTTCTTTAGTTACGCCCAGTTATACCCACTCTAGCTACGCATGTATGTTTTATCTTTACTATCAATTGTTACGCCTCCTCCATCTGTTTCACTGTAATGCCTATTGTATAAAAATGATTACTTATCAATAAAGTAACGTTCTTCACTTCCTGAACCTTCGTGGTGATGGAATATGGAGCTCCTCAATTTAAATTGATTCTGGAATAAAGCCCGTTCCGAACCTCTAATACCACGGATTCTGCCTCTTATTTTACTGAGCTATTGTTATAGATTTTCCGCATCAAATTAAGTCCCGGTAATTAAATTATTTACCACATAAATGGCGCCCGAACAGGGACGGACTTCCCCTCTCACGCGCCGGCGGTGCGTTGCAGGCCCGGTCTCCTGTCACAGCTGGACGGACAACAACGCGTACCCACAGGATTTCCTGTATCTCCCTCCTGCCGAGCGGGGGTAACTGAGGCTGCGATCAACACCCAGACGAGGCGGTGAGAAGTGCGAAGTATCCCGACCAGAGCCTAGCTGAGAGAGCAAGATCCGAGGTATACAGAGGCCCACCAGTTCCGAAGTTCCGAAGTTCCGAGTCGAGTCCAGTCCGGTTCAAGTTCAGTTCAGTTCCGAGGCCTTCCGTTCCGAGCTACCCGGTGAGTACCATTATCGGGGAGGCGTTCTGACGTGCACATAGGTTGTGCCGGTCAAGACGGGTTTGGGTACACAAATCCGGTCTGCACTGTTTCAGCAGTGTATCTGTACTGTTTAGCAGTATATCAAGTATGTCTAGTATATAATTCAGATTTACCTAGTTAGTATCGAGTATTATGCTTAGTGACTAGTTCCCTAAATGACCATCATTGTTTATTCATTAAATGTTAAATGTTAAAATGTTTTAAATACGTTCTGTATATTGTGGTGTGAATGACTGTTCATTATTGTGTTTTATGGTATTAAACGTGTTCACAATTAGGTATCAGATCAGTTCTCAATATGAATGCTCTTTTCGAAATTAAGACAGATCAAAACCAGAAAAGGGGTACTCGAAGAAGCTGTTCCCATTCCTCCTAGGGACACTCCAGGGTACTTCATGTATCATAAACATGGCCTAGACGCCATATTATTTCTTGATCTATGGGTAGACTACACCAAGGAATTACCAGAAAGTCAGAGGTGGCCCGCAACTGGGACCTGGGATGCAGATTGCATTATGAAAGTAGAAGAAGAATTGTGGAAAAAGAAAGCTAGACAGTCACAGAAAGATGCCATTGAATTATGGCGTAAAGAATCATATAGACGTACAGAAAAAGCGCTCAGACAGGAAGAGAAAAGTAAGGAAAATTCAAATAAAGTTCGAGAAAGTGTATTAAGTGAAGAAGGTACTCGAGTAAAGTCAGAACAAACAGACAGACAAAGAAATGCCCTTGTGAATGGTATGTATCCTCTTCTGGCCGAAGGACTACCTAAGGCTACCCCGGAGATACCAAGAGACTTGCCACCCCCATTGTTTCCGATAAAAGCACATCCCAAAGGGCATCCCAGAACCGCAGAAGATGTTTTTCTTTCCTCTTATTTAGACGACGCAGCTCCCGAGTATGCTAATGCTGCGCCACATAGACCGTCTGCCGAGGGGGTTCAACGCCAAGACCCTCCCTCGTCTGTACCTCTGCAACAGCAAACTCCGACACAAGTTCCGGCAAGCACATCTGTTTCTACATCCGCATCCACACCTATGGTTGCTATATCCCGTTCAACGAATCCTTTCACATCCAGCACCCCAGGTGGTGCTACCGGAGGTACATCAAGCATTTTTTCTACGCCACCCAGAACAAATAAACTTTCCTTTCAAGAATTAGCCCACCAACGTACGCCCAAACTAGTAACTCCCAACACGCTCAAGGAACTTCTAATAGACTGTAGATATGACCCTGTGCCCGGAAAAGGGGACGAAATGATGCTGGCATCATTACGTATCCGACGAGCTGCAATATATTTAGGGAAGCTACCAGGAATGACTGCACATTTAGAAAATATATATCATTTTGTTCAATCAGGGCGAGACCCTGAGAGTATTAACAGAGCCATGGAGTACCAAAAGGTGGAAATACAGGGGGAACTGTTACGTTTCCTCATAAACTGTGTGATCAGAAATCAAGATCAACCAGGGGTAAATCCGGAAGAAATGCAGATTCTTACCACATGGGGTAAGAATATATCAGAGGGGAGACATGATAAACGATCATGCATAGTAGCTATGAGCCGAAAGATCCGCAAAGAAATAGAACGAATACACGAGGAAAGATTAGCAGTAGACGAACCAGAACAAACCGAGGATGAGGAAGAATTAGAACTGCCCACAGGACAGTTAGAAACAATGGCCTATGTAGGTAGAGGAAGATCTTGCAATAATACTAGATGCTTCACTGATCCGATACGTCCGGTACGTCCAGATAATAGCAGAAATTTCCAAACTCCTATAATAAATATAAGGTCCCCCGAACATTCATTCCAAGCCGCTGACAAATTACTCCGAGAACGAAGGGGTTATCATATACTCGATTCTATGGACGAACAAGAATTAGCCAGGTCAGCCGTTCACTGGGTTGACAGTCCTGGAAAATATGGTGATGATACACTAGTGCATACGTTTTTGAACCTCGCCCCAGATGAACAGCGTTTAGCTGGTATCTATATGATTCAACAACTCCTTATATTATATAAAAGCCAACACTCGGATCCTGGCCCCTTACCTGATATATTGACTGAATTACTCACGAATAAATGGAGAGGTTCCGGTACTAAGTTAATTAGAGAAATACTAGAATCCAGAAAACAGTACATCCTTTTTGTATGTCCTGAACATGTCTCACTGCCCATCAAGGAAAGAACGACGCATTACATGGATAGACAGAATCCCTTACGCGAAGTGCACCCGATAAAGGGTGATGACAATGAGTTTAAACGTGTGTTTGTATACACACCCATATCTAAAATAGAACTATTAGAAATGAAGAAAGTGGTACCCAGTCATGATAAAGACCCAGCAGGTTTCCATCGTGAAATTAAAGATATGTTACTCATGGGAGAATATACCTACCCCGACATTATGACAATATTGAAGGTATTAATGCCTGCGGGCATTTACGAAAAACTCAAGGAAAAGGATTGGGAGGTGGGAGACCAGAAGATAGATTGGACGGCATTAGAAAACGAAGAAAAAGCTCGAGGTCCAGGTTCAGGGCTCGGGGACAAGATCAAAGCACTACCAGGTCTACTAGTACAGGTACTGCCACGTTTATTAACTACGAAAAAGGAAGACTGGGGTGCAATCTCAGCCTGTAAACAAAAATCAGATGAAGACACTAGTGATTTCTATTCCCGATTTGAGAAATGTTTTGGTATAAATAGTGGAATAAAAGCAAGTAGCGAGTCGTATCCACATCTGTTTGTGACAAAGTTAGTTGAAAATGCCTTGCCCCAAGTTAAGAATAGAGTATTGAAGTTCGAGAGTACCTGGCAAGGTAACACTCCGTCACAAATGTTACAAATGCTACAGTACCATCACAATAGAATTAGAGAAGAACAAGAACATGAACATAGACGCATGAAAGACACGAAAATGAAAATGCTAGTTTCCCAGACAGTGCCAGTTGACGGTCATAAGAAGGGTATAACACAGTCCAGTGTTTCAACAGGTCCTGTTAAAGGGACGTGCAACTATTGTAAACAGCCAGGTCATTATGTACACGATTGTCCCGTTTTAAAACATAATATCGCCATAGGTAACACCAAAGAAAGACCACGGCCACTTAGACAGGATCAGAATCAACAAGGAACTCCGCAGCATGCACAGTCCATGCCAGCTCCGCAACAGTCTATGCCAGCTCCACCACCGCAGCCTATTGCTGCCACACAAACAACGACCCGACAGATGTATCAGACCGCACAGTATGACTATCCTGATTACCAACGATACTCATGAAACAGCCTAGAGAGGGAAGTTGGCTTACCCCTTATTGAGGTCCCTGTAGATCAAGAAGGACCTTATGTACACAGTGAACTGTTAGGTCAAGATAGAAAATTCTTACTCGATACAGGGGCAAGCCGAACAACAATAAAACGTAGTGAAGTTCCAGGGGCACCCCTCTCAGGCTCACAGAATATTTCCCTTGGTTTTTCAGGAAAACCTATCATTAACAAAGTAACACAGCCTCTTCCACTTACGATCGGTCCCTTGACACGAACTACAGATTTATTACTTACCAAATCATGTCCAGAAAACTTGTTAGGCATAAAAACTTTGAAAGCTCTAGGAGCTATTATATGTTGTTCTCCGGAAGGAGTAAGATTGTTTTTACGTGATTTCAAAGGGCACTACGTGTCCCGAGACATGGATCACCGACTACAGACTTTACCGACACATTTATGGGCGCAAGGCCCTACAGATGTTGGTTGCATGAACATTACACCATATCGAGTCACACTAAAGGCAGGAGTGGTACTTCCACGAATGCGACAATACAAGTTACCCCCAGATGCTGTAGTGGCTTTACTACAAATCATTGACGAGCTTATTACCCAAGGAGTGGTTGTGGAAACTGACTCCAATGTATGTAATTCCCCGATAATTCCGATTCTTAAACGAACCGATCCAACAGCCCCGCCAGTATATCGATTGGTTATTGATCTGCGCGAATTAAATAAATGCATAGTACCACAATACCCCGTAGTCCCAGACATTTCTTCATTACTGACAGCCATTGATTCCGAAGCAACATTCTTTACTGTAATTGATCTCAAGAATGCCTTCTTCAGCGTCCCAATAGATCCGGAAAGCCAATACTTGTTCGGATTTAGTTTAAATGGACGAAGCTTTAAGTTCACACGCGCACCTCAAGGATTTACAGAAAGCCCCAGCATTTATAGCCAAGCACTGAAACGAGAACTCGACAGTATCCACATGCCAGTCAACACTGCCCTGCTTCAATATGTCGATGATCTGCTGATCACCGCTAGAAGCGAACCTGAATGTGAGAAAGCCTCACTGACGGTATTACAATTTTTGGCCGAAAAGGGGCACAAGGTGTCCCCTTCTAAGCTGCAATTCTGTGTCCAGCGAGTTGTTTACCTTGGTCACTCGCTGTCCAAGGAGGGAAGGCAGCTTACACCAGATCGCATCCAGCTAATTGCAAATATGCCAATACCCAAGACACAAAAGGAGGTGCGGGCTTTCATAGGCCTCACTTCATATTGTAGGCAGTGGATCCCTCAGTATGCATTTCTAGCAAAACCCCTCATTCAATTGACAACACAGGAGGCAGCCACATCGACTGTTCTCCCTTGGACTCAGGAACATACACAAGCTTTTGAAAGCCTAAAGAAAGCCTTATGCCAAGCACCTGTTTTAGCAACACCATGTTACAATAAACAATTTACACTCTTCGTTACAGAACGCGAAGGTACTGCCTTGTCAGTACTCACACAGGAACAAGCAGGATCACACAAACCATGTGCTTATTTTTCTAGTACATTAGATCCCGTAGCTCAGGCTTTGCCTGCGTGCCTGAAATCAGTGGCAGCAACAGCTTTAGCAATCAGACAAAGCGATGCCATAGTATTAGGACATCCATTGACAGTACAAGTACCACATGCAGTAGAGGTTCTCTTGAACCGCACACAAACACAACACTTGACTATAGCACGACTTACTGGTTACGAATTAACATTGTTTCAGCCACATATAGAAATCAGACGTTGTAGTACATTGAATCCTGCCACACTGTTACCTATAAATGGAACAGACCCACTTGCACATGATTGTATTGAAGTTATCACTATCATGACGAAACCCAGACAAGATTTGACAGACGTCCCATTGTCAGACCCAGACCTGACGTTGTATGGAGATGGTTCATGTATGAGGACAGGTACAGGAGAGCTAGTGGCCGCTTATGCAGTCACAACAGACACTGAAATCATTGAAACAAATTGCATAAATACCTTGTCCGCTCAAGCAGCAGAGCTCATCGCTCTGACACAAGCCTGTATTCAAGCCACAAATAAAAAAGTCAACATATACACTGATTCACGTTATGCATTCGGAGTTGTACATGATTTCGGCGTGCTGTGGCGAGAGAGAGGTTATTTAACTTCTCACGGTGCCCACATTCAGCACGGACCCCTTATTCATGCCTTATTAGATGCAATACATCTACCCACTGCAATATCAATTATGAAATGTAAAGCTCATACGAAAGTTACTGATATCATTTCTCAAGGCAATGATCTAGCTGACAGAACAGCTAAACAGACTGCTCAAACTCAAACATCCGACATGACAAAGACAATAGTCCCGACACCAACACATTGCATGATGGTTAAGGATCCCGCTCTTGACGTAATAGACATACAGACACATGCTACACCAGACGAAATAAAGAAATGGACTGAATTAGGAGGGATCCAAACGGATCAAGGATGGATGACGAAGGAAAAATCTGTGTGGTTCCTTCCTGATTCAATGGTCCAAGTCGTTATTAACACTGTACACAGTCCAGCACATCTAGGAGAAAAAGCTATGCTAGACAGCATTCAACACATTTGGTTCAACAAACATTTACGAGCAGCAGCTAAACAAAAAGTCCGTACCTGTATGATCTGTTGTCAGTTTATCCCAGGTAAAAGCATTCCCGTAGAACAGGGTGGATTTCAGCCTCCTGATCACCCTTTTGAAGTCCTCCAGATGGATTATATCCAGATGGAACGATGTCGAGGATTCAAATATGTTCTCGTAGTTGTCTGTGCTCTTTCCCGTTGGACAGAGGCATACCCGGTTTCAGATTACACTGCCCCGACTACTGCCAAACAGTTAGTTCGAGAATTCTTCCCACGGTACGGTTTACCACGTGTTGTCTACTCAGATAACGGCCAGCCGTTCTCATCCGAACTAATGAAACACGTTTCACTTTTGTTAGGCTATCAGTGGAAATTTCACTGTGTCCGACACCCCGAGGCAGCAGGTCTCGTGGAACGACATAACCAGACCCTGAAAATTAGATTGTCCAAAATATGCAGAGAGAAAGGTGTCGACTGGGTAGTTGCCTTACCCGTTGCACTCTTTTACATGAGAATGGTAGCACACTCTCGAACAGGGCTATCCCCTTATGAAGTGATCTTCGGTAGACCACCAAATATGTGGGGGACGCCTATACCACGCAAAATAACTGATATTGACTGTAATATGCTGACAGATTACTTGGCTTCCTTGATGTCTGCACTACAATCTTGTCGTTCACAGGTAGCTGCAGCCTTTCCCGACAACACCGAGGTGAAACCCCATGACGTAATTCCAGGGGATTTAGTTCTAGTAAGGAACTTTGATCGGAAGTCTCAGCTGGATCCTAGGTGGAAGTCGCCTCAACTCGTATTGCTAACGACGAGGACAGCCGTAAAGACCGAAGGACGAAAAGGCTGGATACATTCAAGTCATATCAAGAAATTTCATGGACTACCGTCAGACGTAAACGACACACCTTGCGTGTCTTCCCCGAGTGACTCTAAACTTCCTTTGGTTGAACTGAGTAACCATGAACAATACAAACTAAAACTTCGGTCTAACAAGTCAGGCAATTTGATTGTTTAAGTCCTCTCCAAGGTGAATCGGTCGAATTTGTCTCTGACATGTATCCCTTAGACCTGTATAGAGAAAGAAACAGAAGGATAAAGTTGAAACGACATGCGTACTGTAAATCACTGCGTAGTCATTGCACAGTGACGTTATTAATTTTGTTTTTCCTAAGTCTTTTAATAATTACTGCAAGTATATTGTTGCACATATATTATCCTATTTTTAGACATGTTTACAATATTAGTGCTGAACATTCTTTTAGTGAATTACCTCCGCATGAATTGTCCTATAGATTTGCGCTGCGCAATAACACTTTTATTAGTATGTTACATCATTCCCATCAGGTTAGCAATGCTACAAATTGTTGGATATGTGGCCGACTCCCTCCCTATCAGAACTATAAAGGAATTCTAACTCTCTTTCCATACCCGTTCACACACAACGGCTCCTGTGGAGCATGGTTTAGTTTAATTAATTCCCTAGATTCGAATTCTGCAGTTTACCAGAATAACTGGGTATGGGGAAATTTGAACTTAGTTTTACTCAAAGTCTGTCACCCTAACAAGGAGGGACTTCCCAAAAGAACAGGAACTGATCTAGAAAATGAAGTATATGGATTAGGTAATTTTACGCTTAATCTCATGATCCTGAATGTCGAATCCGAAGCTATTCCAATTTTGCCCGCCATGTCAGTATTTCCAGTTAAAGGTGAATTATGTGTAAGAAAGAATGGTTCCATACATATGGGCCATAGTAGATGCACCACTGTAATAGAATTTAGTGATCAAGGCAAGTCTACATTTAGAGCTTCCCGCCATTCCTACTTCATATGTGGTCAGACGGCATACATACGTTTGCCACTAGATTGGGATGGTACCTGCTACATCGGATTCCTTTTGCCACCTGTTTTCCTAGCTCCTCCTGATTATCACAGAAATACTCATTTAGTACACAATAGAGAAAGGAGAGATCTCCCAATAGTCGATTACACTGAGACAGCATGGGAAAAATACACAGATTTCAATAAAGGTCTCTTTCCCTATATAGGTACAGTTACCAATAGTAAGCTGATACGTAGATTAACCAGAACCCTTGAAGCAGTAGTGAACGAAACTATTTCCGCCTTAGGCAATTTAACAGAAGAGCAGTCTGCTATGCGGATTGTTGTGCTTCAAAATCGTCTTGTCCTTGACGTCATCCTGGCCGATAGGGGCGGAGCTTGTAGGGTCATCGGATCAAGTTGTTGCATTTTCATACCAGAAAATTTGCCATCTGTATATAAAGCCATAACTCGCCTTCATAAGATTGTAAGCCAGATACACCAGAATCCAGGCACCTGGACTTGGTCCGGTTGGTTTTGGAGTGTATTATCTACCTTTGGATGGAAGGTCCTATCCTTCCTAGGTATTGGCTTCCTCATATTATTCAGTTGCTGTCTATGTCTACAATGTGGACCAGCGATCTGTGGTCTGTGTG
Source organism: Triturus cristatus (assembly GCF_964204655.1). NCBI lineage: Eukaryota > Metazoa > Chordata > Amphibia > Caudata > Salamandridae > Triturus > Triturus cristatus. The sequence goes on from NC_140579.1 coordinate 747,358,517, forward strand.
CCACATCGTGTATTCCACCACCAAGATTTCATTCATCACGGAAGAAGAAAGAAGAACAAATGATGCTATATGAACAGATCGATGGATTAATGAAGATTGATATCTCTTGACGGGCAAGTAGGGGACAAGGAGGGAATGTGGAAATATGGATTTTCCTGATCAGTTATGTCCCCTATCTTGGACCCCAACGGTTTCATGTATAAATCACAAGTACATGTATGTTCCCTCCAGTTCCAGTTATGAAGACGCAAACACATGTGCGTCCACCGCCAACATGTCCTCTTTCAGATCCGCCATGAATGGGCTGGATATTCCATTCCTAAGTATGAAAGGCCACCGGCTTTATATGGTTCACTTATGCCATTTTACAGTCCAGGCAAGTAGGCCCTGATTCTGCCATCAAGCTTTTCCTGCCTTCTGCCTCTGAAAGCTTCAGTCTGAGCTCGCATCTGTATCCATGAACTTTGTCCTCATTCTCTGCGCGGCTAACGGTGCCTGACATCAGCCTGTTGCCTGCCAAAAACTGTATTTCACCTTCGAAATTATCTGCTCCGCTCCCTACCCAATGCATTCCTGTCTAGTAGTTTAAGTAAACATTCTTCCAGCTACCGAGCAAAAGGCCCGGCTTCTCTGTCATTTTTTCAAGTGATTCATAGCCCTGTTACTATGGAAGATTTCGGCCCCCGCATATTGTGTAGACACTTAGACGCTTGTACACGCACTAACAGTCAGTATAGTCAGTATAGAATAAGATTCTACTCTAAGAGACCTCTCTTTTGGATAACATAGTTCTCTAAACATAGGATGTTAGATATGATTTGGGATTAGGTTGACTTGACCCTCCAGACTTCTGTCGCCACATGTAGAGCTAAATGTCAAGTCCCCTTCACCCCCTAGTTGCACGTCAATCACACGTCATGCTGCTGCGCGCGCATTTCTGCCAAGTATTTCTGCTGACATTGCGAAATTCTTTCATGGAACCACCCTATTATGACATCATACCTGATGACGTTCTTTAGTTACACCCAGTTACACCCATTTTTGCTACGCATGTATGTTTTATCTTTGCTATCAATTGTTACGCCTCCTCCATCTGTTTCACTGTAATGCCTATTGTATAAAAATGATTACTTGTCAATAAAGTGGCGTTCTTCACTTCCTGAACCTTCGTGGTGATGGAATATGGAGCTCCTCAATTTAAATTGATTCTGGAATAAAGCCCGTTCCGAACCTCTAATACCACGGATTCTGCCTCTTATTTTACTGAGCTATTGTTATAGATTTTCCGCATCAAATTAAGTCCCGGTAATTAAATTATTTACCACATGTGCCATAAAGCCACGTCAAGGCACCAACCGCTTTATGGTCTTTTCACATGCCATTCACACACCACTTCCATACCGCCAGCCACGGACCCAAACAACCAAATCACTTCCACTCACACAAACATACCGCCACCATGCAAGGGCCCATCACATTCATATGCCACAAGACATAATGAGTTTGACTACATTTTACCACCTGTCAAGTCTCCCCCTTCTTCTTCCTGAATGTTACCGAATGCATGCCGAGTGAGCCTTTACTACTGGCTTCCAAGACAGCCACTTGAGGCTCAGGAGGACATGTCTTTCATGTGCCTTTGGCGCACTCACTATGCTAAATCCAACTCCTTCCAGTTTGTGGATGCAAGTTGGGGGGTGTCCGAGTATCCTTATAGGCCGTATCTCAAACTGAGCGAGCATATCTACTTTTGAAACTAAGGCAAACATGCTCAAACTTTTCAAAAGGTAACATCATAAACTATGAAGAACGGATAAATGTGAAACACAGGTAGTCCATGACAACGTAGCATATGTCCAATCCACCGTTATGTACAGTGACTGTAATGCACTTATCATACAGCAAACTAACCATCTGCTAAGTTCTAACGGAGAATGAACATGACAAGCAGCATTGACCCATACGTACTACAGTAAATTCAGTGTGAGTGTGGCAGCAATGGATTCGAATCTATGGGTGAAGATGAAGTCAGGACGTGTATCTATTCTACCTTTACTATCTGCCTTCTACCTTTGCAATATTCCTCGGAATGCGCACCTACTGTAAGCTGGTCTAACCCGTTTGTGTGTCTTTCCTCAGAGTCCTGACTAATCCTGTCCAATTACGAAGAGACCCTATACTAATGCCTTCCATCTCTAGCTACTTGAAGCTTGAGTGAACATTTCTGTCACGTGCTGACAATGCTCTCACAATGCTCTATCCAACTCCTTCCAGTTTGTGGATGCAATTTGGGGGGTGCCCGAGAATGCCGCAAAAACATTTCTCGAGCTGAGCAAGCATATCTCCCTTAGAAACTGATGGCAAACATGCTGGAACTTTTCAAAAGATAACATCATAAACTATGAAGAACGGATGAATGTCAAACACAGGTAGTCCATGACAACGTAGCATATGTCCAATCCACCGTTATGTACAGTGACTGTAATGCACTTGCCATACAGCAAACTGACCATCTGCTAAGTTCTAACGAAGAATGAACATGACAAGCAGCATTGACCCATACGTACTACAGTAAATTCAGTGTGAGCGTGGCAGCAATGGATTTGAATCTATGGGTGAAGATGAAGTCAGGACGTGTATCTATACTACCTTTACTATCTGCCTTCACAATATTCCTTGGAAAGCGCACCTACCGTAAGTTCTAACCCGTTCGTGTGTCTATCCTCAGAGTCCTGACTAATCCTGTCCAATAGCTAAGAGACCCTATACTAATGCCTTCCATCTCTAGCTACTTGAAGCTTGAGTGAACATTTCTGTCACGTGCTGACAATGCTCTCACAATGCTCTATCCAACTCCTTCCAGTTTGGGGATGCAAGTTGGGGGGTGCCCGAGAATGCCGCAAAAACATTTCGAGCTGAGTAAGCATATCTACCCTTGAAACTACGGCAAACATGCTGAAAATTTTCAAAAGCTTCCTAAAGAGAACAACATAAACTACGAAGAACGGTTGAATGTGAAACACAGGTACTCCATGACAACGTGGCATATGTTCTGTCCACCAGTATGTGCAGCGTGGGGACTATAATGCACTTGTCAATTGGCGAACAGAACAACTACCACGTTCTGAAAGCAGATAACGGTGTTGAGAAGTCCATGATTTCATGAAATAGAAGAAGAAATATTCGGCAGCTGCTTGCATAGTGAAGGAGTGGCCCACAGACAGTAGGTATCCATTCACACCAATTAAAAGGTTTACCTATTGGCAGCTCCACCTCAGTCAATTTCCCAGTATTTTGCTTTAGTGTGATACAACATAAAGCAAGTAGGAAAACAGAAGGCAGGCTTACTTGGGCAGTGGGGACAGTAAACACGTGTCTCCTGCCTCTTTCCCTGCATCGAGTACACTTTACAAAGACGACATGGTCGCTGCTTTTTGGGCGTTGCAGGAATTTTATCAGCAAAGTGTCGCATCTGCAGCCTTGGAAAGTTATGAAGAAGGAGAGCACTCCGATACTTAAAGCTTACACTGCTTTTTTCTGCGAATTCTTAACAACGGTGCACCAGTTGTGTAGAAGTATGTCCCCTTCTACCGTGGTTAAACTAGGTTATTGACAGGGTGAGGGCCTGTATAAAACTGTGCACTGTTCACAACGTGTTGACTGACACTGTAAGTTTTTTTACCCAGTTGTACATTTATTTTCAACTTTACATCTGGTAAATTATCTACTTAACCATGACATTCTGTACATAACAATTTTTCAAAGATGTTTAAACACAAAACAATATAATCAGTATTGATTTCATGAACACCTGTTGTACAATGTCATGTATAATGTGCTTGTTGACATAAAACAATAAAGTTGTTTGACATAAACAATTTCAAAGAAACATTTGGGTCAAAACCCAATCAATGCCCAATGCATTTCGGAACCTTGCGGTTCCTTCGTCAGGGGCCAATCTAAAAAAAGGAAACAAAGAACATTGTCTGAATAAATACTTGTTTTTGGCTCGATCTCACTGTGTGTTCATATTACCCAAATATCTGTGTGTTACCTGTGTTTATTTTTCTTTGGGTGGTGTGCTCTATAAATGACAAGAGGCATTGCATCTGCAGCCTTGCCACGTCCTCCAGAACACATGAAGTGGAGACTGCTGCTTCTGTAGCAGTGAGACTTTCAATCACAGACAATTGAAAGTCAAGGAAAGACATGAGTCTTCCTGTGGTGGTCTCACGATAAACAACATATGCATTGTATGTTGCCATCTGGATCAGGTGCGTAAACAGTTTCTTATACCAAGTGCGAGTTTTATGTCTCGCATTGTATGGCTGAAGAACCTGGTCGTTCTTGTCCACTCCACCCATGTACTTGTTGTAATCAAGTATACAGGTGGGCTTGTGGACTTCGGCCATCTGACCCCAAACCATGACAGGGGAAGTGCTCTCAGCATGAATTGTAGTGAGCACTTACACGTCACGCCTATCTGAGAACTTGACTGAGCAGTTTGTTGGAACGCAACGCAGTGCTCTTGGATTTCTGGAGCTTCTTGCAAACAAGCTCCTGCGGGAATCCTTTGCGGCGACAACAAATTGTACTGCAAGCCACGGTGCCAGCTTTGTAGAGCTCACTGAACAGCTCTACTCCTGTATAGAAATAGTCCACATAAAGGTTATAACCTTTGTGAAGAAGTGGCTGGACAATCTCCCATACGATCTTTCCTGTGACCCCTAGCATGGGAGGGCAACCTACAGGGTTAAGAGTTGTGTCCTTCCCTGTATACACTCTCAAGCTGTACACATAGCCAGTCGAGCTCTCACACAGCATGTACAGCTTGATGCCATAGCGAGCGCGTTTGTTTGGAATGTACTGCCTAAACAGCAGCCGCCTTTTATACGAGATCAAGGACTCATCAATGGCTATATTCTTTCAAGGAATATAAACCTCTGGAAACCTGGCAGACAAATGTTCCACGTCAGGCCAAATTTTGAACAAACTGTCATGGTCTGGATGGTCCCGGGGCAATGCAGCAGAATTGTCATTGAAATGCAGCATGCGCTGCAATAGCAAAAAACTATCTCTTCTCATGTATGGTGTGAAGATGGGGGTTAACCAAACCATGCGAGTAGACCAGTAGGATAGCAAGGTTGGTTTATGCACTACCTCCATTTTAAGCGTGAGGCCCAAAAATATCTTCAACTCCCCTAGAGAAGTGGGAGTCCACTTGCGCGCCCTAGAATGAGGCCCAAGAGTGCCTCCTTGCTCCCTCAGAAATTGTTCGGCACGCAAATTTGTTTGCGGCACAATTTCGTCTAGGAAGTCAACAGCAAAAAAGAGATGGAAGTAGTCAATTGGCAAAAAATTTGCCGTATCTACTTTACATCCAGCGTCACCAGTGAAAGGCGGAATTTTGGGCTGAACTAAATTGGGAGGCTGCCAAGACAGCACTCCGTCTGTGCTTGCGGCTGCACGTGCCTGCACTCTGGGTTGCTCTAACCTGTTACGAGTGTCCTGCTGCACAGACTGTGCTGGCAAAGGGATAGCACGACTGACATCGTCTCCTTCAGAATCGCTGGACGATGAGTCATCGGATGGAACTACGCTGACTGAAAAGTCACTCCCAGATTCGGCTCCATTGTACTCTCCCTCAGATGCTGTCTCAGTATCTGCTGTCTAAGTCTCTGATCCTGCATCAGAGCTGGACTCCAGAACCAGATTTAGGGCCTGGGCAGCATTCATCCAACAATATGCCATCTCTGTTAGTGCCTAAAACTATCCTTTTAAAACACTATCCTACGTAGAAGGCAGATAGGTTGTTGGTTTTAAAGTGTAGGTGGGTGTGTGCGTGAGTGAAGTGTTTAACAGTCAATAATGGCAAAGTCACCTTACCTTTGCGAAATCCGTATGCTCTCCAAAAAGACTAATAAAGAGAGAAAAAAGACACAGTATTACTTTACCTTGCCACATACCCATCATCGCAGCCTTTTAGCGCTGGTGGGAGCCAGTGAAACCATAATTTTGTGCCAAGATGCCTACGGGAGAACGTGTGCTTTACAATTGCACACTATAACCTCCTTTGACTCCCTCACTACCATCCTTGCAACATGCCCCTCATCTCTCCGTAGCCCCTCTCTCAAAAATACATTTCATCTGTTTCATAATACAGAACTGTTCTTTCCAGCATGCCCTTTATGGCGTCAAAACTGCCACTAGACAAAACTCAGATATCTCTATCTAGCAGGATTCTTTTTTGTACTCTGCAGCAGTACCCCACTTTACTGCCTTTCATGCAACTTCAAAGAGACTCAATATAGCTCTTTCACAGTCTCAAATTTTCAGCACTGGGAAATCGTTCTGTATATATGTCAAACAATGAATTCCCAATGTCAGCGCGCTCAATAACTGGTGCAGGCAGCAACGGTTAGAATCCTTACCTGATATTTAAATTCAGAAACACAATGGATGCCGCACTCCAGAGACCGGTTCCAAAGTTGCTTTATTTTCACCACCAGTGGTGGTGAAAATAAAGCAACTCTGAAACCAATCTCTAGAGTGTGACATCCTTTGTGTTTCTGAATATATATACATATATAGATATATATCCTGCTTCGCCGCTCATACTCCTTTCAAACAGGAACATACGAATGCGGACCCAAGTTTTTGGTGCAATAAGTTTTATTTTGTGCCCTGCACCACCGATAGATATATATATATTTATTGTATCGTTTCTGCAAGATGTCAACAAACGCGTTTCGGCGTTGCCGCCTTCGTCAGTGTTAACAATCTATATGTTATTCAGTGTTTAAATAAAGATGTGCTATACAAAAATTCAATGACATAAAAAGTGACTCAGTGATTTCTAATGAAACTAAAAATAAAAGAAGTTCATTTATATGGCGGCCATATTGAAAAAGGAAAACCGGGAAAACAATACACTGTTTAACACACAGTATTGCATTATCCTACGTAAATCTTAAGTACTGTGTATGTTTTCACCACAAGCAACATTATATATATATATATTTACATTTCATCAAGTGTTGCTCTTTAAATAAACCCATATGCGATATTACTAACGGGAACAATTACCCGCTTCCTGCACTGGGAATATACACTGGGGAACTATTATTCATTTCACAATCGAATCCCCTCATCATATATCCAATAGACCACCAAATTCAATATAATTGCGCCCTGTATGGGCTGTTTCACAACTGCGCTTGTTTGTACCTGCACAACGAACACATCCACCAGAAATAAGAGGAGGAGGACGAGGAGGGGCAAAAAGGGCAGGAACGGAACGTTCCATCCCAATGGAAACACGCAGCAAACGGGGGGGACGATGGAACTAAGAGAAAATAAACAAACTGTACTCAACCTTTCAGATCGGAGACTGACTGAAACTGAAATTACAGTTCTCCAATTGGGCCTAACCTTTTGCCCCACCACAGAATTTGGCTACACTCAGACACCCATAGACATTTATAAGTTCATTCGTAAAATCAAACTAATGAAGATACATCAACTACATCCCAGGAGAGTAGGAGATCAATCACTAGGAGGAACAGAATTATCGGACGAACTAACAGGAGCTGATTTAGAAGTGATTTGGACACTTCACGAGCTGGATGATGATTCCAATTATCAAAATAACCCACAAGCAAATGCAACACAGATGTTGGAAGAGACTGGCATTTCACAAAGCGGATGCAGAAGCAATTTAAGAGTGAAATCAAGAGTAATTCCAAGAACTCCACATGATGTAATAGACGCCTTTCAGGAGGTGGTAATAGAAGAACTGAAAACCCTACAGAAAGAGATTCAATGGAAATAAGAGAAACTTAACCAAAGATCAATGGGAAGCAATTGTGAAACTTAAGGATGATGAGACCATAATAATAAAGCCCTCAGATAAAGGGGGAAGTGTGGTGATTCTCAATAAGACTCAACACGAGGACGAAGCACTTTCACAATTAAGGAAGAAAGAACACTATATTCCCATAAACAGGCAACAATATCAGAATAGTATATCGGATTTTTACAAGTTGATCACACAATGGAGAGATTTTGTACATAAATTAATCCCGGCACTCTGAAGTCATATAATACTCTTAATGGTTATTAGCCAAAAAAAGAGAAGGACACAATGACAATAATGAAGAACTGGCTGCGGAACATATTAGGTCATCACAAAAGTATATGTCAAAAAGTAATTTAATACACGATTTTTACAGAAAGGAAAAACACATTCATGAGCCAAAAATCAGAACTCCCTAGTGTATTTAGTTCTAGTTGTTATTTTGTGAGAGGGAGATTTCATTTTTCTGAATCTTGATACAGATGGATGACAGCCGACACGTGTTTCGTCACGTATAGTGACTTCCTCAGGGCTATGAAAAGAGTCTTTAGACGCTTTATAAGTCAAGCATAAATTGAACTTCAGTTGACGCGTAATGTTGAATGTAGATAATTTCGAACAAGGATTCTGGCGTACAATATGATTCCAAGAATTTTAGAACCTAGTAAAGGTTCGAAGAAACAAGTTTTGTCGCAAGAAAGTCTTCTGATAATTGTATAAGTTGTCTGTAGGCAGTAACAGATCTTCCCCAGTAATTTCTACTGGGGAAGATTGATTGGAATTGATTGCCGATACGAAGGGACGGGAGTCAAGTTCTTGGCAACAACCACCATACTAGGAGGGCTTACCAGAGCCGGTCTGTGCACTTCACCTAATACGTTGAAGCCAACAAATAACTTACTAAAAATTACCACATAGACGACTACGCGAAGACCGTCCCATCAATTCTGTCTCACAAATCAATTTCACATCACGGTGCAGCATCCTTGAATATTAGAAATCTTGGTGGAGACTCGTTCTTTTTCAAAACAAGCTGTAATCCACCAATTACTTTCACTGAGATTTGAACCACTTCCGTCTAAGGTTACAAGAATCAGAACTGTAAAAACTTTTATTCGTGGTCGATCTTTTCTATAGTAATGGTAGAAATTACTGGGGAAGATCTGTTACTGCCTACAGACAACTTATACAATTATCAGAAGACTTTCTTGCGACAAAACTTGTTTCTTCGAACCTTTACTAGGTTCTAAAATTCTTGGAATCATATTGTACGCCAGAATCCTCGTTCGAAATTATCTACATTCAACATTACGCGTCAACTGAAGTTCAATTTATGCTTGACTTATAAAGCGTCTAAAGACTCTTTTCATAGCCCTGAGGAAGTCACTATACGTGACGAAACACGTGTCGGCTGTCATCCATCTGTATCAAGATTCAGAAAAATGAAATCTCCCTCTCACAAAATAACAACTAGAACTAAATACACTAGGGAGTTCTGATTTTTGGCTCATGAATGTGTCTTTCCTTTCTGTAAAAATCGTGTATTAAATTACTTTTTGACATATACTTTTGTGAGGACCTAATATGTTCCGCAGCCAGTTCTTCATTATTGTCCTTGTGTCCTTCTCTTTTTTTGGCTAATAACCATTAAGAGTATTATATGACTTCAGAGTGCCGGGATTAATTTATGTACAAAATCTGTTAATTACGGGGATTGCATTGCATGATACGTATAATTCAGCACTCAGGTAGTAGGGTGCTTTCTAATCCCGAGCGGCACCACTTATCCAATTTGTTACCGATTTCACTGTTTCTCCGGCAAGTATTACTATACACCCAATTTGATGTCAATAATTGCTATGATGTGCATCCTCTGATACATTACTACCCCAGTTTTTTGTTGGACACAATGGAGAGATGAAGGAACATTGGATCAAGATGATTGGACCTTTCTTAATTGTGAATATCCAGAATTGGCAACCTTTTATCACTTACCGAAAGTACTCAAAAACAAAGTTTGGCCACCAGGGAGACCTATTGTGTCGTCGAAAAACAGTCTTCTGGAGAATACTTCTATATATATTGACCATTTAATTTCACCCATGGTGAAAGACTTGAGCTCATATCTACGTGATACGAATGATTACTTACGCATCATTGAAGGCATCAGATGGGAACCAGACATGTTGTTAATAACTCTGGACATTGTCAGCTTGTATACATGCATCAACCATGAAAAAGGCCTAAATGCCATCAGTTTCTTTTTACAAAAAAGGCCATTGAAATATCGCAAATATAATCAAATGCTTATTGAGCTGACCAGGTCTGAACAATAACATTTTTACTTTTTCAGGACAACTATATTTACAAAAGCAAGATAACGCGATGGGAATGTGCTTCGCCCCCAGCTACATGAACTTGTTTGTGGGCTGGTGGGAGAAGCACGTGGCCTGGGCGGGTACCAATGAGAGATGGATGGACAGCGTCGCTCTGTGGACACGGTACATTGATGATTTATTCATCGTGTGGCAGGGTCCGCAGAGCGAGGCTGAGGAATTCATTAGAACCCTGAACACAAATGATTTTAATCTGCAATTTACCAGCTGCATTAGCAGAAAAGAAGTGGTCTATTTAGATCTGAGGGTATATGTAGAAAATAACAGTTTGGAAACGGCTCTTTACGGCAAGCCAACAGCAGGTAATACAATCATGCATGCTGGTAGCTGTCATCCCTGGAGTGTAATTAACAACATCCCCTTAGGGGAATTCCTGAGGATGAAACGGAATTGTTCCACCCCTTTAGAGTGTGAAAAAGCAATATTGCAGGCCAAACAGAGATTCTTAAAAAGAGGCTACTGTAGGGGCATTCTAAATAAGGCTGAAACAAGGTGTAATGCAACAGAGAGAAGTTAACTTCTAAGAGATAAGGAAAAAAGTGGGGACAAAAATGTGAGAGTAATTACTAGCTACACGGGAAAATCATCTGAGGTGTTCCAAATCCTTAGAAGAAATTGGAAACTGGTGAAATCAGACAGTGTAGTAGGGAAGCTATTACCAGAAACTCCTCTAGTGACATATAGAAGAGGGAGCTCTTTAAAAGATCATCTAGTAAGAATCCACTATGAATCCAAAAAGAAGAGAACAGTGCCTATTAAGGGGTTCTTTCCATGCATGAAATGCAAAGCGTGCAGGAATTGTCATAAAGTAAAGGACTACCTCATACCGGGGAAAACGATCAAAACCCCAATCTCTAAACTCCTTAACTGCAATTCAGACTACAGAGTGTATTGTTTAGTGTGCCCCTGTGGAAAACAGTATGTGGGCAGCACAATCCATCCGACCAAAAAAAGAGTCCTAGAACATCTTAGGGCAATCAACAATAAGGTCCATAACTATCCTGTTGCCCGACATTTTGAAATGGAACATAATAGCAATAGCAGTCTACTTAAATTTTTTTGCTTGGATCAGGTTGAGAAATCTGAAAGGGGAGGAGATCTCGTAAGAAAGTTACGAACACTCGAATCCAAGTATATTATTAAGTTGCAGACCAAGGCATCGAGAGGATTAAATAATGAGGAGGAAAAGTCGGTTCACATAGGCTAAATAACATAATTAGTATCATCCTTTTGAAAAAATGACCTATGGTTCGGTGTAATAATTTCCATGCGAGCCTAGGAGTGTATATATACATTGATAATGGCATTCCTTAATAGATGAATTTGCCCATTCAGGGCTCTATTTTCCTGTCATGAACTGAATGAATAAATATGTACATAATGCAAGGACAGCAATGTACATAGATGTAAATACAAACAAGCGCAGTTGTGAAACAGCCCATACAGGGCGCAATTATATTGAATTTGGTGGTCTATTGGATATATGATGAGGGGATTTGATTGTGAAATGAATAATATTTCCCCAGTGTATATTCCCAGCGCAGGAAGCGGGTAATTGTTCCTGTTAGTAATATCTCATATGGGTTTATTTAAAGAGCAACACTTGATGAAATGTAAATATATATATAATGTTACTTGTGGTGAAACCGTGCACAGAACTTAAGATTTACGTACGATAATGCAATACTGTGTGTGAAACAGTGTATTGTTTTCCTGGTTTTCCTTTTACATTATGGCCGCAATATAAATGAACTTCTTTTATTTTTAGTTTCATTAGAAATCACTGAGTCACTTTCTATGTCATTGAATTTTTGTATAGCACATCTTTATTTATACACTGAATAACATATAGATTGTTAACAATGACGAAGGCGGCGACGCCGAAACGCGTTTGTTGACAATTTGCAGAAACAATGCAATAAATTAATGTAAACTTTGGCAACGTCTATGGCTCTGGAGTGCGCTCTTTTGAAGAACAGTTCCACGAACAGAGGAATCGCTGTTGTGGAATTCATTGCGTACCCCACTGTGCGCTGAGCAAGCACCCGCGGTGAAGAGGTGCAACGGCTGGTGGACTGGTGTTGTTGGCAGACGCCAGTAGGTAGTTATAGTTAGAACCTATTTTCCATAGGAAAAGAATAGTTTGTTTTCCCAATAACTTTGGTGTCGTTTGACGAATCATCGTGAATTTTTCAAAACTAGTGGGGCGCTCCGGTCAGCTCCTGCCTTGTAAGTTTCGGGGTGATTCGCCAAGCGGGGGCCGAGATAAAAGGGGGGTCCCAAAACATGTTTTCTCCATGTTATTTTCCATAGGAAAATTTAGACAAGGCTACAGCCTGAACTGCTGAACGGAATTATACCAAATTTTGCTAAAAGGTAGCCCTTGGTTCAGAAAGAGCCCTTTTTGTTAAAGGGTGTAAATCCATTCAGTAGTTCCTGAGAAATTCAAAATACTGCCCGAACACCACTGCACTGCCCTAAAATCTAAAACACCACGCCCTGCACGACCCCCTACACTGCCCGAACACCACTGCACTGCCCTAAACCCTTAAACACCACCCCCTGCATGACCCCCTACACTGCCCGAACACCACTGCACTGCTCTAAACCCTAAAACACCACCCCCCAGACAACCTACACTGCCCGAACACCACTGCACTGCCCTAAACCCTAAAGCACCACCCCAGCACGACCTCCTACACTGCCGGAACACCACTGCACAGCCCTAAACCCTAAAACACCACCCCCCTGCACGACCCCCTACACTGCCCGAACACCACTGCACTGCCCTACACCCTAAAACACCACCCCTTGCATGACCCCCTACACTGCCTGAACACCACTGCACTACCCTGAACCCTAAAACACCACCCCCCTGCACGACCTCCTACCCTGCCCGAACACCACTGCACTGCCCTAAACCCTAAAACACCACCCCCTGCACGATCCCCTACACTGCCCGAACAGCACTGCACTAAACCCTAAAACACCACCCCCAGCATGAGCCCCTATACTACCCTAACACCACTGCACTTCCCTAAACCCTAAAACACTACCCCCAGCACGACCTCCTACACTACCCAAACACAACTGCACTACCCTAAACCCTAAATCTACCCCCAGCACAACCCCCTATACTTCCCAAACACCACTGCACTACCCCCAGCACGACGCCCTACACTACCCGAACACCACAGCACTACCCTAAAACACCACTCCCATGCACAACCCCCTGCACTGCAAGAACACCACTGCACTGCCCTAAACCCAAACACACCACCCCCTGCATGACCCCCTGCACAGCCCGCACACCACTGCACTATCTGAAACCCTAAAAGACCACCCCCTGCACTGCCCGAACACCACTGCACTGCCCTAAACCCTAAAACACCACCACCTGCACGACCCCCTACACTGCTCGAACACCACTGCACTGCCCTAAACCCTAAAACACCACCCCCAGCACAACCCCCTACACTACCGAACACCACTGCACTGCCCTTAACCCTAAAACACTACCCCAGCACGACCCCTTACACTACCCAAAGACGACTGCACTACCCTAAACACTAAAACACCACCCCCTGCACAACCCCTACACTGCCCAAACACCACTGCACTGCCCTAAACCCTAAAAAACCACCCCCTGCACAACCCACTACACTGCCCGAACACCACTGCACTGCCTAAACCCTAAAACACCACCCCCCTGTGCAACCCCCTACACTGCCCAAACACCACTGCACTGCCCTAAACCATAAAAACACCACCCCCTGCATGACTACCTACACTGCCCGAACACCACTGCACTGCCGTAAACCCTAAAACACCAACCCCAGCACGACCCCCTATACTACCCACACACCACTGCACTACCCTAAACCCTAAATCTACCCTCAGCATGACCCCATACACTACCCAAACACCACTGCACTACCCTGAACCCTAAAACTCTACCCCAGCACGACCCCCTACACTAGATAAACACCACTGCACAGCCCTAAACCCTAAAACACTACCCTAGCATGACCCCCTACACAATCCAAACACCACTGCACTACCCTAAACCCTAAAACACTACCCCCAGCATGACCCCCTACACTTCCCAAACACCACCGCACTACCCTAAGCCCTAAAACACTACCCCCAGCATGACCCCTACACTGCCCAAAGACCACTACACTACCCTAAACCCTAAAAGATGACCCCCTACACTACACAAACACCACTGCACTACCCTAAATCCTAAAACACTACCCCCAGCAGTACCACCAACACTACCCAAACATCACTGCACTATCCTAAACCCTAAAACACTACCCACAGCAGTACCCCCTACACTACCCAAACACCACTGCATTACCCTAAACCCTAATACACTACCCACAGCAGTACCCCCTACACTACCCAAACACCACTGCACTACCCTAAACCCTAAATCTACCTCAGCACGACCCCCTACACTACTCAAAGACCACTGCACTACCCTAAACCCTAAAACACTACCCCAGCACGAACCCTACACTACCCAAAGACCAGTACACTGCCCTAAATCCTAAAACACGACCCCTAATCTACACAAACACCACTGCACTACCCTAAACCCTAAAAATCTACCCCCCGCATGACCCCATACACTACACAAATATGACTGCACTACCCTATACCGTAAAACACTTCCCCCTATGTGGAAATATGGATTTTTCTGGTCAGTTATGTCCCCTATCTTGGACCCCAACGGTTCTATGTGCATGTTACAAGTACATGTATGTTCCCTCCAGTTCCAGTTATGAAGACGCAAATACATGTGCGTCCACCGTTAACATATCCTCTTTCAGATCCGCCATGAATGGGCCGGATATTCCATTTCTAAGTACAAAAGGCCACCGCCTTTATATGGTTCACTTATGCCATTTTTACAGTCCAGGCAAGTAGGCCCTGATTCTGTCATCAAGCTTTTCTTGCTTTCTGTCTCTGAAGCTCCAGTCCGAGCCTGCATCTGTGACCATGAACTTTGTCTCATTCCCTGCGCGGCTCACGAAGCCTGACATCAGCTTGCTGCCTGCCAAGAACTGTATTTCACCTTCGAAATTATCTGCTCCGATCCCTGCCCAATGCATTCCTGTCTAGTAGTTTAAGTAAACATTCTGCCAGCTACCGAGCAAAGGCCCGGCTTCTCTGTCTTCATGCAAGTAATTCATAGCCCTGTTACTATGGAAGATTCCTGCCCTCGCATCTAGTGTAGACACTTAGACGCTTGTACACGCACTAACAGTCAGTATAGTCAGTATAGAATAAGATTCTACTCTAAGAGACCTCTCTTTTGGATAACATAGTTCTTTAAACATAGGATGTTAGATATGATTTGGGATTAGGTTGACTTGACCCTCCAGACTTCTGTCGCCACATGTAGAGCTAAATGTCAAGTCCCCTTCACCCCCTAGTTGCACGTCAATCACACGTCATGCTGCTGCGCGCGCATTTCTGTCAAGTATTTCTGCTGACATTGCGAAATTATTTCATAGGTCCACCCATATGTGACATCATAACCAATGACGTTTTCCTTGTTACTCCCAATTACGCCTTTTTCAGCTACGCATGTGAAATGTTATCTTTGCTATCAATTGTTACGCCTCTTGCATTGGCCTCACTGTAATGCCTATTGTATAAAAGTAATTGATTGTCAATAATGTATGTACTTCACTTCCTGAACCTTCGTGGTGATGAAACCTGGAGCAACCGATTATAATCGACCATTGGAATAAAGCCCATTCCGAACCTCTAATACCACGGATTCTGCCTCTTATTTACTGAGCTATTTTATTATGTTTCTGTATCAAATTAAGTCCCGGTAATTAAATTATTTACCACATGAATGGCGCCCGAACAGGGACACTTTCTCATCTCACGCGCCGGTGGTGCGTTGCAGGCCCGGTCTCCTGCCACAGCTGGACGGACAATAACGCGTACCAGCAGGATTTCCTGTATCTCCCTCCGGTCAAGCGGGGGCGACTGAGGCTGCGATCAACACCCAGACGAGGCGGTGAGAAGTGCGAAGTATCCCGACCAGAGCCTAGCTGAGAGAGCAAGATCCGAGGTATACAGAGGCCCACCAGTTTCCGAAGTCCCAAGTCGAGTCCGGTTTCCGAGGTGTTCGAGTCGAGTCCAGTCCGGTTCAAGTTCAGTTCAGTTTCCGAGGCCTTCCGTTCCGAGCTACCCGGTGAGTACCATTACTGGGGAGGCGTTCTGGCGTGCACATAAGTTGTGCCGGTCCAGACGGGTTTGGGTACACAAATCCGGTCTGCACTGTTTCAGCAGTGTATCTGTACTGTTCAGCAGTATATCTAGTATATCAAGTATATAAATTCAGAATAATTCAGATAATGCCGAGTATTATGTTTAAGTGATTAAGTTTTCCTTAGATCGTCATCATCATTGTTTGCTCATTTAAATGTTAAATGTTAAATGTGTTTAGTACGTTCTGCATATTGTGGTATGAATGACTGTTCATTATTGTGATTACTGTATTAAGTTTGTTCAAGATCAAGTGTCAGATCAGTTCTCAATATGCCGCTCTTTTCGAAATTAAGACAGATCACAACTAGAAAAGGGGTACTCGAAGAAGCTGTTCCTATTCCTCCTAGGGACACTCCAGGGTACTTCATGTATCATAAACACGGCTTAGACGCTATATTATTTCTTGATTTATGGGTAGACTACACTAAGGAATTACCAGAAAGTCAGAGGTGGCCCGCGGCTGGGACCTGGGATGCAGAGTGCATCGTGAAAGTAGAGGAAGAATTATGGAAAAAGAAAGCTAGACAATCACAGAAAGACGCCATTGAATTATGGCGTAAAGAATCGTATAGACGTACAGAAAAAGCACGTAGACAGGAAGAGAAGAGTAAAGAGAATTCAAATGAAGTCCGAGAAAATCTATTAATTGAAGAAGGTACACGAGTGAAATCAGAACAAGTAGACAGACAAAGACATGCCCTTATGAAGGGTATGTATCCCCTTCTGGCCGAGGGATTACCTAAGGCTACTGCGGGGATACCAAAAGACTTGCCACCTCCATTATTTCCAATAAAGGCACATCCCAAGGGGCATCCTAGAACCGCAGAAGATGTTTTTCTTTCCTCATATTTAGATGACGCAGCTCCCGAGTATGCTAACCCCGCCCCACATAGACCGTCGGCCGGGGAGGTTCAACGCCAAGATCCTGTATCTGTATCTCTACAGCACCAAATCCTGACACAAGTTCCGGCAAGCACATCTGTTTCCACATCTGTTCCTACAGCTACTTCTATGGCTGTGTCCACACCTATAGTTGCTGTATCGCGTTCAACGAATCCTTTCACGCCCGATACCCCAGACGGGGCTACGGGAGGGGCTACCAACATTTTTTCTACGCCACCCAGAATAAATAAACTTACCTTTCAAGAGTCAGCACATCCACGTACCCCCAAACTCATAAATTCCCGCACGCTTAAGGAACTTCTTGTAGATTGTAGATATGACCCTGTGCCCGGCAAAGAGGACGAAATGATCCTGGCATCATTACGTATCAGACGAGCCGCGGTGTATTTAGGGAAGTTACCAGGAATGACTATGCATCTAGATAATATATATCATTTTGTCCAAACAGGGCGAGATTCTGAAAGTATTAACAGAGCTATGGAATACCAGAAAGTGGAGATACAGGGGGAACTGTTACGTTTCCTCATAAATTGTGTGATCAGAAATCAAGACCGACCGGGGGTAGACCCGGAAGCAATGCAAATTCTTACCAGATGGAGCCAGAATATATCAGAAGGGAGACATGATAAGCAAAACTGTATAATAGCCATGTGCAGAAAGATCCGTAAAGAAATAGAACGCTTACACGAAGAAAGATTAGCGGTAGACCAGTTCGAACAAAGCGAGGAAGAAGGATCAGGACTGCCCACAGGACAGTCAGAAACTATAGCCTATGTAGGTAGAGGAAGATCTTGTAATAGTACCAGATGTCTTACTGACCCGATACGTCCGATATGTCTAGAAAATAACAGGAATTTCCAAACACCTATAATAAATATGAGGTCCCCCGAGCATTCGTTCCAAGTCGCTGACAAATTACTGCGAGAACGAAGGGGTTATCATTTTCTTGATTCTATGGATGAACAAGAATTAGCCAGGTCAGCCGTTCATTGGATTGACAGTCCCGGAAAGTATGATGATGATACAGTAGCACACACATTTTTGAATCTCACCCCAGATGAACAGCGTTTAGCTGGGATTTATATGATTCAACAACTTCTTATACTATATAAAAGCCAACATTCAGATCCTGGTCCCTTACCTGACATATTGACTGAATTACTCACGTATAGATGGAAAGGTTCAGGTACTAAGTTAATTAAGGAAATACTAGAATCCAGAAGGCAGTACATTCTTTTTGTATGTCCAGAACATGTTTCACTGCCCATCAAGGAAAGACCGATGCATTACATGGACAGACAGAATCCCTTACGAGAAGTACACCCAATAAAGGGCGAGGACAATCAGTTTAAACGTGTATATGTATATACGCCCATATCAAAAATAGAATTGTTGGAAATGAAGAAAGTGGTACCCAGTCATGACAAAGACCCAGCGGGTTTCCACCGAGAAATTAAAGACATGTTACTCATGGGAGAGTATACCTATCCCGACATTATGACAATATTAAAGGTATTAATGCCTGCTGGCATTTATGAAAAACTCAAGGAAAAAGAGTGGGAGGTAGGAGACCAAAAGATAGATTGGACAGCATTAGAAAATGAAGAAAAGGCCCGAGGTCCAGGTTCGGGGCTTGGGGACAAAACTAAAGCACTACCAGGTTTACTAGTACAGGTACTGCCACGTTTATTAACCACGAAAAAGGAAGACTGGGGTGCAATCTCAGCCTGTAAACAAAAGCAAGATGAAGACACTAGTGATTTCTATGCCCGATTCGAAAAATGTTTTGGTATAAATAGTGGTATAAAAGCAAGTAGCGAGTCATACCCACATCTGTTTGTGACAAAATTAGTGGAAAATTCCTTGCCCCAAGTGAAGAATAGAGTATTAAAATTCGAGTGTACCTGGCAAGGTAATACCCCATCACAAATGTTACAAATGTTACAGTACCATTACAATAGAATTAGAGAAGAACAAGAACATGAACAAAGACGCATGAAAGACACAAAAATGAAAATGCTAGTCTCCCAGACAGTTCCAGCTGAAGGACATAAAAAGGGTACGACACATTCCGGTGATTCAGCAGGACCTGTAAAAGGGACATGCAACTACTGTAAACAACCAGGTCATTATATACACGATTGCCCAGTCCTGAAGCGTAATATCGCCACAGGTATTACAAAAGAAAGACCACGGCCACCTAGACAGGATCAGAATGAACAAGGAGCACCGCAGCATGCACAGTCCATGCCAGCTCCACAACAGTCTATACAGTTTGTGCCAGCCGCACCAGCGTTGCCTGCTGCTGCCACACAAACCACGACACGACAGCTGTACCAGACCGCACAGTATGACTATCCTGATTACCAACGATACGCATGAACCAGCCTAGAGAGGGAAGTTGACTTACCCCTTATCGAGGTCCCTGTAGATCAAGAAGGACCTTATGTACATAGTGAATTATTAGGTCAAGATAGAAAATTTTTACTCGATACAGGGGCAAGTCGAACAACCATAAAACGTAGTGAAGTTCCAGGGGCACCCCTCTCAGGCTCACAGAATATTTCCCTTGGTTTTTCAGGAAAACCTATTGTTAATGAAGTGTCACAACCTCTTCCACTTACGATAGGACCTTTGACCCGAACTACAGATTTATTGCTTACTAAATCATGTCCAGAAAACTTGTTAGGAATAAAAACCCTGAAAGCTCTAGGAGCTATAATATGTTGTTCTCCGGAAGGAGTAAGATTGTTTTTACGTGATTTCAAAGGTCATTATGTGTCTAGAGACATGGATCCCCGACTGCAGACTTTACCTACACATCTATGGGCACAAGGCCCTACTGATGTTGGTTGCATGAATATTACACCATATCGAGTCACACTAAAGGCAGGAGTGGTACTACCACGAATGCGACAATACAAGTTACCACCAGATGCTGTAGTGGCTTTACTGCAAATCATTGACGAGCTTATCGGCCAAGGAGTGGTTGTGGAGACCGACTCCAATGTATGTAATTCACCGATAATTCCGATTCTTAAACGAACAGATCCGAAGGCCCCGCCAGTATATCGATTGGTTATTGATTTGCGCGAATTGAACAAATGCATTGTGCCACAATTCCCTGTGGTCCCAGATATCTCGTCATTATTGACGGCTATTGATTCCGAAGCAACATTCTTTACTGTAATTGATCTCAAGAATGCCTTTTTCAGCGTCCCAATAGATCCGGAAAGCCAATATTTGTTCGGATTTAGTTTAAATGGACGTAGCTTTAAATTCTCACGCGCACCTCAAGGATTTACAGAAAGCCCCAGCATTTATAGCCAAGCACTGAAACGAGAACTTGACAGTATACACATGCCAGTCAACACTGCTCTGCTTCAATATGTCGATGATCTGCTGATCACCGCCCGAAGCGAACCTGAATGTGAAAAAGCATCACTGACGGTTTTACAATTTCTAGCCGAAAAGGGGCACAAGGTGTCCCCTTCTAAGCTGCAATTCTGTGTCCAGCGAGTTATTTACCTTGGTCACTCGCTGTCCAAGGAGGGAAGGCAGCTTAGACCAGACCGCATTCAGTTAATAGCTAACATGCCAATACCCAAGACACAAAAGGAGGTGCGGGCTTTCATAGGCCTCACTTCATATTGTAGACAGTGGATCCCTCAGTATGCATTTCTAGCAAAACCACTCATTCAGTTGACAACACAGGAGGCAGCCACATCGACTGTTCTCCCTTGGACTCAGGAACATACACAAGCTTTTGAAAGCTTAAAGAAAGCTCTATGCCAAGCACCGGTTTTAGCAACACCATGTTACAGAAAACATTTTACACTCTTTGTTACAGAACGAGAAGGTACTGCTTTGTCAGTACTCACACAGGAACAAGCAGGATCACACAAACCGTGTGCTTATTTTTCTAGTACATTAGATCCCGTAGCTCAGGCTCTGCCTGCGTGCCTGAAATCAGTGGCAGCGACAGCTTTAGCAATCAGACAAAGCGATGCCATAGTGTTAGGACATCCATTGACAGTTCAAGTACCACATGCAGTAGAGGTTCTTGTGAATCGAACGCAAACACAACACTTGACTATAGCACGACTTACAGGGTATGAACTAACATTGTTTCAGCCACATATAGAAATCAGACGTTGTAACACATTGAATCCTGCCACACTTTTACCCGTAATTGGAACAGACCCACTAGCCCATGACTGTATTGATGTTATTACAATCACGACGAAACCCAGACAAGACTTGACAGATGTCCCATTGTCAGACCCAGACCTGACGTTGTATGTAGATGGCTCATGTATGAGAACAAGTACAGGAGAGTTAGTAGCCGCTTACGCAGTCACAACAGACACTGAAATTATTGAAACAAATTGCATAAATACCTTGTCCGCTCAAGCAGCAGAACTCGTCGCTTTGACACAAGCCTGTATTCAAGCCACAAATAAAAAAGTCAACATATACACTGATTCACGTTATGCATTCGGAGTTGTACATGACTTCGGCGTGCTCTGGCGAGAGAGAGGTTATTTAACTTCTCACGGTGCCCACATTCAGCACGGACCCCTCATTCATGCTTTATTAGATGCAATACATCTACCCACTGCAATATCAATTATGAAATGTAAAGCCCATACGAAAGTTACTGATATCATTTCTCAAGGCAATGATTTAGCTGACAGAACAGCTAAACAGACTGCTCAAACTCAAACATCCGACATGACAAAGACAATAGTCCCGACGCCAACACATTGTATGACGGTTAAAGATCCTACTCTTGACGTAATTGATATACAGACACATGCTACACCAGAGGAAATAAAGAAATGGACTGAATTAGGAGGGATCCAAACGGATCAAGGATGGTTGATGAAGGAAAAATCTGTATGGTTCCTTCCTGATTCAATGGTCCAAGTCATTATTAACACTGTCCATAGTCCAGCGCATCTAGGAGAGAAAGCTATGCTAGACAGCATTCAACATATCTGGTTCAACAAGCATTTACGAGCAGCAGCCAAACAAAAAGTTCGTACCTGTATGATCTGTTGTCAGTTCAACCCAGGAAAAAGCATCCCCGTAGAGCAGGGTGGATTTCAGCCTCCTGATCACCCTTTTGAAATCCTCCAGATGGATTATATCCAGATGGAACGATGTCGAGGATTCAAATATGTTCTCGTAGTTGTCTGTGCTCTTTCCCGTTGGACAGAGGCGTACCCAGTATCAGATTACACTGCCCCGACTACTGCCAAACAGTTAGTTCGAGAATTCTTCCCACGGTACGGTTTACCACGTGCTGTCTACTCAGATAACGGCCAGCCGTTCTCGTCCGAGCTCATGAAACACGTTTCACTTTTGTTAGGTTATCAGTGGAAGTTTCACTGTGTCCGACACCCCGAGGCAGCAGGTCTTGTGGAAAGACATAATCAGACCCTGAAAATTAGATTGTCCAAAATATGCAGGGAGAAAGGTGTCGACTGGGTAGTAGCATTACCAGTTGCACTCTTTTACATGAGAATGGTAGCACACTCTCGAACAGGGCTATCCCCGTATGAGGTGATCTTTGGCAGACCACCAAATATGTGGGGGACGCCCATACCACGCAAAATAACTGATATTGACTGTAATATGCTGACAGATTATTTGGCTTCCTTGATGTCTGCACTACAATCTTGTCGTTCACAGGTAGCTGCAGCTTTTCCTGATAACACTGAAGTGAAACCCCATGACGTAATTCCGGGGGATCTCGTTTTAGTGAGGAACTTTGATCGAAAGACCCAGCTGGATCCTAGGTGGAGGTCGCCTCAGCTCGTTTTATTAACGACGAGGACAGCCGTGAAGATCGAGGGTAAAAAAGGCTGGATTCACTCAAGTCATATCAAGAAATTTCATGGACTACAATCAGATGTGAATACCACACCTCGTGTGTCTTCACCCATTGACTCAAAACTTCCTCTTGTTGAAAGGAGTAATTCCGAACATTATAAACTAAAACTCAGGCCCAATCAGTCAAGCAATTTGATTGTTTAAGTCCTCTCCAAGGTGAAGCGGTTGAATTGTCTCTGACATGTATCCCTTGGACCTGAATAGAGATAACACCCGAAAAATGTTGAAACGACAGGCGTACTGTAAATCACTGCGGAGTCATTGCATAGTGACGTTATTAATTTTGTTTTTCTTAAGTCTTTTTATAATTACTGCAAGTATATTGTTGCACATATATTATCCTATTTCTAGACATGTTTACAATGTTACTGCTGAACATTCTTTTAGTGAATTACCTCCGCTTGAGTTGTCTTATAGATTTGCGCTGCGCAATAACACGTTTATCAGTATGTTACATCATTCCCATCAGGTTAGCAATGCTACAAATTGTTGGATATGTGGCCGACTCCCTCCCTATCAGAATTATAAAAGAATTCTACCTCTTTTTCCATACCCGTTCACACACAACGGCTCCTGTGGAGCATGGTTTAGCTTAATTAATTCCTTAGATTCAAATTCTGCAGTTTATCAAGACAACTGGGTATGGGGAAATCTTAAAGTCTGCCACCCCAACAAGGAGGGACTTCCCAAAAGAACAGGAACTGATCTAGAAAACGAAGTATATGGATTAGGTAATTTTACGCTTAATCTTATGATCCTAAATGTCGAATCCGAAGCTACTCCAATTTTGCCCGCTATGTCAATATTTCCAGTAAAAGGTGAATTATGTGTAAGAAAGAATGGTTCCATACATATGGGCCATAGTAGATGCACCACTGTAGTAGAATTTAGTGATCAAGGCAAGTCTACATTTAGAGCTTCCCGCCATTCCTATTTCATATGTGGTCAGACGGCATATGTACGTTTGCCTCTAGATTGGGATGGTACCTGCTACATTGGATTTCTTTTGCCACCTGTTTTCCTAGCTCCTCCTGATTATCACAGAAATACTCATTTAGTACACAATAGAGAAAGGAGAGATCTCCCAATAGTCGATTACACTGAAACAGCATGGGAAAAATACACAGATTTCAATAAAGGTCTCTTTCCCTATATAGGTACAGTTACTAATAGTAAGCTGATACGTAGATTAACCAGAACCCTTGAAGCAGTAGTGAACGAAACTATTTCCGCCTTAGGCAATTTAACAGAAGAGCAGTCTGCTATGCGGATTGTTGTGCTTCAAAATCGTCTTGTCCTTGACGTCATCCTGGCCGATAGGGGCGGAGCTTGTAGGGTCATCGGATCAAGCTGCTGCGTATTCATACCAGAAAATTCGCCATCTGTATATAAAACCATAACCCGCCTTCATAAGATTGTAAGCCAGATACACCAGAATCCAGGCACCTGGACTTGGTCCGGTTGGTTTTGGAGCGTGTTATCAGCCTGGGGATGGAGAGTTCTATCCTTCCTAGGTATCGGCCTTCTCATACTATTCAGTTGCTGCTTATGCCTGCAATGTGGACCAGCGATTTGTGGTCTGTGTGCCACATCGTGTATTCCACATCAAGATTTTCGTTCAAAATCCCGGAAGAAGAAAGAAGAACAAATGATGCTATATGAACAGATCAATGGATTGATGAAGATTGATGTCTCTTGACGGGCAAGTAGGGGACAAGGAGGGAATGTGGAAATATGGATTTTTCTGGTCAGTTATGTCCCCTATCTTGGACCCCAACGGTTCTATGTGCATGTTACAAGTACATGTATGTTCCCTCCAGTTCCAGTTATGAAGACGCAAATACATGTGCGTCCACCGTTAACATATCCTCTTTCAGATCCGCCATGAATGGGCCGGATATTCCATTTCTAAGTACAAAAGGCCACCGCCTTTATATGGTTCACTTATGCCATTTTTACAGTCCAGGCAAGTAGGCCCTGATTCTGTCATCAAGCTTTTCTTGCTTTCTGTCTCTGAAGCTCCAGTCCGAGCCTGCATCTGTGACCATGAACTTTGTCTCATTCCCTGCGCGGCTCACGAAGCCTGACATCAGCTTGCTGCCTGCCAAGAACTGTATTTCACCTTCGAAATTATCTGCTCCGATCCCTGCCCAATGCATTCCTGTCTAGTAGTTTAAGTAAACATTCTGCCAGCTACCGAGCAAAGGCCCGGCTTCTCTGTCTTCATGCAAGTAATTCATAGCCCTGTTACTATGGAAGATTCCTGCCCTCGCATCTAGTGTAGACACTTAGACGCTTGTACACGCACTAACAGTCAGTATAGTCAGTATAGAATAAGATTCTACTCTAAGAGACCTCTCTTTTGGATAACATAGTTCTTTAAACATAGGATGTTAGATATGATTTGGGATTAGGTTGACTTGACCCTCCAGACTTCTGTCGCCACATGTAGAGCTAAATGTCAAGTCCCCTTCACCCCCTAGTTGCACGTCAATCACACGTCATGCTGCTGCGCGCGCATTTCTGTCAAGTATTTCTGCTGACATTGCGAAATTATTTCATAGGTCCACCCATATGTGACATCATAACCAATGACGTTTTCCTTGTTACTCCCAATTACGCCTTTTTCAGCTACGCATGTGAAATGTTATCTTTGCTATCAATTGTTACGCCTCTTGCATTGGCCTCACTGTAATGCCTATTGTATAAAAGTAATTGATTGTCAATAATGTATGTACTTCACTTCCTGAACCTTCGTGGTGATGGAACCTGGAGCAACCGATTATAATCGACCATTGGAATAAAGCCCATTCCGAACCTCTAATACCACGGATTCTGCCTCTTATTTACTGAGCTATTTTATTATGTTTCTGTATCAAATTAAGTCCCGGTAATTAAATTATTTACCACACCTATACTACACAAACACCACTGCACTACCCTAAACCCTAAAACACTACCCCCAGCATGACCTCCTACACTACCCAAACACCACTGCACTACCCTAATCCCAAAAACACTACCCCCAGCAGTACCCCCTACACTACCCAAACACCACTGCACTACCCTAAACCCTAAAACACTACCCCCAGCAGTACACCCTACACTACCCAAACACCACTGCACTACCCTAAACCCTAAAACACTACCCAAGCAGTACCCCCTACACTACCCAAACACCACTGCACTACCCTAAACCCTAAAACACTACCCACAGCATGACCCCCTACACTACCCAAACACTACTGCACTACACTAAACCCCATATACACTTCCCCCAGCACGATCCCCTACACTACACAAACACCACTGCACTACCCTAAACTCTAAAACACTACCCCCAGCACGACCCCCTACACTACCCGAACACCACTGCACTACCCTAAACTCTAAAACACTACCCCCAGCACGACCCCCTACACTACCCAAACAGCACTGCACTACCCTAAACCCTAAAACACTTCCCCTACACTACACAAACACCACTGCACTACCCTAAACCCTAAAACACTACCCCCAGCATGACCCCCTACACTACCCAAATTCCACTGCACTACCCTAAACCCCAAAACTCTACCCCCAGAAGTACCCCCCACACTACTCAAACACCACTACACTACCCTACACCCTAAATCACTACCCCCAGCAGTACCTCATACACTACCCAAACACAAATGCACTACTCTAAACCCTAAAACACTACCCCCAGCAGTACCCCTTACACTACCAAAACACCACTGCACTACCCTAACCCCTAACACACTACCCCAAGCACGACCCCCTACACTACCCAAACACTACTGCACTACAATAAACCCCATATACACTACCCCCAGTACGACCCCTACACTACACAAACACCACTGCACTACCCTAAACCCTAAAACACTACCCCAGCACCACTCCTACACAACCCAAACACCACTGCACTACCCTAAACCCAAAAACACTACCCCCAGCACGACCCCCTACACTACCCAAAAACCACTGCACTACTCTAACCCCTAAAACACTCCCCCAGCACGACTCCCTACACTACCCAAACACCACTGCACTACCCTAAACCCTAAATCTACCCCAGCACGACCCCCTACACTACCCACACACCACTGCACTACCCTAAACCCTAAATCTACCCTCAGCATGACCCCATACACTACCCAAACACCACTGCACTACCCTGAACCCTAAAACTCTACCCCAGCACGACCCCCTACACTAGATAAACACCACTGCACAGCCCTAAACCCTAAAACACTACCCTAGCATGACCCCCTACACAATCCAAACACCACTGCACTACCCTAAACCCTAAAACACTACCCCCAGCATGACCCCCTACACTTTCCAAACACCACCGCACTACCCTAAACCCCTACCGCCAGCATGACCCCTACACTGCCAAAAGACCACTACACTACCCTAAACCCTAAAAGATGACCCACTACACTACACAAACACAAATGCACTACTCTAAACCCTAAAACACTACCCCCAGCAGTACCCCTTACACTACCAAAACACCACTGCACTACCCTAACCCCTAACACACTACCCCAAGCACGACCCCCTACACTACCCAAACACTACTGCACTACAATAAACCCCATATACACTACCCCCAGTACGACCCCTACACTACACAAACACCACTGCACTACCCTAAACCCTAAAACACTACCCCAGCACCACCCCTACACAACCCAAACACCACTGCACTACCCTAAACCCAAAAACACTACCCCCAGCACGACCCCCTACACTACCCAAAAACCACTGCACTACTCTAACCCCTAAAACACTCCCCCAGCACGACTCCCTACACTACCCAAACACCACTGCACTACCCTAAACCCTAAATCTACCCCAGCACGACCCCCTACACTACCCACACACCACTGCACTACCCTAAACCCTAAATCTACCCTCAGCATGACCCCATACACTACCCAAACACCACTGCACTACCCTGAACCCTGAAACTCTACCCCAGCACGACCCCCTACACTAGATAAACACCACTGCACAGCCCTAAACCCTAAAACACTACCCTAGCATGACCCCCTACACAATCCAAACACCACTGCACTACCCTAAACCCTAAAACACTACCCCCAGCATGACCCCCTACACTTCCCAAACACCACCGCACTACCCTAAACCCCTACCGCCAGCATGACCCCTACACTGCCAAAAGACCACTACACTACCCTAAACCCTAAAAGATGACCCACTACACTACACAAACACTACTGCACTACCCTAAATCCTAAAACACTACCCCCAGCAGTACCACCAACACTACCCAAACATCACTGCACTATCCTAAACCCTAAAACACTACCCACAGCAGTACCCCCTACACTACCCAAACACTACTGCATTACCCTAAACGCTAATACACTACCCACAGCAGTACCCCCTACACTACCCAAACACCACTGCACTACCCTAAACCCTAAATCTACCTCAGCACGACCCCCTACACTACCCAAACACCACTGCACTACCCTAAACCCTAAAACACTACCCCAGCACGAACCCTACACTACCCAAAGACCAGTACACTGCCCTAAATCCTAAAACACGACCCCTACACTACACAAACACAACTGCACTACCCTAAACCCTAAAAATCTACCCCCGCATGACCCCATACACTACACAAATATGACTGCACTACCCTATACCGTAAAACACTTCCCCCTATACTACACAAGCACCACTGCACTACCCTAAACCGTAAACTACTACCCCCAGCATGACCTCCTACACTACCCAAACACCGCTGCACTACCCTAATCCCAAAAACACTACCCCCAGCAGTACCCCTACACTACCCAAACACCACTGCACTACCCTAAACCCTAAAACACTACCCCCAGCAGTACACCCTACACTACCCAAACACCACTGCACTACCCTAAACCCTAAAACACTACCCCAGCAGTACCCCCTACACTACCCAAACACCACTGCACTACCCTAAACCCTAAGACACTACCCACAGCATGACCCCCTACACTACCCAAACACTACTGCACTACACTAAACCCCATATACACTTCCCCAGCACGATCCCCTACACTACACAAACACCACTGCACTACCCTAAACTCTAAAACACTACCCCCAGCACGACCCCCTACACTACCCGAACACCACTGCACTACCCTAAACTCTAAAACACTACCCCCAGCACGACCCCCTACACTACCCAAACAGCACTGCACTATCCTAAACCCTAAATCTACACCGGCCTAAGCATGTCCCCCTACACTACCCAAACACCACTGCACTACCCTAAAACACTACCCCCAGCACGACCCCCTACACTACCCGAACACCACTGCACTACCCTAAACCCTAAAACCCTACCCCCAGCACAACCCCTACACTACCCAAACACCATTGCACTACCCTAAACCCTAAATCTACCCACAGCACGACCCCCTACACTACCCAAACACCACTGCACTACCCCCTACACTACCTGAACACCACTGCACTACCCTAAACACTACCCCCAGCACTACCCCCTACACTACCCTAACACCACTGCACTAACCAAAACCCTAAAACACTATCCCCAGCACAACCCCCTACACTACCCAAATACCACTGCTCTACCCTAAACCATAAAACACTACCCCCAGCACGACCCCCTACACTACACAAATACCACTGCATTGCCCTAAACCCTAAAACACTACCCCCAGCACTACCCCCTACAGTAGATAAACACCACTGCACAGCCCTCAACCCTAAAACACTACCCACTGCACGACCCCTACACTGCCCAAACACCACTGCACTACCCTAAACCCTAAAACACTATCCCCTGCATGACCCCTACACTGCCCGCACACCACTGCACTACCCTAAACCCTAAAACGCCACCCCCAGCACGACCCCCTACACTACCCGAACACCACTGCACTGCCCTAAACCCTTAACACCACCCCCAGAACGACCCCCTACTCTACCGAACACCACTGCACTGCCCTTAACCCTAAAACACTACCCCCAGCATGACCCCCTACACTACACAAATACCACTGCACTACCCTAAACCCTAAGACACTTCTCCCTACACTACCCAAACACCACTGTACTACCCTAAACCTTAAAACACTACCCCCAGCAGTACCCCCTACACTACTCAAACACCACTGCACTACCCTAAACCACTACCCCCAGCAGTACGCCCTACACTACCCAAACACCACTGCACTACTCTAAACCCTAAAACACTACCCCCAGCAATACCTCCTACACTACCCAAACACCACTGCACTACCCTAAACCCTAAAACACTACCCACAGCACGACCCCCTATACTACCCAAACACTACTGCACTACACTAAACCCCATATACACTTCCCCCAGCACAACCCCCTACACTACACAAACACCTCTGCACTACCCTAAACCCTAAAACACTACCCCTAGCATGACCCCCACACTACCCAAACACCACTGCACTACCCTAAACCCTAAAACACTACCCCCATCACGACCCCCTACACTACCCAAACACCACTGCACTACCCTAAACCCTAAAACACTCCCCCAGCACGACTCTCTACACTACCCACACACCACTGCACTACCCTAAACCCTAAATCTACCCTCAGCACGACCCCCTACACTACCCAAACACCACTACACTACCCTAAACCCTAAAACTCTACCCCGGCATGACCCCCTACACTACCCAAACACCACTGCACTACCCTAAACCCTAAAACACTCCCCCAGCACGACTCCCTACACTACCCACACACCACTGCACTACCCTAAACCCTAAATCTACCCTCAGCACGACCCCCTACACTACCAATACACCACTACACTACCCTAAACCCTAAAACTCTATCCCAGCATGACCCCCTACCCTACCCAAACACCACGGCACTACCCTAAACCCTAAAACACTACTGTGGCAATGTCTAGAATGTCATGATGCAAGTATGATGTAAAAGAACTGCATCATGACTGGGAGTTCTAAATGGGACCAGTATTAGCCTGTATGCTGGAGGTTGTTGCAGCTATATCAGTATCTTCAATAAAGTTCATCAACTCAACTTGGATTTATGTTTCCTGATTACTACAAATTTTGGCGACGAGGAACTGCGCAGAGGGCACTACCAAGCACAACCTCCACCTCTGGAACGCCGCTAAATTTAAATTAGCGCTATTGAAGAAGGAAGAATTTCTTTTAACCTACTCAACTGTAAGTGTTTACTTCTAAAAAGAACAATTTCATCCTTGCTTTAACATATTATTGAAGAATATGTTTTTTTTAAATCTACTCGCATTATCTTTAAAGGAGTATTTTTTAGATGCTTAAACAATGCGAGGGTAGCGAGTTAAACAAAGAAAGCCAACTTTAATGCCTAAACAAAAGAACTTTCACGTGTAAAGCACAATATTAAAAGACTGCTGTCTCAAAGAGAATACTGAATGCGTGTATTCAAGCGTGTAGGACCTTAATGGTTGATGGGCACTTAAAATGCAATTATCCTGTCAAGTGAGTGAAGAGAGTGAGGAAGATAAATGCACTGAGGCGCGAACAAGTATAATGCATTAATGGACACCAATAATTATTCTGTCAAACCAAGTGATTTATATCTAGCCATTGTTTACTTTCAAATGCGGAGGAAAAGTGGCACGTATAATTATTATAGACTCGAAGGCAAACAGTATCTTGAAAGTAAATAAAGCACGTGTAATTACTGGATGCTTTGAAGGTGCACGTGTGAAAAGTTGCGCGTGGTATACTGAAAGCTTTCTAATCAAAAGTAAACAAGGCGCACGTAGAGTCTAGCGCGAGAGGAGCTGCCTCACAAGAAGTACGTGTGGTGAGTCAGAGCCTTCTAATTGAAAGTCAACAAGGCGCGCGTGAACTCTAACGTGAGGAGTGCTGCCTCACAATGGATACTTGAAGCTTTTTTCCTTGATTAAAAGATAAACAACGCGCGTACGAAGCCTAGTGCATGACGATTTATTCAAGCTGTGTTCACAGTGCTTGAACAAATTAACCTCGGAAAGTCGTTTTTTTAAAGTCAACGAAGCAGAGGTCAACAAAACACGAGTTTAAACACAGTTTGAGAGCAAGAAGTACAAGTATCATTTACCATTTTTCTTAGTTCTCTTGTAAGGCACTCACGGAATAAATCCTCAATTCAACTGGAAGCAAGAAATAGAGGAAGGACCATTAAAGCATTAGAAAGCCTTCTGGGAAAAATAGAAGAAAGACAATTGAACCATCTCCTGGCTTATTTTTGAGAAAACAAAAGGACTATTTGCAGAAATTTGTAAAGAAACGGAAATTAATTAATTGATTAGTTATTTTATATTAATTAATTATTTTAAGTCTTTATTTTAGTTTTTTGTGTTTACAATTTTATTGCAGGGATGTCTGATGAGTCTATGTCTGCACCTCCTAAATTCCTACCTAGCCCAGGGGAACCTTCCATCCCGTGGAAACGTTGGAAGAATATATTCTTCACTTATTTACTGGCAATTGGGGGAGACAAGTATGGTCCAGTAAGGAAACAGGCCACACTTTTGCACCATCTGGGAGTGGAAGGAAGAAGGATATATGATGACTTGCCTGAAATATCTCTGGGACTGGGTGATGGCCAACCAGTGAATATATACAAGATGTCTTTACAGATGTTAGAGAAACATTTTACTCCAAAAGTAAATATAGTTTTTGAGAGGCATACATT
The DNA here is from genome assembly GCF_964204655.1 of Triturus cristatus. Classification (NCBI taxonomy): domain Eukaryota; kingdom Metazoa; phylum Chordata; class Amphibia; order Caudata; family Salamandridae; genus Triturus; species Triturus cristatus. The sequence continues at coordinate 747,391,604 of NC_140579.1, forward strand.
TTTTGTAGAGTACAGAAAAATGATGAAAATATTATGACATATGTTGCGTCCTTACGTGGTTTAGCTGTCACCTGTGAATTTCAGGGGTTGTGTGATTCTCTAATAAGGGATCAAATTGTAAGATGTACGAATAATAAGAGTATTAAACAAAAACTGTTGTCCAAGGATCCAACATTAGAGCAAGCCATTCAAATTGCCAGGAGTATGGAAAACACTGATCAGTGGATCAAAGAGATTGACAAAGGGAAAAGTACTAATGACAACTCAATGGTAGTTAATGAGAGGGGAGTTCCTACGGAAATAAAAGAGGTTAAAAGGGAAGCATTCAAGAAAGTAACAAACAAAAATTATGGGAATACAGCCATTAAATTTGGAGAGAAAAGACCCATTATTTGTTATAGGTGTGGGTGTCCTGGTCATGTCAGTTCGAGCTTTGCGTGTGGTGCAAGGAATGCGACATGCAGGGCTTGTGGAAAAAAGGGTCATCTGGCAAAAGCATGCAGATCAAGAAGTACGAGTCAGATGACTAGTGTCAAGGAAGTAGAGAATAAAGACGAAGAGGGAGATGAATTGTTTCTATCCATTGATGGAGTAGAATTAGAGATGTCTCCAAGAAATGAAATCAGAAACAAAGTTGATTCTGATTTTGTGGGGAATGTGGATAGTAATTATATAAATCTAAGAAGAGAAAGTACAGAAAAATTGGAGAAACCTCATTGTGAGGTAAGGTTGGGAAAGAAATCTGTAAAATTGTTAGCTGATTCTGGAAGTTTATTTACTTTGGTTTCAAAAGAGACTTTTCAAGAGAAAATGGAAGGGAAAATGAAAGAACTACTACAAGCTGATGTAAGAGCGGTTGGGTATGGTGGATCAAAAATTAATATTTTAAGAATGCAATGGGTAAACATTATATTCAAGAATAATGGAGTTTATGGTAGGGTGTATATAACGCAAGAAGGATCAGATTTCTTAGGGTGGCGACACCAAAAGGATCTGAATATCATACTAAATCCGAATGCTGTAGAACCAGTTATGGTTTTTGAACCAAATGTAGTAAATGTATCTGAAAATGTTGAATGTGATAAAGAATGGGGGAAGACACTGACTGAAAAGTACTGTAACGTTTTCCCTGATGATTTTGGGATGTTAAAAGGGTTTGCTCATCGCATCATCTTAAAGAAAAATGCAAAAGCTATTGTACATAAGGTCAGAGCAATACCACACATGATGAAGGAACCACTTCAAAAGGAGTTGGAGAAATTGCTAGAGGCAAAAGTCATAGAGCCAATAGAATCATCGGAGTGGTTATCTCCGGTGGTCGTTGCTCCAAAGGATGATAACAAAATCCGTTTATGCATTGTTTTGAGGGACCTGAATAGAAATATTTGGGTGGATAGGCAACCTTTGCCAAACATTGGAGAAATGTTGAGTATGATGGGCGGGGGATGTGTCTTCAGTGTATTAGACATGTCTTCGGCTTATCATCAGATAGACCTGCATCCGGAATCACGCCATTTGACTTCATTTGTAACTCCACTAGGCGCATTTAGGTATCGCAGGATGCCTTTTGGTTTGGCATCGGCGTCTGCTGTATTTCAGCGAGTCATGCAACATTTATTTAAAGGGATGGATAGAGTATTATGTTTTCAAGATGACATAATGATTGTTGGAAGATCTTTGGATGAGCATGATAAATTGATGGAAGAAGTTTTGAGAAGAATTGGTAATTGTGGGTTGACCATAAAGAAAGAGAAATGTCAGTTAAGGCTGAGTGAAGTCAATTATTTGGGTCATCGAGTGTCAGGAAAAGGAATTAAACCGAAAGGTAGCATAGAGAAAGCAGTGAAGGATGCACCTTGTCCAACCAATAAGGAACAATTGATGTCCTTTTTGGGTTTGGCAGAGTACTGTTCCAAATTTGTTCCTAGATTTGCAGATTTAGTTGAACCAATGAGAATCCTATTAAAGAAAGGGGCTGTGTTTGAGTGGAATTCTGAATGTGATGAGGCATTCAATAAGGTGAAAATGTGTCTGTCTAGTGCTCCGTCGTTGGGTCATTTTGACAGCAAAAGGAAATCCATACTGATCACGGATGCTAACAATGTTGGTTTAGGAGGAGTCTTATTGCAAGTCTATGAAGGTGAAGAGACAATAATTGGATTTGCCTCGCGAAGATTGCAGGGGGCGGAGAAATCCTATTCTACGATAGAGAAAGAAGCCCTAGCGTGTTGTTGGGGAATAACACATTTTAGGTACTATCTATGGGGGATTCCTTTTGTGGTCAAGACTGATCATAAACCCTTGGTCCATATATTCAAAGGGGGACGTGGACTAGATGGGAGTGTGACCCCTCGTATCTCCAGGTGGCTACTGTCCGTGTTGGATTATAATTTTGTAGTTGAGTATGTGCGTGGGAAGAAGAATGTGATTGCAGATTGCCTTTCTAGGATGCCAATTGAGGACAATTCTTGTGTGGAAATTTTGGAGGATATAGTGGTAAATATTGATAATGAATTTGCTATTACTCAAGAGGAATGGATGAGAGTTATAAGAACAGATGAGGAATATAAGAAACTGAAAGAGCTCATTGTGAATTGCTGGGCATGTTCTAGTGAAGTGGAATCACATAAGAACTATTTATCTGTAAAAGATGAGCTCAGTGTACAGGGAGATAAGGTGTTGAGAAGGAACAGGATAATTCCTCCGGTGCAGTTGAGGGAAAGGTTATTGAAGATTGTGCATGAAGGACATTTAGGCAGGAGTTTGACGAAGAGAAGATTGAGAGAATCCTTCTGGTGGCCTGAAATGGATAGGGATGTTGAGGATTTGGTGAAGGACTGTTATGCATGTGGCAATAGCGATAAGGTGAAAGTTACGAGGGAACCTCCTTTGTAATGTGTTGAATTGCCTAGGAGACCGTGGGAGAGATTGGCACTAGATGTGCTAGGTCCAATTGAAAAGTTAGGTTCATGTAGCCGATTTTTATTAGTACTAGTGGACTATCATAGCAAATGGTTTACATGTAAGTCTATGGGTCAGGTAACAACTGCTAATGTAATAAAATTCCTTAAAGAGGTGTTTGTGGAAGAAGGGGTACCAAAGGTACTAGTGACGGACAATGGTATTCAACTAACTTCTTCTGAAATGGGCAGTTTTTTGGAAAGTTTCGGAATTTCCTATGAGAAGGTTGCTTTATTCCGACCGCAAGCAAATGGTCTTGTGGAGAGAGTAAATCGTATTATTATGGAGTGCATTCAACTTTCATTATCAAACGGCCTAGTGTGGAAAGATGAATTACGGAGGATGATGTGGGCACATACAATTACACCACATTCAGTGACTGGTATTTCTCCTTTTGTTGCTTTAAAGGGAAGAGAGCCAGGAACCAAAGAATCTCCTATGTGGTTAAAAGAAAAGAACCAGGTTTGGGTAGACAGAGATAATATGAGGCTTAGGGCTGCTGAGTGTCAAAAACGTAATAAGATTGCTTTTGACAACAGGAAAGGCGTTAAAGAACAAGTGTTTATGGAAGATGATTGGGTGGTGGTAAAGAAATTTGGATTTGTGAAGAAGGGTGAGAGCAAGTTTTCCCAGCCTCATAAAATAATATCTGTCAAGGGTTCGGTGGCTAAATTGGATGATGGAAGAACCTGGAGTTTTGGAAATTTATGTAAGGTTTCCCGTTTATAAATAGATGGAAAACTTATGTATATTGTGTACCATTGTAGAAATTCATGTTTGATTATATTAAACATGACTGTTAATAGATGTAGTAAGAAAACCTATAGCTTACGGTTTATACTTATATATTTTGTTCTTTGTTATGTTTTTTTGTGTTATGTAAGGGGAGAGACATGTGGCAATGTCTAGAATGTCATGATGCAAGTATGATGTAAAAGAACTGCATCATGACTGGGAGTTCTAAATGGGACCAGTATTAGTCTGTATGCTGGAGGTTGTTGCAGCTATATCAGTATCTTCAATAAAGTTCATCAACTCAACTTGGATTTATGTTTCCTGATTCCTAAAACACTACCCTACACTACCCTACACTATCCAAACACCCCTGCACTACCCTAAACCATAAAACACTACCCCCAGCATGACCCCCTACACTACCCAGACATCACTGCACTACCTTAAACCCTGAGACACTACCCCTAGCACGACCCCCTACACTACCCAAACACCACCGCACTACCCTAAACCCTAAAACACTACCCCCAGCACGACCCCTACACTACCCAAAGACCACTACAGTACCCTAAACCCTAAAACACTACCCCCAGCAGTACCACCAACACTACCCAAACACCACTGCACTACCCTAAACCCTAAAACACTATCCACAGCAGTACCCCCTACACTACCCAAACACCACTGCACTACCCTAAACCATAAAACACTACCCACAGCAGTACCCCCTACACTACCCAAACACCACTGCACTACTCTAAACCCTAAATCTATCCCCAGCACGACCCCCTACACTACCCAAACACCACTGCACTACCCCCTACACTACCTGAACACCACTGCACTACCCTAAACACTACCCCCAGCACTACCCCCTACACTACCCTAACACCACTGCACTAACCAAAACCCTAAAACACTATCCCCAGCACAACCCCCTACACTACCCAAATACCACTGCTCTACCCTAAACCATAAAACACTACCCCCAGCACGACCCCCTACACTACACAAATACCACTGCATTGCCCTAAACCCTAAAACACTACCCCCAGCACTACCCCCTACAGTAGATAAACACCACTGCACAGCCCTCAACCCTAAAACACTACCCACTGCACGACCCCTACACTGCCCAAACACCACTGCACTACCCTAAACCCTAAAACACTATCCCCTGCATGACCCCTACACTGCCCGCACACCACTGCACTACCCTAAACCCTAAAACGCCACCCCCAGCACGACCCCCTACACTACCCGAACACCACTGCACTGCCCTAAACCCTTAACACCACCCCCAGAACGACCCCCTACTCTACCGAACACCACTGCACTGCCCTTAACCCTAAAACACTACCCCCAGCATGACCCCCTACACTACACAAATACCACTGCACTACCCTAAACCCTAAGACACTTCTCCCTACACTACCCAAACACCACTGTACTACCCTAAACCTTAAAACACTACCCCCAGCAGTACCCCCTACACTACTCAAACACCACTGCACTACCCTAAACCACTACCCCCAGCAGTACGCCCTACACTACCCAAACACCACTGCACTACTCTAAACCCTAAAACACTACCCCCAGCAATACCTCCTACACTACCCAAACACCACTGCACTACCCTAAACCCTAAAACACTACCCACAGCACGACCCCCTATACTACCCAAACACTACTGCACTACACTAAACCCCATATACACTTCCCCCAGCACAACCCCCTACACTACACAAACACCTCTGCACTACCCTAAACCCTAAAACACTACCCCTAGCATGACCCCCACACTACCCAAACACCACTGCACTACCCTAAACCCTAAAACACTACCCCCATCACGACCCCCTACACTACCCAAACACCACTGCACTACCCTAAACCCTAAAACACTCCCCCAGCACGACTCTCTACACTACCCACACACCACTGCACTACCCTAAACCCTAAATCTACCCTCAGCACGACCCCCTACACTACCCAAACACCACTACACTACCCTAAACCCTAAAACTCTACCCCGGCATGACCCCCTACACTACCCAAACACCACTGCACTACCCTAAACCCTAAAACACTCCCCCAGCACGACTCCCTACACTACCCACACACCACTGCACTACCCTAAACCCTAAATCTACCCTCAGCACGACCCCCTACACTACCAATACACCACTACACTACCCTAAACCCTAAAACTCTATCCCAGCATGACCCCCTACCCTACCCAAACACCACGGCACTACCCTAAACCCTAAAACACTACTGTGGCAATGTCTAGAATGTCATGATGCAAGTATGATGTAAAAGAACTGCATCATGACTGGGAGTTCTAAATGGGACCAGTATTAGCCTGTATGCTGGAGGTTGTTGCAGCTATATCAGTATCTTCAATAAAGTTCATCAACTCAACTTGGATTTATGTTTCCTGATTACTACAAATTTTGGCGACGAGGAACTGCGCAGAGGGCACTACCAAGCACAACCTCCACCTCTGGAACGCCGCTAAATTTAAATTAGCGCTATTGAAGAAGGAAGAATTTCTTTTAACCTACTCAACTGTAAGTGTTTACTTCTAAAAAGAACAATTTCATCCTTGCTTTAACATATTATTGAAGAATATGTTTTTTTTAAATCTACTCGCATTATCTTTAAAGGAGTATTTTTTAGATGCTTAAACAATGCGAGGGTAGCGAGTTAAACAAAGAAAGCCAACTTTAATGCCTAAACAAAAGAACTTTCACGTGTAAAGCACAATATTAAAAGACTGCTGTCTCAAAGAGAATACTGAATGCGTGTATTCAAGCGTGTAGGACCTTAATGGTTGATGGGCACTTAAAATGCAATTATCCTGTCAAGTGAGTGAAGAGAGTGAGGAAGATAAATGCACTGAGGCGCGAACAAGTATAATGCATTAATGGACACCAATAATTATTCTGTCAAACCAAGTGATTTATATCTAGCCATTGTTTACTTTCAAATGCGGAGGAAAAGTGGCACGTATAATTATTATAGACTCGAAGGCAAACAGTATCTTGAAAGTAAATAAAGCACGTGTAATTACTGGATGCTTTGAAGGTGCACGTGTGAAAAGTTGCGCGTGGTATACTGAAAGCTTTCTAATCAAAAGTAAACAAGGCGCACGTAGAGTCTAGCGCGAGAGGAGCTGCCTCACAAGAAGTACGTGTGGTGAGTCAGAGCCTTCTAATTGAAAGTCAACAAGGCGCGCGTGAACTCTAACGTGAGGAGTGCTGCCTCACAATGGATACTTGAAGCTTTTTTCCTTGATTAAAAGATAAACAACGCGCGTACGAAGCCTAGTGCATGACGATTTATTCAAGCTGTGTTCACAGTGCTTGAACAAATTAACCTCGGAAAGTCGTTTTTTTAAAGTCAACGAAGCAGAGGTCAACAAAACACGAGTTTAAACACAGTTTGAGAGCAAGAAGTACAAGTATCATTTACCATTTTTCTTAGTTCTCTTGTAAGGCACTCACGGAATAAATCCTCAATTCAACTGGAAGCAAGAAATAGAGGAAGGACCATTAAAGCATTAGAAAGCCTTCTGGGAAAAATAGAAGAAAGACAATTGAACCATCTCCTGGCTTATTTTTGAGAAAACAAAAGGACTATTTGCAGAAATTTGTAAAGAAACGGAAATTAATTAATTGATTAGTTATTTTATATTAATTAATTATTTTAAGTCTTTATTTTAGTTTTTTGTGTTTACAATTTTATTGCAGGGATGTCTGATGAGTCTATGTCTGCACCTCCTAAATTCCTACCTAGCCCAGGGGAACCTTCCATCCCGTGGAAACGTTGGAAGAATATATTCTTCACTTATTTACTGGCAATTGGGGGAGACAAGTATGGTCCAGTAAGGAAACAGGCCACACTTTTGCACCATCTGGGAGTGGAAGGAAGAAGGATATATGATGACTTGCCTGAAATATCTCTGGGACTGGGTGATGGCCAACCAGTGAATATATACAAGATGTCTTTACAGATGTTAGAGAAACATTTTACTCCAAAAGTAAATATAGTTTTTGAGAGGCATACATTTTTTGTAGAGTACAGAAAAATGATGAAAATATTATGACATATGTTGCGTCCTTACGTGGTTTAGCTGTCACCTGTGAATTTCAGGGGTTGTGTGATTCTCTAATAAGGGATCAAATTGTAAGATGTACGAATAATAAGAGTATTAAACAAAAACTGTTGTCCAAGGATCCAACATTAGAGCAAGCCATTCAAATTGCCAGGAGTATGGAAAACACTGATCAGTGGATCAAAGAGATTGACAAAGGGAAAAGTACTAATGACAACTCAATGGTAGTTAATGAGAGGGGAGTTCCTACGGAAATAAAAGAGGTTAAAAGGGAAGCATTCAAGAAAGTAACAAACAAAAATTATGGGAATACAGCCATTAAATTTGGAGAGAAAAGACCCATTATTTGTTATAGGTGTGGGTGTCCTGGTCATGTCAGTTCGAGCTTTGCGTGTGGTGCAAGGAATGCGACATGCAGGGCTTGTGGAAAAAAGGGTCATCTGGCAAAAGCATGCAGATCAAGAAGTACGAGTCAGATGACTAGTGTCAAGGAAGTAGAGAATAAAGACGAAGAGGGAGATGAATTGTTTCTATCCATTGATGGAGTAGAATTAGAGATGTCTCCAAGAAATGAAATCAGAAACAAAGTTGATTCTGATTTTGTGGGGAATGTGGATAGTAATTATATAAATCTAAGAAGAGAAAGTACAGAAAAATTGGAGAAACCTCATTGTGAGGTAAGGTTGGGAAAGAAATCTGTAAAATTGTTAGCTGATTCTGGAAGTTTATTTACTTTGGTTTCAAAAGAGACTTTTCAAGAGAAAATGGAAGGGAAAATGAAAGAACTACTACAAGCTGATGTAAGAGCGGTTGGGTATGGTGGATCAAAAATTAATATTTTAAGAATGCAATGGGTAAACATTATATTCAAGAATAATGGAGTTTATGGTAGGGTGTATATAACGCAAGAAGGATCAGATTTCTTAGGGTGGCGACACCAAAAGGATCTGAATATCATACTAAATCCGAATGCTGTAGAACCAGTTATGGTTTTTGAACCAAATGTAGTAAATGTATCTGAAAATGTTGAATGTGATAAAGAATGGGGGAAGACACTGACTGAAAAGTACTGTAACGTTTTCCCTGATGATTTTGGGATGTTAAAAGGGTTTGCTCATCGCATCATCTTAAAGAAAAATGCAAAAGCTATTGTACATAAGGTCAGAGCAATACCACACATGATGAAGGAACCACTTCAAAAGGAGTTGGAGAAATTGCTAGAGGCAAAAGTCATAGAGCCAATAGAATCATCGGAGTGGTTATCTCCGGTGGTCGTTGCTCCAAAGGATGATAACAAAATCCGTTTATGCATTGTTTTGAGGGACCTGAATAGAAATATTTGGGTGGATAGGCAACCTTTGCCAAACATTGGAGAAATGTTGAGTATGATGGGCGGGGGATGTGTCTTCAGTGTATTAGACATGTCTTCGGCTTATCATCAGATAGACCTGCATCCGGAATCACGCCATTTGACTTCATTTGTAACTCCACTAGGCGCATTTAGGTATCGCAGGATGCCTTTTGGTTTGGCATCGGCGTCTGCTGTATTTCAGCGAGTCATGCAACATTTATTTAAAGGGATGGATAGAGTATTATGTTTTCAAGATGACATAATGATTGTTGGAAGATCTTTGGATGAGCATGATAAATTGATGGAAGAAGTTTTGAGAAGAATTGGTAATTGTGGGTTGACCATAAAGAAAGAGAAATGTCAGTTAAGGCTGAGTGAAGTCAATTATTTGGGTCATCGAGTGTCAGGAAAAGGAATTAAACCGAAAGGTAGCATAGAGAAAGCAGTGAAGGATGCACCTTGTCCAACCAATAAGGAACAATTGATGTCCTTTTTGGGTTTGGCAGAGTACTGTTCCAAATTTGTTCCTAGATTTGCAGATTTAGTTGAACCAATGAGAATCCTATTAAAGAAAGGGGCTGTGTTTGAGTGGAATTCTGAATGTGATGAGGCATTCAATAAGGTGAAAATGTGTCTGTCTAGTGCTCCGTCGTTGGGTCATTTTGACAGCAAAAGGAAATCCATACTGATCACGGATGCTAACAATGTTGGTTTAGGAGGAGTCTTATTGCAAGTCTATGAAGGTGAAGAGACAATAATTGGATTTGCCTCGCGAAGATTGCAGGGGGCGGAGAAATCCTATTCTACGATAGAGAAAGAAGCCCTAGCGTGTTGTTGGGGAATAACACATTTTAGGTACTATCTATGGGGGATTCCTTTTGTGGTCAAGACTGATCATAAACCCTTGGTCCATATATTCAAAGGGGGACGTGGACTAGATGGGAGTGTGACCCCTCGTATCTCCAGGTGGCTACTGTCCGTGTTGGATTATAATTTTGTAGTTGAGTATGTGCGTGGGAAGAAGAATGTGATTGCAGATTGCCTTTCTAGGATGCCAATTGAGGACAATTCTTGTGTGGAAATTTTGGAGGATATAGTGGTAAATATTGATAATGAATTTGCTATTACTCAAGAGGAATGGATGAGAGTTATAAGAACAGATGAGGAATATAAGAAACTGAAAGAGCTCATTGTGAATTGCTGGGCATGTTCTAGTGAAGTGGAATCACATAAGAACTATTTATCTGTAAAAGATGAGCTCAGTGTACAGGGAGATAAGGTGTTGAGAAGGAACAGGATAATTCCTCCGGTGCAGTTGAGGGAAAGGTTATTGAAGATTGTGCATGAAGGACATTTAGGCAGGAGTTTGACGAAGAGAAGATTGAGAGAATCCTTCTGGTGGCCTGAAATGGATAGGGATGTTGAGGATTTGGTGAAGGACTGTTATGCATGTGGCAATAGCGATAAGGTGAAAGTTACGAGGGAACCTCCTTTGTAATGTGTTGAATTGCCTAGGAGACCGTGGGAGAGATTGGCACTAGATGTGCTAGGTCCAATTGAAAAGTTAGGTTCATGTAGCCGATTTTTATTAGTACTAGTGGACTATCATAGCAAATGGTTTACATGTAAGTCTATGGGTCAGGTAACAACTGCTAATGTAATAAAATTCCTTAAAGAGGTGTTTGTGGAAGAAGGGGTACCAAAGGTACTAGTGACGGACAATGGTATTCAACTAACTTCTTCTGAAATGGGCAGTTTTTTGGAAAGTTTCGGAATTTCCTATGAGAAGGTTGCTTTATTCCGACCGCAAGCAAATGGTCTTGTGGAGAGAGTAAATCGTATTATTATGGAGTGCATTCAACTTTCATTATCAAACGGCCTAGTGTGGAAAGATGAATTACGGAGGATGATGTGGGCACATACAATTACACCACATTCAGTGACTGGTATTTCTCCTTTTGTTGCTTTAAAGGGAAGAGAGCCAGGAACCAAAGAATCTCCTATGTGGTTAAAAGAAAAGAACCAGGTTTGGGTAGACAGAGATAATATGAGGCTTAGGGCTGCTGAGTGTCAAAAACGTAATAAGATTGCTTTTGACAACAGGAAAGGCGTTAAAGAACAAGTGTTTATGGAAGATGATTGGGTGGTGGTAAAGAAATTTGGATTTGTGAAGAAGGGTGAGAGCAAGTTTTCCCAGCCTCATAAAATAATATCTGTCAAGGGTTCGGTGGCTAAATTGGATGATGGAAGAACCTGGAGTTTTGGAAATTTATGTAAGGTTTCCCGTTTATAAATAGATGGAAAACTTATGTATATTGTGTACCATTGTAGAAATTCATGTTTGATTATATTAAACATGACTGTTAATAGATGTAGTAAGAAAACCTATAGCTTACGGTTTATACTTATATATTTTGTTCTTTGTTATGTTTTTTTGTGTTATGTAAGGGGAGAGACATGTGGCAATGTCTAGAATGTCATGATGCAAGTATGATGTAAAAGAACTGCATCATGACTGGGAGTTCTAAATGGGACCAGTATTAGTCTGTATGCTGGAGGTTGTTGCAGCTATATCAGTATCTTCAATAAAGTTCATCAACTCAACTTGGATTTATGTTTCCTGATTCCTAAAACACTACCCTACACTACCCTACACTATCCAAACACCCCTGCACTACCCTAAACCATAAAACACTACCCCCAGCATGACCCCCTACACTACCCAGACATCACTGCACTACCTTAAACCCTGAGACACTACCCCTAGCACGACCCCCTACACTACCCAAACACCACCGCACTACCCTAAACCCTAAAACACTACCCCCAGCACGACCCCTACACTACCCAAAGACCACTACAGTACCCTAAACCCTAAAACACTACCCCCAGCAGTACCACCAACACTACCCAAACACCACTGCACTACCCTAAACCCTAAAACACTATCCACAGCAGTACCCCCTACACTACCCAAACACCACTGCACTACCCTAAACCATAAAACACTACCCACAGCAGTACCCCCTACACTACCCAAACACCACTGCACTACTCTAAACCCTAAATCTATCCCCAGCACGACCCCCTACACTACCCAAACACCACTGCACTACCCCCTACACTACCTGAACACCACTGCACTACCCTAAACACTACCCCCAGCACTACCCCCTACACTACCCTAACACCACTGCACTAACCAAAACCCTAAAACACTATCCCCAGCACAACCCCCTACACTACCCAAATACCACTGCTCTACCCTAAACCATAAAACACTACCCCCAGCACGACCCCCTACACTACACAAATACCACTGCATTGCCCTAAACCCTAAAACACTACCCCCAGCACTACCCCCTACAGTAGATAAACACCACTGCACAGCCCTCAACCCTAAAACACTACCCACTGCACGACCCCTACACTGCCCAAACACCACTGCACTACCCTAAACCCTAAAACACTATCCCCTGCATGACCCCTACACTGCCCGCACACCACTGCACTACCCTAAACCCTAAAACGCCACCCCCAGCACGACCCCCTACACTACCCGAACACCACTGCACTGCCCTAAACCCTTAACACCACCCCCAGAACGACCCCCTACTCTACCGAACACCACTGCACTGCCCTTAACCCTAAAACACTACCCCCAGCATGACCCCCTACACTACACAAATACCACTGCACTACCCTAAACCCTAAGACACTTCTCCCTACACTACCCAAACACCACTGTACTACCCTAAACCTTAAAACACTACCCCCAGCAGTACCCCCTACACTACTCAAACACCACTGCACTACCCTAAACCACTACCCCCAGCAGTACGCCCTACACTACCCAAACACCACTGCACTACTCTAAACCCTAAAACACTACCCCCAGCAATACCTCCTACACTACCCAAACACCACTGCACTACCCTAAACCCTAAAACACTACCCACAGCACGACCCCCTATACTACCCAAACACTACTGCACTACACTAAACCCCATATACACTTCCCCCAGCACAACCCCCTACACTACACAAACACCTCTGCACTACCCTAAACCCTAAAACACTACCCCTAGCATGACCCCCACACTACCCAAACACCACTGCACTACCCTAAACCCTAAAACACTACCCCCATCACGACCCCCTACACTACCCAAACACCACTGCACTACCCTAAACCCTAAAACACTCCCCCAGCACGACTCTCTACACTACCCACACACCACTGCACTACCCTAAACCCTAAATCTACCCTCAGCACGACCCCCTACACTACCCAAACACCACTACACTACCCTAAACCCTAAAACTCTACCCCGGCATGACCCCCTACACTACCCAAACACCACTGCACTACCCTAAACCCTAAAACACTCCCCCAGCACGACTCCCTACACTACCCACACACCACTGCACTACCCTAAACCCTAAATCTACCCTCAGCACGACCCCCTACACTACCAATACACCACTACACTACCCTAAACCCTAAAACTCTATCCCAGCATGACCCCCTACCCTACCCAAACACCACGGCACTACCCTAAACCCTAAAACACTACTGTGGCAATGTCTAGAATGTCATGATGCAAGTATGATGTAAAAGAACTGCATCATGACTGGGAGTTCTAAATGGGACCAGTATTAGCCTGTATGCTGGAGGTTGTTGCAGCTATATCAGTATCTTCAATAAAGTTCATCAACTCAACTTGGATTTATGTTTCCTGATTACTACAAATTTTGGCGACGAGGAACTGCGCAGAGGGCACTACCAAGCACAACCTCCACCTCTGGAACGCCGCTAAATTTAAATTAGCGCTATTGAAGAAGGAAGAATTTCTTTTAACCTACTCAACTGTAAGTGTTTACTTCTAAAAAGAACAATTTCATCCTTGCTTTAACATATTATTGAAGAATATGTTTTTTTTAAATCTACTCGCATTATCTTTAAAGGAGTATTTTTTAGATGCTTAAACAATGCGAGGGTAGCGAGTTAAACAAAGAAAGCCAACTTTAATGCCTAAACAAAAGAACTTTCACGTGTAAAGCACAATATTAAAAGACTGCTGTCTCAAAGAGAATACTGAATGCGTGTATTCAAGCGTGTAGGACCTTAATGGTTGATGGGCACTTAAAATGCAATTATCCTGTCAAGTGAGTGAAGAGAGTGAGGAAGATAAATGCACTGAGGCGCGAACAAGTATAATGCATTAATGGACACCAATAATTATTCTGTCAAACCAAGTGATTTATATCTAGCCATTGTTTACTTTCAAATGCGGAGGAAAAGTGGCACGTATAATTATTATAGACTCGAAGGCAAACAGTATCTTGAAAGTAAATAAAGCACGTGTAATTACTGGATGCTTTGAAGGTGCACGTGTGAAAAGTTGCGCGTGGTATACTGAAAGCTTTCTAATCAAAAGTAAACAAGGCGCACGTAGAGTCTAGCGCGAGAGGAGCTGCCTCACAAGAAGTACGTGTGGTGAGTCAGAGCCTTCTAATTGAAAGTCAACAAGGCGCGCGTGAACTCTAACGTGAGGAGTGCTGCCTCACAATGGATACTTGAAGCTTTTTTCCTTGATTAAAAGATAAACAACGCGCGTACGAAGCCTAGTGCATGACGATTTATTCAAGCTGTGTTCACAGTGCTTGAACAAATTAACCTCGGAAAGTCGTTTTTTTAAAGTCAACGAAGCAGAGGTCAACAAAACACGAGTTTAAACACAGTTTGAGAGCAAGAAGTACAAGTATCATTTACCATTTTTCTTAGTTCTCTTGTAAGGCACTCACGGAATAAATCCTCAATTCAACTGGAAGCAAGAAATAGAGGAAGGACCATTAAAGCATTAGAAAGCCTTCTGGGAAAAATAGAAGAAAGACAATTGAACCATCTCCTGGCTTATTTTTGAGAAAACAAAAGGACTATTTGCAGAAATTTGTAAAGAAACGGAAATTAATTAATTGATTAGTTATTTTATATTAATTAATTATTTTAAGTCTTTATTTTAGTTTTTTGTGTTTACAATTTTATTGCAGGGATGTCTGATGAGTCTATGTCTGCACCTCCTAAATTCCTACCTAGCCCAGGGGAACCTTCCATCCCGTGGAAACGTTGGAAGAATATATTCTTCACTTATTTACTGGCAATTGGGGGAGACAAGTATGGTCCAGTAAGGAAACAGGCCACACTTTTGCACCATCTGGGAGTGGAAGGAAGAAGGATATATGATGACTTGCCTGAAATATCTCTGGGACTGGGTGATGGCCAACCAGTGAATATATACAAGATGTCTTTACAGATGTTAGAGAAACATTTTACTCCAAAAGTAAATATAGTTTTTGAGAGGCATACATTTTTTGTAGAGTACAGAAAAATGATGAAAATATTATGACATATGTTGCGTCCTTACGTGGTTTAGCTGTCACCTGTGAATTTCAGGGGTTGTGTGATTCTCTAATAAGGGATCAAATTGTAAGATGTACGAATAATAAGAGTATTAAACAAAAACTGTTGTCCAAGGATCCAACATTAGAGCAAGCCATTCAAATTGCCAGGAGTATGGAAAACACTGATCAGTGGATCAAAGAGATTGACAAAGGGAAAAGTACTAATGACAACTCAATGGTAGTTAATGAGAGGGGAGTTCCTACGGAAATAAAAGAGGTTAAAAGGGAAGCATTCAAGAAAGTAACAAACAAAAATTATGGGAATACAGCCATTAAATTTGGAGAGAAAAGACCCATTATTTGTTATAGGTGTGGGTGTCCTGGTCATGTCAGTTCGAGCTTTGCGTGTGGTGCAAGGAATGCGACATGCAGGGCTTGTGGAAAAAAGGGTCATCTGGCAAAAGCATGCAGATCAAGAAGTACGAGTCAGATGACTAGTGTCAAGGAAGTAGAGAATAAAGACGAAGAGGGAGATGAATTGTTTCTATCCATTGATGGAGTAGAATTAGAGATGTCTCCAAGAAATGAAATCAGAAACAAAGTTGATTCTGATTTTGTGGGGAATGTGGATAGTAATTATATAAATCTAAGAAGAGAAAGTACAGAAAAATTGGAGAAACCTCATTGTGAGGTAAGGTTGGGAAAGAAATCTGTAAAATTGTTAGCTGATTCTGGAAGTTTATTTACTTTGGTTTCAAAAGAGACTTTTCAAGAGAAAATGGAAGGGAAAATGAAAGAACTACTACAAGCTGATGTAAGAGCGGTTGGGTATGGTGGATCAAAAATTAATATTTTAAGAATGCAATGGGTAAACATTATATTCAAGAATAATGGAGTTTATGGTAGGGTGTATATAACGCAAGAAGGATCAGATTTCTTAGGGTGGCGACACCAAAAGGATCTGAATATCATACTAAATCCGAATGCTGTAGAACCAGTTATGGTTTTTGAACCAAATGTAGTAAATGTATCTGAAAATGTTGAATGTGATAAAGAATGGGGGAAGACACTGACTGAAAAGTACTGTAACGTTTTCCCTGATGATTTTGGGATGTTAAAAGGGTTTGCTCATCGCATCATCTTAAAGAAAAATGCAAAAGCTATTGTACATAAGGTCAGAGCAATACCACACATGATGAAGGAACCACTTCAAAAGGAGTTGGAGAAATTGCTAGAGGCAAAAGTCATAGAGCCAATAGAATCATCGGAGTGGTTATCTCCGGTGGTCGTTGCTCCAAAGGATGATAACAAAATCCGTTTATGCATTGTTTTGAGGGACCTGAATAGAAATATTTGGGTGGATAGGCAACCTTTGCCAAACATTGGAGAAATGTTGAGTATGATGGGCGGGGGATGTGTCTTCAGTGTATTAGACATGTCTTCGGCTTATCATCAGATAGACCTGCATCCGGAATCACGCCATTTGACTTCATTTGTAACTCCACTAGGCGCATTTAGGTATCGCAGGATGCCTTTTGGTTTGGCATCGGCGTCTGCTGTATTTCAGCGAGTCATGCAACATTTATTTAAAGGGATGGATAGAGTATTATGTTTTCAAGATGACATAATGATTGTTGGAAGATCTTTGGATGAGCATGATAAATTGATGGAAGAAGTTTTGAGAAGAATTGGTAATTGTGGGTTGACCATAAAGAAAGAGAAATGTCAGTTAAGGCTGAGTGAAGTCAATTATTTGGGTCATCGAGTGTCAGGAAAAGGAATTAAACCGAAAGGTAGCATAGAGAAAGCAGTGAAGGATGCACCTTGTCCAACCAATAAGGAACAATTGATGTCCTTTTTGGGTTTGGCAGAGTACTGTTCCAAATTTGTTCCTAGATTTGCAGATTTAGTTGAACCAATGAGAATCCTATTAAAGAAAGGGGCTGTGTTTGAGTGGAATTCTGAATGTGATGAGGCATTCAATAAGGTGAAAATGTGTCTGTCTAGTGCTCCGTCGTTGGGTCATTTTGACAGCAAAAGGAAATCCATACTGATCACGGATGCTAACAATGTTGGTTTAGGAGGAGTCTTATTGCAAGTCTATGAAGGTGAAGAGACAATAATTGGATTTGCCTCGCGAAGATTGCAGGGGGCGGAGAAATCCTATTCTACGATAGAGAAAGAAGCCCTAGCGTGTTGTTGGGGAATAACACATTTTAGGTACTATCTATGGGGGATTCCTTTTGTGGTCAAGACTGATCATAAACCCTTGGTCCATATATTCAAAGGGGGACGTGGACTAGATGGGAGTGTGACCCCTCGTATCTCCAGGTGGCTACTGTCCGTGTTGGATTATAATTTTGTAGTTGAGTATGTGCGTGGGAAGAAGAATGTGATTGCAGATTGCCTTTCTAGGATGCCAATTGAGGACAATTCTTGTGTGGAAATTTTGGAGGATATAGTGGTAAATATTGATAATGAATTTGCTATTACTCAAGAGGAATGGATGAGAGTTATAAGAACAGATGAGGAATATAAGAAACTGAAAGAGCTCATTGTGAATTGCTGGGCATGTTCTAGTGAAGTGGAATCACATAAGAACTATTTATCTGTAAAAGATGAGCTCAGTGTACAGGGAGATAAGGTGTTGAGAAGGAACAGGATAATTCCTCCGGTGCAGTTGAGGGAAAGGTTATTGAAGATTGTGCATGAAGGACATTTAGGCAGGAGTTTGACGAAGAGAAGATTGAGAGAATCCTTCTGGTGGCCTGAAATGGATAGGGATGTTGAGGATTTGGTGAAGGACTGTTATGCATGTGGCAATAGCGATAAGGTGAAAGTTACGAGGGAACCTCCTTTGTAATGTGTTGAATTGCCTAGGAGACCGTGGGAGAGATTGGCACTAGATGTGCTAGGTCCAATTGAAAAGTTAGGTTCATGTAGCCGATTTTTATTAGTACTAGTGGACTATCATAGCAAATGGTTTACATGTAAGTCTATGGGTCAGGTAACAACTGCTAATGTAATAAAATTCCTTAAAGAGGTGTTTGTGGAAGAAGGGGTACCAAAGGTACTAGTGACGGACAATGGTATTCAACTAACTTCTTCTGAAATGGGCAGTTTTTTGGAAAGTTTCGGAATTTCCTATGAGAAGGTTGCTTTATTCCGACCGCAAGCAAATGGTCTTGTGGAGAGAGTAAATCGTATTATTATGGAGTGCATTCAACTTTCATTATCAAACGGCCTAGTGTGGAAAGATGAATTACGGAGGATGATGTGGGCACATACAATTACACCACATTCAGTGACTGGTATTTCTCCTTTTGTTGCTTTAAAGGGAAGAGAGCCAGGAACCAAAGAATCTCCTATGTGGTTAAAAGAAAAGAACCAGGTTTGGGTAGACAGAGATAATATGAGGCTTAGGGCTGCTGAGTGTCAAAAACGTAATAAGATTGCTTTTGACAACAGGAAAGGCGTTAAAGAACAAGTGTTTATGGAAGATGATTGGGTGGTGGTAAAGAAATTTGGATTTGTGAAGAAGGGTGAGAGCAAGTTTTCCCAGCCTCATAAAATAATATCTGTCAAGGGTTCGGTGGCTAAATTGGATGATGGAAGAACCTGGAGTTTTGGAAATTTATGTAAGGTTTCCCGTTTATAAATAGATGGAAAACTTATGTATATTGTGTACCATTGTAGAAATTCATGTTTGATTATATTAAACATGACTGTTAATAGATGTAGTAAGAAAACCTATAGCTTACGGTTTATACTTATATATTTTGTTCTTTGTTATGTTTTTTTGTGTTATGTAAGGGGAGAGACATGTGGCAATGTCTAGAATGTCATGATGCAAGTATGATGTAAAAGAACTGCATCATGACTGGGAGTTCTAAATGGGACCAGTATTAGTCTGTATGCTGGAGGTTGTTGCAGCTATATCAGTATCTTCAATAAAGTTCATCAACTCAACTTGGATTTATGTTTCCTGATTCCTAAAACACTACCCTACACTACCCTACACTATCCAAACACCCCTGCACTACCCTAAACCATAAAACACTACCCCCAGCATGACCCCCTACACTACCCAGACATCACTGCACTACCTTAAACCCTGAGACACTACCCCTAGCACGACCCCCTACACTACCCAAACACCACCGCACTACCCTAAACCCTAAAACACTACCCCCAGCACGACCCCTACACTACCCAAAGACCACTACAGTACCCTAAACCCTAAAACACTACCCCCAGCAGTACCACCAACACTACCCAAACACCACTGCACTACCCTAAACCCTAAAACACTATCCACAGCAGTACCCCCTACACTACCCAAACACCACTGCACTACCCTAAACCATAAAACACTACCCACAGCAGTACCCCCTACACTACCCAAACACCACTGCACTACTCTAAACCCTAAATCTATCCCCAGCACGAACCCCTACACTACACAAACACCACTGCACTACAATAAACCCCATATACACTACCCCCAATACAACCCCCTACACTACACAAATACCACTGCACTACCCTAAACCCTAAAACACTACCCCAGCACGACCCCCTACACTACCCAAACACTACTGCACTACAATAAACCCCATATACACTACCCCCAATACAACCCCCTACACTACACAAATACCACTGCACTACCCTAAACCCTAAAACACTACCCCCAGCACAACCCCCTACACTACCCAAACACCACTGCACTACCCTAAACCACTACCCCCAGCAGTACGCCCTACACTACCCAAACACCACTGCACTACCCTAAACCCTAAAACACTACCCCCAGCAGTACCACCAACACTACCCAAACACCACTGCACTACCCTAAACCCTAAAACACTATCCACAGCAGTACCCCCTACACTACCCAAACACCACTGCACTACCCTAAACCATAAAACACTACCCACAGCAGTACCCCCTACACTACCCAAACACCACTGCACTATTCTAAACCCTAAATCTATCCCCAGCACGAACCCCTACACTACACAAACACCACTGCACTACTCTAAACCCTAAAAATCTATCCCCAGCACGACCCCCTACACTACACAAACACCACTGCACTGCCCTAAACCCTAAAACACTTCCACCTACACTACACAAACACCACTGCACTACCCTAAACCCTAAAACACTACCCCCAGCTTGACCCCTACACTACCCAAACACCACTGCACTGCTGTAAACCCTAAAACACTACCCAGCAGTACCCCCTACACTACTGAAACACCACTACACTATCCGAAACCCCAAATCACTACCCCAGCAGTACCCCCTACACTACCCAAACACCACTGCACTACCCTAAACCCTAAAACACTATCCCCAGCATTACCCCTTATACTACCCAAACACCACTGCACTAACCTAAACCCTAAAACACTACCCCCAGCACGACCCCCTACACTACCCAAACACTACTGCACTACAATAAACCCCATATACACTACCCCAATACAACCCCCTACACTACACAAATACCACTGCACTACCCTAAACCCTAAAACACTACCCCCAGCACAACCCCCTACACTACCCAAACACCACTGCACTACCCTAAACCACTACCCCCAGCAGTACGCCCTACACTACCCAAACACCACTGCACTACCCTAAACCCTAAAACACTACCCCCAGCAGTACCACCAACACTACCCAAAACCACTGCACTACCCTAAACCCTAAAACACTATCCACAGCAGTACCCCCTACACTACCCAAACACCACTGCACTACCCTAAACCATAAAACACTACCCACAGCAGTACCCCCTACACTACCCAAACACCACTGCACTACTCTAAACCCTAAATCTATCCCCAGCACGAACCCCTACACTACACAAACACCACTGCACTACTCTAAACCCTAAAAATCTATCCCCAGCACGACCCCCTACACTACACAAACACCACTGCACTGCCCTAAACCCTAAAACACTTCCCCCTACACTACACAAACACCACTGCACTACCCTAAACCCTAAAACACTACCCCCAGCTTGACCCCTACACTACCCAAACACCACTGCACTGCTGTAAACCCTAAAACACTACCCAGCAGTACCCCCTACACTACTGAAACACCACTACACTATCCCAAACCCCAAATCACTACCCCAGCAGTACCCCCTACACTACCCAAACACCACTGCACTACCCTAAACCCTAAAACACTATCCCCAGCATTACCCCTAATACTACCCAAACACCACTGCACTAACCTAAACCCTAAAACACTACCCCCAGCACGACCCCCTACACTACCCAAACACTACTGCACTACAATAAACCCCATATACACTACCCCCAATACAACCCCTACACTACACAAATACCACTGCACTACCCTAAACCCTAAAACACTACCCCCAGCACAACCCCCTACACTACCCAAACACAACTGCACTACCCTAAACCCTAAATCTTTCCTCAGCACGACCCCTACACTACCCAGACATCACTGCACTACCCTAAACCCTGAAACAATACCCCCAGCACGACCCCCTACACTACCCAAACACCTTTGTACTACCCTAAACCCAAAAACACTACCCCCAGCACGACCCCTACACTACCCAAAGACCACTACAGTACCCTAAACCCTAAAACATGACCCCCTACACTACACAAACACCACTGCACTACCCTAAACCCTAAAATACTTCCCCCATACTGCACAAACACCACTGCACTACCCTAAACCCTAACACACTACCTCCAGCATGAACCCCTATACTATCCAAAAACCACTGCACTACCCTAAACCCTAAAACACTACCCCCAGCACGACCCCCTACACTACCCAAACAGCACTGCACTACTCTAAACCCTAAATCTATCCCCAGCACGAACCCCTACACTACACAAACACCACTGCACTACTCTAAACCCTAAAAATCTATCCCCAGCACGACCCCCTACACTACACAAACACCACTGCACTGCCCTAAACCCTAAAACACTTCCCCCTACACTACACAAATACCACTGCACTACCCTAAACCCTAAAACACTACCCCCAGCTTGACCCCTACACTACCCAAACACCACTGCACTGCTGTAAACCCTAAAACACTACCCAGCAGTACCCCCTACACTACTGAAACACCACTACACTATCCCAAACCCCAAATCACTACCCCAGCAGTACCCCCTACACTACCCAAACACCACTGCACTACCCTAAACCCTAAAACACTATCCCCAGCATTACCCCTTATACTACCCAAACACCACTGCACTAACCTAAACCCTAAAACACTACCCCCAGCACGACCCCCTACACTACCCAAACACTACTGCACTACAATAAACCCCATATACACCACCCCCAATACAACCCCCTACACTACACAAATACCACTGCACTACCCTAAACCCTAAAACACTACCCCCAGCACAACCCCCTACACTACCCAAACACGACTGCACTACCCTAAACCATAAAACACTACCCCCAGCACGACCCCCTACACTACCCAAACACCACTGCACTACCCTAAACCCTAAATCTTTCCTCAGCACGACCCCTACACTACCCAGACATCACTGCACTACCCTAAACCCTGAAACAATACCCCCAGCACGACCCCCTACACTACCCAAACACCTTTGTACTACCCTAAACCCAAAAACACTACACCCAGCACGACCCCTACACTACCCAAAGACCACTACAGTACCCTAAACCCTAAAACATGACCCCCTACACTACACAAACACCACTGCACTACCCTAAACCCTAAAATACTTCCCCCTATACTGCACAAACACCACTGCACTACCCTAAACCCTAACACACTACCTCCAGCATGAACCCCTATACTATCCAAACACCACTGCACTACCCTAAACCCTAAAACACTACCCCCAGCACGACCCAAACAGCACTGCACTATCCTAAACCCTAAATCTACACCGGCCTAAGCATGTCCCCCTACACTACCCAAACACCACTGCACTACCCTAAAACACTACCCCCAGCACGACCCCCTACACTACCCGAACACCACTGCACTTCCCTAAAACCCTACCCCCAGCACGACCCCTACACTACCCAAACACCACTGCACTACCCTAAACCCTAAATCAACACACAGCATGACCCCCTACACTACCCAAACACCACTGCACTACCCTAAAACACTACCCCCTACACTACCTAGACACCACTGCACTACCCTAAACACTACCCCCAGCACTACCCCTACACTACCCAAACACCACTGCACTACCCTAAACCCTAAATCTTGCCTCAGCACGACCCCTACACTACCCTAACACCACTGCACTAACCAAAACCCTAAAACACTATCCCCAGCACAACCCCCTACAATACCCAAACACCACTGCTCTACCCTAAACCATAAAACACTACCCACAGCACGATCTCCTACACTACACAAATACCACTGCACAGCCCTCAACCCTAAAACACTACCCACTGCACGACCCCTACACTGCCCAAACACCACTGCACTACCCTAAACCCTAAAACACTATCCCCTGCATGACCCCTACACTGCCCACACACCACTGCACTACCCTAAACCCTAAAACGCCACCCCCAGCACGACCCCCTACACTACCCGAACACCACTGCACTGCCCTAAACCCTTAACACCACCCCCAGAACGACCCCCTACTCTACCGAACACCACTGCACTGCCCTTAACCCTAAAACACTACCCCCAGCATTACCCCCTACACTACACAAATACCACTGCACTACCCTAAACCCTAAGACACTTCTCCCTACACTACCCAAACACCACTGTACTACCCTAAACCCTAAAACACTATCCCCTGCATGACCCCTACACTGCCCGCACACCACTGCACTACCCTAAACCCTAAAACGCCACCCCCAGCACAACCCCCTACACTACCCAAACACCACTGCACTACCCTAAACCCTAAGACACTTCTCCCTACACTACCCAAACACCACTGTACTACCCTAAACCCTAAAACACTACCCCCAGCAGTACCCCCTACACTACCCAAACACCACGGCACTACCCTAAACCCTAAAACACTACCCTACACTACCCTACACTATCCAAACACCCCTGCACTACCCTAAACCATAAAACACTACCCCCAGCATGACCCCCTACACTACCCAGACATCACTGCACTACCCTAAACCCTGAAACACTACCCCTAGCACGACCCCCTACACTACCAAACACCACCGCACTACCCTAAACCCTAAAACACTACCCCCAGCACGACCCCTACACTACCCAAAGACCACTACAGTACCCTAAACCCTAAAACATGACCCCCTACACTACCCAAACACCACTGCACTACCCTAAACCACTACCCCCAGCAGTACACCCTACACTACCCAAACACCACTGCACTACCCTAAACCCTAAAACACTACCCCCAGCAGTACCACCAACAGTACCCAAACACCACTGCACTACCCTAAACCACTACCCCCAGCAGTACGCCCTACACTACCCAAACACCACTGCACTACCCTAAACCCTAAAACACTACCCCCAGCAGTACCCCCTACACTACCCAAACACCACTGCACTACCCTAAATCCTAAAACACTACCCCCAGCAGTACCACCAACACTACCCAAACATCACTGCACTATCCTAAACCCTAAAACACTACCCACAGCAGTACCCCCTACACTACCCAAACACGACTGCACTACCCTAAGCCCTAAATCTATCCCCAGCATGAACCCCTACACTACACAAACCCCACTGCACTACTCTAAACCCTAAAAATCTATCCCCAGCACGACCCCTACACTACACAAACACCACTGCACTGCCCTAAACCCTAAAACACTTCCCCCTACACTACACAAACACCACTGCACTACCCTAAACCCTAAAACACTACCCCCAGCTTGACCCCTACACTACCCAAACACCACTGCACTGCTGTAAACCCTAAAACACTACCCAGCAGTACCCCCTACACTACTGAAACACCACTACACTACCCCAAACCCCAAATCACTACCCCAGCAGTACCCCCTACACTACCCAAACACCACTGCACTACCCTAAACCCTAAAACACTATCCCCAGCATTACCCCTTATACTACCCAAACACCACTGCACTAACCTAAACCCTAAAACACTACCCCATCACGACCCCCTACACTACCCAAACACTACCACACTAAAATAAACCCCATATACACTACCCCCAGTACAACCCCCTACACTACACAAATACCACTGCACTACCCTAAACCCTAAAAAACTACCCCCAGCACAACCCCCTACACTACCCAAACACGACTGCACTACCCTAAACCATAAAACACTACCCCCAGCACGACCCCCTACACTACCCAAACACCACTGCACTACCCTAAACCCTAAATCTTGCCTCAGAACGACTCCTACACTACCCAGACATCACTGCACTACCCTAAACCCTGAAACAATACCCCCAGCACGACCCCTACACTACCCAAACACCTTTGTACTACCCTAAACCCAAAAACACTACCCCCAGCACGACCCCTACACTACCCAAAGACCACTACAGTACCCTAAACCCTAAAACATGACCCCCTACACTACACAAACACCACTGCACTACCCTAAACCCTAAAATACTTCCCCCTATACTGCACAAACACCACTGCACTACCCTAAACCCTAACACACTACCTCCAGCATGTCCCCCTACACTACCCAAACACCACTGCACCACCCTAAAACACTACCCCCTACACTACCTAGACACCACTGCACTACCCTAAACACTACCCCCAGCACTACCCCTACACTACCCTAACACCACTGCACTAACCAAAACCCTAAAACACTATCCCCAGCACAACCCCCTACACTACCCAAATACCACTGCACTACCCTAAATCCTAAAACGCCACCCCCAGCACGACCCCCTACACTACCCGAACACCACTGCACTGCCCCAAAACCCTTAACACCACCCCCAGCACGACCCCCTACTCTACCGAACACCACTGCACTGCCCTTAACCCTAAAACACTACCCCCAGCATGACCCACTACACTACACAAATACCACTGCACAGCCCTCAACCCTAAAACACTACCCACTGCACGACCCCTACACTGCCCAAACACCACTGCACTACCCTAAACCCTAAAACACTATCCCCTGCATGACCCCTACACTGCCCGCACACCACTGCATTATCCTAAACCCTAAAACGCCACCCCCAGCACGACCCCCTACACTACCCGAACACCACTGCACTACCCTAAACCCTAAGACACTTCTCCCTACACTACCCAAACACCACTGTACTACCCTAAACCCTAAAACACTACCCCAGCAGTACCCCCTACACTACCCAAACACCACTACACTACCCTAAACCACTACCCCAGCAGTACGCCCTACACTACCCAAACACCATTGCACTACCCTAAACCCTAAAACACTACCCCCAGCAGTACCCCCTACACTACCAAAACACCACTGCATTACCCTAAAACCTAAAACACTACCCACAGCACGACCCCCTATACTACCCAAACACTACTGCACTACACTAAACCTCATATACACTTCTCACAGCACGACCCCCTACACTGCACAAACACCCCTGCACTACCCTAAACCCTAAAATCTACCCCCAGCATGACCCCCTACACTACACAAATACCACTGCACTACCCTAAACCCTAAAACACTTCCCCCTACACTACACAAACACCACTGCACTACCCTAAACCCTAAAATACTACCCCCAGCACGAACCTCTACACTACCCAGACACCACTGCACTACCCTAAACCCTAAAACACTACCCCCAGCAGTACCCCCTACACTACCCAAACACCACTGCACTGCCCTAAACCCTAAAACACTACCCCCAGCAGTACCCCCTACATTACCCAAACACCACTGCACTACCCTAAACCCTAAAACACTACCCACAGCACGACCACCTACACTACCCAAACACTACTGCACCACACTAAACCCCATATACACTTCCCCCAGCACGACCCCCTACACTACCCAAACACCACTGCACTACCCTAAACCCACCGGCAGCACGACCCCCTAAACCACCCAAACACCACTGCACTACCCTAAACCCTAAAGCACTCCCCATAGAACAACCCCCTACACTACCTGAACGCCACTGCACAACCCTAAACACTACCCCCAGCACTACCCCCTACAATAACCTAACACCACTGTACTACCCTAAACCCTAAAACACTACCCACAGCACGACCCCCTACACTACCAAAACACCATTTCACAACCCCAAACCTTAAAACACTACCCCCAGCACAACCCCCTACACTACCCAAACACCACTGCTCTACCCTAAACCTTAAAACACTTTCCCCAGCACGACCCCCTACACTACACAAACACCACTGCACTGCCCTAAACCCTAACACACTACCCACTGCACGACCCCTACACTGCCTGAACACCACTGCACTACCCTAAACCCTAAGACACTTCTCCCTACACTACCCAAACACCACTGTACTACCCTAAACCCTAAAACACTACCCCCAGCAGTACCCCCTACACTACCCAAACACCACTACACTACCCTAAACCACTACCCCAGCAGTACGCCCTACACTACCCAAACACCATTGCACTACCTTAAACCCTAAAACACTACCCCCAGCAGTACCCCCTACACTACCCAAACACCACTGCACTACCCTAAACCCTAAAACACTACCCACAGCACGACCCCCTATACTACCCAAACACTACTGCACTACACTAAACCTCATATACACTTCCCCCAGCACGACCCCCTACACTGCACAAACACCCCTGCGCTACCCTAAACCCTAAAATCTACCCCCAGCATGACCCCCTACACTACACAAATACCACTGCACTACCCTAAACCCTAAAACACTTCCCCCTACACTACACAAACACCACTGCACTACCCTAAACCCTAAAATACTACCCCCAGCACGAACCTCTACACTACCCAGACTCCACTGCACTACCCTAAACCCTAAAACACTACCCCAGGCTGTACCCCCTACACTACCCAAACACAACTGCACTACCCTAAACCCTAAAACACTACCCCCAGCAGTACCCCCTACACTACCCAAACACCACTGCACTGCCCTAAACCCTAAAACACTACCCCCAGCAGTACCCCCTACATTACCCAAACACCACTGCACTACCCTAAACCCTAAAACACTACCCACAGCACGACCCCCTACACTACCCAAACACTACTGCACCACACTAAACCCCATATACACTTCCCCCAGCACAACCCCCTACACTACACAAATACCACTGCACAGCCCTCAACCCTAAAACACTACCCACTGCACGACCCCTACACTGCCCAAACACCACTGCACTACCCTAAACCCTAAAACACTATCCCCTGCATGACCCCTACACTGCCCACACACCACTGCACTACCCTAAACCCTAAAACGCCACCCCCAGCACGACCCCCTACACTACCTGAACACCACTGCACTGCCCTAAACCCTAAAACATCACCCCCAGAACGACCCCCTACTCTACCGAACACCACTGCACTGCCCTTAACCCTAAAACACTACCCCCAGCATTACCCCCTACACTACACAAATACCACTGCACTACCCTAAACCCTAAGACACTTCTCCCTACACTACCCAAACACCACTGTACTACCCTAAACCCTAAAACACTACCCCAGCACGACCCCCTACACTACACAAATACCACTGCACAGCCCTCAACCCTAAAACACTACCCACTGCACGACCCCTAAACTGCCCAAACACCATTGCACTACCCTAAAACACTATCCCCTGCATGACCCCTACACTGCCCGCACCCCACTGCACTACCCTAAACCCTAAAACGCCACCCCCAGCACGACCCCCTACACTACCCAAACACCACTGCACTACCCTAAACCCTAAGACACTTCTCCCTACACTACCCAAACACCACTGTACTACCCTAAACCCTAAAACACTACCCCCAGCAGTACCCCCTACACTACCCAAACACCACGGCACTACCCTAAACCCTAAAACACTACCCTACACTACCCTACACTATCCAAACACCCCTGCACTACCCTAAACCATAAAACACTACCCCCAGCATGACCCCCTACACTACCCAGACATCACTGCACTACCCTAAACCCTGAAACACTACCCCTAGCACGACCCCCTACACTACCAAACACCACCGCACTACCCTAAACCCTAAAACACTACCCCAGCACGACCCCTACACTACCCAAAGACCACCACAGTACCCTAAACCCTAAAACATGACCCCCTACACTACCCAAACACCACTGCACTACCCTAAACCACTACCCCCAGCAGTACGCCCTACACTACCCAAACACCACTGCACTACCCTAAACCCTAAAACACTACCCCCAGCAGTACCACCAACACTACCCAAACACCACTGCACTACCCTAAACCACTACCCCCAGCAGTACGCCCTACACTACCCAAACACCACTGCACTACCCTAAACCCTAAAACACTACCCCCAGCAGTACCCCCTACACTACCCAAACACCACTGCACTACCCTAAATCCTAAAACACTACCCCCAGCAGTACCACCAACACTACCCAAACATCACTGCACTATCCTAAACCCTAAAACACTACCCACAGCAGTACCCCCTACACTACCCAAACACCACTGCACTACCCTAAACCATAAAACACTACCCACAGCAGTACCCCCTACACTACCCAAACACCACTGCACTACCCTAAGCCCTAAATCTATCCCCAGCACGAACCCCTACACTACCCAAACACCACTGCACTACCCTAAACCCTAAAACACTATCCCCAGCATTACCCCTTATACTACCCAAACACCACTGACCTAACCTAAACCCTAAAACACTACCCCATCACGACCCCCTACACTACCCAAACACTACTGCACTACAATAAACCCCATATACACTACCCCCAGTACAACCCCCTACACTACACAAATACCACTGCACTACCCTAAACCCTAAAACACTACCCCCAGCACAACCCCCTACACTACCCAAACACCACTGCACTACCCTAAACCCTAAATCTTGCCTCAGAACGACTCCTACACTACCCAGACATCACTGCATTACCCTAAACCCTGAAACAATACCCCCAGCACGACCCCTACACTACCCAAACACCTTTGTACTACCCTAAACCCAAAAACACTACCCCCAGCACGACCCCTACACTACCCAAAGACCACTACAGTACCCTAAACCCTAAAACATGACCCCCTACACTACACAAACACCACTGCACTACCCTAAACCCTAAAATACTTCCCCCTATACTGCACAAACACCACTGCACTACCCTAAACCCTAACACACTACCTCCAGCATGACCCCCTATACTATCCAAACACCACTGCACTACCCTAAACCCTAAAACACTACCCCCAGCACGACCCCCTACACTACCCAAACACCACTGCACTGCCCTAAACCCTTAACACCACCCCCAGCACGACCCCCTACTCTACCGAACACCACTGCACTGCCCTTAACCCTAAAACACTACCCCCAGCATGACCCACTACACTACACAAATACCACTGCACAGCCCTCATCCCTAAAACACTACCCACTGCACGACCCCTACACCGCCCAAACACCACTGCACTACCCTAAACCCTAAAACACTATCCCCTGCATGACCCCTACACTGCCCGCACACCACTGCATTATCCTAAACCCTAAAACGCCACCCCCAGCACGACCCCCTACACTACCTGAACACCACTGCACTACCCTAAACCCTAAGACACTTCTCCCTACACTACCCAAACACCACTGTACTACCCTATCCCTAAAACACTACCCCCAGCAGTACCCCCTACACTACCCAAACACCACTACACTACCCTAAACCACTACCCCAGCAGTACGCCCTACACTACCCAAACACCATTGCACTACCCTAAACCCTAAAACACTACCCCCAGCAGTACCCCCTACACTACCCAAACACCACTGCACTACCCTAAACCCTAAAACACTACCCACAGCACGACCCCCTATACTACCCAAACACTACTGCACTACACTAAACCTCATATACACTTCCCCCAGCACGACCCCCTACACTGCACAAACACCCCTGCACTACCCTAAACCCTAAAATCTACCCCCAGCATGACCCCCTACACTAAACAAACACCACTGCACTACCCTAAACCCTAAAATACTACCCCCAGCACAAACCTCTACACTACCCAGACACCACTGCACTACCCTAAACCCTAAAACACTACCCCAGGCTGTACCCCCTACACTACCCAAACACAACTGCACTAGCCAAAAACCCTAAAACACTACCCCCAGCAGTACCCCCTACACTACCCAAACACCACTGCACTGCCCTAAACCCTAAAACACTACCCCAAGCAGTACCCCCTACATTACCCAAACACCACTGCACTACCCTAAACCCTAAAACACTACCCACAGCACGACCACCTACACTACCCAAACACTACTGCACCACACTAAACCCCATATACACTTCCCCCAGCACGACCCCCTACACTACCCAAACACCACTGCACTACCCTAAACCCACCAGCAGCACGACCCCCTAAACCACCCAAACACCACTGCACTACCCTAAACCCTAAAGCACTCCCCATAGAACAACCCCCTACACTACCTGAACGCCACTGCACAACCCTAAACACTACCCCCAGCACTACCCCCTACAATAACCTAACACCACTGTACTACCCTAAACCCTAAAACACTACCCACAGCACGACCCCCTAAACTACCAAAACACCATTTCACTACCCCAAACCTTAAAACACTACCCCCAGCACAACCCCCTACACTACCCAAACACCACTGCTCTACCCTAAACCTTAAAACACTTTCCCCAGCACGACCCCCTACACTACACAAACACCACTGCACTGCCCTAAACCCTAACACACTACCCACTGCACGACCCCTACACTGCCCGCACACCACTGCACTGCCCTAAACCCTAAAACGCCACCCCCAGCACGACCCCCTACACTACCCGAACACCACTGCACTGCCCTAAACCCTTAAAACCACCCCCAGCATGAACCCCTACTCTACCGAACACCACTGCACTGCCCTTACCCTAAAATACTACCCCAGCACGACCCCCTACACTACCCGAACACCACTGCACTACTCTAAACCCTAAAACACAACCCCCAGCACGAACCCTTCCACTACCCGAACACCACTGCACTGCCCTAAACCCTAAAACACCACCCCCAGCAGTACCCCCTAAACTACCCAAACACCACTGCACTACCCTAAACCCTAAAACACTACCCACAGCACGACCCCCTACACTACCCAAATACTACTGCACTACATTAAACCCCATATACACTTCCACCAGCACGATCCCCTACACTACACAAACCCACTGCACTACCCTAAACCTTAAAACACCACCCCCAGCACGACCCCCTACACTACGCAAACACCTCTGCACTACCCTAAACCCTAAAACCCTACCCCCAGCATGACCCCTACACCACCCAAACACCACTGCACTACCCTAAACCCTGAAACACTCCCCACAGAACAACCCCCTACACTACCTGAACGCCACTGCACTACCCTAAACACTACCCCCAGCACTACCCCTACAATAACCTAACACCACTTCACTACCCTAAACCCTAAAACACTACCCCCAGCACAACCCCCTACACTACTCAAACACCACTGCTCTACCCTAAACCCTAAAACACTTCCCCCAGCACGACCCCCTACACTACACAAACACCACTGCCCTAAACCCTAAAACGCTACCCCCAGCACGACCACCTACACTAGATAAACAAAACTGCACTGCCCTAAACCCTAAAACACTACCCACTGCATGACCCCTACACTGCCCAAACACCACTGCACTACCCTAAAACCTAAAACACTACCCCCTGCATGACCCCCTACACTGCCCGCACACCACTGCACTACCCTAAAACGCCACCCCTAGCACGACCCCCTACACTACCCGAACACGACTGCACTGCCCTAAACCCTTAAAACCACCCCCAGCACGAACCCCTACTCTACCGAACACCACTGCACTGCCCTTAACCCTAAAATACTACCCCAGCACGACCCCCTACACTACCCAAAGACGACTGCGCTGCCCTAAACCCTAACACACAACCCCCAGCACAAACCCCTCCACTGCCCGAACACCACTGCTCTGCCCTAAACCCTAAAACACTACCCCCAGCAGTACCCCTACACTACCCAAACACCACTGCACTACCCTAAACCCTAAAACACTACCCACAGCACAACCCCCTACACTACCCAAACACTACTGTACTACATTAAACCCCATATACACTTCCCCCAGCACGATCCCCTACACTACGCAAACACCACTGCACTACCCTAAACCCTAAAACACTACCCCCCAGCATGACCCCCTACACTACCCGAACACCACTGCACTACCCTAAACTCTAAAACACTACCCCCAGCACAACCCCTACACTACCTAAACAGCACTGCACTACCCTAAACCCTAAATCTACACCGGCCTAAGCACGACCCCCAGCACCTACCCTAAACCCTAAAACACTACCCCCCAGCATGACCCCTACACTACCCAAACACCATTTCACTACCCTAAACCCTAAAACACTACCCCCAGCACAACCCCCTACACTACCCAAATACCACTGCTCTACCCTAAACCCTAAAACACTACCCCCTGCACGACCCCCTACTCTACCTGAACACTACTGCACTACCCTAAACACTACCCCCAGCACTACCCCCTACACTACCCTAACACCACTGCACTAACCTAAAACCTTAAACACTACCCACAGCACGACCCCCTACACCTCCAAAAGAGCATTTCACTACCCTAAACCCTAAAACACTACCCCCAGCACAACCCCCTACACTACCCAAACACCACTGCACTACCCTAAATCCTAAAACACTACCCCCTGCACGACCCGCTACACTACCTGAACACCACTGCACTACCCTAAACACTACCCCCAGCACTACCCCCTACACTACCCTAACACCACTGCACTAACCTACACCCTTAAACACTTCCCACAGCACGACCCCCTACACTACCAAAACAGCATTTCACTACCCTAAACCCTAAAACACTACCCCCAGCACAACCCCCTACACTACCCAAATACCA
Source organism: Triturus cristatus (assembly GCF_964204655.1). Lineage (NCBI taxonomy): Eukaryota > Metazoa > Chordata > Amphibia > Caudata > Salamandridae > Triturus > Triturus cristatus. Next base: position 747,426,415 of record NC_140579.1, read on the forward strand.
CTGCTCTACCCTAAAACCTAAAACACTACTCCCAGCACGACCCCCTACACTACACAAACACCACTGCACTGCCCTAACCCTACAACACTACCCACTGCATGACCCCTAAACTGCCTAAACACCACTGAACTACCCTATACCCTAAAACACTATCCCATGCATGACCCCCTACACTGCCCGCACACCACTGCACTACCCTAAACCCTAAAACGCCACCCCCAGCACGAACCCCTACACTGCGCGAACACCACTGCACTGCCCTAAACCCTTAACACCACCCCCAGTACGACCCCCTACTCTACCGAACACCACTGCACTGCCCTTAACCCTAAAACACTACCCCCAGCATGACCCCTACACTACACAAATAACACTGCACTACCCTAAACCCTAAAACACTTCTCCCTACACTACCCAAACACCACTGCACTACCCTAAACCCTAACACACTACCCCCAGCAGTACCCCCTACACTACCCAAACACCACTGCACTATCCTAAACCCTAAAACACTACCCACAGCACGACCCCCTACACTACCCAAACACCACTGCACTACCCTAAACCCTAAAACACTATCTCAGCACGACCCCTACACTACCCAAAGACCACTACAGTACCCTAAACCCTAAAACATGACACCCCTACACTACACAAACACCACTGCACTACCCTAAACCCTAAAATACTTCCCCCTATACTACACAAACACCACTGCACTACCCTAAAACACTACCCCGAGCAGTACCCCCTACACTACCCAAACACCAGTGCACTACCCTAAACTTTAAAACACTACCCATAGCACGACCCCCTACACTACCTAAACAGCACTGCACTACCCTAAACCCTAAATCTACACCAGCCTAAGCACGACCCCCAGCACCTACCCTAAACCCTAAAACACTACCCCCCAGCATGACCCCTACACTACCCAAACACCATTTCACTACCCTAAACCCTAAAACACTACCCCCAGCACAACCCCCTACACTACCCAAATACCACTGCTCTACCCTAAACCCTAAAACACTACCCCCTGCACGACCCCCTACTCTACCTGAACACCACTGCACTACCCTAAACACTAACCCCAGCACTACCCCTACACTACCCTAACACCACTGCACTAACCTAAAACCTTAAACACTACCCACAGCACGACCCCCTACACCTCCAAAACAGCATTTCACTACCCTAAACCCTAAAACACTACCCCCAGCACAACCCCCTACACTACCCAAACACCACTGCACTACCCTAAACCCTAAAACACTACCCCCTGCACGACCCGCTACACTACCTGAACACCTCTACACTACCCTAAACACTACCCCCAGCACTACCCCCTACACTACCCTAACACCACTGCACTAACCTACACCCTTAAACACTACCCACAGCACGACCCCCTACACTACCAAAACAGCATTTCACTACCCTAAACCCTAAAACACTACCCCCAGCACAACCCCCTACACTACCCAAATATCACTGCTCAACCCTAAAACCTAAAACACTACTCCCAGCACGACCCCCTACACTACACAAACACCACTGCACTTCCCTAAACCCTACAACACTACCCACTGCACGACCCCTAAACTGCCTAAACACCACTGCACTACCCTATACCCTAAAACACTATCCCATGCATGACCCCCTACACTGCCCGCACACCACTGCACTACCCTAAACCCTAAAACGCCACCCCCAGCACGAACCCCTACACTACCCGAACACCACTGCACTGCCCTAAACCCTTAACACCACCCCCAGTACGACCCCCTACTCTACCGAAACCCACTGCACTGCCCTTAACCCTAAAACACTACCCCCAGCATGACCCCCTACACTACACAAATAACACTGCACTACCCTAAACCCTAAAACACTTCTCCCTACAGTACCCAAACACCACTGCACTACCCTAAACCCTAACACACTACCCCCAGCAGTACCCCCTACACTACCCAAACACCACTACACTACCCTAAACCCTAAAACACTACCTACAGCACGACCCCCTACACTACCCAAACACCACTGCACTACCCTAAACCCTAAAACACTATCCCAGCACGACCCCTACACTACCCAAAGACCACTACAGTACCCTAAACCCTAAAACATGACAACCCTACACTACACAAACACCACTGCACTACCCTAAACCCTAAAATACTTCCCCCTATACTACACAAACACCACTGCACTACCCTAAAACACTACCCCCAGCAGTACCCCCTACACTACCCAAACACCAGTGCACTACCCTAAACCCTAAAACACTACCTATAGCACGACCCCTTACACTACCCAAACACCACTGCACTACCCTAAACCCTAAAACACTACCCCCCGCACGACCCCTACACTACCCAAAGACCACTACAGTACCCTAAACCCTAAAACATGACCCCCTACACTACACAAACACCGCTGCACTACCCTAAACCCTAAAACACTTCCCCCTACACTACACAAACACCACTGCACTACCCTAAACCCTAAAAGACTACCCCCAGCAGTACCATGAACACTACCCAAACACAACTGCACTTCCCTAAACCCTAAAACACTACCCACAGCAGTACCCCCTACATTACCCAAACACCACTGCACTACCCTAAACCATAAAACACTACCCACAGCAGTACCCCCTACACTACCCAAACACCACTGCACTACCCTAAACCCTAAATCTATCCCCAGCACGAACCCCTACAATACACAAACACCACTGCACTACATTAAACCCTAAAAATCTAACCCCAGCACGACCCCCTACACTACACAAACACCACTGCACTGCCCTAAACCCTAAAACACTTCCCCCTACACTACACAAACACCACTGCACTAACCTAAACCCTAAAACACTACCCCCAGCTTGACCCCTACACTACGCAAACACCACTGCACTACTCTAAACCCTAAAACACTACCCCAGCAGTACCCCATACACTACTAAAACACCACTACACTACCCTAAACCCTAAATCACTACCCCCAGCAGTACCCCCTACACTACCCAAACACCACTGCACTACCCTAAACCCTAAAACGCCACCCCCAGCACGAACCCCTACACTACGCGAACACCACTGCACTGCCCTAAACCCTTAACACCACCCCCAGTACGACCCCGTACCCTACCGAACACCACTGCACTGCCCTTAACCCTAAAACACTACCCCCAGCATGACCCCCTACACTACACAAATAACACTGCACTACCCTAAACCCTAAACCCTAAAACACTTCTCCCTACACTACCCAAACACCACTGCACTACCCTAAACCCTAACACACTACCCCCAGCAGTACCCCCTACACTACCCAAACACCACTGCACTACCCTAAACCCTAAAACACTACCCACAGCACGACCCCCTACACTACCCAAACACCACTGCACTACCCTAAACCCTAAAACACTATCTCAGCACGACCCCTACACTACCCAAAGACCACTACAGTACCCTAAACCCTAAAACATGACACCCCTACACTACACAAACACCACTGCACTACCCTAAACCCTAAAATACTTCCCCCTATACTACACAAACACCACTGCACTACCCTAAAACACTACCCCCAGCAGTACCCCCTACACTACCCAAACACCAGTGCACTACCCTAAACCCTAAAACACTACCCATAGCACGACCCCCTACACTACCTAAACAGCACTGCACTACCCTAAACCCTAAATCTACACCGGCCTAAGCACGACCCCCAGCACCTACCCTAAACCCTAAAACACTACCCCCCAGCATGACCCCTACACTACCCAAACACCATTTCACTACCCTAAACCCTAAAACACTACCCCCAGCACAACCCCCTACACTACCCAAATACCACTGCTCTACCCTAAACCCTAAAACACTACCCCCTGCACGACCCCCTACTCTACCTGAACACCACTGCACTACCCTAAACACTACCCCCAGCACTACCCCTACACTACCCTAACACCACTGCACTAACCTAAAACCTTAAACACTACCCACAGCACGACCCCCTACACCTCCAAAACAGCATTTCACTACCCTAAACCCTAAAACACTACCCCCAGCACAACCCCCTACACTACCCAAACACCACTGCACTACCCTAAACCCTAAAACACTACCCCCTGCACGACCCGCTACACTACCTGAACACCACTACACTACCTTAAACACTACCCCAGCACTACCCCCTACACTACCCTAACACCACTGCACTAACCTACACCCTTAAACACTACCCACAGCACGACCCCCTACACTACCAAAACAGCATTTCACTACCCTAAACCCTAAAACACTACCCCCAGCACAACCCCCTACACTACCCAAATACCACTGCACTTCCCTAAACCCTACAACACTACCCACTGCACGACCCCTAAACTGCCTAAACACCACTGCACTACCCTATACCCTAAAACACTATCCCATGCATGACCCCCTACACTGCCCGCACACCACTGCACTACCCTAAACCCTAAAACGCCACCCCCAGCACGAACCCCTACACTACCCGAACACCACTGCACTGCCCTAAACCCTTAACACCACCCCCAGTACGACCCCTACTCTACCGAACACCACTGCACTGCCCTTAACCCTAAAACACTACCCCCAGCATGACCCCCTACACTACACAAATAACACTGCACTACCCTAAACCCTAAAACACTTCTCCCTACACTACCCAAACACCACTGCACTACCCTAAACCCTAACACACTACCCTCAGCAGTACCCCCTACACTACCCAAACACCACTGCACTACCCTAAACCCTAAAACACTACCTACAGCACGACCCCCTACACTACCCAAACACCACTGCACTACCCTAAACCCTAAAACACTATCCCAGCACGACCCCTACACTACCCAAAGACCACTACAGTACCCTAAAACATGACACCCCTACACTACACAAACACCACTGCACTACCCTAAACCCTAAAATACTTCCCCCTATACTACACAAACACCACTGCACTACCCTAAAACACTACCCCCAGCAGTACCCCCTACACTACCCAAACACCAGTGCACTACCCTAAACCCTAAAACACTACCCATAGCACGACCCCCTACACTACCCAAACACCACTGCACTACCCTAAACCCTAAAACACTACCCCCCGCACGACCCCTACACTACCCAAAGACCACTACAGTACCCTAAACCCTAAAACATGACCCCCTACACTACAAAAACACCGCTGCACTACCCTAAACCCTAAAACACTTCCCCCTACACTACACAAACACCACTGCACTACCCTAAACCCTAAAACACTACCCCCAGCAGTACCACGAACACTACCCAAACACAACTGCACTTCCCTAAACCCTAAAACACTACCCACAGCAGTACCCCCTACACTACCCAAACACCACTGCACTACCCTAAACCATAAAACACTACCCACAGCAGTACCCCCACACTACCCAAACACCACTGCACTACCCTAAACCCTAAATCTATCCCCAGCACGAACCCCTACAATACACAAACACCACTGCACTACATTAAACCCTAAAAATCTAACCCCAGCACGACCCCCTACACTACACAAACACCACTGCACTGCCCTAAACCCTAAAACACTTCCCCCTACACTACACAAACACCACTGCACTAACCTAAACCCTAAAACACTACCCCCAGCTTGACCCCTACACTATGCAAACACCACTGCACTACTCTAAACCCTAAAACACTACCCCAGCAGTACCCCATACACTACTAAAACACCACTACACTACCCTAAACCCTAAATCACTACCCCCAGCAGTACCCCCTACACTACCCAAACACCACTGCACTAACCTAAACCCTAAAACACTACCCCCAGCACGACCTCCTACATTACCCAAACACTACTGCACTACAATAAACCCCATATACACTACCCCCAGTACAACCCCATACACTACACAAATACCACTGCACTACCCTAAACCCTAAAACACTACCCCTAGGACAACCCCCTACACTACCCAAACACCACTGCACTACCCTAAACCATAAAACACTACCCCCAGCACGACCCCCTACACTACCCAAACACCACTGCACTACCCTAAACCCTACAACACTCCCCCAGCATGACTCCCTACACTACCCAAACACAACGGCACTCCCCTAAACCCTAAAACACTACCCGACACTTCCCTACACTATCCAAACACCACTGCACTACCCTAAACCATAAAACACTACCCCCAGCATGACCCCCTACACTACCCAGACATCACTGCACTAACCTAAACCCTGAAATACAACACCCAGCACGACCCCCTACACTACCCAAACACCACTGCACTACCCTAAACCCTAAAACACTACCCCCAGCACGACCCCTACACTACCCAAAGACCACTACAGTACCCTTAACCCTAAAACATGACCCCCAGCATGACCCCCTACACTACACAAATAACCCTGCACTACCCTAAACCCTAAAACACTTCTCCCTACAGTACCCAAACACCACTGCACTACCCTAAACCCTAACACACTACCCCCAGCAGTACCCCCTACACTACCCAAACACCACTACACTACCCTAAACCCTAAAACACTACCTACAGCACGACCCCCTACACTACCCAAACACCACTGCACTACCCTAAACCCTAAAACACTATCCCAGCACGACCCCTACACTACCCAAAGACCACTACAGTACCCTAAACCCTAAAACATGACACCCCTACACTACACAAACACCACTGCACTACCCTAAACCCTAAAATACTTCCCCCTATACTACACAAACACCACTGCACTACCCTAAAACACTACCCCCAGCAGTACCCCCTACACTACCCAAACACCAGTGCACTACCCTAAACCCTAAAACACTACCTATAGCACAACCCCCTACACTACCCAAACACCACTGCACTACCCTAAACCCTAAAACACTACCCCCCGCACGACCCCTACACTACCCAAAGACCACTACAAAACCCTAAACCCTAAAACATGACCCCCTACACTACACAAACACCGCTGCACTACCCTAAACCCTAAAACACTTCCCCCTACACTACACAAACACCACTGCACTACCCTAAACCCTAAAAGACTACCCCCAGCAATACCATGAACACTACCCAAACACAACTGCACTTCCCTAAACCCTAAAACACTACCCACAGCAGTACCCCCTACATTACCCAAACACCACTGCACTACCCTAAACCATAAAACACTACCCACAGCAGTACCCCCTACACTACCCAAACACCACTGCACTACCCTAAACCCTAAATCTATCCCCAGCACGAACCCCTACAATACACAAACACCACTGCACTACATTAAACCCTAAAAATCTAACCCCAGCATGACCCCCTACACTACACAAACACCACTGCACTGCCCTAAACCCTAAAACACTTCCCCCTACACTACACAAACACCACTGCACTAACCTAAACCCTAAAACACTACCCCCAGCTTGACCCCTACACTACGCAAACACCACTGCACTACTCTAAACCCTAAAACACTACCCCAGCAGTACCCCATACACTACTAAAACACCACTACACTACCCTAAACCCTAAATCACTACCCCCAGCAGTACCCCCTACACTACCCAAACACCACTGCACTACCCTAAACCCTAAAACGCCACCCCCAGCACGAACCCCTACACTACGCGAACACCACTGCACTGCCCTAAACCCTTAACACCACCCCCAGTACGACCCCGTACCCTACCGAACACCACTGCACTGCCCTTAACCCTAAAACACTACCCCCAGCATGACCCCCTACACTACACAAATAACACTGCACTACCCTAAACCCTAAAACACTTCTCCCTACACTACCCAAACACCACTGCACTACCCTAAACCCTAACACACTACCCCCAGCAGTACCCCCTACACTACCCAAACACCACTGCACTACCCTAAACCCTAAAACACTACCCACAGCACGACCCCCTACACTACCCAAACACCACTGCACTACCCTAAACCCTAAAACACTATCTCAGCACGACCCCTACACTACCCAAAGACCACTACAGTACCCTAAACCCTAAAACATGACACCCCTACACTACACAAACACCACTGCACTACCCTAAACTCTAAAATACTTCCCCCTATACTACACAAACACCACTGCACTACCCTAAAACACTACCCCCAGCAGTACCCCCTACACTACCCAAACACCAGTGCACTACCCTAAACCCTAAAACACTACCCATAGCACGACCCCCTACACTACCTAAACAGCACTGCACTACCCTAAACCCTAAATCTACACCGGCCTAAGCACGACCCCCAGCACCTACCCTAAACCCTAAAACACTACCCCCCAGCATGACCCCTACACTACCCAAACACCATTTCACTACCCTAAACCCTAAAACACTACCCCCAGCACAACCCCCTACACTACCCAAATACCACTGCTCTACCCTAAACCCTAAAACACTACCCCCTGCACGACCCCCTACTCTACCTGAACACCACTGCACTACCCTAAACACTACCCCCAGCACTACCCCTACACTACCCTAACACCACTGCACTAACCTAAAACCTTAAACACTACCCACAGCACGACCCCCTACACCTCCAAAACAGCATTTCACTACCCTAAACCCTAAAACACTACCCCCAGCACAACCCCCTACACTACCCAAACACCACTGCACTACCCTAAACCCTAAAACACTACCCCCTGCACGACCCGCTACACTACCTGAACACCACTACACTACCCTAAACACTACCCCAGCACTACCCCCTACACTACCCTAACACCACTGCACTAACCTACACCCTTAAACACTACCCACAGCACGACCCCCTACACTACCAAAACAGCATTTCACTACCCTAAACCCTAAAACACTACCCCCAGCACAACCCCCTACACTACCCAAATACCACTGCTCTACCCTAAAACCTAAAACACTACTCCCAGCACGACCCCCTACACTACACAAACACCACTGCACTTCCCTAAACCCTACAACACTACCCACTGCACGACCCCTAAACTGCCTAAACACCACTGCACTACCCTATACCCTAAAACACTATCCCATGCATGACCCCCTACACTGCCCGCACACCACTGCACTACCCTAAACCCTAAAACGCCACCCCCAGCACGAACCCCTACACTACCCGAACACTACTGCACTGCCCTAAACCCTTAACACCACCCCCAGTACGACCCCTACTCTACCGAACACCACTGCACTGCCCTTAACCCTAAAACACTACCCCCAGCATGACCCCCTACACTACACAAATAACACTGCACTACCCTAAACCCTAAAACACTTCTCCCTACACTACCCAAACACCACTGCACTACCCTAAACCCTAACACACTACCCCCAGCAGTACCCCCTACACTACCCAAACACCACTGCACTACCCTAAACCCTAAAACACTACCTACAGCACGACCCCCTACACTACCCAAACACCACTGCACTACCCTAAACCCTAAAACACTATCCCAGCACGACCCCTACACTACCCAAAGACCACTACAGTACCCTAAAACATGACACCCCTACACTACACAAACACCACTGCACTACCCTAAACCCTAAAATACTTCCCCCTATACTACACAAACACCACTGCACTACCCTAAAACACTACCCCCAGCAGTACCCCCTACACTACCCAAACACCAGTGCACTACCCTAAACCCTAAAACACTACCCATAGCACGACCCCCTACACTACCCAAAGACCACTGCACTACCCTAAACCCTAAAACACTACCCCCCGCACGACCCCTACACTACCCAAAGACCACTACAGTACCCTAAACCCTAAAACATGACCCCCTACACTACAAAAACACCGCTGCACTACCCTAAACCCTAAAACACTTCCCCCTACACTACACAAACACCACTGCACTACCCTAAACCCTAAAACACTACCCCCAGCAGTACCACGAACACTACCCAAACACAACTGCACTTCCCTAAACCCTAAAACACTACCCACAGCAGTACCCCCTACACTACCCAAACACCACTGCACTACCCTAAACCATAAAACACTACCCACAGCAGTACCCCCACACTACCCAAACACCACTGCACTACCCTAAACCCTAAATCTATCCCCAGCACGAACCCCTACAATACACAAACACCACTGCACTACATTAAACCCTAAAAATCTAACCCCAGCACGACCCCCTACACTACACAAACACCACTGCACTGCCCTAAACCCTAAAACACTTCCCCCTACACTACACAAACCCCACTGCACTAACCTAAACCCTAAAACACTACCCCCAGCTTGACCCCTACACTACGCAAACACCACTGCACTACTCTAAACCCTAAAACACTACCCCAGCAGTACCCCATACACTACTAAAACACCACTACACTACCCTAAACCCTAAATCACTACCCCCAGCAGTACCCCCTACACTACCCAAACACCACTGCACTAACCTAAACCCTAAAACACTACCCCCAGCACGACCTCCTACATTACCCAAACACTACTGCACTACAATAAACCCCATATACACTACCCCCAGTACAACCCCATACACTACACAAATACCACTGCACTACCCTAAACCCTAAAACACTACCCCTAGGACAACCCCCTACACTACCCAAACACCACTGCACTACCCTAAACCATAAAACACTACCCCCAGCACGACCCCCTACACTACCCAAACACCACTGCACTACCCTAAACCCTACAACACTCCCCCAGCATGACTCCCTACACTACCCAAACACAACGGCACTCCCCTAAACCCTAAAACACTACCCGACACTTCCCTACACTATCCAAACACCACTGCACTACCCTAAACCATAAAACACTACCCCCAGCATGACCCCCTACACTACCCAGACATCACTGCACTAACCTAAACCCTGAAATACAACACCCAGCACGACCCCCTACACTACCCAAACACCACTGCACTACCCTAAACCCTAAAACACTACCCCCAGCACGACCCCTACACTACCCAAAGACCACTACAGTACCCTTAACCCTAAAACATGACCCCCTACACTACACAAACACCACTGCACTACCCTAAACCCTAAAATACTTCCCCCTATACTACACAAACACCACTGCACTACCCTAAACCCTAAAACACTACCCACAGCAGTACCCCCTACTTTACCCAAACACCACCATAAACCCTAACTCTACCCCAGCACGAACCCCTACACTACACAAACACCACTGCACTGCCTAAACCCTAAAACACTTCCCCCTACACTACACAAACACCACTGCACTACCCTAAACCCTAAAACACTAACCCCAGCTTGACCCCTACACTACCCAAACACCACTGCACTACTCTAAGCCCTAAAACACTACCCTAGCAGTACCCCCTACACTACTGACACACCACTACACTAAACCCTAAATCACTACCCGCAACAGTACCCCCTACACTACCCAAACAACACTGCACTACCCTAAACCCTAAAACACTATCCCCAGCAGTACCCCTTACACCACCCAAACACCACTGCACTAACCTAAACCCTAAAACACTACCCCCAGCACGACCCCCTACACTACCCAAACACTACTGCACTACAATAAACCCCATATACACTACCCCCAGTACAACCCCCTACACTACACAAATACCACTGCACTACCCTAAACCCTAAAACACTACCCCCAGCACAACCGCCTACACTACCCAAACACCACTGCACTACCCTAAACCATAAAACACTACCCCCAGCACGACCCCCTACACTACCCAAACACCACTGCACTACCCTAAAACCTCAAACACTCCCCCAGCATGACTCCCTACACTACCCACACACTACTGCACTACTCTAAACCCTAAATCTACCCTCAGCACGTCCCCTACACTACCCACACATCACTGCACTACCCTAAACCCTGAAACAATACCCCCAGCTCGACCCCTACACTACCCAAACACCACTGCACTACCCTAAACCCGAAAACACTACCCCCAGCACAACCCCTACACTACCCAAAGACCACTACAGTTCTCTAAACCCTAAAACATGACCCCCTACACTACACAAACACCACTGCACTACCCTAAATCCTAAAATACTTCCCCTATACTACACAAACACCACTGCACTACCATAAACCCTAAAACACTACCTCCAGCATGACCCCCTATACTATATCCAAACACCACTGCACTACCCTAAACCCTAAAACACTACCCCCAGCAGTACCACCAACACTACCCAAACACCACTGCACTACCCTAAACCCTAAAACACTACACACAGCAGTATCCCCTACACTACCCAAACACCACTGCACTACCCTAAACCATAAAACACTACCCACAGCAGTACCCCCTACACTACCCAAACACCACTGCACTACCCCAGACCCTAAATCTACCCCATCACGACCCCCTACACTACCCAAACACCACTGCACTACCCTAAACCCTAAAACACTAACCCCAGCACGACCCCTACACTACCCAAAGACCACTACACTACCCTAAACCCTAAAACACGACCCCCTACACTACACAAACACCCCTGCACTACCCTAAACCCTAAAATCTACCCCCAGCATGACCCCCTACACTACACAAATACCACTGCACTACCCTAAACCCTAAAACACTTCCCCCTACACTACACAAACACCACTGCACTACCCTAAACCCTAAAATACTACCCCCAGCACGAACCCCTACACTACCCAGACACCATTGCACTACCCTAAACCCTAAAACACTACCCCCAACAGTACCCCCTACACTACCCAAACACAACTGCACTACCCTAAACCCTAAAACACTACCCCCAGCAGTACCCCCTACACTACCTAAACACCACTGCACTGCCCTAAACCCTAAAACACTACCCCCAGCAGTAACCCCTACACTACCCAAACACCACTGCACTACCCTAAACCCTAAAACACTACCCACAGCACAACCCCCTACACTACCCAAACACTACTGTACTACACTAAACCCCATATACACTTCCCCCAGCACGACCCCCTACACTACACAAACACCACTGCACTACCCTAAACCCTAAAACCCTAACCCCAGCACGACCCCTACACTACCCAAACACCACTGCACTACCCTAAACCCTAAACCTACCGGCAGCACGACCCCCTAAACCACCCAAACACCACTGCACTACCCTAAACCCTAAAGCACTCCCCATAGAACAACCCCCTACACTACCTGAACGCCACTGCACTACCCTAAACACTACCCCCAGCACTACCCCCTACAATAACCTAACACCACTGTACTACCCTAAACCCTAAAACACTACCCACAGCACGACCCCCTACACTACCAAAACACCATTTCACTACCCCAAACCTTAAAACACTACCCCCAGCACAACCCCCTACACTACCCAAACACCACTGCTCTACCCTAAACCCTAAAACACTTTCCCCAGCAGGACCCCCTACACTACACAAACACCACTGCACTGCCCTAAACCCTAAAACGCCACCCCCATCACGACCCCCTACACTACCCGAACACCAGTGCACTGCCCTAAACCCTTAACACCACCCCCAGCACGAACCCCTACTCTACCGAACACCACTGCACTGCCCTTAACCCTAAAATACTACCCCAGCACGACCCCCTACACTACCCAAAGAAGACTGCGCTACTCTAAACCCTAAAACACAACCCCCAGCACTATCCCCTCCACTGCCCGAACACCACTGCACTGCCCTAAACCCTAAAACACTACACCCAGCAGTACCCCCTACACTACCCAAACACCACTGCACTACCCTAAACCCTAAAACACTACCCACAGCACGACCCCCTACACTACCCAAACACTACTGCACTACATTAAACCCCATATACACTTCCCCCAGCACGATCCCCTACAGTACACAAACCCACTGCACTACCCTCAACCTTAAAACACTACCCCCAGCAGTACCCCCTACACTACCCAAACACCACTGCACTACCCTAAACCTTAAAACACTACCCCCATCACGACCCCCTACACTACCCAAACACCACTGCACTACCCTAACCCTAAAACCCTACCCCCAGCACGACCCCTACACTACCCAAACACCATTTCACTACCCTAAACCCTAAAACACAACCCCCTACACTACCCAAACACCACTGCACTACCCTATACCCTAAAACACTATCCCATGCATGACCCCCTACACTGCCCGCACACCACTGCACTACCCTAAACCCTAAAATGCCACCCCCAGCACGAACCCCTACACTACCCGAACACCACTGCACTGCCCTAAACCCTTACCACCCCCAGTACGACCCCCTACTCTACCGAACACCACTGCACTGCCCTTAACCCTAAAACACTACCCCCAGCATGACCCCCTACACAAATAACACTGCACTACCCTAAACCCTTAAACACTTCTCCCTACACTACCCAAACACCACTGCACTACCCTAAACCCTAAAACACTACCCCCAGCAGTACCCCCTACACTACCCAAACACCACTGCACTACCCTAAACCCTAAAACACTACCCACAGCACGACCCCCTACACTACCCAAACACCACTGCACTACCCTAAACCCTAAAACACTACCCCCAGCACGACCCCTACACTACCCAAAGACCACTACAGCACCCTAAACCCTAAAACATGACCCCCTACACTACACAAACACCTCTGCACTACCCTAAACCCTAAAATACTTCCCCCTATACTACACAAACACCACTGCACTACCCTAAACCCTAAAACACTACCCCCAGCAGTACCACCAACACTACCCAAACACCACTGCACTTCCCTAAACCCAAAAACACTACCCACAGCAGTACTCCCTACACTACCCAAACACCACTGCACTACCCTAAACCATAAAACACTACCCACAGCAGTACCCCCTACACTACCCAAACACCACTGCACTACCCTAAACCCTAAATCTATCCCCAGCACGAACCCCTACACTACACAAACACCACTGCACTACATTAAACCCTAAAAATCTACCCCCAGCACGACCCCCCTACACTACACAAACACCACTGCACTGCCCTAAACCCTAAAACACTTCCCCCTACAATACACAAACACCACTGCACTACCCTAAACCCTAAAACACTACCCCCAGCTTGACCCCTACACTACTCAAACACCACTGCACTACTCTAAACCCTAAAACACTACCCCAGCAGTACCCCATACAGTACTAAAACACCACTACACTACCCTAAACCCGAAATCACTACCCCCAACACGACCCCCTACACTACCCAAACACCACTGCACTACCCTAAACCCTAAAACACTATCCGCAGCAGTACCTCTTACACTACCCAAACACCACTGCACTAACCTAAACCCTAAAACACTACCCCCAGCACGACCCCCTACACTACCCAAACACTACTGCACTACATTAAACCCCATATACACTACCCCAGTACAACCCCGTACACTACACAAATACCACTGCACTACCCTAAATTGTAAAACACTACCCCCAGGACAACCCCCTACACTACCCAAACACCACTGCACTACCCTAAACCATAAAACACTACCCCCAGCACGACCCAAACACCACTGCACTACCCTAAACTCTAAAACACTCCCCCAGCACGACTCCCTACACTACCCAAACACAACGGCACTCCCCTAAAACACTACTCTACACTACCCTACACTATCCAAACACCCCAGCACTACCCTAAACCATAAAACACTACCCCCAGCATGACTCCCTACACTACCCAGACATCACTGCACTACCCTATACCCTGACACACTACACCCAACACGACCCCCTACACTACCCAAACACCACTGCACTACCCTAAACCCTAAAACACTACCCCCAGCATGACCCCTACACTACCCAAAGACCACTACAGTACCCTAAACCCTAAAACATGACCCCCTACACTACACAAACACCAATGCACTACCCTAAACCCTAAAATACTTCCCCCTATACTGCACAAACACCACTGCACTACCCTAAACCCTAACACACTACCTCCAGCATGAACCCCTATACTATCCAAACACCACGGCACTAGCCTAAACCATAAAACACTACCCCCAGCACGACCCCTACACTACCCAAAGACCACTACAGTACCCTAAACCCTAAAACATGACCCCCTACACTACACAAACAGAACTGCACTACCCTAACCCCTGAAATACTTCCCCCTATACTACACAAACACCCCTGCACTACCCTAAACCCTAAAACATTACCTCCAGCATGACCCCCTATACTATCCAAACACCACTGCACTACCCTAAACCCTAAAAATCTACCCCAGCACGACCCCCTACACTACACAAACACCACTGCACTACCCTAAACCCTAAAAATCTACCCCCAGCAGTACCCCTTACACCACCCCAACACCACTGCACTAACCTAAACCCTAAAACACTACCCCCAGCACGACCCCCTACACTACCCAAACACTACTGCACTACAATAAACCCCATATACTCTAGCCCTAGTACAACCCTCTACACTACACAAATACCACTGCACTACCCTAAACCCTAAAACACTCCCCCCAGCACGACCCCCTACACTACCCAAACACCACTGCACTACCCTAAAACCTAAAACACCCCCCCAGCATGACTCCCTACACTACCCACACACCACTGCACTACCCTAGACCCTAAATCTACCCTCAGCACGACCCCTACACTGCCCAGACATCACTGCACTACCCTAAACCCTGAAACAATACCCCCAGTACAACCCCCTACACTACACAAATACCACTGCACTACCCTAAACCCTAAAACACTACCCCCAGCACAACCCCCTACACTACCCAAACACCACTGCACTACCCTAAACCATAAAACACTACCCCCAGCACGACCCCCTACACTACCCAAACACCACTGCACTACCCTAAAACCTAAAGCACTCCCCCAGCATGACTCCCTACACTACCCACACACCACTGCAATACCCTAAACCCTAAATCTACCCTCAGCACGACCCCTACACTACCCAGACATCACTGCACTGCCCTAAACCCTGAATCAATACCCCCAGCATGACCCCCTACACTACCCAAACACCACTGCACTACCCTAAACCATAAAACACTACCCCCAGCATGACCCCTACACTGCACAAACACCACTGCATTACCCTAAACTCTAAAATACTCCCCCCATACTACACAAACACCACTGCACTACCCTAAACCCTAAAACATTACCTCCAGCATGACCCCCTATACTATCCAAACACCACTGCACTACCCTAAACCCTAAAACACTACCCCCAGCAGTACCACCAACACTACCCAAACACCACCGCACTACCCTAAACCCTAAAACACTACACACAGCAGTACCCCCTACACTACCCAAACACCACTGCACTACCCTAAACCATAAAACAGTACCCACAGCAGTACCCCCTATACTACCCAAATACCACTGCACTACCCTAAACCCTAAAACACTACCCCAGCACGACCCCTACACTACCCAAAGACCACTGCACTACCCTAAACCATAAAACAGTACCCACAGCAGTACCCCCTATACTACCCAAATACCACTGCACTACTCTAAACCCTAAAACACTACCCCAGCAGTACCCCATACAGTACTAAAACACCACTACACTACCCTAAACCCGAAATCACTACCCCCAACACGACCCCCTACACTACCCAAACACCACTGCACTACCCTAAACCCTAAAACACTATCCGCAGCAGTACCCCCTACACTACCCAAACACCACTGCACTAACCTAACCCTAAAACACTACCCCCAGCACGACCCCCTACACTACCCAATCACTACTGCACTACATTAAACCCCATATACACTACCCCAGTACAACCCCGTACACTACACAAATAGGACTGCACTACCCTAAACCGTAAAACACTACCCCCAGGACAACCCCCTACACTACCCAAACACCACTGCACTACCCTAAACCATAAAACACTACCCCCAGCACAACCCAAACACCACTGCACTACCCTAAACTCTAAAACACTCCCCCAGCACGACTCCCTACACTACCCAAACACAACGGCACTCCCCTAAAACACTACCCTACACTACCCTACACTATCCAAACACCCCAGCACTACCCTAAACCATAAAACACTACCCCCAGCATGACCCCCTACACTACCCAGACATCACTGCACTACCCTATACCCTGAAACACTACACCCAACACGACCCCCTACACTACCCAAACACCACTGCACTACCCTAAACCCTAAAACACTACCCCCAGCATGACCCCTACACTACCCAAAGACCACTACAGTACCCTAAACCCTAAAACATGACCCCCTACACTACACAAACACCACTGCACTACCCTAAACCCTAAAATACTTCCCCTTATACTACACAAACACCACTGCACTACCCTAAACCCTAAAACACTACCCACAGCAGTACCCCCTACATTACCCAAACACCACTGCACTACCCTAAACCATAAAACACTACCCACAGCAATACCCCCTACACTACCCAAACACCACTGCACTACCCTAAACCCTAAATCTACCCCCAGCACGAACCCCTACACTACACAAACACCACTGCACTACCCTAAAACCTAAAAATCTACCCCAGCACGACCCCCTACACTACACAAACACCACTGCACTACCCTAAACCCTAAAAATCTACCCCCAGCACGACCCCCTACACTACACAAACACCACTGCACTACCCTAAACCCTAAAACACTACCCCCAGCTTGACCCCTACACTACCCAAACACCACTACACTACCCTAAACCCTAAATCACCACCCCCAGCAGTACCCCTACACTAACCAAACACCACTGCACCACCCTAAACCCTAAAACACTATCCCCAGCAGTACCCCTTACACCACCCCAACACCACTGCACTAACCTAAACCCTAAAACACTACCCCCAGCACGACCCCCTACACTACCCAAACACTACTGCACTACAATAAACCCCATATACACTACCCCTTGTACAACCCCCTACACTACACAAATACCACTGCACTACCCTAAACCCTAAAACACTCCCCCCAGCACGACCCCCTACACTACCCAAACACCACTGCACTACCCTAAAACCTAAAACACTCCCCCAGCACGACTCCCTACACTACCCACACACCACTGCACTACCCTAGACCCTAAATCTACCCTCAGCACGACCCCTACACTACCCAGACATCACTGCACTACCCTAAACCCTGAAACAATACCCCCAGTACAACCCCCTACACTACACAAATACCACTGCACTACCCTAAACCCTAAAACACTACCCCCAGCACAACCCCCTACACTACCCAAACACCACTGCACTACCCTAAACCATAAAACACTACCCCCAGCACGACCCCCTACACTACCCAAACACCACTGCACTATCCTAAAACCTAAAACACTCCCCCAGCATGACTCCCTACACTACCCACACACCACTGCAATACCCTAAACTCTAAAATACTCCCCCCATACTACACAAACACCACTGCACTACCCTAAACCCTAAAACATTACCTCCAGCATGACCCCCTATACTATCCAAACACCACTGCACTACCCTAAACCCTAAAACACTACCCCCAGCAGTACCACCAACACTACCCAAACACCACTGCACTACCCTAAACCCTAAAACACTACACACAGCAGTACCCCCTACACTACACAAACACCACTGCACTTCCCTAAACCATAAAACAGTACCCACAGCAGTACCCCCTATACTACCCAAATACCACTGCACTACCCTAAACCCTAAAACACTACCCTCAGCACGACCCCTACACTACCCAGACATCACTGCACTGCCCTAAACCCTGAATCAATACCCCCAGCATGACCCCCTACACTACCCAAACACCACTGCACTACCCTAAACCATAAAACACTACCCCCAGCATGACCCCTACACTGCACAAACACCACTGCATTACCCTAAACTCTAAAATGCTCCCCCCATACTACACAAACACCACTGCACTACCCTAAACCCTAAAACATTACCTCCAGCATGACCCCCTATACTATCCAAACACCACTGCACTACCCTAAACCCTAAAACACTACCCCCAGCAGTACCACCAACACTACCCAAACACCACTGCACTACCCTAAACCCTAAAACACTACACACAGCAGTACCCCCTACACTACCCAAACACCACTGCACTACCCTAAACCATAAAACAGTACCCACAGCAGTACCCCCTATACTACCCAAATACCACTGCACTACCCTAAACCCTAAAACACTACCCCAGCACGACCCCTACACTACCCAAAGACCACTACACTACCCTAAACCCTAAAACATGACCCCCTACACTACCCAAACACTACTGCACTACCCGAAACCCCAAAATCTACCCCCAGCATGACCCCCTACACTACACAAATACCACTGCACTACCCTAAACCCTAAAACACTTCCCCCTACACTACACAAACACCACTGCACTACCCTAAACCCCCAAAACACTACCCCCAGCACGACCCCTACACTACCCAAAGACCACTACACTACCCTAAACCCTAAAACATGACCCCCTACACTACACAAACATCACTGCACTACCCTAAATCCTAAAATCTACCCCAGCATGACCCCCTACACTACACAAATACCACTGCACTACCCTAAACCCCAAAACACTTCCCCCTACACTACACAAACACCACTGCACTACCGTAAACCCCAAAATGCTACCGCCAGCATGAACTCCTATACTACCCAGACACCACTGCACTACCCTAAACCCTAAAACACTACCCCCAGCAGTACCCCCTACACTACCCAAACACCACTGCACTACCCTAAACCCTAAAACACTACCCCCAGCAGTACCCCTACACTACCCAAACAC
Organism: Triturus cristatus; assembly: GCF_964204655.1. Lineage (NCBI taxonomy): Eukaryota > Metazoa > Chordata > Amphibia > Caudata > Salamandridae > Triturus > Triturus cristatus. Next base: position 747,447,350 of record NC_140579.1, read on the forward strand.
CACTGCACTACCCTAAACCCTAAAACACTAGCCACAGCACGACCCCCTACACTACCCAAATACTACTGCACTACACTAAACCCCATATACACTTCCCCCAGCATGACCCCCTACACTACACAAACACCACTGCACTACCCTAAAACACTACCCCCAGAATGACCCCCTACACTGCCTGAACACCACTGCACTACCCTAAACTCTAAAACACTACCCCCAGCGTGACCCCCTACACTACCCAAACACCACTGCACTACCCTAAACCTACCGACAGCACGACCCCGTAAACCACCCAAACACCACTGCACTAACCTAAACCCTAAAGCACTCCCCCAGAACAACCCCCTACACTACCTGAACGCCACTGCACTACCCTAAACACTACCCCCAGCACTACCCCCTACAATAACCTAACACCACTGTACTACCCTAAACCCTAAAACACTACCCACAGCACGACACCCTACACTACCAAAACACCATTTCACTACCCTAAACCTTAAAACACTACCCCCAGCACAACCCCCTACACTACCCAAACACCACTGCTCTACCCTAAACCCTAAAACACTACCCACTGCACGACCCATACACTGTCCAAACACCACTGCACTACCCTAAACCCTAAAATGCCACTCCCAGCACGACCCCCTACACTACCCGAACACCACTGCACTGCCCTAAACCCTAAAATACTACCCCAGCATGACCCCCTACACTACCCAAAGACGACTGCGCTACCCTAAACCCTAAAACACAACCCCAGCACGAACCCCTCCACTGCCCGAACACCACTGCACTGCCCTAAACCCTAAAACACTACCCCCAGCAGTACCACCAACACTACCCAAACACCACCGCACTACCCTAAACCCTAAAACACTACACACAGCAGTACGCCCTACACTACCCAAACACCACTGCACTACCCTAAACCATAAAACACTACCCACAGCAGTACCCCCTACACTACCCAAATACCACTGCACTACCCTAAACCCTAAAACACTACCCCCAGCACGACCCCTACACTACCCAAAGACCACTACACTACCCTAAACCCTAAAACATGACCCCCTACACTACACAAACACCACTGCACTACCCTAAACCCCAAAATCTACCCCCAGCATGACCCCCTACACTACACAAATACCACTGCACTACCCTAAACCCTAAACCACTTCCCCCTACACTACACAAACACCACTGCACTACCCTAAACCCTAAAACACTACCCCCAGCACGACCCCTACACTACCCAAAGACCACTACACTACCCTAAACCCTAAAACATGACCCCCTACACTACACAAACACCACTGCACTACCCTAAATCCTAAAATCTACCCCCAGCATGACCCCCTACACTACACAAATACCACTGCACTACCCTAAACCCTAAAACACTTCCCCCTACACTACACAAACACCACTGCACTACCCTAAACCCCAAAATGCTACCGCCAGCATGAACCCCTAAACTACCCAGACACCACTGCACTACCCTAAACCCTAAAACACTACCCCCAGCAGTACCCCCTACACTACCCAAACACCACTGCACTACCCTAAACCCTAAAACACTACCCCCAGCAGTACTCCCTACACTACCCAAACACCACTGCACTAGCCTAAACCCTAAAACACTACCCCCAGCAGTACACCTACACTACCCAAACACCACTGCACTACCCTAAACCCTAAAACACTACCCACAGCACGACCCCCTACACTACCCAAATACTACTGCACTACACTAAACCCCATATACACTTCCCCCAGCACGACCCCCTACACTATACAAACACCACTGCACTACCCTAAAACACTACCCCCAGAATGACCCCCTACACTGCCCGAACACCACTGCACTACCCTAAACTCTAAAACACTACCCCCAGCGTGACCCCTACACTACCCAAACACCACTGCACTACCCTAAACCCTAAAACCCTACCCCCAGCACGACCCCTACACTACCCAAACACCACTGCACTACCCTAAACCTACCGACAGCACGAACCCCTAAACCACCCAAACACCACTGCACTACCCTAAACCCTAAAGCACTCCCCCCAGAACAACCCCCTACACTACCTGAACGCCACTGCACTACCCTAAACACTACCCCCAGCACTACCCCCTACAATAACCTAACACCACTGTAATACCCTAAACCCTAAAACACTACCCACAGCACGACACCCTACACTACCAAAACACCATTTCACTACCCTAAACCTTAAAACACTACCCCCAGCACAACCCCCTACACTACCCAAACACCACTGCTCTACCCTAAACCCTAAAACACTACCCACTGCACGACCCCTACACTGCCCAAACACCACTGCACTACCCTAAACCCTAAAACGCCACCCCCAGCACGACCCCCTACACTACCCGAACACCACTGCACTGCCCTAAACCCTAAAATACTACCCCAGCACGACCCCCTACACTACCCACAGATGACTGCGCTACCCTAAACCCTAAAACACAACCCCCAGCACGAACCCCTCCACTGCCCGAACACCACTGCACTGCCCTAAACCCTAAAACACTACCCCCAGCAGTAACCCCTACACTACCCAAACAACACTGCACTACCCTAAATCCTAAAACACTACCCACAGTACGACCCCCTACACTACCCAAACACTACTGCACTACATTAAACCCCATATACACTTCCCCCAGCACGATCCCCTACACTACACAAACACCACTGCACTACCCTAAACCCTAAAACACTACCCTCAGCATGACCCCCTACACTACCCGAACACCATTGCCCTACCCTAAACTCTAAAACACTACCCCCAGCACGACCCCCTACACTACCCATATACCACTGCACTATCCTAAACCCTAAAACCCTAACCCCAGCATGACCCCTACACTACCCAAACACCACTGCACTACCCTAAACCCTAAAACACTACCCACAGCAGGTCCCCCTACACTACCCAAACACTACTGCACTACACTACACCCCATATACACTTCCCCCAGCACGACCCCCTACACTACACAAACACCACTGCACTACCCTAAACACTACCCCCAGCACTACCCCCTACAATAACCTAACACCACTGCACTACCCTAAACCCTAAAACACTACCCATAGCACGACCCCCTACACTACCAAAACACCATTTCACTACCCTAAACCTTAAAACACTACCCCCAGCACAACCCCCTACAGTACCCAAACACCACTGCTCTACCCTAAACCCTAAAACACTTCCCCCAGCACGACCCCCTACACTACACAAACACCACTGCACTGCCCTAAACCCTAAAACACTACCCCCAGCACGACCACCTACACTAGATAAACAAAACTGCACTGCCCTAAACTCTAAAACACTACCCCCTGCATGACCCCCTACACTGCCTGCACACCACTGCACTACCCTAAACCCTAAAACGCCACCCACAGCACGACCCCCTACACTACCCGAACACCACTGCACTGCCCTAAACCCTTAACACCACCCCCAGCATTAGCCCCTACTCTACCGAACACAACTGCACTGCCCTTAACCCTAAAATACTACCCCACCACGACCCGCTACGCTACCCAAACACCACGGCACTACCCTAAACCCTAAAACACTACCCTACACTACCCTACACTATCCAAACACCCCTGCACTACCCTAAACCATAAAACACTACCCCCAGCACGACCCCTACACTACCCAAAGACCACTACACTACCCTAAACCCTAAAACATGACCCCCTACACTACACAAACACCACTGCACTACCCTAAACCCTAAAATCTACCCCCAGCATGACCCCCTACACTACACAAATACCACTGTACTACCCTAAACCCTAAAACACTTCCCTCTACACTACACAAACACCACTGCACTACCCTTAACCCCAAAATGCTACCGCCAGCATGAAACCCTACACTACCCAGACACCACTGCACTACCCTAAACCCTAAAACACTACCCCCAGCAGTACCCCAACACTATTCAAACACCACTGCACTACCCTAAACCCTACAACACTACCCCCATCAGTACCCCCTACACTACCCAGACACCACTGCACTACCCTAAACCCTAAAACACTACCCCCAGCAGTACCCCTACACTACCCAAACACCACTGCACTACCCTAAACCCTAAAACACTACCCACAGCATGACCCCCTACACTACCCAAACACTACTGCACTACACTAAACCCCATATACACTTCCCCCAGCACGACCCCCTACACTACACAAACACCACTGCACTACCCTAAAACACTACCCCCAGCTTGACCCCCTAAACTGCCCGAACACCACTGCACTACCCTAAACCCTAAAACCCTACCCCAGCACGACCCCTACACTATCCAAACACCACTGCACTACCCTAAACCCTAAAGCACTCCCCCCAGAACAACCCCCTACACTATCTGAATGCCACTCCACTACCCTAAACAATACCCCCAGCACTACCCCCTACAATAACCTGACACCACTGTACTACCCTAAACCCTAAAACACTACCCACAGCACGACCCCCTACACTACCAAAACACCATTTCACTACCCTAAACCTTAAAGCACTACCCCAGCACAACCCCCTACACAACCCTAACATCACTGCTCTACCCTAAACCCTAAAACACTTCCCCCACCGTGACACCCTACACTACACAAACACCACTGCACTGCCCTAAACCCTAAAACACTACCCACTGCACGACCCCTACACTGCCCAAACACCACTGCACTAAACCCTAAAATGCCACCCCCAGCACGACCCCCTACACTACCCGAACACCACTGCACTGCCCTAAACCCTAACATACTACCCCAGCACGACCCCTACACTACCCAAAGAAGACTGCGCTACCCTAAACCCTAAAACACAACCCCAGCACGAACCCCTCCACTGCCCGAACACCACTGCACTGCCCTAAATCCTAAAACACTACCCCCAGCAGTACCCCCTACACTACCCAATCACCACTGCACTACCCTAAACCCTAAAACACTACCCACAGCACGACCTCCTACACTACCCAAACACTACTGCACTACATTAAACCCCATATACACTTCCCCCAGCACGATCCACTACACTGCACAAACACCACTGCACTACCCTAAACCCTAAAACACTACCCCCAGCATGACCCCCTACACTACCCGAACACAACTGCACTACCCTAAACTCTAAAACGCTACCCCCAGCATGACCCCCTACACTACCCAAACACCACTACACTACCCTAAACCCTAAAACCCTACCCCCAGCACGACCCCTATACTACCCAAACACCACTGCACTACCCTAAACCCTAATACACTACCCACAGCATGAACCCCTACACTACCCAAACACTACTGCACTACACTAAACCCCATATACACTTCCCCCAGCACGACCCCCTACACTACACAAACATCACTGCACTACACTAAACCCTAAAACATTACCCCCAGCATGACCCCCTACACTACCTGAACACCACTGCACTACCCTAAACTCTAAAACACTACCCCCAGCACGACCCCCTACACTACCTAAACAGCACTGCACTACCCTAAACCCTAAATCTAAACCGGTTTAAGCACGACCCCCTACTCTACCCAAACACCACTGCACTACCCGAAACCCTAAAACTACCCCCAGCACAAACCCCTACACTACACAAACACCACTGCACTACCCTAAACCCTAAAACACTACCCACAGCAGGACCCCCTACACTACCCAAACACTACTGCACTACACTAAACCCCATATACACTTTCCCCAACACGACCCCCTACACTACACAAACACCACTGCTCTACCCTAAAACACTACCCCCAGTATGACCCCCTACACTACCTGAACGCCACTGCACTACCCTAAACACTGCCCCCAGCACTACCCCCTACAATAACCTAACACCACTGTACTACCCTAAACCCTAAAACACTACCCACAGCACGACCCCCTACACTACCAAAACACCATTTCACTACCCTAAACCTTAAAACACTACTCCCAGCACATCCCCCTACACTGCCCGCACACCACTGCACTACCCTAAACCCTAAAACACTACCCACAGCACGACCCCCTACACTACCCAAACACTACTGCACTACACAAAACCCCATATACACTTCCCTCAGCACAACCCCCTACACTACACAAACACCACTGCACTACCCTAAACCCTAAAACACTACCCCCAGCAGTACCCCCTACACTACCCAAACACCACTGCACTACCCTAAACCCTAAAACACGATCCCCAGCAGTACCCCTTACACTACCCAAACACCACTGCACTAACCTAAACCCTAAAACACTACCCCCAGCACGACCCCTACACTACCCAAAGACCACTACACTACCCTAAACCCTAAAACACGACCCCCCACACCACACAAACACCACTGCACTACCCTAAACCCTAAAAATCTACCCCAGCATGACCCCCTACACTACACAAATAACACTACACTAACCTAAACCCTAAAACGCTTCCCCCTATACTACACAAACACCACTGCACTACCCTAAACCCTAAAACACTACCCCTAGCAGTACCCCCTACACTACCCAAACACCACTGCACTACCCTAAACCCTAAAACACTACCCCCAGCATTACCTCCTACACTACCCAAACACCAATGCACTACCCTAAACCCTAAAACACTACCCACAGCACGACCCCCTACACTACCCAAACACTACTGCACTACACTAAACCCCATATACACTTCCCTCAGCACAACCCCCTACACTACACAAACACCACTGCTCTACCCTAAAACACTACCCCCAGTATGACCCCCTACACTACCTGAACGCCACTGCACTACCCTAAACACTGCCCCCAGCACTACCCCCTACAATAACCTAACACCACTGTACTACCCTAAACCCTAAAACACTACCCACAGCACGACCCCCTACACTACCAAAACACCATTTCACTACCCTAAACCTTAAAACACTACTCCCAGCACATCCCCCTACACTGCCCGCACACCACTGCACTACCCTAAACCCTAAAACACTACCCACAGCACGACCCCCTACACTACCCAAACACTACTGCACTACACAAAACCCCATATACACTTCCCTCAGCACAACCCCCTACACTACACAAACACCACTGCACTACCCTAAACCCTAAAACACTACCCCCAGCAGTACCCCCTACACTACCCAAACACCACTGCACTACCCTAAACCCTAAAACACGATCCCCAGCAGTACCCCTTACACTACCCAAACACCACTGCACTAACCTAAACCCTAAAACACTACCCCCAGCACGACCCCTACACTACCCAAAGACCACTACACTACCCTAAACCCTAAAACACGACCCCCCACACCACACAAACACCACTGCACTACCCTAAACCCTAAAAATCTACCCCAGCATGACCCCCTACACTACACAAATAACACTACACTAACCTAAACCCTAAAACGCTTCCCCCTATACTACACAAACACCACTGCACTACCCTAAACCCTAAAACACTACCCCTAGCAGTACCCCCTACACTACCCAAACACCACTGCACTACCCTAAACCCTAAAACACTACCCCCAGCATTACCTCCTACACTACCCAAACACCAATGCACTACCCTAAACCCTAAAACACTACCCACAGCACGACCCCCTACACTACCCAAACACTACTGCACTACACTAAACCCCATATACACTTCCCTCAGCACAACCCCCTACACTACACAAACACCACTGCACTACCCTAAACCCTAAAACACTACCCCCAGCAGTACCACCAACACTACCCAAACACCACTGCACTACCCTAAACCACTTCCCACAGCAGTACCCCCTACACTACCCAAACACCACTGCACTCCCTTAACCCATAAAACACTACCCACAGCAGTACCCCCTACACTACCCAAACACCACTGTACTACCATGAACCCTAAAACACTACCCACAGCACGACCCCCTACACTACCCAAACACTACTGCACTACACTAAACCCCAAAACCACTTCCCCCAGCACGACCCCCTACACTACACAAACACCACTGCACTACCCTAAAACACTACCACAGCATGACCCCCTACACAGCCCGAACACCACTGCACTACCCTAAACCCTAAACCACTTCCCACAGCAGTACCCCCGACACTACCCAAACACCACTGCACTACCCTAACCCATAAAACACTACCCACAGCAGTACCCCCTACACTACCCAAACACCACTGTACTACCATGAACCCTAAAACACTACCCGCAGCACGACCCCTACACTACCCAAACACCACTGCACTACCCTAAACCCTAAAAATCTACCCCAGCATGACCCCCTACACTACACAAATACCACTACACTAACCTAAACCCTAAAACACTTCCCCCTAAACTACACAAACACCACTGCACTACCCTAAACCCTAAAATACTACCCCTAGCATGAACCCCTACACTACCCAAACACCACTGCACTACCCTAAACCCTAAAACACTACCCTCAGCAGTACCCCCTATACTACTCAAACACCACTGCACTACCCTAAACCCTAAAACACTACCCCCAGCAGTACCCCCTACACTACCTAAACACCACTGCACTACCCTAAACCCTAAAACACTACCCCCAGCAGTACCCCCTACACTACCCAAACACCACTGCACTACCCTAAAACACTACCCCCAGCATGAACCCCTACACTCCCCGAACACCACTGCACTACCCTAAACCCTAAAACACTACCCACAGCACGACCCCCTACACTACCCAAACACTACTGCACTACACTAAACCCCATATACACTTCCCCCAGCACGACCCCCTACACTACACAAACACCACTGCACTACCCTAAAACACTACCCCCAGCATGACCCCCTACACTGCCCGAACACCACTGCACTACCTTAAAACCCTAAAACCCTACCCCCAGCACAACCCCTACACTACCCAAACACCACTGCACTACCCTAAACCCTAAATCTACCGGCAGCAGGACCCCCTAAACCACCCAAACACCACTGCATTACCCTAATCCCTAAAACACTCCCCCAGAACAACCCCCTACACTACCTGAACGCCACTGCACTACCCTAAACACTACCCCCAGCACTACCCCCTACACTAACCTAACACCACTGCACTACCATAAACCCTAAAACACTACCCACAGCACGAACCCCTACACTACCAAAACACCATTTCACTACCCTAAACCCTAAAACACTACCCCAGCACAACCCCCTACACTACCCAAACACCACTGCTCTACCCTAAACCCTAAAACACTTCCCCCAGCACGACCCTCTACCCTACACAAACACCACTGCACTGCCCTAAACCCTAAAACACTACCCCTAGCACGACCCCCTACACTAGATAAACAAAACTGCACTGCCCTAAACCCTAAAACACTACCCACTGCACGACCCCTACACTGCCCAAACACCACTGCACTACCTTAAAACCTAAAACACTACCCCCTGCACGACCCCCTACACTGCCCGCACACCACTGCACTACCCTAAACCCTAAAACGCCACCCCAGCATGACCCCCTACATTACCCAAAGACAACTGCGCTACCCTAAACCCTAAAACACAACACCCAGCACAAACCCCTCCACTGCCTGAACACCACTGCACTGCCCTAAACCCTAAACACTACCCCCAGCACTACCCCCTACACTAACCTAACACCACTGCACTACGCTAAACCCTAAAACACTGCCCACAGCATGAACCCCTACACTACCAAAACACCATTTCACTACCCTAAACCCTAAAACACTACCCCAGCACAACCCCCTACACTACCCAAACACCACTGCTCTACCCTAAACCCTAAAACACTTTCCCCAGCACGACCCTCTACCCTACACAAACACCACTGCACTGCCCTAAACCCTAAAACACTACCCCCAGCACGACCCCCTACACTAGATAAACAAAACTGTACTGCCCTAAACCCTAAAACACTACCCACTGCACGACCCCTACACTGCCCAAACACCACTGCACTTCCTTAAAACCTAACACACTACCCCCGCACGACCCCCTACACTGCCCGCACACCACTGCACTACACTAAACCCTAAAACGCCACCCCAGCATGACCCCCTACACTACCCAAAAACAACTGCGCTACCCTAAACCCTAAAACACAACGCCCAGCACAACCCCCTACACTACCCAAACACCACTGCTCTACCCTAAACACTAAAACACTTCCCCCAGCACGACTCCCTACACTACACAAACACCACTGCACTGCCCTAAACCCTAAAACACTACCCACTGCACGACCATTACACTGCCCAAACACCACTGCACTACCCTAAACCCTAAAACGCCACCCCCAGCACGACCCCCTACACTACCCGAACACCACTGCACTGCCCTAAGCCTTTAACACAACCCCCAGCACGAACCCCTACTCTACCGAACACCACTGCACTGCCCTTAACCCTAAAACACCACCCCAGCATGACCCCCTACACTACCCAAAGACGACTGCGCTACCCTAAACCCTAAAACACAACCCCCAGCATGAACCCCTCCACTGCCCGAACACCACTGCACTGCCCTAAACCCTAAAAACACCACCCCCCTGCATGACCCCCTACACTGCCCGAACACCACTGCACTGCCCTAAACCCTAAAAACGCCACCCCCCTGCACGACCTCCTACACTGCCCGAATACCACTGCACTACCCTAAACCCTAAAACACTACCCCCAGCAGTACCCCCTACACTACCCAAACACCACTGCACTACCCGAAACCCTAAAACTACCCCCAGCACAAACCCCTACACTACACAAACACCACTGCACTACCCTAAACCCTAAAACACTACCCACAGCAGGACCCCCTACACTACCCAAACACTACTGCACTACACTAAACCCCATATACACTTTCCCCAACACGACCCCCTACACTACACAAACACCACTGCTCTACCCTAAAACACTACCCCCAGTATGACCCCCTACACTACCTGAACGCCACTGCACTACCCTAAACACTGCCCCCAGCACTACCCCCTACAATAACCTAACACCACTGTACTACCCTAAACCCTAAAACACTACCCACAGCACGACCCCCTACACTACCAAAACACCATTTCACTACCCTAAACCTTAAAACACTACTCCCAGCACATCCCCCTACACTGCCCGCACACCACTGCACTACCCTAAACCCTAAAACACTACCCACAGCACGACCCCCTACACTACCCAAACACTACTGCACTACACAAAACCCCATATACACTTCCCTCAGCACAACCCCCTACACTACACAAACACCACTGCACTACCCTAAACCCTAAAACACTACCCCCAGCAGTACCCCCTACACTACCCAAACACCACTGCACTACCCTAAACCCTAAAACACGATCCCCAGCAGTACCCCTTACACTACCCAAACACCACTGCACTAACCTAAACCCTAAAACACTACCCCCAGCACGACCCCTACACTACCCAAAGACCACTACACTACCCTAAACCCTAAAACACGACCCCCCACACCACACAAACACCACTGCACTACCCTAAACCCTAAAAATCTACCCCAGCATGACCCCCTACACTACACAAATAACACTACACTAACCTAAACCCTAAAACGCTTCCCCCTATACTACACAAACACCACTGCACTACCCTAAACCCTAAAACACTACCCCTAGCAGTACCCCCTACACTACCCAAACACCACTGCACTACCCTAAACCCTAAAACACTACCCCCAGCATTACCTCCTACACTACCCAAACACCAATGCACTACCCTAAACCCTAAAACACTACCCACAGCACGACCCCCTACACTACCCAAACACTACTGCACTACACTAAACCCCATATACACTTCCCTCAGCACAACCCCCTACACTACACAAACACCACTGCTCTACCCTAAAACACTACCCCCAGTATGACCCCCTACACTACCTGAACGCCACTGCACTACCCTAAACACTGCCCCCAGCACTACCCCCTACAATAACCTAACACCACTGTACTACCCTAAACCCTAAAACACTACCCACAGCACGACCCCCTACACTACCAAAACACCATTTCACTACCCTAAACCTTAAAACACTACTCCCAGCACATCCCCCTACACTGCCCGCACACCACTGCACTACCCTAAACCCTAAAACACTACCCACAGCACGACCCCCTACACTACCCAAACACTACTGCACTACACAAAACCCCATATACACTTCCCTCAGCACAACCCCCTACACTACACAAACACCACTGCACTACCCTAAACCCTAAAACACTACCCCCAGCAGTACCCCCTACACTACCCAAACACCACTGCACTACCCTAAACCCTAAAACACGATCCCCAGCAGTACCCCTTACACTACCCAAACACCACTGCACTAACCTAAACCCTAAAACACTACCCCCAGCACGACCCCTACACTACCCAAAGACCACTACACTACCCTAAACCCTAAAACACGACCCCCCACACCACACAAACACCACTGCACTACCCTAAACCCTAAAAATCTACCCCAGCATGACCCCCTACACTACACAAATAACACTACACTAACCTAAACCCTAAAACGCTTCCCCCTATACTACACAAACACCACTGCACTACCCTAAACCCTAAAACACTACCCCTAGCAGTACCCCCTACACTACCCAAACACCACTGCACTACCCTAAACCCTAAAACACTACCCCCAGCATTACCTCCTACACTACCCAAACACCAATGCACTACCCTAAACCCTAAAACACTACCCACAGCACGACCCCCTACACTACCCAAACACTACTGCACTACACTAAACCCCATATACACTTCCCTCAGCACAACCCCCTACACTACACAAACACCACTGCACTACCCTAAACCCTAAAACACTACCCCCAGCAGTACCACCAACACTACCCAAACACCACTGCACTACCCTAAACCACTTCCCACAGCAGTACCCCCTACACTACCCAAACACCACTGCACTCCCTTAACCCATAAAACACTACCCACAGCAGTACCCCCTACACTACCCAAACACCACTGTACTACCATGAACCCTAAAACACTACCCACAGCACGACCCCCTACACTACCCAAACACTACTGCACTACACTAAACCCCAAAACCACTTCCCCCAGCACGACCCCCTACACTACACAAACACCACTGCACTACCCTAAAACACTACCACAGCATGACCCCCTACACAGCCCGAACACCACTGCACTACCCTAAACCCTAAACCACTTCCCACAGCAGTACCCCCGACACTACCCAAACACCACTGCACTACCCTAACCCATAAAACACTACCCACAGCAGTACCCCCTACACTACCCAAACACCACTGTACTACCATGAACCCTAAAACACTACCCGCAGCACGACCCCTACACTACCCAAACACCACTGCACTACCCTAAACCCTAAAAATCTACCCCAGCATGACCCCCTACACTACACAAATACCACTACACTAACCTAAACCCTAAAACACTTCCCCCTAAACTACACAAACACCACTGCACTACCCTAAACCCTAAAATACTACCCCTAGCATGAACCCCTACACTACCCAAACACCACTGCACTACCCTAAACCCTAAAACACTACCCTCAGCAGTACCCCCTATACTACTCAAACACCACTGCACTACCCTAAACCCTAAAACACTACCCCCAGCAGTACCCCCTACACTACCTAAACACCACTGCACTACCCTAAACCCTAAAACACTACCCCCAGCAGTACCCCCTACACTACCCAAACACCACTGCACTACCCTAAAACACTACCCCCAGCATGAACCCCTACACTCCCCGAACACCACTGCACTACCCTAAACCCTAAAACACTACCCACAGCACGACCCCCTACACTACCCAAACACTACTGCACTACACTAAACCCCATATACACTTCCCCCAGCACGACCCCCTACACTACACAAACACCACTGCACTACCCTAAAACACTACCCCCAGCATGACCCCCTACACTGCCCGAACACCACTGCACTACCTTAAAACCCTAAAACCCTACCCCCAGCACAACCCCTACACTACCCAAACACCACTGCACTACCCTAAACCCTAAATCTACCGGCAGCAGGACCCCCTAAACCACCCAAACACCACTGCATTACCCTAATCCCTAAAACACTCCCCCAGAACAACCCCCTACACTACCTGAACGCCACTGCACTACCCTAAACACTACCCCCAGCACTACCCCCTACACTAACCTAACACCACTGCACTACCATAAACCCTAAAACACTACCCACAGCACGAACCCCTACACTACCAAAACACCATTTCACTACCCTAAACCCTAAAACACTACCCCAGCACAACCCCCTACACTACCCAAACACCACTGCTCTACCCTAAACCCTAAAACACTTCCCCCAGCACGACCCTCTACCCTACACAAACACCACTGCACTGCCCTAAACCCTAAAACACTACCCCTAGCACGACCCCCTACACTAGATAAACAAAACTGCACTGCCCTAAACCCTAAAACACTACCCACTGCACGACCCCTACACTGCCCAAACACCACTGCACTACCTTAAAACCTAAAACACTACCCCCTGCACGACCCCCTACACTGCCCGCACACCACTGCACTACCCTAAACCCTAAAACGCCACCCCAGCATGACCCCCTACATTACCCAAAGACAACTGCGCTACCCTAAACCCTAAAACACAACACCCAGCACAAACCCCTCCACTGCCTGAACACCACTGCACTGCCCTAAACCCTAAACACTACCCCCAGCACTACCCCCTACACTAACCTAACACCACTGCACTACGCTAAACCCTAAAACACTGCCCACAGCATGAACCCCTACACTACCAAAACACCATTTCACTACCCTAAACCCTAAAACACTACCCCAGCACAACCCCCTACACTACCCAAACACCACTGCTCTACCCTAAACCCTAAAACACTTTCCCCAGCACGACCCTCTACCCTACACAAACACCACTGCACTGCCCTAAACCCTAAAACACTACCCCCAGCACGACCCCCTACACTAGATAAACAAAACTGTACTGCCCTAAACCCTAAAACACTACCCACTGCACGACCCCTACACTGCCCAAACACCACTGCACTTCCTTAAAACCTAACACACTACCCCCGCACGACCCCCTACACTGCCCGCACACCACTGCACTACACTAAACCCTAAAACGCCACCCCAGCATGACCCCCTACACTACCCAAAAACAACTGCGCTACCCTAAACCCTAAAACACAACGCCCAGCACAACCCCCTACACTACCCAAACACCACTGCTCTACCCTAAACACTAAAACACTTCCCCCAGCACGACTCCCTACACTACACAAACACCACTGCACTGCCCTAAACCCTAAAACACTACCCACTGCACGACCATTACACTGCCCAAACACCACTGCACTACCCTAAACCCTAAAACGCCACCCCCAGCACGACCCCCTACACTACCCGAACACCACTGCACTGCCCTAAGCCTTTAACACAACCCCCAGCACGAACCCCTACTCTACCGAACACCACTGCACTGCCCTTAACCCTAAAACACCACCCCAGCATGACCCCCTACACTACCCAAAGACGACTGCGCTACCCTAAACCCTAAAACACAACCCCCAGCATGAACCCCTCCACTGCCCGAACACCACTGCACTGCCCTAAACCCTAAAAACACCACCCCCCTGCATGACCCCCTACACTGCCCGAACACCACTGCACTGCCCTAAACCCTAAAAACGCCACCCCCCTGCACGACCTCCTACACTGCCCGAATACCACTGCACTGCCCTAAACCCTAAAACACTACCCCCAGCAGTACCCCCTACACTACCCAAACACCACTGCACTACCCTAAACCCTAAAACGCCACTCCCAGCACGACCCCCTACACTACCCGAACACCACTGCACTGCCCTAAACCCTTAACACCACCCCCAGCACGACCTCCTACTCTACCGAACACCATTGCACTGCCCTTAACCCTAAAACACTACCCCAGTACGACCCCCCTACACTACCCAAAGAGGACTGCGCTACCCTAAACAATAAAACACAACCCCCAGCACGAACCCCTACACTGCCCGAACACCACTGCACTGCCCTAAACCCTAAAACACCACCCCCTGCACAACCCCCTACACTACCCGAACACCACTGCACTGCCCTAAGCCTTTAACACCACCCCAGCACGAACCCCTACTCTACCGAACACCACTGCACTGCCCTTAACCCTAAAACACCACCCCAGCATGACCCCCTACACTACCCAAGGGCGACTGCGCTACACTTAACCCTAAAACACAACCCCCAGCATGAACCCCTCCACTGCCCGAACACCACTGCACTGCCCTAAACCCTAAAAACACCACCCCCCTGCACAACCCCCTACACTGCCTGAACACCACTGCACTGCCCTAAACCCTAAAAACGCCACCCCCCTGCACGACCTCCTACACTGCCCGAACACCACTGCACTGCCCTAAACCCTAAAACACCACCCTCCTGCACAACCCTCTACACTACCCGAACACCACTGCACTTCCCTAAACTCTAAAACACCACCCCCAGCACGACCCCCTACACTACCCGAATACCACTGCACTGCCATAAACCCTAAAACACTACCCCCAGCAGTACCCTCTACACTACCCAAACACCACTGCACTACCCTAAACCCTAAAACGCCACTCCCAGCACGACCCCCTACACTACCCGAACACCACTGCACTGCCCTAAACCCTTAACACCACCCCCAGCACGACCTCCTACTCTACCGAACACCACTGCACTGCCCTTAACCCTAAAACACTACCCCAGTACGACCCCCTACACTACCCAAAGAGGACTGCGCTACCCTAAACAATAAAACACAACTCCCAGTACGAATCCCTACACTGCCCGAACACCACTGCACTGCCCTAAACCCTAAATCACCTCCCCCTGCTCAACACCCTACACTGCCCAAACACCACTGCACTGCCCTAAACCCTAAAACACCACCCCTGTTCGACCCCCTACACTGCCCGAACACCACTGCACTGCCCTAAACCCGAAAAACACCACCCCCTGCATGACCCCCTACACTGCCTGAACACGACTGCACTGCCCTAAACCCTAAAACACCACCCCCTGCACAACCCCCTTCACTGCCCGAACACCACTGCACTGCCCTAAACCCTAAAACACCACCTCCAGAACGACCCCCTACACTACCCGAAAACCACTGCACTGCCCTAAACCCTAAAACACCACCCCCAGCACGACTCCCTACACTACCCGAACACCACTGCACTGCCCTTAACCCTAAAGCACTACCACAGCATGACCCCCTACACTACCCAAAGAGCACTGCACTACCCTAAACCCTAAAACACAACCCCCAGCACCACCCCTACACTACCCAAAGACCACTGCACTACCCTAAACCCTAAAGCACGACCCCCAGCAGGACTCCTACATTACCCAAAGACCACTGCACTACCCTAAACCCTAAAACACTACCCCAGCATGACCCCCTACACTACACAAACACTACTGCACTGCCCTAAATCCTAAAACACTACTCCCAGCATGACCCCCCACACTAGATAAACACCACTGCACTGTCTTAAACCCTAAAACACTACACCCTCCTGAGGCTTGAGCCGGGAGAGACGCTGTTGTAATCTCTTTTAAATAATTGCTACTTTGCACAGTGAGTTTGAACATTGTCCGATCTTTTAACTGTCTGTTTTGAATGCTGCTATAATTACTGCCTACTGCACCTAAGGTGCTAATTTTGATTCTTAGGCGCAATCTTTACTCACGGTTCGTTGGGAGGACAGGTACACTTCCCGGTGTTTGTGTCCTAAACCGTGGTGTTGTACTGACATAAGCGGGGCCGCCATTTTAGGGGAAGTACGGTCAGCGGGCTAGTGCTTTCGCCCCTGACGGTATAATTACAAATGCTGGCGCGAACGCAGCGGACGCGCGCAGCGGGTTCGCCGAAGGCGCGCCAAAGGCAAGCCCGTCTGCGTCCGTCCACGCTAGTCCAGCGCTCAGCGCCAGCACCCCTGCTTGTCCCGGAGGCGGTAAGCCAACTAATCTACATTTTACAAGTGATTATTTAAAAAGTTTTAATTGTACAGGCAGATTGGCTGGGTGTTTAAACATTTGTCTGGCTAAGGGATCTCCCACCTGCTCCACAATGTGTCCTAGGTGCAAAGTTGTGTTACCGGATTTTTTGTACCAACCAACTAAGCCTCGGGAACAATCTAGTCGGAAGTGGATAGACACTACAATTACAGAGACTGAAGTGCATTCTGTTGCACGCTAGATCCCTCATAAAGCACAATGTAGAATGTGCCAGATTAATTGAGGAAGAAGATATAATGGTCGCTTTTATTACAGAATCTTGGACAGATGAGGCATCTGGCCCAGATTTAGTTAAAGCCACGCCACCAGGCTATTCCTGTCACACCTTAAACAGGCCTTTCAGGAGAGGTGGGGGTGTTGCTGTTATTTACCACTCTACCATTAATGCGACCTTTGAAACAGTGTCTATCTGAGATTGTGAGGCACTGGAGTTCTGTGTATATTATTCCCATCAGGCTACTTTTAAAGGGACTCTCTTTTACAGGTCACCTGGTCTTAGGAGGCCTATTTTAATATTGGTGGGAAATTTGTTGGAAAGGGGACTCTGTGCCAGTTCTTATAACTTACTGGGAGATTTTAATTTTCATTTAGAGGCTCATGCTGACTCAGATACGGTGACTCTTTTGGATTTCATGAAAAGTGTTGATCTTAAACATGTTGTTGGTCACACTCACACAGCAGGGCATACGCTAGACGGGATTTTTTCTAATAATCCACAACTTTCTTTTACTGGCTTGCTTCCCTTGGTCTGGTCTGACCATGTGGCAGTATGCTTTGAGCTAACATTTTCTAACCATCATGTGATGGGTAAATTAGCCAAGAAGCAAATGATCTCTAGAGCATGGAATAAAATTGAGGCTAAAGAGTTAGAAGATTTACTGAACTCTACCTCATTTCGTTTGCCGATAGACATAGAAGAGGCGACTACTTAATACTCTAACTGGCTTGAGGCGGCCGACAATAAGTTAGCGCCCAAAAAGGTTTTATACTCTAATAGAGTACGGCCCTCTGCCCCATGGTATGTCCAGGAACTAAAATATCAAAAACTGAAGTGTAAGTTGTTAGAGAGGAAGTGGAGGAAGGGATATAAAGCCGCAGAAAAAGAAACATAAAAACTAAGCCTGGTGGCTTATAAACACCTCCTCCGGGCAACTAAGAAAGAATTATTTGCTAATCGAATCAATTCTGCCATAAATTCAGCTAAAGAGCTCTTCAAAATAGTTACCAGCCTGGCGTACCCTGTTACACCCAGTGTCCCCTCGAATCAGGAGCTTTGCGATGAAATAGCCAGATTCTTCTGTAGTAAGATGGAGGCTATTTTCGCTACATTTAATGACCCTACAACAGATGGAACACTGGGCGTCGGAGAGAGATATAAATCTCGGTCGGGTTTCCACTCGAGTTTTGATGAGTTCGCACCCTTACCCATCGGAGAGACCCATAAGTTACTGATGTCTACTAAATCAGGCTCTTCTTACGATCCATGTCCGGTGGCGGTTTTCAAACTAACCCCAGAACCCATTGTTATAACGCTGACCGCTATGATGAACGCCATGTTCAAGGAAGGACATTTTCCTAAAGCCTGGAAAACCGCATCAATTCTACCACCTTCTCAAGAAACCCAATCTGGACCCGAAGGATCCCAATAAGTTTTGACCTATCTCACGTATTCCTCTGCCAGCTAAATTGGTAGAGAAAAGTATGAACGCACAACTAACTACATACTTACGAGAAGCACAAGTATTGGATCCAACCCAACACGGGTTCAGAGCGGGGCATAGTACGGAGTCCGCTTTTCTAAAATCTACAGAGGAAATTAGGGCTGTACTGGATCAGGGAGGCAAAGCCGCAATGATCATGTTGGACATGTCCATGGCCTTCGACACGGTCCATCATGATTTGCTGATGGACCGGTTGTGGGAATGTGGAGTCCAAGGCAAAGCGTGGGAACTTCTGAAGTCCTTCCTTTCGGACAGAATGCAAACAGTGTCACTCGGCACATTCTGTTCTAAACCCTTCTCATTGCCCTGCGGAGTTCCGCAGGATTCCTCTCTTAGTCCTACACTTTTTAATGTTTCTGTTTCCTCTCTTGCCCCCTTGATCAAATCCTTTGGATTTGCTCTGACATCGTACGCAGATGACACTCAGATTGTGGGGTCCATGCTACCAGGGCAAGAGATGGGGACAGAAATACGATTTCACGACTGCATGGCAGCAGTGGGTAAATGGATGTTCCAAAACTGTTTAAAACTTAACTCTGGTAAGACTGAAGTTATTCTGTCTGACAATACCCCCAAGTTCTGGACCCCAAGTTGGTGGCCAGCTTCGCTGGGCGTACTTCCGATTCCCACCAGGAAAGTAAAAAACTTGGGAGTCCTGATTGATGATCAGCTTCATTTCGAAGACCAAGTTAATTCAGTTGTCTCGGCTACCACATTTGCTCTGAGAACATGCAAGAAAATTTTACAGTATGTTTATGTTTATGAGATTTATAAAGCGCGCAAATACCCGTGGGTGTCTCGGCGCTAAGGACAACAGCATGAGACCTAATCCAAAGATTTATTGTTTAAATAGCCACGTTTTGGTCATTTTTCTAAACGAAAGTAGTGACTGGGAGGTTCTGATATGAAGGGGAAGCAAGTTCCAAAGTCTGGCAACAGCGACAATAAAGCGTTTGTCGCCCCAAGCGGCTGTTTTGGTGCGAGGCACTGTGAACAAGGAGGAGGTGGATGAGCGAAGTGCCCGGGTCGGAGTGTAGGCTGCCAGGTCTTTGATCAGAAAGTCAGGTCCTATGTTGCGTGATGTTTTGTACGCGATACACAAGGCCTTAAACATGATCCGGTTCTTCACCGGGAGCCAGTGGTATTTCCGGATCACCTGGGAGATTGATTTGTATTTTGGGGTCCTGAAAGCAACCTAGCAGCTGCGTTTTGGACAGTTTGCAACTTGTGAATGACCTTGTTTTGGGCATTTAGAAGAAGCCCGTTGCAGTAGTCGATGATTGACATAATTAAGGTACTAATGAGGGTTTTTCCTGAAGTCAGGGGGAGATAAGGAAGAATCTTCTTTATCATCCGTAGTTTGTAGAAGGCAGCGGAGACTACTGAATTGGCATGAGGGAGAAAGGTAAGTCTGTCATCAAATGTGACTCCTAGGTTTCTTACTTTGGTGACAGGAAGGGGTGGAGGACATAGAGACAGAGGCCACCAAGTGGAGGACCAAGCAGGAGCTAGTTTGCCACAGATCATGATTTCGGTCTTATCAGAATTCAATTTAAGACAATTGTTGGTCATCCAGTCACTAATGTCCAGTAGGCCACATTTGAATTTTTCAGCTGCTTCATTACCGTCATTTTGTATGGCCAGCACCAGCTGCGTATCGTCAGCGTAAGAGGTGAGGTTCAACCCATGGCTCTTAATGATTCTAGCTAGGTCCGCCACATAAATATTAAAAAGGGTCGGGCTCAGAGACGAGCCCTGCGGAAGTCCACAGGGAAGACTCAGTTGGGAGGACTGAAAGGTACCGAGGTTAACCGTTTGAGTACGGTTGGCTAGAAAGGATGCGAGCAGATCCCGAGCTTTGCCCCCAATGCCTAGTTCTGCGACACGGTCGATGAGTATGGTATGATTGACCGTGTCGAAGGCCGCCGAGAGATCAAGCAGTACAAGAACTGCTGTGCCGCCCTGATCCAAAATAACTCTAATGTCCTCGGTCGCCTTTATGAGTGCGGTCTCTGTTCCATGACCTTTCCGAAAACCAAACTGAGTGGTATCCAGCAGTTGGTGATCTTCATTGTATTTTGAAAGTTGGAGATTCATGATTTTTTCTACAATCTTTGCCGGAAATGGCAGGCTAGCTATGGGTCTGTAATTTTTGGTTTCACTGGAGTCAAGATTGGCTTTTTTTAATAAAGGTTTTATGATGTTTTTTTTCCATATTGTGGGATATCTACCAAAGGAAAATCAATGTACAGTAGTGACCGCATTAACTATGACGAGGCTGGATTATTGTAACAGCCTCTGCCTTAACATTCAAGAGCGACTGCTGCACAGACTCCAACTTCTTCAGAATTCGGCCGCTAGACTGCTCACAGAGACGGCTAAATTTGCCTCTGTCTCCGGTGACATCAGAAGACTTCACTGGTTACCCATTAAGAAACGGGTGCAGTTTAAATCAATCTGTACTATTTTTAAAGCTCTTCACGGGGCCGGTCCAGAGCACCTGAAGCAGCAGTTTCATTGGTATGTCCCCAATAGACCACTTCGCTCTCTAGGAGCAAAATTGGTAACATTCCCTACCTTTAAAAAAGCCGGCTGGGGAGGTAGGAGTTTTCGGGTAGAGGCAGCCAAAGCTTGGAACGCCCTCTCATTTCAGCTTAGAAACCGCACAGATCTACTGGCTTTCAGGAAAGCCTTAAAAACTTGGCTATTTGGCGTTTAATCCGTGGCCTCTTTTGTGAGTTCCTTTGGGAGGTTTTGTAGATAGCGCCAGGACACCTTCGGGTAACAGTTTGCGCTGTAAAAATATTATAACATAACATAACACATAACCCCTATACTACCTAAACACCACTGCACTACCCTAAACCCTAAAACACCACACCCTGCACAACCCCCTACACTGCCCAAACACCACTGCCCTGCCCTAAAACCTAAAACACCACCCCCAGCACGACCCCCTACACTACCCGAACACCACTGCCCTAAACCCTTAACACCACCCCCAGCACGACCCCCTATAATACCGAACACCACTACACTGCCCTTAACCCTAAAACACTACCCCAGTATGAACCCCTACAATGCCCAAACACCACTGCACTTCCCTACACCCTAAAACACCACCCAATACACAACCCCCTACACTGCCCTAACACCACTGCACTGCCCTAAACCCAAAAACACCACCCCCTGTATGACCCCCTAGACTGCCCAAACACCACTGCACTGCCCTAATCCCTAAAAACACCACCCCCTACACGACCCCCTACACTGCCCGAACACCACTGCACTGCCCTAAACCCTAAAACACCCCCCCCTGCAGAACCCCCTACACTGCCTGAACACCATTGCCCTAAACCATAAAACACCACCCCAGCCTGACCCCCTACACTACCCAAACACCACTGCACTGCCCTAAACACTAAAAGACCAACCCCAGCATGACCCTCTACACTACCCAAACACCACTGCACTGCCCTAAACCCTAAAACACAACCCCCAGCACCACCCCTACGCTACCCAAAGACCACTGCACTACCCTAAACCCTAAAACATGACCCCTACACTACACAAACACCACTGCACTACCCTAAACCCTAAAAATCTACCCCCCAGCAAGACCCCCTACATTACACAAACACCACTGCACTACCCTAAACCCTAAAACACTTCTCCCTACACAACACAAACACCACTGCACTACCCTAAACCCTAAAACACTACCCCCAGCTTGACCCCCTACACTACCCAAACACCACTGCACTACCCTAAACCCTAAAACACTACCCCCAGCAGGACCCCCTACACGACTCAAACACAACTACACTACCCTAAACCCTAAATAACTACCCCCAGTAGTACCCCCCACACTACCTAAACACCACTGCACTACCCTAAACCCTAAAACACTATCCCCAGTAGTACCCCTTACACTACCCAAAAACTACTGCACTACCCTAAACCCTAAAACACTACCCCCAGCACGACCCCCTAAACTACGAAACACTACTGCACTACAATAAACCCCGTATACACTACACCCAGTACAACCCCCTACACTACACAAATACCACTGTACTACCCTAAACCCTAAAACTCTACCCCAGCACGACCCCCTACACTACCCAAACACCACTGCACTACCCTAAACCCTAAAACACTACCCTAGCACAACCCCCTACACAATCCAAACACCACTGCACTACCCTAAACCCTAAAACACTACCCCCAGCACGACCCTCTACAATACCCAGACATCACTGCACTACCCTAAACCCTAAAACACTACCCCCAGCACGACCCCCTACACTACCCAAACACCACTGCACTACCCTAAACCCTAAAACACTACCCACAGCACGACCCCTACACTACCCAAAGACCATTACAGTACCCCAAACCCTAAAACATGACCCCCTACACTACACAAAGAGCACTGCACTACCTTAAACCCTAAAATACTTCCCCCCCACACTACACAAACACCATTGCACTACCCTAAACCCTAAAACACTACCTCCAGCATGAACCCCTACACAACCCAAACAGCACTGCACTACTCTAAACCCTAAAACACTACCCCCTGCAGTACCACCAACACTACCCAAACACTACCCGAAACCCTAAAACACTAGCCACAGCAGTACCCCATACACTACCCAAACACCACTGCACTACCCTAAACCATAAAACACTACCCACAGCAGTACCCACTACACTACCCAAACACCACTGCACTACCCTAAATGTACCTCCAGCATGACCCCCTACACGACCCAAACACCACTGCACTACCCTAAACCCTAAAACACTACCCCAAGAACGACCCCTAAACTACCCAAAGACCACTACACTACCCTAAACCCTAAAACACAACCCCCTACACTACACAAACTCCACTGCACTACCCTAAACCCTAAAAATCTACCACCAGCATGACCCCCTACACTACACAAATATCACTGCACTACACTAAACCCTAAAACACTTCCCCCTAAACTACACAAACACCACTGCACTACTCTAAACCCTAAAACACTACCCCCAGCATGAACCCCTATACTACCCAAACACCACTGCACTACCCTAAACCCTAAAACACTACCCCCAGCAGTACCCCCTACACTACCCAAACACCACTGCACTACCCTAAACCCTAAAACACTACCCACAGCACGACCCAGTACACTACCCAAACACTACTGCACTACACTAAACCTCATATACACTTCCCCCAGCACGACCCCCTACACTATACAAACACCACTGAACTACCCAAAAACCACTACCCCCTGCACGACCCCCTACACTACCCAAACACCACTGCACTACCCTAAACCCTAAATCTACACCGGCCTAAGCACGACCCCCTGCACTACCCAAACACCACTGCACTACCCTAAATCCCATATACACTTCCCCCAGCACGACCCCCTACACTACACAAACACCACTACATTACCCTAAAACACTACCCCCAGCATGACCCCCTACACTGCCCGAACACCACTGCATTACCCTAAACCCTAAAACACTACCCCCAGCACTACCCCCTACACTACCCTAACACCACTGCACTGCACTAAACCCTAAAAACACCACCCCCTGCATGACCCCCTACACTGCCCAAACCCCACTGCACTGCCCCAAACCCTAAAAGACCACCCCCCTGCACAACCCCCTACACTGCCCGAACACCACTGCTCTACCCTAAACCCTAAAACACCACCCCAGCACGACCCCCTACACTACCCAAACACCACTGCACCACCCTAAACCCTAAAACACTACCCACAGCACAACCCCCTACACTACCCAAACACTACTGCACTACACTAAACCCCATATACACTTCCCCCAGCACGACCCCCTACACTACACAAACACCACTGCACTACCCTAAAACACTACCCCTAGCACGACCCCCTACACTACCCAAACACCACCACTACCCTAAACCCTACATCTACACCGGCCTAAGCACGACACCCTGCACTACCCAAACACCACTGCACTACCTTAAACCCTAAAACACCCCCCCCTGCAGAACCCCCTACACTGCCTGAACACCACTGCCCTAAACCATAAACCACCACCCCAGCCTGACCCCCTGCACTACACGAACACCACTGCACTGCCCTAAACCCTAAAACACCAACCCCAGCATGATCCTCTACACTACCCAAACACCACTGCACTGCCCTAAACCCTAAAACACGACCCCCAGCACCACCCCTACGCTACCCGAAGACCACTGCACTACCCTAAACCCTAAAACATGACCCCTACACTACACAAACACCACTGCACTACCCTAAACCCTAAAAATCTACCCCCAGCAAGACCCCCTACATTACACAAACACCACTGCACTACCCTAAACCCTAAAACACTTCTCCCTACACAACGCAAACACCACTGCACTACCCTAAACCCTAAAACACTACCCCCAGATTGACCCCCTACACTACCCAAACACCACTGCACTACCCTAAACCCTAAAACACTACCCCCAGCAGGACCCCCTACACTACTCAAACACAACTACACTACCCTAAACCCTAAATAACTACCCCCAGTAGTACACCCTACACTACCTAAACACCACTGCACTACCCTAAACCCAAAAACACTATCCCCAGTAGTACCCCTTATACTACCCAAAAACTTCTGCACTACCCTAAACCCTAAAACACTACCCCCAGCACGACCCCCTAAACTACGAAACACTACTGCACTACAATAAACCCCATATACACTACACCCAGTACAACCCCCTACACTACACAAATACCACTGTACTACCCTAAACCCTAAAACACTCCCCCAGCACGACTCCCTACACTACCTAAACACCACTGCACTACCCTAAACCCTAAAACTCTACCCCAGCACGACCCCCTACACTACCCAAACACCACTGCACTACCCTAAACCCTAAAACACTACCCTAGCACAACCCCCTACACAATCCAAACACCACTGCACTACCATAGACCCTAAAACACTACCCCCAGCACGACCCCCTACAATACCCAGACATCACTGCACTACCCTAAACCCTAAAATACTACCCCCAGCACGACCCCCTACACTACCCAAACACCACTGCACTACCCTAAACCCTAAAACACTACCCACAGCACGACCCCTACACTACCCAAAGACCACTACAGTACCCTAAACCCTAAAACATGACCCCCTGCACTACACAAAGAGCACTGCACTACCTTAAACCCTAAAATACTTCCCCCCCACACTACACAAACACCATTGCACTACCCTAAACCCTAAAACACTACCTCCAGCATGAACCCCTACACTACCCAAACAGCACTGCACTACCCTAAACCCTAAAACACTACCCCCTGCAGTACCACCAACACTACCCAAACACTACTGCACTACCCGAAACCCTAAAACACTAGCCACAGCAGTACCCCATACACTACCCAAACACCACTGCACTACCCTAAACCATAAAACACTACCCACAGCAGTACCCACTACACTACCCAAACACCACTGCACTACCCTAAATCTACCTCCAGCATGACCCCCTACACTACCCAAACACCACTGCACTACCCTAAACCCTAAAACACTACCCCCAGCACTACCCCCTACACTACCCTAACACCACTGCACTGCCCTAAACCCTAAAAACACCACCCCCTGCATGACCCCCTACACTGCCCGAACCCCACTGCACTGCCCCAAACCCTAAAAGACCGCCCCCCTGCACAACCCCCTACACTGCCCGAACACCACTGCTTTACCCTAAACCCTAAAACACCACCCCAGCACGACCCCCTACACTACCCAAACACCACTGCACCACCCTAAACCCTAAAACACTACCCACAGCACAACCCCCTATACTACCCAAACAATACTGCACTACACTAAACCCCATATAGACTTCCCCCAGCACGACCCCCTACACTACACAAACACCACTGCACTACCCTAAAACACTACCCCCAGCATGACACCCTACACTGCCCGAACACCACTGCACTACCCTAAACTCTAAAACACTACCCCTAGCACGACCCCCTACACTACCCAAACACCACCACTACCCTAAACCCTACATCTACACCGGCCTAAGCACGACCCCCTGCACTACCCAAACATCACTGCACTACCCTAAACCCTAAAACACTACCCCCAGCACCACCCCCTAAACTACCCTAACACCACTGCACTACCCTAAACCCTAAAACACTACCCACAGCATGACCCCCTACACTACCAAAACACCATTTCACTACCCTAAACCCTAAAACACTACCCCCTATACTACCCAAACACAACTGCTCTACCCTAAACCCTAAAACACTTCCCCCAGACCGACCCCCTACATTACACAAACACAACTGCACTGCCCTAAACCCTAAAACACTACTCCCAGCACGACCCCCTACACTGCCCGCACACCACTGCACTACCCTAAACCCTAAAACGCTACCCCCAGCATGAACCCCTACTCTACCGAACACCACTGCACTGCCCTTAACCCTAAAACACTACCCCAGCACGACCCCCTACACTACCCAAAGATGACTGCGCTACACTAAACCCTAAAACACAAGCCCCAGCACAAACCGCTCCACTGCCTAAACACCACTGCACTGCCCTAAACCCTAAAACACCACCCCCAGCACGACACCCTACACTACCCGAACACCACTGCACTGCCCTAAACCCTAAAACACTACCACAGCATGACCCCCTACACTACCCAAAGACCACTGCACTACCCTAAACCCTACAACACGTCCCCAGCACCACCCATACACTACCCAAAGACCACTGCACTACCCTAAACCCTAAAGCACGACCCCCAGCATGACCCCCTACACTACCAAAAAACCACTGCACTGCCTTAAACCCTAAAACACCATCCCCAGCATGACCCCCTACACTACCGAACACCACTGCACTGCCCTTAACCCTAAAACACTACCCAGCGCAAACCACTACACTGCCCAAACACCACTGCACTGTCTTAACCCTAAAAGACCACCCCCTGCACAACCCCCTACACTGCCCGAACACTACTGCACTGCCCTAAACCCTAAAAACACCACCCCCTGCATGACCCCCTACACTGCCCGAACCCCACTGCACTGCCCCAAACCCTAAAACACCACCCCCAGCACGACCCCCTACACTACCCAAACAGCACTGCACTATCCTAAACCCTAAATCTACACCGGCCTAAGCATGTCCCCCTACACTACCCAAACACCACTGCACTACCCTAAAACACTACCCCCTACACTACCTAGACACCACTGCACTACCCTAAACACTACCCCCAGCACTACCCCTTCACTACCCGAACACCACTGCACTGCCCATAAACCCTAAAACACCACCCCCAGCACGACCCCCTACACTACCCAAACACCCACTGCACTGCCCTAAACCCTAAAACACTACCCCAGCACGACCCCCTACACTACCCAAAGACCACTGCACTACCCTAAACCCTAAATTACGATCCCCAACACTACACAAACACCATTGCACTACCCTAAACCCTAAAAATCTACCCCCAGCACGACCCCCTACACTACACAAACACCACTGCACTACCCTAAACCCTAAAACACTTCCCCCTACACTACGCAAACACCACTGCACTACCCTAAACCCTAAATCACTACCCCCAACAGTACCCCTACACTACCCAAACACCACTGCACAACCCTAAAGCATAAAACACTACCCCCAGCAGTACCCTATACCCTACCCAAACACCACTACACTACCCTAAACCCTAAAACACTACCCCAACACGACCCCCTACACTACCCAAACAATACTGCACTACAATACACCCCATATACACTACCGCCAGCACCACCCCCTACACTACCCAAAGACCACTACAGTACCCTAAACCCTAAAACATGACCCCCTACACTACACAAACACCACTGCACTACCCTAAACCCTAAAATACTTCCCCCTATCCTACACAAACACCACTGCACTACCCTAAACCCTAAAACACTACCTCCAGCATGACCCCCTATACTATCCAAACACCACGGCACTACCCTAAACCATAAAACACTACCCCCAGCACGACCCCTACACTACCCAAAGACCACTACAGTACCCTAAACCCTAAAACATGACCCCCTACACTACACAAACAGAACTGCACTACCCTAACCCCTGAAATACTTCCCCCTATACTACACAAACACCCCTGCACTACCCTAAACCCTAAAACACTATCCCCAGCAGTACCACCAACACTACCCAAACACCACTGCACTGCCCTAAACCCTAAAAAACTACCCACAGCACGACCCCCTACGCTACCAAAAGACAACTGCACTACCCTAAACCCTAAAACACGGCGCCCAGCACAACCCCCTGCACTACCCAAACACCACTGCTCTACCCTAAACCCTGAAACACTCCCCCCAGCACGACCCCCTACACTACATAAACACCACTGCACTGCCCTAAACCCTAAAACACTACCCCCAGCACGACACCCTACACAACCCAAAGACGACTGCGCTACCCTAAACCCTAAAACACAACCCCCAGCACGAACCCCTACACTGCCCGAACACCACTGCACTGCCCTAAACCCTAAAACACCACCCCGTACAACCCCCTACACTGCCGAACACCACTGCACTGCCCTACACCCTAAAACACAACACTCAGCATGACCCCCTACACTACCCGAACACCACTGCACTGCCCTAAACCCTAAAACACCACCCCAGCACGACCCCCTACACTACTCGAACACCACTGCACTGCCCTAAACCCTAAAACACTGCCACAGCACAACCCTTTACACTACCCAAAGACCACTGCACTACCCTAAACCCTAACACACGAATCCCAGCACCACCCCTACACTACCTAAAGACAACTGCACTACCCTAAACCCTAAAACACGACCCATACACTACCCAAAGACCACTGCACTACCCTAAACCTTAAAACACGACCCCCTACACTACACAAACACTATTGCACTATCCTAAACCCTACAAATCTACCCCCAGCATGATCCCCTACACTACACAAACACCACTGAACTACCCTAAACCCTAAAACACTTCCCCCTACACTACGCAAACACCACTGCACTACCCTAAACCCTAAAACGCTACCCCCAGCTTGACCCCCTACACTACCCAAACACCACTGCACTACCTGTAAACCCTGAAACACTACCCCCAGAAGTACCCCCGACTCTACTCAAACACCACCACACTAACCTAAACCCTAAAACACTTCCCCCTACACTACGCAAACACCACTGCACTACCCTAAACCCTAAAACACTACCCCAACACGACCCCCTACACTACCCAAACACTACTGCACTACAATACACCCCATATACACTACCGCCAGCACCACCCCCTACACTACCCAAAGACCACTACAGTACCCTAAACCCTAAAACATGACCCCCTACACTACACAAACACCACTGCACTACCCTAAACCCTAAAATACTTCCCCCTATACTACACAAACACCACTGCACTACCCTAAACCCTAAAACACTACCTCCAGCATGACCCCCTATACTATCCAAACACCACGGCATTACCCTAAACCCTAAAACACTACCCCCAGCATGACCCCTACACTACCCAAAGACCACTACAGTACCCTAAACCCTAAAACATGACCCCCTACACTACACAAACACCACTGCACTACCCTAAACCCTAAAATACTCCCCCTATACTACACAAACACCCCTGCACTACCCTAAACCCTAAAACACTAACCCCAGCAGTACCACCAACACTACCCAAACACCACTGCACTACCCTAAACCCTAAAAAACTACCCACAGCATGACCCACTGCGCTACCAAAAGACCACTGCACTACCCTAAACTCTAAAACACGGCGCCCAGCACAACCCCCTGCACTACCCAAACACCACTGCTCTACCCTTAACCCTGAAACACTCCCCCCCAGCACAACCCCCTACACTACACAAACACCACTGCACTGCCCTAAACCCTAAAACACTACTCCCAGCACGACCCCCTACACTACCCAAAGACTGCGCTACCCTAAACCCTAAAACACCACCCCGTACGACCCCCTACACTGCCCGAACACCACTGCACTGCCCTACACACTAAAACACTGCCACAGCACAACCCTTTACACTACCCAAAGACCACTACAGTACCCTAAACCCTAAAACATGACCCCCTACACTACACAAACACCACTGCACTACCCTAAACCCTAAAATACTCCCCCTATACTACACAAACACCCCTGCACTACTCTAAACCCTAAAACACTAACCCCAGCAGTACCACCAACACTACCCAAACACCACTGCACTACCCTAAACCCTAAAAAACTACCCACAGCACGACCCACTGCGCTACCAAAAGACCACTGCACTACCCTAAACCCTAAAACACGAATCCCAGCACCACCCCTACACTACCCAAAGACAACTGCACTACCCTAAACCCTAAAACACGACTCCAGCACGACCCATACACAACCCAAAGACCACTGCACTACCCTAAACCTTAAAACACGACCCCCTACACTACACAAACACTACTGCACTATCCTAAACCCTACAAATCTACCCCCAGCACAACCCCTATACTCCACAAACACCACTGTACTACCCTAAACCCTAAAACACTTCCCCCCACACTACAAAAACACCACTGCACTACCCTAAACACTACCCCCAGCATGAACCCCTACACTACCCAAACACCACTGCACTACCCTAAACCCTAAAACAATACCCCCGCAGTACCCCCTACACTACCCAAACACCACTGCACTACCTTAAACCCTAAAACACTACCCCCAGCACGACCCCGTACACTACCCAAACACCACTGCACTACACTAAACCCTAAATCTGCCCCGGCCCCAGCACGACCCCCTACACTACCCAA
The DNA here is from genome assembly GCF_964204655.1 of Triturus cristatus. Lineage (NCBI taxonomy): Eukaryota > Metazoa > Chordata > Amphibia > Caudata > Salamandridae > Triturus > Triturus cristatus. The sequence goes on from NC_140579.1 coordinate 747,480,249, forward strand.
ACACCACTGCACTACCCTAAACCCTAAAACACTACCCGAAGCATGACCCCCTACACTACCCGAACACCACTGCACTACCATAAACCCTAAAACACTACCCCAGCAGTACCCCTACACTATCCAAACACCACTGCACTACCCTAAACCCTAAAACACTACCCACAGCACGACCCAGTACACTACCCAAACACGACTGCACCACACTAAACCTCATATACACTTCCCCCAGCACAACCCCCTACACTATACAAACACCACTGAACTACCCAAAAAACACTACCCCCTGCACGACCCCCTACACTACCCAAACACCACTGCACTACCCTAAACCCTAAATCTACACCGGCCTAAGCACGACCCCCTGCACTACCCAAACACCACTTCACTACCCTAAAACACTACCCCCAGCATGACCCCCTACACTGCCCGAACACCACTGCACTACCCTAAACCCTAAAACACTACCCCCAGCACGACCCCCTACACTACCTGAACACCACTGCACTATGCTTAACACTACCCCCAGCACTACCCCCTACACTACCCTAACACCACTGCACTACCCTAAACCCTAAAACACTACCCCCAGCACTACCCCCTACACTACCCTAACACCACTGCACTGCCCTAAACCCTAAAAACACCACCCCCCTGCATGACCCCCTACACTGCCCGAACCCCACTGCACTGCCCCAAACCCTAAAAGACCACCCCCCTGCACAACCCCCTACACTGCCCGAACACCACTGCTCTACCCTAAACCCTAAAACACCACCCCAGCACGACCCCCTACATTACCCAAACACCACTTCACCACCCTAAACCCTAAAACACTACCCACAGCACGACCCCTACACTACCCAAACACTACTGCACTACACGAAACCCCATATACACTTCCCCCAGCACGACCCCCTACACTACACAAACACCACTGCACTACCCTAAAACACTACCCCCAGCATGACCCCCTACACTGCCCGAACACCACTGCACTACCCTAAACTCTAAAACACTACCCCTAGCACGACCCCCTACACTACCCAAACACCACTGCAATACCCTAAACCCTACATCTACACCGGCCTAAGCACGACACCCTGCACTACCCAAACACCACTGCACTACCCTAAACCCTAAAACACTACCCCCAGCACCACCCCCTACACTACCCTAACACCACTGCACTACCCTATACCCTAAAACACTACCCACAGCATGACCCCCTACACTACCAAAACACCATTTCACTACCCTAAACCCTAAAACACTACCCCCTATACTACCCAAACACCACTGCTCTACACTAAACCCTAAAACACTTCCCCCAGCACGACCCCCTACACTACACAAACACAACTGCACTGCCCTAAACCCTAAAACACTACTCCCAGCACGACCCCCTACACTGCCCGAACACCACTGCACTACCCTAAACCCTAAAACACTACCCCCAGCACGACCCCCTACACTACCTGAACACCACTGCACTATGCTTAACACTACCCCCAACACTACCCCCTACACTACCCTAACACCACTGCACTACCCTAAACCCTAATACACTACCCCCAGCACTACCCCCTACACTACCCTAACACCACTGCACTGCCCTAAACCCTAAAAACACCACCCCCCTGCATGACCCCCTACACTGCCCGAACCCCACTGCACTGCCCCAAACCCTAAAAGACCACCCCCCTGCACAACCCCCTACACTGCCCGAACACCACTGCTCTACCCTAAACCCTAAAACACCACCCCAGCACGACCCCCTACATTACCCAAACACCACTGCACCACCCTAAACCCTAAAACACTACCCACAGCACGACCCCTACACTACCCAAACACTACTGCACTACACTAAACCCCATATACACTTCCCCCAGCACGACCCCCTACACTACACAAACACCACTGCACTACCCTAAAACACTACCCCCAGCATGACCCCCTACACTGCCCGAACACCACTGCACTACCCTAAACTCTAAAACACTACCCCTAGCACGACACCCTGCACTACCCAAACACCACTGCACTAACCTAAACCCTAAAACACTACCCCCAGCACCACCCCCTACACTACCCTAACACCACTGCACTACCCTATACCCTAAAACACTACCCACAGCATGACCCCCTACACTACCAAAACACCATTTCACTACCCTAAATCCTAAAACACTACCCCCTATACTACCCAAACACCACTGCTCTACACTAAACCCTAAAACACTTCCCCCAGCACGACCCCCTACACTACACAAACACAACTGCACTGCCCTAAACCCTAAAACACTACTCCCAGCACGACCCCCTACACTAGATAAACACCACTGCAGTGCCCTAAACCCTAAAACACTACCCTCTGCACGACCCCTACACTGCCCACACACCACTGCACTACCCTAAACCCTAAAACGCTACCCCCAGCACGACCCCCTACACTACCCGAACACCACTGCACTAAACCATTAACACAACCCCAGCACGAACCCCTACTCTACCGAACACCACTGCACTGCCCTTAACCCTAAAACACTACCCCAGCACGACCCCCTACACTACCCAAAGACGACTGCGCTACACTAAACCCTAAAACACAACCCCCAGCACGAACCCCTCCACTGCCCGAACACCACTGCACTGCCCTAAACCTTAAAACACCACCCCCTGCACAGCCCACTACACTGCCCGAACACCACTGCACTGCCCTAAACCTTAAAACACCACCCCCCAGCATGACCCCCTACACTACCAGAACACCACTGCACTGCCCTAATCCCTAAAACACCCCCCAGAACGACCCCCTACACTACCCGAAAACCACTGCACTGCCCTAAACCCTAAAACACCACCCCCAGCACGACACCCTACACTACCCGAACACAACTGCACTGCCCTAAACCCTAAAACACTACCACAGCATGACCCCCTACACTACCCAAAGACCACTGCACTACCCTAAACCCTAAAACACTACCCCCAGCATGAACCCCTACACTACCCAAACACCACTGCACTACCCTAAACCCTAAAACACTACCCACAGCACGACCCAGTACACTACCCAAACACTACTGCACCACACTAAACCTCATATACACTTCCCCCAGCACAACCCCCTACACTATACAAACACCACTGTACTACCCAAAAAACACTACCCCCTGCACGACCCCCTACACTACCCAAACACCACTGCACTACCCTAAACCCTAAATCTACACCGGCCTAAGCACGACCCCCTGCACTACCCAAACACCACTGACCTACCCTAAATCCCATATACACTTCCCCCAGCACGACCCCCTACACTACACAAACACCACTACACTACCCTAAAACACTACCCCCAGCATGACCCCCTACACTGCCCGAACACCACTGCACTACCCTAAACCCTAAAACACTACCCCCAGCACGACCCCCTACACTACCTGAACACCACTGCACTATGCTTAACACTACCCCCAGCACTACCCCCTACACTACCCTAACACCACTGCACTACCCTAAACCCTAAAACACTACCCCCAGCACTACCCCCTACACTACCCTAACACCACTGCACTGCCCTAAACCCTAAAAACACCACCCCCCTGCATGACCCCCTACACTGCCCGAACCCCACTGCACTGCCCCAAACCCTAACAGACCACCCCCCTGCACAACCCCCTACACTGCCCAAACACAACTGCTCTACCCTAAACCCTAAAACACCACCCCAGCACAACCCCCTACACTACCCAAACACCACTGCACCACCCTAAACCCTAAAACACTACCCACAGCACAACCCCTACACTACCCAAACACTACTGCACTACACTAAACCCCATATACACTTCCCCCAGCACGACCCCCTACACTACACAAACACCACTGCACTACCCTAAAACACTACCCCCAGCATGACCCCCTACACTGCCCGAACACCACTGCACTACCCTAAACTCTAAAACACTACCCCTAGCACGACCCCCTACACTACCCAAACACCACTGCAATACCCTAAACCCTACATCTACACCGGCCTAAGCACGACACCCTGCACTACCCAAACACCACTGCACCACCCTAAACCCTAAAACACTACCCCCAGCACCACCCCCTACACTACCCTAACACCACTGCACTACCCTATACCCTAAAACACTACCCACAGCATGACCCCCTACACTACCAAAACACCATTTCACTAACCTAAACCCTAAAACACTACCCCCTATACTACCCAAACACCACTGCTCTACACTAAACCCTAAAACACTTCCCCCAGCACGACCCCCTACACTACACAAACACAACTGCACTGCCCTAAACCCTAAAACACTACTCCCAGCACGACCCCCTACACTAGATAAACACCACTGCAGTGCCCTAAACCCTAAAACACTACCCTCTGCACGACCCCTACACTGCCCGCACACCACTGCACTACCCTAAAACGCTACCCCCAGCACGACCCCCTACACTACCCGAACACCACTGCACTAAACCATTAACACAACCCCAGCACAAACCCCTACTCTACCGAACACCACTGCACTGCCCTTAACCCTAAAACACTACCCCAGCACGACCCCCTACACTACCGAAAGACAACTGCGCTACACTAAACCCTAAAACACAACCCCCAGCACGAACCCCACCACTGCCCGAACACCACTGCACTGCCCTAAACCTTAAAACACCAGCCCCTGCACAGCCCACTACACTGCCCGAACACCACTGCACTGCCCTAAACCTTAAAACACCACCCCCCAGCATGACCCCCTACACTACCAGAACACCACTGCACTGCCCTAATCCCTAAAACATCCCCCAGAACGACCCCCTACACTACCCGAAAACCACTGCACTGCCCTAAACCCTAAAACACCACCCCCAGCACGACACCCTACACTACCCGAACACAACTGCACTGCCCTAAACCCTAAAACACTACCACAGCATGACCCCCTACACTACCCAAAGACCACTGCACTACCCTAAACCCTACAACACGTCCCCAGCACCACCCCTATACTACCCAAAGACCACTGCACTACCCTAAACCCTAAAGCACGACCCCCAGCATGACCCCCTACACTACCAAAAATCCACTGCACTGCCTTAAACCCTAAAACACCATCCCCAGCATGACCCCCTACACTACCGAAGACCACTACACTGCCCTTAACCCTAAAACACTACCCCAGCACGAACCACTACACTGCCCAAACACCACTGCACTGCCCTAAACCCTAAAAGACCACCCCCTGCACAACCCCCTACACTGCCCGAACACCACTGCACTGCCCTAAACCCTAAAAACACCACCCCCCTGCATGACCCCCTACACTGCCCGAAACCCACTGCACTGCCCAAACCCTAAAAGACCACCCCCCTGCACAACCCCCTACACTGCCCGAACACCACTGCTCTACCCTAAACCCTAAAACACCACCCCCAGCACGACCCCCTACACTACCCAAACACCCACTGCACTGCCCTAAACCCTAAAACACTACCCCAGCACGACCCCCTACACTACCCAAAGACCACTGCACTACCCTAAACCCTAAAGCACGACCCCCAGCATGACCCCTACATTCCCCAAAGACCACTGCACTACCCTAAATCACGATCCCCAACACTACACAAACACCATTGCACTACCCTAAACCCTAAAAATCTACCCCCAGCACGACCCCCTACACTACACAAACACCACTGCACTACCCTAAACCCTAAAACACTTCCCCCTACACTATGCAAACACCACTGCACTACCCTAAACCCTAAAACTCTACCCCCAGCTTGACCCCCTACACTACACAAACACCACTGCACTACCCTAAACCCTAAAACACTTCCCCCGACACTACGCAAACACCACTGCACTACCTGTAAACCGTAAAACACTACCCCCATAAGTACCCCCGACTATACTCAAACACCACCACACTAACCTAAACCCTAAATCACTACCCCCAACAGTACCCCTACACTACCCAAACACCACTGCACTACCCTAAACCCTAAAACACTACCCCCCAGCAGTATCCTATACCCTACCCAAACACCACTACACTACCCTATACCCTAAAACACTACCCCAACACGGCCCCCTACACTACCCAAACACTACTGCACTACAATACACCCCATATACACTACCGCCAGCACCACCCCCTACACTACCCAAAGACCACTACAGTACCCTAAACCCTAAAACATGACCCCCTACACTACACAAGCACCACTGCACTACCCTAAAATACTTCCCCCTATACTACACAAACACCACTGCACTACCCTAAACCCTAAAACACTACCTCCAGCATGACCCCCTATACTATCCAAACCCCACGGCACTACCCTAAACCCTAAAACACTACCCCCAGCACGACCCCTACACTACCCAAAGACCACTACAGTACCCTAAACCCTAAAACATGACCCCCTACACTACACAAACACCCCTGCACTACCCTAAACCCTAAAACACTACCCCCAGCAGTACCACCAACACTACCCAAACACCACTGCTCTACCCTAAACCCTGAAACACTCCCCCCAGCACGACCCCCTACACTACACAAACACCACTGCACTGCCCTAAACCCTAAAACACTACCCCCAGCACGACCCCCTACACTACCCAAAGACGACTGCGCTCCCCTAAACCATAAAACACAACCCCCAGCACGAACCCCTACACTGCCCAAACACCACTGCACTGCCCTAAACCCTAAAACACCACCCCGTACTACCCCCTACACTGCCCGAACACCACTGCACTGCCCTACACCCTAAAACACCACCCCCAGCATGACCCCCTACACTACCCGAACACTACTGCACTGCCCTAAACCCTAAAACACCACCCCCAGCACGACCCCCTACACTACCCGAACACCACTGCACTGCCCTAAACCCTAAAACACTGCCACAGCACAACCCTTTACACTACCCAAAGACCACTGCACTACCCTAAACCCTAAAACACGAATCCCAGCACCACCCCTACACTACCCAAAGACAACTGCACTACCCTAAACCCTAAAACACGACCACAGCACGACCCATACACTACCCAAAGACCACTGCACTACCCTAAACCTTAAAACACGACCCCTACACTACACAAACACTACTGCACTATCCTAAACCCTACAAATCTATCCCCAGCACAACCCCTACACTTCACAAACACCACTGTACTACCCTAAACCCTAAAACACTTCCCCCACACTACAAAAACACCACTGCACTACCCTAAACACTACCCCCAGCATGAACCCCTACACTACCCAAACACCACTGCACTACACTAAACCCTAAATCTGCCCCGGACCAAGCACGACCCCCTACACTACCCAAACACCACTGCACTACCCTAAACCCTAAAACACTACCCCCAGCATGACCCCCTACACTACCCAAACACCACTGCACTACCCTAAACCCTAAATCTACCCCCAGCACGACCCACTACACTACCCAAACACCACTGCACTCCCCTAAACCTTAAAACACTACCCCCAGCACGACCCCCTACACTACCTGAACACCACTGCACTATGCTTAACACTACTCCCAGCACTACCCCCTACACTACCCTAACACCACTGCACTACCCCAAACCCTAAAACACTACCCCCAGCACTACCCCCTACACTACCCAAACACCACTGCTCTACACTAAACCCTAAAACACTTCCCCCAGCACGACCCCCTACACTACACAAACACAACTGCACTGCCCTAAACCCTAAAACACTACTCCCAGCACGACCCCCATACACTAGATAAACACCACTGCAGTGCCCTAAACCCTAAAACACTACCCTCTGCACGACCCCTACACTGCCCACACACCACTGCACTACCCTAAACCCTAAAACGCTACCCCAGCACGACCCCCTACACTACCCAAAGACGACTGCGCTACACTAAACCCTAAAACACAACCCCCAGCACGAACCCCTCCACTGCCCGAACACCACTGCACTGCCCTAAACCTTAAAACACCACCCCCTGCACAGCCCACTACACTGCCCGAACACCACTGCACTGCCCTAAACCTTAAAACACCACCCCCCAGCATGACCCCTACACTACCAGAACACCACTGCACTGCCCTAATCCCTAAAACACCCCCCAGAACGACCCCCTACACTACCCGAAAACCACTTCACTGCCCTAAACCCTAAAACACCACCCCCAGCACGACACCCTACACTACCCGAACACAACTGCACTGCCCTAAACCCTAAAACACTACCACAGCATGACCTCCTACACTACCCAAAGACCACTGCACTACCCTAAACCCTAAAACACTACCCCCAGCATGAACCCCTACACTACCCGAACACCACTGCACTACCATAAACCCTAAAACACTACCCCAGCAGTACCCCCTACACTACCCAAACACCACTGCACTACCCTAAACCCTAAAACACTACCCACAGCACGACCCAGTACACTACCCAAACACTACTGCACCACACTAAACCTCATATACACTTCCCCCAGCACAACCCCCTACACTATACAAACACCACTGAACTACCCAAAAAACACTACCCCCTGCACGACCCCCTACACTACCCAAACACCACTGCACTACCCTAAACCCTAAATCTACACCGGCCTAAGCATGACCCCCAGCACTACCCAAACACCACTGACCTACCCTAAATCCCATATACACTTCCCCCAGCACGACCCCCTACACTACACAAACACCACTACACTACCCTAAAACACTACCCCCAGCATGACCCCCTACACTGCCCGAACACCACTGCACTCCCCTAAACCCTAAAACACTACCCCCAGCACGACCCCCTACACTACCTGAACACCACTGCACTATGCTTAACACTACCCCCAGCACTACCCCCTACACTACCCTAACACCACTGCACTACCCTAAACCCTAAAACACTACCCCCAGCACTACCCCCTACACTACCCTAACACCACTGCACTGCCCTAAACCCTAAAAACACCACCCCCCTGCATGACCCCCTACACTGCCCGAACCCCACTGCACTGCCCCATACCCTAAAAGACCACCCCCCTGCACAACCCCCTACACTGCCCAAACACAACTGCTCTACCCTAAACCCTAAAACACCACCCCAGCACGACCCCCTACACTACCCAAACACCACTGCACCACCCTAAACCCTAAAACACTACCCACAGCACGACCCCTACACTACCCAAACACTACTGCACTACACTAAACCCCATATACACTTCCCCCAGCACGACCCCCTACACTACACAAACACCACTGCACTACCCTAGAACACTACCCCCAGCATGACCCCCTACACTGCCCGAACACCACTGCACTACCCTAAACTTTAAAACACTACCCCTAGCACGACCCCCTACACTACCCAAACACCACTGCAATACCCTAAACCCTACATCTACATCGGCCTAAGCACGACACCCTGCACTACCCAAACACCACTGCACCACCCTAAACCCTAAAACACTACCCCCAGCACCACCCCCTACACTACCCTAACACCACTGCACTACCCTATACCCTAAAACACTACCCACAGCATGACCCCCTACACTACCAAAACACCATTTCACTAACCTAAACCCTAAAACACTACCCCCTATACTACCCAAACACCACTGCTCTACACTAAACCCTAAAACACTTCCCCCAGCACGACCCCCTACACTACACAAACACAACTGCACTGCCCTAAACCCTAAAACACTACTCCCAGCACGACCCCCTACACTAGATAAACACCACTGCAGTGCCCTAAACCCTTAAACACTACCCTCTGCACGACCCCTACACTGCCCGTACACCACTGCACTACCCTAAAACGCTACCCCCAGCACGACCCCCTACACTACCCGAACACCACTGTACTAAACCATTAACACAACCCCAGCACGAACCCCTACTCTACCGAACACCACTGCACTGCCCTTAACCCTAAAACACTACCCCAGCACGACCCCCTACACTACCGAAAGACGACTGCGCTACACTAAACCCTAAAACACAACCCCCAGCACGAACCCCACCACTGCCCGAACACCACTGCACTGCCCTAAACCTTAAAACACCACCCCCTGCACAGCCCACTACACTGCCCGAACACCACTGCACTGCCCTAAACCTTAAAACACCACCCCCCAGCATGACCCCCTACACTACCAGAACACCACTGCACTGCCCTAATCCCTAAAACAACACCCAGAACGACCCCCTACACTACCCGAAAACCACTGCACTGCCCTAAACCCTAAAACACCACCCCCAGCACGACACCCTACACTACCCGAACACAACTGCACTGCCCTAAACCCTAAAACACTACCACAGCATGACCCCCTACACTACCCAAAGACCACTGCACTACCCTAAACCCTACAACACGTCCCCAGCACCACCCCTACACTACCCAAAGACCACTGCACTACCCTAAACCCTAAAGCACGACCCCCAGCATGACCCCCTACACTACCAAAAAACCACTGCACTGCCTTAAACCCTAAAACACCATCCCCAGCATGACCCCCTACACTACCGAAGACCACTACACTGCCCTTAACCCTAAAACACTACCCCAGCACGAACCACTACACTGCCCAAACACCACTGCACTGCCCTAAACCCTAAAAGACCATCCCCTGTACAACCCCCTACACTGCCCGAACACCACTGCACTGCCCTAAACCCTAAAAACACCACCCCCCTGCATGACCCCCTACACTGCCCGAAACCCACTGCACTGCCCAAACCCTAAAAGACCACCCCCCTGCACAACCCCCTACACTGCCCGAACACCACTGCTCTACCCTAAACCCTAAAACACCACCCCCAGCACGACCCCCTACACTACCCAAACACCCACTGCACTGCCCTAAACCCTAAAACACTACCCCAGCATGACCCCCTACACTACCCAAAGACCACTGCACTACCCTAAACCCTAAAGCACGACCCCCAGCATGACCCCTACATTCCCCAAAGACCACTGCACTACCCTAAATCACGATCCCCAACACTACACAAACACCATTGCACTACCCTAAACCCTAAAAATCTACCCCCAGCACGACCCCCTACACTACACAAACACCACTGCACTACCCTAAACCCTAAAACACTTCCCCCTACACTACGCAAACACCACTGCACTACCCTAAACCCTAAAACACTACCCCCAGCTTGACCCCCTACACTGCACAAACACCACTGCACTACCCTAAACCCTAAAACACTTCCCCCGACACTACGCAAACACCACTGCACTACCTGTAAACCCTAAAACACTACCCCCAGAAGTACCCCCGACTATACTCAAACACCACCACACTAACCTAAACCCTAAATCACTACCCCCAACAGTACCCCTACACTACCCAAACACCACTGCACTACCCTAAACCCTAAAACACTACCCCCCAGCAGTATCCTATACCCTACCCAAACACCACTACACTACCCTATACCCTAAAACACTACCCCAACACGGCCCCCTACACTACCCAAACACTACTGCACTACAATACACCCCATATACACTACCGCCAGCACCACCCCCTACACTACCCAAAGACCACTACAGTACCCTAAACCCTAAAACATGACCCCCTACACTACACAAGCACCACTGCACTACCCTAAAATACTTCCCCCTATACTACACAAACACCACTGCACTACCCTAAACCCTAAAACACTACCTCCAGCATGACCCCCTATAATATCCAAACACCACGGCACTATCCTAAACCCTAAAACACTACCCCCAGCACGACCCCTACACTACCCAAAGACCACTACAGTACCCTAAACCCTAAAACATGACCCCCTACACTACACAAACACCCCTGCACTACCCTAAACCCTAAAACACTACCCCCAGCAGTACCACCAACACTACCCAAACACCACTGCTCTACCCTAAACCCTGAAACACTCCCCCCAGCACGACCCCCTACACTACACAAACACCACTGCACTGCCCTAAACCCTAAAACACTACCCCCAGCACGACCCCCTACACTACCCAAAGACGACTGCGCTACCCTAAACCATAAAACACAACCCCCAGCACGAACCCCTACACTGCCCAAACACCACTGCACTGCCCTAAACCCTAAAACACCACCCCGTACTACCCCCTACACTGCCCGAACACCACTGCACTGCCCTACACCCTAAAACACCACCCCCAGCATGACCCCCTACACTACCCGAACACTACTGCACTGCCCTAAACCCTAAAACACCACCCCCAGCACGACCCCCTACACTACCCGAACACCACTGCACTGCCCTAAACCCTAAAACACTGCCACAGCACAACCCATACACTACCCAAAGTCCACTGCACTACCCTAAACCCTAAAACACGACCACAGCACGACCCATACACTACCCAAAGACCACTGCACTACCCTAAACCTTAAAACACGACCCCTACACTACACAAACACTACTGCACTATCCTAAACCCTACAAATCTATCCCCAGCACAACCCCTACACTTCACAAACACCACTGTACTACCCTAAACCCTAAAACACTTCCCCCACACTACAAAAACACCACTGCACTACCCTAAACACTACCCCCAGCATGAACCCCTACACTACCCAAACACCACTGCACTACACTAAACCCTAAATCTGCCCCGGACCAAGCACGACCCCCTACACTACCCAAACACCACTGCACTACCCTAAACCCTAAAACACTACCCCCAGCATGACCCCCTACACTACCCAAACACCACTGCACTACCCTAAACCCTAAATCTACCCCCAGCACGACCCACTACACTACCCAAACACCACTGCACTCCCCTAAACCCTAAAACACTACCCCCAGCACGACCCCCTACACTACCTGAACACCACTGCACTATGCTTAACACTACTCCCAGCACTACCCCCTACACTACCCTAACACCACTGCACTACCCCAAACCCTAAAACACTACCCCCAGCACTACCCCCTACATTACCCAAACACCACTGCTCTACACTAAACCCTAAAACACTTCCCCCAGCACGACCCCCTACACTACACAAACACAACTGCACTGCCCTAAACCCTAAATAACTACTCCCAGCACGACCCCCATACACTAGATAAACACCACTGCAGTGCCCTAAACCCTAAAACACTACCCTCTGCACGACCCCTACACTGCCCACACACCACTGCACTACCCTAAACCCTAAAACGCTACCCCCAGCACGACCCCCTACACTACCCGAACACCACTGCACTAAACCATTAACACAACCCCAGCACGAACCCCTACTCTACCGAACACCACTGCACTGCCCTTAACCCTAAAACACTACCCCAGCACGACCCCCTACACTACCCAAAGACGACTGCGCTACACTAAACCCTAAAACACAACCCCCAGCACGAACCCCTCCACTGCCCGAACACCACTGCACTGCCCTAAACCTTAAAACACCACCCCCTGCACAGCCCACTACACTGCCCGAACACCACTGCACTGCCCTAAACCTTAAAACACCACCCCCCAGCATGACCCCTACACTACCAGAACACCACTGCACTGCCCTAATCCCTAAAACACCCCCCAGAACGACCCCCTACACTACCCGAAAACCACTTCACTGCCCTAAACCCTAAAACACCACCCCCAGCACGACACCCTACACTACCCGAACACAACTGCACTGCCCTAAACCCTAAAACACTACCACAGCATGACCTCCTACACTACCCAAAGACCACTGCACTACCCTAAACCCTAAAACACTACCCCCAGCATGAACCCCTACACTACCCGAACACCACTGCACTACCATAAACCCTAAAACACTACCCCAGCAGTACCCCCTACACTACCCAAACACCACTGCACTACCCTAAACCCTAAAACACTACCCACAGCACGACCCAGTACACTACCCAAACACTACTGCACCACACTAAACCTCATATACACTTCCCCCAGCACAACCCCCTACACTATACAAACACCACTGAACTACCCAAAAAACACTACCCCCTGCACGACCCCCTACACTACCCAAACACCACTGCACTACCCTAAACCCTAAATCTACACCGGCCTAAGCATGACCCCCTGCACTACCCAAACACCACTGACCTACCCTAAATCCCATATACACTTTCCCCAGCACGACCCCCTACACTACACAAACACCACTACACTACCCTAAAACACTACCCCCAGCATGACCCCCTACACTGCCCGAACACCACTGCACTACCCTAAACCCTAAAACACTACCCCCAGCACGACCCCCTACACTACCTGAACACCACTGCACTATGCTTAACACTACCCCCAGCACTACCCCCTACACTACCCTAACACCACTGCACTACCCTAAACCCTAAAACACTACCCCCAGCACTACCCCCTACACTACCCTAACACCACTGCACTGCCCTAAACCCTAAAAACACCACCCCCCTGCATGACCCCCTACACTGCCCAAACCCCACTGCACTGCCCCAAACCCTAAAAGACCACCCCCCTGCACAATCCCCTACACTGCCCAAACACAACTGCTCTACCCTAAACCCTAAAACACCACCCCAGCACGACCCCCTACACTACCCAAACACCACTGCACCACCCTAAACCCTAAAACACTACCCACAGCACGACCCCTACACTACCCAAACACTACTGCACTACACTAAACCCCATATACACTTCCCCCAGCACGACCCCCTACACTACACAAACACCACTGCACTACCCTAAAACACTACCCCCAGCATGACCCCCTACACTGCCCGAACACCACTGCACTACCCTAAACTCTAAAACACTACCCCTAGCACGACCCCCTACACTACCCAAACACCACTGCAATACCCTAAACCCTACATCTACACCGGCCTAAGCACGACACCCTGCACTACCCAAACACCACTGCACCACCCTAAACCCTAAAACACTACCCCCAGCACCACCCCCTACACTACCCTAACACCACTGCACTACCCTATACCCTAAAACACTACCCACAGCATGACCCCCTACACTACCAAAACACCATTTCACTAACCTAAACCCTAAAACACTACCCCCTATACTACCCAAACACCACTGCTCTACACTAAACCCTAAAACACTTCCCCCAGCACGACCCCCTACACTACACAAACACAACTGCACTGCCCTAAACCCTAAAACACTACTCCCAGCACGACCCCCTACACTAGATAAACACCACTGCAGTGCCCTAAACCCTAAAACACTACCCTCTGCACGACCCCTACACTGCCCGCACACCACTGCACTACCCTAAAACGCTACCCCCAGCACGACCCCCTACACTACCCGAACACCACTGCACTAAACCATTAACACAACCCCAGCACGAACCCCTACTCTACCGAACACCACTGCACTGCCCTTAACCCTAAAACACTACCCCAGCACGACCCCCTACACTACCGAAAGACGACTGCGCTACACTAAACCCTAAAACACAACCCCCAGCACGAACCCCACCACTGCCCGAACACCACTGCACTGCCCTAAACCTTAAAACACCACCCCTGCACAGCCCACTACACTGCCCGAACACCACTGCACTGCCCTAAACCTTAAAACACCACCCCCCAGCATGACCCCCTACACTACCAGAACACCACTGCACTGCCCTAATCCCTAAAACAACCCCCAGAACGACCCCCTACACTACCCGAAAACCACTGCACTGCCCTAAACCCTAAAACACCACCCCCAGCACGACACCCTACACTACCCGAACACAACTGCACTGCCCTAAACCCTAAAACACTACCACAGCATGACCCCCTACACTACCCAAAGACCACTGCACTACCCTAAACCCTACAACACGTCCCCAGCACCACCCCTACACTACCCAAAGACCACTGCACTACCCTAAACCCTAAAGCACGACCCCCAGCATGACCCCCTACACTACCAAAAAACCACTGCACTGCCTTAAAACCCTAAAACACCATCCCCAGCATGACCCCCTACACTACCGAAGACCACTACACTGCCCTTAACCCTAAAACACTACCCCAGCACGAACCACTACACTGCCCAAACACCACTGCACTGCCCTAAACCCTAAAAGACCACCCCCTGCACAACCCCCTACACTGCCCAAACACCACTGCACTGCCCTAAACCCCAAAAAACACCACCCCCCTGCATGACCCCCTACACTGCCCGAAACCCACTGCACTGCCCAAACCCTAAAAGACCACCCCCCTGCACAACCCCCTACACTGCCCAAACACCACTGCTCTACCCTAAACCCTAAAACACCACCCCCAGCACGACCCCCTACACTACCCAAACACCCACTGCACTGCCCTAAACCCTAAAACACTACCCCAGCACGACCCCCTACACTACGCAAAGACCACTGCGCTACCCTAAACCCTAAAGCACGACCCCCAGCATGACCCCTACATTCCCCAAAGACCACTGCACTACCCTAAATCACGATCCCCAACACTACACAAACACCATTGCACTACCCTAAACCCTAAAAATCTACCCCCAGCACGACCCCCTACACTACACAAACACCACTGCACTACCCTAAACCCTAAAACACTTCCCCCTACACTACGCAAACACCACTGCACTACCCTAAACCCTAAAACACTACCCCCAGCTTGACCCCCTACACTACACAAACACCACTGCACTACCCTAAACCCTAAAACACTTCCCCCGACACTACGCAAACACCACTGCACTACCTGTAAACCCTAAAACACTACCCCCAGAAGTACCCCCGACTATACTCAAACACCACCACACTAACCTAAACCCTAAATCACTACCCCCAACAGTACCCCTACACTACCCAAACACCACTGCACTACCCTAAACCCTAAAACACTACCCCCCAGCAGTATCCTATACCCTACCCAAACACCACTACACTACCCTATACCCTAAAACACTACCCCAACACGGCCCCCTACACTACCCAAACACTACTGCACTACAATACACCCCATATACACTACCGCCAGCACCACCCCCTACACTACCCAAAGACCACTACAGTACCCTAAACCCTAAAACATGACCCCCTACACTACACAAGCACCACTGCACTACCCTAAAATACTTCCCCCTATACTACACAAACACCACTGCACTACCCTAAACCCTAAAACACTACCTCCAGCATGACCCCCTATACTATCCAAACACCACAGCACTACCCTAAACCCTAAAACACTACCCCCAGCACGACCCCTACACTACCCAAAGACCACTACAGTACCCTAAACCCTAAAACATGACCCCCTACACTACACAAACACCCCTGCACTACCCTAAACCCTAAAACACTACCCCCAGCAGTACCACCAACACTACCCAAACACCACTGCTCTACCCTAAACCCTGAAACACTCCCCCCAGCACGACCCCCTACACTACACAAACACCACTGCACTGCCCTAAACCCTAAAACACTACCCCCAGCACGACCCCCTACACTACCCAAAGACGACTGCGCTACCCTAAACCATAAAACACAACCCCCAGCACGAACCCCTACACTGCCCAAACACCACTGCACTGCCCTAAACCCTAAAACACCACCCCGTACTACCCCCTACACTGCCCGAACACCACTGCACTGCCCTACACCCTAAAACACCACCCCCAGCATGACCCCCTACACTACCCGAACACTACTGCACTGCCCTAAACCCTAAAACACCACCCCCAGCACGACCCCCTACACTACCCGAACACCACTGCACTGCCCTAAACCCTAAAACACTGCCACAGCACAACCCTTTACACTACCCAAAGACCACTGCACTACCCTAAACCCTAAAACACGAATCCCAGCACCACCCCTACACTACCCAAAGACAACTGCACTACCCTAAACCCTAAAACACGACTCCAGCACGACCCATACACAACCCAAAGACCACTGCACTACCCTAAACCTTAAAACACGACCCCCTACACTACACAAACACTACTGCACTATCCTAAACCCTAAAAATCTACCCCCAGCACAACCCCTATACTCCACAAACACCACTGTACTACCCTAAACCCTAAAACACTTCCCCCACACTACAAAAACACCACTGCACTACCCTAAACACTACCCCCAGCATGAACCCCTACACTACCCAAACACCACTGCACTACACTAAACCCTAAATCTGCCCCGGACCAAGCACGACCCCCTACACTACCCAAACACCACTGCACTACCCTAAACCCTAAAACACTACCCCCAGCATGACCCCGTACACTACCCAAACACCACTGCACTACCCTAAACCCTAAATCTACCCCCAGCACGACCCACTACACTACCCAAACACCACTGCACTCCCCTAAACCCTAAAACACTACCCCCAGCACGACCCCCTACACTACCTGAACACCACTGCACTATGCTTAACACTACTCCCAGCACTACCCCCTACACTACCCTAACACCACTGCACTACCCCAAACCCTAAAACACTACCCCCAGCACTACCCCCTACATTACCCAAACACCACTGCTCTACACTAAACCCTAAAACACTTCCCCCAGCACGACCCCCTACACTACACAAACACAACTGCACTGCCCTAAACCCTAAAACACTACTCCCAGCACGACCCCCATACACTAGATAAACACCACTGCAGTGCCCTAAACCCTAAAACACTACCCTCTGCACGACCCCTACACTGCCCACACACCACTGCACTACCCTAAACCCTAAAACGCTACCCCCAGCACGACCCCCTACACTACCCGAACACCACTGCACTAAACCATTAACACAACCCCAGCACGAACCCCTACTCTACCGAACACCACTGCACTGCCCTTAACCCTAAAACACTACCCCAGCACGACCCCCTACACTACCCAAAGACGACTGCGCTACACTAAACCCTAAAACACAACCCCCAGCACAAACCCCTCCACTGCCCGAACACCACTGCACTGCCCTAAACCTTAAAACACCACCCCCTGCACAGCCCACTACACTGCCCGAACACCACTGCACTGCCCTAAACCTTAAAACACCACCCCCCAGCATGACCCCTACACTACCAGAACACCACTGCACTGCCCTAATCCCTAAAACACCCCCCAGAACGACCCCCTACACTACCCGAAAACCACTTCACTGCCCTAAACCCTAAAACACCACCCCCAGCACGACACCCTACACTACCCGAACACAACTGCACTGCCCTAAACCCTAAAACACTACCACAGCATGACCTCCTACACTACCCAAAGACCACTGCACTACCCTAAACCCTAAAACACTACCCCCAGCATGAACCCCTACACTACCCGAACACCACTGCACTACCATAAACCCTAAAACACTACCCCAGCAGTACCCCCTACACTACCCAAACACCACTGCACTACCCTAAACCCTAAAACACTACCCACAGCACGACCCAGTACACTACCCAAACACTACTGCACCACACTAAACCTCATATACACTTCCCCCAGCACAACCCCCTACACTATACAAACACCACTGAACTACCCAAAAAACACTACCCCCTGCACGACCCCCTACACTACCCAAACACCACTGCACTACCCTAAACCCTAAATCTACACCGGCCTAAGCATGACCCCCTGCACTACCCAAACACCACTGACCTACCCTAAATCCCATATACACTTCCCCCAGCACGACCCCCTACACTACACAAACACCACTACACTACCCTAAAACACTACCCCCAGCATGACCCCCTACACTGCCCGAACACCACTGCACTACCCTAAACCCTAAAACACTACCCCCAGCACGACCCCCTACACTACCTGAACACCACTGCACTATGCTTAACACTACCCCCAGCACTACCCCCTACACTACCCTAACACCACTGCACTACCCTAAACCCTAAAACACTACCCCCAGCACTACCCCCTACACTACCCTAACACCACTGCACTGCCCTAAACCCTAAAAACACCACCCCCCTGCATGACCCCCTACACTGCCCAAACCCCACTGCACTGCCCCAAACCCTAAAAGACCACCCCCCTGCACAATCCCCTACACTGCCCAAACACAACTGCTCTACCCTAAACCCTAAAACACCACCCCAGCACGACCCCCTACACTACCCAAACACCACTGCACCACCCTAAACCCTAAAACACTACCCACAGCACGACCCCTACACTACCCAAACACTACTGCACTACACTAAACCCCATATACACTTCCCCCAGCACGACCCCCTACACTACACAAACACCACTGCACTACCCTAAAACACTACCCCCAGCATGACCCCCTACACTGCCCGAACACCACTGCACTACCCTAAACTCTAAAACACTACCCCTAGCACGACCCCCTACACTACCCAAACACCACTGCAATACCCTAAACCCTACATCTACACCGGCCTAAGCACGACACCCTGCACTACCCAAACACCACTGCACCACCCTAAACCCTAAAACACTACCCCCAGCACCACCCCCTACACTACCCTAACACCACTGCACTACCCTATACCCTAAAACACTACCCACAGCATGACCCCCTACACTACCAAAACACCATTTCACTAACCTAAACCCTAAAACACTACCCCCTATACTACCCAAACACCACTGCTCTACACTAAACCCTAAAACACTTCCCCCAGCACGACCCCCTACACTACACAAACACAACTGCACTGCCCTAAACCCTAAAACACTACTCCCAGCACGACCCCCTACACTAGATAAACACCACTGCAGTGCCCTAAACCCTAAAACACTACCCTCTGCACGACCCCTACACTGCCCGCACACCACTGCACTACCCTAAAACGCTACCCCCAGCACGACCCCCTACACTACCCGAACACCACTGCACTAAACCATTAACACAACCCCAGCACGAACCCCTACTCTACCGAACACCACTGCACTGCCCTTAACCCTAAAACACTACCCCAGCACGACCCCCTACACTACCGAAAGACGACTGCGCTACACTAAACCCTAAAACACAACCCCCAGCACGAACCCCACCACTGCCCGAACACCACTGCACTGCCCTAAACCTTAAAACACCACCCCTGCACAGCCCACTACACTGCCCGAACACCACTGCACTGCCCTAAACCTTAAAACACCACCCCCCAGCATGACCCCCTACACTACCAGAACACCACTGCACTGCCCTAATCCCTAAAACAACCCCCAGAACGACCCCCTACACTACCCGAAAACCACTGCACTGCCCTAAACCCTAAAACACCACCCCCAGCACGACACCATACACTACCCGAACACAACTGCACTGCCCTAAACCCTAAAACACTACCACAGCATGACCCCCTACACTACCCAAAGACCACTGCACTACCCTAAACCCTACAACACGTCCCCAGCACCACCCCTACACTACCCAAAGACCACTGCACTACCCTAAACCCTAAAGCACGACCCCCAGCATGACCCCCTACACTACCAAAAAACCACTGCACTGCCTTAAAACCCTAAAACACCATCCCCAGCATGACCCCCTACACTACCGAAGACCACTACACTGCCCTTAACCCTAAAACACTACCCCAGCACGAACCACTACACTGCCCAAACACCACTGCACTGCCCTAAACCCTAAAAGACCACCCCCTGCACAACCCCCTACACTGCCCAAACACCACTGCACTGCCCTAAACCCTAAAAACACCACCCCCCTGCATGACCCCCTACACTGCCCGAAACCCACTGCACTGCCCAAACCCTAAAAGACCACCCCCCTGCACAACCCCCTACACTGCCCAAACACCACTGCTCTACCCTAAACCCTAAAACACCACCCCCAGCACGACCCCCTACACTACCCAAACACCCACTGCACTGCCCTAAACCCTAAAACACTACCCCAGCACGACCCCCTACACTACGCAAAGACCACTGCGCTACCCTAAACCCTAAAGCACGACCCCCAGCATGACCCCTACATTCCCCAAAGACCACTGCACTACCCTAAATCACGATCCCCAACACTACACAAACACCATTGCACTACCCTAAACCCTAAAAATCTACCCCCAGCACGACCCCCTACACTACACAAACACCACTGCACTACCCTAAACCCTAAAACACTTCCCCCTACACTACGCAAACACCACTGCACTACCCTAAACCCTAAAACACTACCCCCAGCTTGACCCCCTACACTACACAAACACCACTGCACTACCCTAAACCCTAAAACACTTCCCCCGACACTACGCAAACACCACTGCACTACCTGTAAACCCTAAAACACTACCCCCAGAAGTACCCCCGACTATACTCAAACACCACCACACTAACCTAAACCCTAAATCACTACCCCCAACAGTACCCCTACACTACCCAAACACCACTGCACTACCCTAAACCCTAAAACACTACCCCCCAGCAGTATCCTATACCCTACCCAAACACCACTACACTACCCTATACCCTAAAACACTACCCCAACACGGCCCCCTACACTACCCAAACACTACTGCACTACAATACACCCCATATACACTACCGCCAGCACCACCCCCTACACTACCCAAAGACCACTACAGTACCCTAAACCCTAAAACATGACCCCCTACACTACACAAGCACCACTGCACTACCCTAAAATACTTCCCCCTATACTACACAAACACCACTGCACTACCCTAAACCCTAAAACACTACCTCCAGCATGACCCCCTATACTATCCAAACACCACAGCACTACCCTAAACCCTAAAACACTACCCCCAGCACGACCCCTACACTACCCAAAGACCACTACAGTACCCTAAACCCTAAAACATGACCCCCTACACTACACAAACACCCCTGCACTACCCTAAACCCTAAAACACTACCCCCAGCAGTACCACCAACACTACCCAAACACCACTGCTCTACCCTAAACCCTGAAACACTCCCCCCAGCACGACCCCCTACACTACACAAACACCACTGCACTGCCCTAAACCCTAAAACACTACCCCCAGCACGACCCCCTACACTACCCAAAGACGACTGCGCTACCCTAAACCATAAAACACAACCCCCAGCACGAACCCCTACACTGCCCAAACACCACTGCACTGCCCTAAACCCTAAAACACCACCCCGTACTACCCCCTACACTGCCCGAACACCACTGCACTGCCCTACACCCTAAAACACCACCCCCAGCATGACCCCCTACACTACCCGAACACTACTGCACTGCCCTAAACCCTAAAACACCACCCCCAGCACGACCCCCTACACTACCCGAACACCACTGCACTGCCCTAAACCCTAAAACACTGCCACAGCACAACCCTTTACACTACCCAAAGACCACTGCACTACCCTAAACCCTAAAACACGAATCCCAGCACCACCCCTACACTACCCAAAGACAACGGCACTACCCTAAACCCTAAAACACGACTCCAGCACGACCCATACACAACCCAAAGACCACTGCACTACCCTAAACCTTAAAACACGACCCCCTACACTACACAAACACTACTGCACTATCCTAAACCCTACAAATCTACCCCCAGCACAACCCCTATACTCCACAAACACCACTGTACTACCCTAAACCCTAAAACACTTCCCCCCACACTACAAAAACACCACTGCACTACCCTAAACACTACCCCCAGCATGAACCCCTACACTACCCAAACACCACTGCACTACCCTAAACCCTAAAACAATACCCCCGCAGTACCCCCTACACTACCCAAACACCACTGCACTACCTTAAACCCTAAAACACTACCCCTACACTACACAAACACTACTGCACTATCCTAAACCCTACAATTCTATCCCCAGCACAACCCCTACACTTCACAAACACCACTGTACTACCCTAAACCCTAAAACACTTCCCCCACACTACAAAAACACCACTGCACTACCCTAAACACTACCCCCAGCATGAACCCCTACACTACCCAAACACCACTGCACTACACTAAACCCTAAATCTGCCCCGGACCAAGCACGACCCCCTACACTACCCAAACACCACTGCACTACCCTAAACCCTAAAACACTACCCCCAGCATGACCCCCTACACTACCCAAACACCACTGCACTACCCTAAACCCTAAATCTACCCCCAGCACGACCCACTACACTACCCAAACACCACTGCACTCCCCTAAACCCTAAAACACTACCCCCAGCACGACCCCCTACACTACCTGAACACCACTGCACTATAATTAACACTACTCCCAGCACTACCCCCTATACTACCCTAACACCACTGCACTACCCCAAACCCTAAAACACTACCCCAGCACTACCCCCTACACTACCCTAACACCACTGCACTACCCTAAACCCTAAAACACTACCCACAGCACGACCCCCTACACTACTAAAACACCACTGCACTACCCTAAACCATAAAACACCTTGCCCAGCACAACCCCCTACATTACCCAAACACCACTGCTCTACCCTAAACCCTAAAACACTACCCCTAGCACAACCCCCTACATTACCCTAACACCACTGCACTGCCCTAAACCCTAAAACCCTACCCAGAGCACGACCGCTACACTGCCCAAACACCAGTGCACTACCGTAAACCCTAGAACGCTACCCCCTGCACGACCCCCTACACTGTGAAAACACCACTGCACTGCCCTAAACCCTAAAACACCACCCCCAGCACGACCCCCTACACTACCCAAACACCACTGCACTACCCTAAAACACGACCCCCTACACTACACAAACACAACTGCACTACCCTAAACCCTAAAACACGACCCCAGCACAACCCCTACATTACCCAAAGACCACTGCACTACCCAAAACCCTAACACACGCCCCCCAGCATGACCTCTACACTACCCAAAGACCACTGCACTACCCTAAACCCTATAACACGACCCCCTACACTACACAAACACCACTGCACTACCCTAAACCGTGAAAATCTTTCCCCAGCACGACCCCCTACACTACACAAACACCACTGCACTACCCTAAACCCTAAAACACTTCCCCCTACACTACCCAAACACCACTGCACTACCCTAAACCCTGAAACACTTCCCCCAGCACGACCCCCTACACTACCCAAACACCACTGCACTACCCTAAAACCTAAAACACTCCCCCAGCACGACTCCCTACACTACCCAAACACCACTACACTACCCTACACCCTAAATCTACCCCAGGACGACCCCCTACACTACCCACACACCACTGCACTACCCTAAACCCTAAATCTAAGGTCAGCACGACCCCTACACTACCCAAACACCACTGCACTACCCTAAACCCTAAAACATGACCCCCTACACTACACAAACACCACTGCACTACCCTGAACCCTAAAACACTACCTCCAGCATGACCCCCTACACTACCCAAAGACCACTACACTGCCCTAAACCCTAAAACATGACCCCCTACACTACACAAACACCACTGCACTACCCTAAACCCTAAAACACTACCTGCAGCATGACCCCCTACACTACCCAAACACCACTGCACTACCCTAAACCCTTAAACACTACCCCCAGCAGTACCACCAACACTACCCAAACACCACTGCACTACCCTAAAGCCTAAAACACTACCAACAGCAATGCCCCCTACAATACCCAAACACCACTGTACTACACTAAACCTAAAATCTACCCCCAGCACGACCCCCTACACCACGCAAACACCACTGCACTCCCCTAAATCACTACCCACAGCATGACCCCCACACTACCCAAACACTACTGCAATACACTAAACCCCATATACACTTCCCCCAGCACGACCCCCTACATTACCCAAACACCACTGCACTACCCTAAAACACTACCCCCAGCACGACCCCCTACACTACCCAAACACCACTGCACTACCCTAAACCCTAAATCTACACCAGCCTAAGCACGATCCCCTGCACTACCCAAACACCACTGCACTACCCTCAACCCTAAAACACTACCCCAGCATGACCCCCTACACTACCCAAACACCATTTCACTATCCTAAACCCTAAAACACTACCCCCAGCACAACCCCCTACACTACCCAAACACAACTGCTCTACCCTAAACCCTAAAACACTTCCCCCAGCACGACCCCCTACACTACACAAACACCACTGCACTGCCCTAAACCCTAAAACACTACTCCCAGCACAACCCCCTACACTAGATAAACACCAATGCACTGTCCTAAACCCTAAAACACTACCCACTGCACAAACCCTACACTGCCCAAACACCACTGCAATACCCTAAACCCTAAAACACTACCCCCTGCACGACCCCCTACACTGCCCGCACACCACTGCACTACACTAAACACTAAACCGCCATCCCCAGCACGACCCCCTACACTACCCGAACACCACTGCTCTGCCCTTAACCCTAAAACACTACCCCAGAACGACCCCCTACACTACCCAAAGATGACTGCGATACACTAAACCCTAAAACACAACCCCCAGCACAAACCCCTCCACTGCCCGAACACCACTGCACTGCCCTAAACTCTAAAACACAACCCCCTACACTGCCCGAACAACACTGCACTGCCCTAAACCCTAAAACACCACCCCTGTACGACCCCCACACTGTCCGAACGCCACAGCACTGCCCTAAACCCTAAAAACACCACCCCTGCATGACCCCCTACACTGCCCGAACACCACTGCACTGCCCTAAACCCTAAAATACCCCCCAGAATGACCCACTACACTACCCGAAAACCACTGCCCTAAACCCTAAAACACCACCCCCAGCACGACCCCCTACACTACCCGAACACCACGGCACTGCCCTAAACCCTAAAACACGACCCCCAGCACCACCCCTAAACTGCCCAAAGACCACTGCACTACCCTAAACCCTAAAGCATGACCCCCAGCATGACCCCCTACACTACCAGAAAACCACTGCACTGCCCTAAACCCTAAAACACCACCCCCAGCACAGCCCCCTACACTACCGAACACCACCGCACTGCCCTTAACCCTAAAACACTACCTCAGCACGAACCTCTACACTGCCCAAACACCACTGCACTAAACCCTAAAACACCACCCCTGCACAACCCCCTACACCGCCTGAACACCACTGCACTGCCCTAAACCCTAAAACACCACCCCCTGTACGACCCCTACACTGCCCGAACACCACTGCACTGCCCTAATCCCTAAAAACACCACCCCCTGCACGAGCCCCTACACTGCCCGAACACCCCTGCACTGCCCTAAACCCTAAAAACACTACCCCAGAATGACACCCTACACTACCCAAAGACCACTGCACTACCCTAAACCCTAAAGCATGACCCCCAGCATGACCCCCTACACTACCAGAAAACCACTGCACTGCCCTAAACCCTAAAACACCACCCCCAGCACAGCCCCCTACACTACCGAACACCACCGCACTGCCCTTAACCCTAAAACACTACCCCAGCACGAACCCCTACAGTGCCCAAACACCACTGCACTGCACTAAACCCTAAAACACAACCCCCTGCACAACCCCCTACAATGCCTCAACACCACTGCACTGCCCTAAACCCTAAAACACCACCCCCCTGCACGACCCCCTACACTGCCCGAACACCCCTGTACTGCCCTAAACCCAAAAACAACACCCCATGCACAACCCCCTACACTGCCCGAACACCACTGCACTGCCCTAAACCCTAAAAACACCACCCCCTGCATGACCCCCTACACTGCCCGAACACCACTGCACTGCCCCAAACCCTAAAAGACCACCCCCTGCACAACCCCCTACACTGCCCGAACACCACTGCTCTACCCTAATCCATAAAACACCACACCAGCACGACCCCCTACACTACCCGAACACCACTGCTCTACCCTAAACCCTAAAACACCACCCCCAGCATGACCCCCTACAATACCCGAACACCACTGCACTGCCATAAACCCTAAAATACCACCCCCAAAACAACCCCCTACACTATGAGAAAACCACTGCACTGCCCTAAACCCTAAAACACCACCCCCAGCATGACTTCCTACACTACCCGAACACCACTGTATTGCCCTAAACCCTAAAACACTACCCAGCACGACCCCCTACACTACCCAAAGACCACTGCACTACCCTAAACCCTAAAACACGACCCCCAGCACCACCCCTACACTACCCAAAGAGCACTGCACTTCCCTAAACCCTAAAGCACGACCCCCAGCATGACCCCTACATTCCCCACAGACCACTGCACTAGCCTAAACCTTAAATCACGATCCCCTACACTACACAACCACTGCACTACCCTAAACGCTAAAAATCTACCCCAGACATGACCCCCTACTCTACACAAACACCACTGCACTACCCTAAACCCTAAAACACTTCTCCCTACACTACACAAACACCACTGCACTACCCTAAACCCTAAAACACTACCCCCAGCATCACCCCCTACACAACCCCAACACCACTGCACTACCCGTAAACCCTAAAACACTACCCCCAGAAGTACCCCCTACACTACTCAAACAGCACTACTCTAACCTAAACCCTAAAACAGTACCCCAGCAGTACCCCCTACACTACCCAAACACTACTGCACTACAATACACCCCATATACACTACCGCCAGCACCACCCCCTACACTACCCAAAGACCACTACAGTACCCTAAACCCTAAAACATGACCCCCTACACTACACAAGCACCACTGCACTACCCTAAAATACTTCCCCCTATACTACACAAACACCACTGCACTACCCTAAACCCTAAAACACTACCTCCAGCATGACCCCCTATACTATCCAAACACCACGGCACTACCCTAAACCCTAAAACACTACCCCCAGCACGACCCCTACACTACCCAAAGACCACTACGGTACCCTAAACCCTAAAACATGACCCCCTACACTACACAAACACCCCTGCACTACCCTAAACCCTAAAACACTACCCCCAGCAGTACCACCAACACTACCCAAACACCACTGCTCTACCCTAAACCCTGAAACACTCCCCCCAGCACGACCCCCTACACTACACAAACACCACTGCACTGCCCTAAACCCTAAAACACTACCCCCAGCACGACCCCCTACACTACCCAAAGACGACTGCGCTACCCTAAACCATAAAACACAATCCCCAGCACGAACCCCTACACTGCCCAAACACCACTGCACTGCCCTAAACCCTAAAACACCACCCCGTACTACCCCCTACACTGCCCGAACACCACTTCACTGCCCTACACCCTAAAACACCACCCCCAGCATGACCCCCTACACTACCCAAACACTACTGCACTGCCCTAAACCCTAAAACACCACCCCAGCACGACCCCCAACACTACCCGAACACCACTGCACTGCCCTAAACCCTAAAACACTGCCACATCACAACCCTTTACACTACCCAAAGACCACTGCACTACCCTAAACCCTAAAACACGAATCCCAGCACCACCCCTACACTACCCAAAGACAACTGCACTACCCTAAACCCTAAAACACGACCACAGCACGACCCATACACTACCCAAAGACCACTGCACTACCCTAAACCTTAAAACACGACCCCTACACTACACAAACACTACTGCACTATCCTAAACCCTACAAATCTATCCCCAGCACAACCCCTACACTTCACAAACACCACTGTACTACCCTAAACCCTAAAACACTTCCCCCACACTACAAAAACACCACTGCACTACCCTAAACACTACCCCCAGCATGAACCCCTACACTACCCAAACACCACTGCACTACACTAAACCCTAAATCTGCCCGGACCCAGCACGACCCCCTACACTACCCAAACACCACTGCACTACCCTAAACCCTAAAACACTACCCCCAGCATGACCCCCTACACTACCCAAACACCACTGCACTACCCTAAACCCTAAATCTACCCCCAGCACGACCCACTACACTACCCAAACACCACTGCACTCCCCTAAACCCTAAAACACTACCCCCAGCACGACCCCCTACACTACCTGAACACCACTGCACTATGCTTAACACTACTCCCAGCACTACCCCCTACACTACCCTAACACCACTGCACTACCCCAAACCCTAAAACACTACCCCAGCACTACCCCCTACACTACCCTAACACAACTGCTCTACCCTAAACCCTAAAACACTTCCCCCAGCACGACTCCCTACACTACACAAACACCACTGCACTGCCCTAAACCCTAAAACACTACTCCCAGCACAACCCCCTACACTAGATAAACACCAATGCACTGTCCTAAACCCTAAAACACTACCCACTGCACAAACCCTACACTGCCCAAACACCACTGCAATACCCTAAACCCTAAAACACTACCCCCTGCACGACCCCCTACACTGCCCGCACACCACTGCACTACACTAAACACTAAACCGCCATCCCCAGCACGACCCCCTACACTACCCGAACACCACTGCTCTGCCCTTAACCCTAAAACACTACCCCAGAACGACCCCCTACACTACCGAAAGATGACTGCGATACACTAAACCCTAAAACACAACCCCCAGCACAAACCCCTCCACTGCCCGCACACCACTGCACTGCCCTAAACTCTAAAACACAACCCCCTACACTGCCCGAACAACACTGCACTGCCCTAAACCCTAAAACACCACCCCTGTACGACCCCCACACTGTCCGAACGCCACAGCACTGCCCTAAACCCTAAAAACACCACCCCTGCATGACCCCCTACACTGCCCGAACACCACTGCACTGCCCTAAACCCTAAAATACCCCCCAGGATGACCCACTACACTACCCGAAAACCACTGCCCTAAACCCTAAAACACCACCCCCAGCACGACCCCCTACACTACCCGAACACCACGGCACTGCCCTAAACCCTAAAACACGACCCCCAGCACCACCCCTAAACTGCCCAAAGACCACTGCACTACCCTAAACCCTAAAGCATGACCCCCGGCATGACCCCCTACACTACCAGAAAACCACTGCACTGCCCTAAACCCTAAAACACCACCCCCAGCACAGCCCCCTACACTACCGAACACCACCGCACTGCCCTTAACCCTAAAACACTACCTCAGCACGAACCTCTACACTGCCCAAACACCACTGCACTAAACCCTAAAACACCACCCCTGCACAACCCCCTACACCGCCTGAACACCACTGCACTGCCCTAAACCCTAAAACACCACCCCCTGTACGACCCCTACACTGCCCGAACACCACTGCACTGCCCTAATCCCTAAAAACACCACCCCCTGCACGAGCCCCTACACTGCCCGAACACCCCTGCACTGCCCTAAACCCTAAAAACACTACCCCAGAATGACACCCTACACTACCCAAAGACCACTGCACTACCCTAAACCCTAAAGCTTGACCCCCAGCATGACCCCCTACACTACCAGAAAACCACTGCACTGCCCTAAACCCTAAAACACCACCCCCAGCACAGCCCCCTACACTACCGAACACCACCGCACTGCCCTTATCCTACAACACTACCCCAGCACGAACCCCTACAGTGCCCAAACACCACTGCACTGCACTAAACCCTAAAACACAACCCCCTGCACAACCCCCTACAATGCCTCAACACCACTGCACTGCCCTAAACCCTAAAACACCACCCCCCTGCACGACCCCCTACACTGCCCGAACACCCCTGTACTGCCCTAAACCCAAAAACAACACCCCATGCACAACCCCCTACACTGCCCGAACACCACTGCACTGCCCTAAACCCTAAAAACACCACCCCCTGCATGACCCCCTACACTGCCCGAACACCACTGCACTGCCCCAAACCCTAAAAGACCACCCCCTGCACAACCCCCTACACTGCCCGAACACCACTGCTCTACCCTAATCCATAAAACACCACACCAGCACGACCCCCTACACTACCCGAACACCACTGCTCTACCCTAAACCCTAAAACACCACCCCCAGCATGACCCCCTACAATACCCGAACACCACTGCACTGCCATAAACCCTAAAATACCACCCCCAGAACAACCCCCTACACTATGAGAAAACCACTGCACTGACCTAAACCCTAAAACACCACCCCCAGCATGACCCCCTACACTACCCGAACACCACTGTATTGCCCTAAACCCTAAAACACTACCCAGCACGACCCTCTACACTACCCAAAGACCACTGCACTACCCTAAACCCTAAAACACGACCCCCAGCACCACCCCTACACTACCCAAAGAGCACTGCACTTCCCTAAACCCTAAAGCACGACCCCCAGCATGACCCCTACATTTCCCACAGACCACTGCACTAGCCTAAACCTTAAATCACGATCCCCTACACTACACAACCACTGCACTACCCTAAACGCTAAAAATCTACCCCAGACATGACCCCCTACTCTACACAAACACCACTGCACTACCCTAAACCCTAAAACACTTCTCCCTACACTACACAAACACCACTGCACTACCCTAAACCCTAAAACACTACCCCCAGCATCACCCCCTACACAACCCCAACACCACTGCACTACCCGTAAACCCTAAAACACTACCCCCAGAAGTACCCCCTACACTACTCAAACAGCACTACTCTAACCTAAACCCTAAATCACTACCCCAGCAGTACCCCCTACACTACCCAAACACTACTGCACTACAATACACCCCATATACACTACCGCCAGCACCACCCCCTACACTACCCAAAGACCACTACAGTACCCTAAACCCTAAAACATGACCCCCTACACTACACAAGCACCACTGCACTACCCTAAAATACTTCCCCCTATACTACACAAACACCACTGCACTACCCTAAACCCTAAAACACTACCTCCAGCATGACCCCCTATACTATCCAAACACCACGGCACTACCCTAAACCCTAAAACACTACCCCCAGCACGACCCCTACACTACCCAAAGACCACTACAGTACCCTAAACCCTAAAACATGACCCCCTACACTACACAAACACCCCTGCACTACCCTAAACCCTAAAACACTACCCCCAGCAGTACCACCAACACTACCCAAACACCACTGCTCTACCCTAAACCCTGAAACACTCCCCCCAGCACGACCCCCTACACTACACAAACACCACTGCACTGCCCTAAACCCTAAAACACTACCCCCAGCACGACCCCCTACACTACCCAAAGACGACTGCGCTACCCTAAACCATAAAACACAATCCCCAGCACGAACCCCTACACTGCCCAAACACCACTGCACTGCCCTAAACCCTAAAACACCACCCCGTACTACCCCCTACACTGCCCGAACACCACTTCACTGCCCTACACCCTAAAACACCACCCCCAGCATGACCCCCTACACTACCCAAACACTACTGCACTGCCCTAAACCCTAAAACACCACCCCAGCACGACCCCCAACACTACCCGAACACCACTGCACTGCCCTAAACCCTAAAACACTGCCACAGCACAACCCTTTACACTACCCAAAGACCACTGCACTACCCTAAACCCTAAAACACGAATCCCAGCACCACCCCTACACTACCCAAAGACAACTGCACTACCCTAAACCCTAAAACACGACCACAGCACGACCCATACACTACCCAAAGACCACTGCACTACCCTAAACCTTAAAACACGACCCCTACACTACACAAACACTACTGCACTATCCTAAACCCTACAAATCTATCGCCAGCACAACCCCTACACTTCACAAACACCACTGTACTACCCTAAACCCTAAAACACTTCCCCCACACTACAAAAACACCACTGCACTACCCTAAACACTACCCCCAGCATGAACCCCTACACTACCCAAACACCACTGCACTACACTAAACCCTAAATCTGCCCCGGACCCAGCACGACCCCCTACACTACCCAAACACCACTGCACTACCCTAAACCCTAAAACACTACCCCCAGCATGACCCCCTACACTACCCAAACACCACTGCACTACCCTAAACCCTAAATCTACCCCCAGCACGACCCACTACACTACCCAAACACCACTGCACTCCCCTAAACCCTATAACACTACCCCCAGCACGACCCCCTACACTACCTGAACACCACTGCACTATGCTTAACACTACTCCCAGCACTACCCCCTACACTACCCTAACACCACTGCACTACCCCAAACCCTAAAACACTACCCCAGCACTACCCCCTACACTACCCTAACACCACTGCACTATCCTAAACCCTAAAACACTACCCACAGCACGACCCCCTACACTACTAAAACACCACTGCACTACCCTAAACCATAAAACACCTTGCCCAGCACAACCCCCTACATTACCCAAACACCACTGCTCTACCCTAAACCCTAAAACACTACCCCTAGCACAACCCCCTACATTACCCTAACACCATTGCACTGCCCTAAACCCTAAAACACTACCCAGAGCACGACCGCTACACTGCCCAAACACCAGTGCACTACCGTAAACCCTAGAACGCTACCCCCTGCACGACCCCCTACACTGCGTGAACACCACTGCACTGCCCTAAACCCTAAAACACCACCCCCAGCACGACCCCCTACACTACCCAAACACCACTGCACTACCCTAAAACACGACCCCCTACACTACACAAACAGAACTGCACTACCCTAAACCCTAAAACACGACCCCAGCACAACCCCTACATTACCCAAAGACCACTGCACTACCCAAAACCCTAACACACGCCCCCCAGCATGACCTCTACACTACCCAAAGACCACTGCACTACCCTAAACCCTATAACACGACCCCCTACACTACACAAACACCACTGCACTACCCTAAACCGTGAAAATCTTTCCCCAGCACGACCCCCTACACTACACAAACACCACTGCACTACCCTAAACCCTAAAACACTTCCCCCTACACTACCCAAACACCACTGCACTACCCTAAACCCTGAAACACTTCCCCCAGCACGACCCCCTACACTACCCAAACACCACTGCACTACCCTAAAACCTAAAACACTCCCCCAGCACGACTCCCTACACTACCCAAACACCACTACACTACCCTACACCCTAAATCTACCCCAGGACGACCCCCTACACTACCCACACACCACTGCACTACCCTAAACCCTAAATCTAACGTCAGCACGACCCCTACACTACCCAAACACCACTGCACTACCCTAAACCCTAAAACACTACCCTCAGCACGACCCCTACACTACCCAAATACCACTACACTACCCTAAACCCTAAAACATGACCCCCTACACTACACAAACACCACTGCAATACCCTGAACCCTAAAACACTACCTCCAGCATGACCCCCTACACTACCCAAAGACCACTACACTGCCCTAAACCCTAAAACATGACCCCCTACACTACACAAACACCACTGCACTACCCTAAACCCTAAAACACTACCTGCAGCATGACCCCCTACACTACCCAAACACCACTGCACTACCCTAAACCCTTAAACACTACCCCCAGCAGTACCACCAACACTACCCAAACACCACTGCACTACCCTAAAGCCTAAAACACTACCAACAGCAATGCCCCCTACAATACCCAAACACCACTGTACTACACTAAACCTAAAATCTACCCCCAGCACGACCCCCTACACCACGCAAACACCACTGCACTCCCCTAAATCACTACCCACAGCATGACCCCCACACTACCCAAACACTACTGCAATACACTAAACCCCATATACACTTCCCCCAGCACGACCCCCTACATTACCCAAACACCACTGCACTACCCTAAAACACTACCCCCAGCACGACCCCCTACACTACCCAAACACCACTGCACTACCCTAAACCCTAAATCTACACCAGCCTAAGCACGATCCCCTGCACTACCCTAAACCCTAAAACACTACCCCCAGCATGACCCCCTACACTACCCAAACACCATTTCACTATCCTAAACCCTAAAACACTACCCCCAGCACAACCCCCTACACTACCCAAACACCACTGCTCTACCCTAAACCCTAAAACACTTCCCCCAGCACGACCCCCTACACTACACAAACACCACTGCACTGCCCTAAACCCTAAAACACTACTCCCAGCACAACTCCCTACACTAGATAAACACCAATGCACTGTCCTAAACCCTAAAACACTACCCACTGCACAAACCCTACACTGCCCAAACACCACTGTAATACCCTAAACCCTAAAACACTACCCCCTGCACGACCCCCTACACTGCCCGCACACCACTGCACTACACTAAACACTAAACCGCCATCCCCAGCACGACCCCCTACACTACCCGAACACCACTGCTCTGCCCTTAACCCTAAAACACTACCCCAGAACGACCCCCTACACTACCCAAAGATGACTGCGATACACTAAACCCTAAAACACAACCCCCAGCACAAACCCCTCCACTGCCCGCACACCACTGCACTGCCCTAAACTCTAAAACACAACCCCCTACACTGCCCGAACAACACTGCACTGCCCTAAACCCTAAAACACCACCCCTGTACGACCCCCACACTGTCCGAACGCCACAGCACTGCCCTAAACCCTAAAAACACCACCCCTGCACGACCCCCTACACTGCCCGAACACCACTGCACTGCCCTAAACCCTAAAATACCCCCCAGAATGACTCACTACACTACCCGAAAACCACTGCCCTAAACCCTAAAACACCACCCCCAGCACGACCCCCTACACTACCCGAACACCACGGCACTGCCCTAAACCCTAACACACTACCACAGCATGACCCCTACACTACCCAAAGACCACTGCACTACCCTAAACCCTAAAACACGACCCCCAGCACCACCCCTAAACTGCCCAAAGACCACTGCACTACCCTAAACCCTAAAGCATGACCCCCAGCATGACCCCCTACACTACCAGAAAACCACTGCACTGCCCTAAACCCTAAAACACCACCCCCAGCACAGCCCCCTACACTACCGAACACCACCGCACTGCCCTTAACCCTAAAACACTACCTCAGCACGAACCTCTACACTGCCCAAACACCACTGCACTAAACCCTAAAACACCACCCCTGCACAACCCCCTACACCGCCTGAACACCACTGCACTGCCCTAAACCCTAAAACACCACCCACTGTACGACCCCTACACTGCCCGAACACCACTGCACTGCCCTAATCCCTAAAAACACCACCCCCTGCACGAGCCCCTACACTGCCCGAACACCCCTGCACTGCCCTAAACCCTAAAAACACTATCCCAGAATGACACCCTACACTACCCAAAGACCACTGCACTACCCTAAACCCTAAAGCATGACCCCCAGCATGACCCCCTACACTACCAGAAAACCACTGCACTGCCCTAAACCCTAAAACACCACCCCAGCACAGCCCCCTACACTACCGAACACCACCGCACTGCCCTTAACCCTAAAACACTACCCCAGCACGAACCCCTACAGTGCCCAAACACCACTGCACTGCACTAAACCCTAAAACACAACCCCCTGCACAACCCCCTACAATGCCTCAACACCACTGCACTGCCCTAAACCCTAAAACACCACCCCCCTGCACGACCCCCTACACTGCCCGAACACCCCTGTACTGCCCTAAACCCTAAAACAACACCCCATGCACAACCCCCTACACTGCCCGAACACCACTGCACTGCCCTAAACGCTAAAAACACCACCCCCTGCATGACCCCCTACACTGCCCGAACACCACTGCACTGCCCCAAACCCTAAAAGACCACCCCCTGCACAACCCCCTACACTGCCCGAACACCACTGCTCTACCCTAATCCATAAAACACCACACCAGCACGACCCCCTACACTACCCGAACACTACTGCTCTACCCTAAACCCTAAAACACCACCCCCAGCATGACCCCCTACAATACCCGAACACCACTGCACTGCCATAAACCCTAAAATACCACCCCCAGAACAACCCCCTACACTTTGAGAAAACCACTGCACTGCCCTAAACCCTAAAACACCACCCCCAGCATGACCCCCTACACTACCCGAACACCACTGTATTGCCCTAAACCCTAAAACACTACCCCAGCACGACCCCCTACACTACCCAAAGACCACTGCACTACCCTAAACCCTAAAACACGACCCCCATAACCACCCCTACACTACCCAAAGAGCACTGCACTTCCCTAAACCCTAAAGCACGACCCCCAGCATGACCCCTACATTCCCCACAGACCACTGCACTAGCCTAAACCTTAAATCACGATCCCCTACACTACACAACCACTGCACTACCCTAAACGCTAAAAATCTACCCCAGACACGACCCCCTACTCTACACAAACACCACTGCACTACCCTAAACCCTAAAACACTTCTCCCTACACTACACAAACACCACTGCACTACCCTAAACCCTAAAACACTACCCCCAGCATCACCCCCTACACAATCCCAACACCACTGCACTACCCGTAAACCCTAAAACACTACCCCCAGAAGTACCCCCTACACTACTCAAACAGCACTACTCTAACCTAAACCCTAAATCACTACCCCAGCAGTACCCCCTACACTACCCAAACACCACTGCACTACCCTACACCCTAAAACACTACCCCCCGCACAACCCCCTACACTACACAAACACCACTGCTCTACCCTGAACCCTAAAACACGACCCCAAGAACGACCCCCTACACTACCCAAACCCCACTGCACTGCCCTAAACCCTAAAATACCACCCCCAGAACAACCCGCTACACTACGCAAAAACCACTGCACTGCCCGAAACCCTAAAACACCACCCCCAGCACGACCCCCTAAACTACCCAAACACCACTGCCCTAAACCATAAAACACTACCCCAGCACGACCCCCTTCACTACCCAAAGACCACTGCACTACCCTAAACCCTAAAGCACAATCCCCAACACTACACAGACACCATTGCACTACCCTAAACCCTAAAAATCTACCGCCAGCACGGCCCCCTACACTACACAAACACCACTGCACTACCCTAAACCCTAAAACACTTCCCCCTACACTACACAAACACCACTGCACTACCCTAAACCCTAAAACACTATCCCCAGCTTGACCCCCTACACTAGCCAAACACCACTGCACTACCCGTAAACCCTAAAACACTACCGCCAGAAGTACCCCCGACTCTACTCAAACACCACTACACTAACCTAAACCCTAAATCACTACCCCCAACAGTATCCCCTATACTACCCAAACACCACTGCACTACCCTAAACCCTAAAACACTATCCCCAGCAGTACCCTCTACACTACCCAAACACTACTGCACTATAATACACCCCATATACACTGCCCCCAGTACAACCCCCTACACTACACAAACACCACTGCACTACCCTAAAGCCTAAAACACTACCCCCAGAACAACACCCTACACTACGCAAACCCCACTGCACTACCCTAAACCCTAAAACACTAGCCCCAGCACTACCCCCTACACTACCCTAACACCACTGCACTACCCTAAACCCTAAAAAACTACCCATAGCGCGACCCCCTACGCTACCAAAAGACCACTGCACTACCCTAAACCCTAAAACACGGCGCCCAGCACAACCCCCTGCACTACCCAAACACCACTGCTCTACCCTAAACCCTAAAACACTACCCCCAGCACGACCCCCTACACTACACAAACACCACTGCACTGCCCTAAACCCTAAAACACTACCCCCACCACAACCCCCTATACTACCCAAAGACGACTGCGCTACCCTAAACCCTAAAACACAACCCCCAGCACGAACCCCTACACTGCCCGAACACCACTGCACAGCCCTAAACCCTAAAACACCACCCCCGTACGACCCCCTACACTGCCCGAACACCACTGCACTGCCCTACACCCTAAAACACCACCCTCAGCACGACCCCTACACTACCCGAACACCACTGCACTGCCCTAAACCCTAACACACTGCCACAGCACAACCCCTTACACTACCCAAAGACCACTGCACTATCCTAAACCCTAAAACACGAATCCCAGCACCACCACTACACTACCCAAAGACAACTGCACTACCCTAAACCCTAAAACACGACCCCAGCACGACCCCTACACTACCCAAAGACCACTGCACTACCCTAAACCCTAAAACACGACCCCCTACTCTACACAAACACTACTGCACTATCCTAAACCCTACAAATCTACCCCCAGCACAACCCTTACACTTCACAAACAACACTGTACTACCCTAAACCCTAAAACACTTCACCCCACACTACAAAAACACCACTTCACTACCATAAACACTACCCCCAGCATGATCCCATACACTACCCAAACACCACTGCACTACCCTAAACCCTAAAACAATACTCCCGCAGTACCCCCTACACTACCCAAACACCACTGCACTACCTTAAACCCTAAAACACTACCCCCAGCAGGACCCCGTACACTACCCAAACACTACTGCACTACCCTAAACCCTAAAACACTACCCCCAGCATGACCCCTACACTACCCGAACACCACTGCACTACCCTAAACCCTAAATCTACCCCAGCACAACCCACTACACTACCCAAACACCACTGCACTACCCTAAACCCTAAAACACTACCCCCAGCATGACCCCCTACACTACCCGAACACCACTGCACTACCCTAAACCCTAAATCTACCCCAGCACGACCCCCTACACTACCCTAACACCACTGCACTTCCCTAAACCCTAAAACACTACCTAGAGCACGACCCCTACACTGCCAAAACACCACTGCACTACCGTAAACCCTAGAACGCTACCACCTGCACGACCCGCTACACTGCCCGAACACCACTGCACTGCCCTAAACCCTAAAACGCCACCCCCAGCACTACCCCCTACACTACCCAAACACCACTGCACTACCCTAAAACACGACCCCCTACACTACACAAACACCACTGCACTACCCTAAACCCTAAAACACGACCCCCATCACAAACCCTACACTACCCAAAGACCACTGCACTACCCTAAACCCTAACACACGCACCCCGGCATGACCCCTACACTACCCAAAGACCACTGCACTACCCTAAACCCTAAAACTCCCCCCCAGCATGACTCCCTACACTACCCAACACCACTGCACTACCCTAAACCCTAAATCTACTCCAGGACGACCCCCTACAATACCCACACACCACTGCACTACCCTAAACCCTAAATCTAACCTCAGCACGACCCCTACACTACCCAAACACCACTGCACAACCCTAAACCCTAAAACTCTACCCCAGCACGACCCTGTACACTATCCAAACACCACTGCACTACCCTAAACCCTAAAACACTACCCCAGCACAACCAAATACACTACCCAAACGCCACTGCTCTACCTTAAACCCTGAAACACTGCCCCCAGCACGACCCCCTACACTACCCAAACACCACTGCACTACCCTGAACCCTAAAACACTACCCCCAGCACGACCCCTACACTACCCAAAGACCACTACAGTACCCTTAACCCTAAAACATGACCCCCTACACTACACAAACACCACTGCACTACCCTAAACCCTAAAATACTTCCCCCTATACTACACAAACACCACTGCACTACCCTAAACCCTAAAACACTACCCACAGCAGTACCCCCTACATTACCCAAAGACCACTACACTACCCTAAACCCTAAAACATGACCCCCTACACTACACAAACACCGCTGCACTACCCTAAACCCTAAAACACTACCTCCAGCATGACCCCCTACACTACCCAAACACCACTGCACTACCCTAAAACTTAAAACACTACCCCCAGCAGTACCACCAACACTACCCAAACACCACTACACTATCCTAAAGCCTAAAACACTACCCACAGCAATGCCCCCTACACTACCCAAACACCACTGTACTACACTAAACCCTAAATCTACCCCCAGCCCGACCCCTACACTACCCAAACACTACTGCACTCCCCTAAACCACTACCCCCAGCAGTACCCCTACACTACGCAAACACCACTGCACTACCCTAAACCCTAAAACACTACCCACAGCATGACCCCCTACACTACCCAAACACTACTGCACTACACTAAACCCCATATACACTCCCCCCAGCACGACCCCCTACACTACACAAATACCACTGCACTACCCTAAAAACTACCCCCAGCACCACCCCCTACACTACCCAAACACCACTGCACTACCCTAAACCCTAAATCTACACCGGCCTAAGCACAACCCCCTGCACTACCCAAACACCACTGCACTACCCTAAACCCTAAAACAATACCCCCAGCACGACCCCCTACACTAGCCGAACACCACTGCACTGCCCTAAATTCTAAAACACCACCCCCTTGCACAACGCCCTACACTGCCCGAACACCACTGCTCTCCCCTAAACCCTAAAACACCACCCCAGCACGACCCCCTACACTAACCAAACACCACTGCACTGCCCTAAACTCTAAAACACCACCCCCAGCACGACCACCTACACTACCCGAATACCACTGCACTGCCCTAAACCCTAAAATACCACCCCCAGAACAACGCCCTACACTACGCGAAAACCACTGCACTGCCCTAAACCCTAAAACACCACCCCCAGCACGACCCCCTACACTACCCGAACACCAATGCACTGCCCTAAACCCTAAAACACTACCCCAGAACAACCCCCTACACTACCCAAAGACCACTGCACTACCCTAAACCCTAAAACATGACCCCAGCACCACCCCTACACTACCCAAAGGGCACTGTACTACCCTAAACCCTAAAGCACGACACCCAGCATGACCCCTACATTCCCCACAGACCAGTGCACTACCCAAAACCCTAAATCACGATCCCCTACACTACACAAACACCTCTGCACTACCCTAAACCCTAAAAATCTACCCTCAGCACGACCCCCTACACTACCCAAACACCACTGCACTACCCTAAACCCTAAAACACTACCCCCAGCACGACCCCCTACACTACACAAACACTACTGCACTAGAATATACCCCATATACACTACCCTAGTACGACCCCCTACACTACACAAACACCACTCCTCTACCCTAAACCATAAAACAGTATCCCCAGAACGACCCTCTACACTACCCAAACCCCAATGCACTACCGTAAACCCTAAAACATGAATCCCTACACTACACAAACACCACTGCACTACCCTAAACCCTAAAATAATTCCCCACACACTACACAAACACCACTGCACTACCCTAAACCCTAAAATACTTCCCCCTACACTACACACACACCACTGCACTACCCTAAACCCTAAAACACTAGCCCCAGCAGTACCACCAACACTACCCAAGCACCACTGCACTACCTAAAGCCTAAAACACTACCCAGAGCAATGCCCCCTACACTACCCAAATACCACTGTACTACCCTAAACCCTAAATCTACCCCCAGCACGACCCCCTACTCTACCGAACACCACTGCACTTCCCTAAAGCCTAAAACA
Source organism: Triturus cristatus (assembly GCF_964204655.1). NCBI lineage: Eukaryota > Metazoa > Chordata > Amphibia > Caudata > Salamandridae > Triturus > Triturus cristatus. The sequence continues at coordinate 747,523,773 of NC_140579.1, forward strand.
CTACCCACAGCAATGCCCCCTACACTACCCAAACACCACTATACTACCCTAAACCCTAAATCTACCCCCAGCACGACCCCCTACTCTACCGAACACCACTGCACTGCCATTAACCATAAAACACTACCCCAGCACGACCCCCTACACTACCCAAAGATGACTGCGCTACACTAAACCCTAAAACACAACCCCCAGCACAAACCCCTCCACTGCCCGAACACCACTGCACTGCCCTAAACCCTAAAACACCACACCCTGCACAACCCCCTACACTGCACTGCCCTAAACCCTAAAGCACCACCCCTACACTACCCAAAGGGCACTGCACTACCCTAAACCCTAAAGCACGACACCCAGCATGACCCCTACATTCCCCACAGACCAGTGCACTACCCAAAACCCTAAATCACGATCCCCTACACTACACAAACACCACTGCACTAACTTAAACCCTAAAAATCTACCCCCAGCACGACCCCCTACACTACCCAAACACCACTGCACTACCCTAAACCCTAAAACACTACCCCCAGCACGACCCCCTACACTACCCAAACACTACTGCACTACAATATACCCCATATACACTACCCCAGTACAACCCCCTACACTACACAAACACCACTGCTCTACCCTAAACCATAAAACAGTATCCCCAGAACGACCCTCTACACTACCCAAACCCCAATGCACTACCGTAAACCCTAAAACATGAATCCCTACACTACACAAACACCACTGCACTACCCTAAACCCTAAAATAATTCCCCACACACTACACAAACAACACTGCACTACCCTAAACCCTAAAATACTTCCCCCTACACTACACACACACCACTGCACTACCCTAAACCCTAAAACACTAGCCCCAGCAGTACCACCAACACTACCCAAGCCCCACTGCACTACCTAAAGCCTAAAACACTACCCACAGCAATGCCCCCTACACTACCCACATACCACTGTACTACCCTAAACCCTAAATCTACCCCCAGCACGACCCCCTACTCTAGCGAACACCAGTGTACTACCCTAAAGCTTAAAACACTACCCACAGCAATGCCCCCTACACTACCCAAACACCACTGTACTACCCTAAACCCTAAATCTACCCCCAGCACGACCCCCTACTCTACCGAACACCACTGCACTGCCATTAACCATAAAACACTACCCCAGCACGACCCCCTACACTACCCAAAGATGACTGCGCTACACTAAACCCTAAAACATAACCCCCAGCACGAACCCCTCCACTGCCCGAACACCACTGCACTGCCCTAAACCCTAAAACACCACACCCTGCACAACCCCCTACACTGCACTGCCCTAAACCCTAAAACACCACCCCATACGACCCGCTACACTGCCCGAACACCACAGCACTGCCCTAAACCCTAAAACGCCACCCCCTGCACAACCCCCTACACTGCCCAAACACCATTTCTCTGACCTAAACCCTAAAACACCACCCCAGCACGACCCCCTACACTACCCGAACACCACTGCACTGCCCTAAACCCTAAAATACCCCCCAGAACGACCCCCTACACTAACCTAACACCACTGCGCTGCCCAAAACCCTAAAACACCACCCCCTGCACAACCCTCTACACTGCACTGCCCTAAACGCCTAAAACACTACCACAGCATGACCCCCTACACTACCCAAAGACCACTGCACTACCCTAAACACTAAAACATGACCCCTAGCACCACCCCTACACTACCCAAAGACCACTGCACTACCCTAAACCTTAAAGCACGACCCCCAGCATGACCCCCTACACTACCAGAAAACCACTGCACTGCCCTAAATCCTAAAACACCACCCCCTGTACGACCCCCTACACTGCCCGAACACCACTGCATTGCCTTAAACCCTAAAAACACCACCCCCTGCATGACCCCCTACACTGCCCGAACACCACTGCACTGCCAAAAACCCTAAAAGACTACCCCCTTGCACGACCCCCTACACTGCCTGAACACCCCTCCACTGCCCTAAACCCTAAAACAACACCCCATGCACAACCCCCTACACTACCCAAAGACCACTGCACTACCCTAAACCCTAAAACATGACCCCAGCACCACCCCTACACTACCCAAAGGGCACTGTACTACCCTAAACCCTAAAGCACGACACCCAGCATGACCCCTACATTCTCCACAGACCAGTGCACTACCCAAAACCCTAAATCACGATCCCCCACACTACACAAACACCTCTGCACTACCCTAAACCCTAAAAATCTACCCCCAGCACGACCCCTACACTACCCAAACACCACTGCACTACCCTAAACCCTAAAACACTACCCCCAGCACGACCCCCTACACTACACAAACACTACTGCACTAGAATATACCCCATATACACTACCCCAGTACGACCCCCTACACTACACAAACACCACTGCTCTACCCTAAACCATAAAACAGTATCCCCAGAACGACCCTCTACACTACCCAAACCCCAATGCACTACCGTAAACCCTAAAACATGAATCCCTACACTACACAAACACCACTGCACTACCCTAAACCCTAAAATAATTCCCCACACACTACACAAACACCACTGCACTACCCTAAACCCTAAAATACTTCCCCCTACACTACACACACACCACTGCACTACCCTAAACCCTAAAACACTAGCCCCAGCAGTACCACCAACACTACCCAAGCACCACTGCACTACCTAAAGCCTAAAACACTACCCAGAGCAATGCCCCCTACACTACCCAAATACCACTGTACTACCCTAAACCCTAAATCTACCCCCAGCACGACCCCCTACTCTACCGAACACCACTGCACTTCCCTAAAGCCTAAAACACTACCCACAGCAATGCCCCCTACACTACCCAAACACCTCTGTACTACCCTAAACCCTAAATCTACCCCCAGCACGACCCCCTACTCTACCGAACACCACTGCACTGCCATTAACCATAAAACACTACCCCAGCACGACCCCCTACACTACCCAAAGATGACTGCGCTACACTAAACCCTAAAACACAACCCCCAGCACAAACCCCTCCACTGCCCGAACACCACTGCACTGCCCTAAACCCTAAAACACCACACCCTGCACAACCCCCTACACTGCACTGCCTTAAACCCTAAAGCACCACCCCTACACTACCCAAAGGGCACTGCACTACCCTAAACCCTAAAGCACGACCCCCAGCATGACCCCTACATTCCCCACAGACCAGTGCACTACCCAAAACCCTAAATCACGATCCCCTACACTACACAAACACCACTGCACTAACTTAAACCCTAAAAATCTACCCCCAGCACGACCCCCTACACTACCCAAACACCACTGCACTACCCTAAACCCTAAAACACTACCCCCAGCACGACCCCCTACACTACCCAAACACTACTGCACTACAATATACCCCATATACACTACCCCAGTACAACCCCCTACACTACACAAACACCACTGCTCTACCCTAAACCATAAAACAGTTTCCCCAGAACGACCCTCTACACTACCCAAACCCCAATGCACTACCGTAAACCCTAAAACATGAATCCCTACACTACACAAACACCACTGCACTACCCTAAACCCTAAAATAATTCCCCACACACTACACAAACAACACTGCACTACCCTAAACCCTAAAATACTTCCCCCTACACTACACACACACCACTGCACTACCCTAAACCCTAAAACACTAGCCCCAGCAGTACCACCAACACTACCCAAGCCCCACTGCACTACCTAAAGCCTAAAACACTACCCACAGCAATGCTCCCTACACTACCCACATACCACTGTACTACCCTAAACCCTAAATCTACCCCCAGCACGACCCCCTACTCTAGCGAACACCAGTGTACTACCCTAAAGCTTAAAACACTACCCACAGCAATGCCCCCTACACTACCCAAACACCACTGTACTACCCTAAACCCTAAATCTACCCCCAGCACGACCCCCTACTCTACCGAACACCACTGCACTGCCATTAACCATAAAACACTACCCCAGCACGACCCCCTACACTACCCAAAGATGACTGCGCTACACTAAACCCTAAAACATAACCCCCAGCACGAACCCCTCCACTGCCCGAACACCACTGCACTGCCCTAAACCCTAAAACACCACACCCTGCACAACTCCCTACACTGCACTGCCCTAAACCCTAAAACACCACCCCATACGACCCGCTACACTGCCCGAACACCACAGCACTGCCCTAAACCCTAAAACGCCACCCCCTGCACAACCCCCTACACTGCCCAAACACCATTTCTCTGACCTAAACCCTAAAACACCACCCCAGCACGACCCCATAAACTACCCGAACACCACTGCACTGCCCTAAACCCTAAAATACCCCCCAGAACGACCCCCTACACTAACCTAACACCACTGCGCTGCCCAAAACCCTAAAACACCACCCCCTGCACAACCCCCTACACTGCACTGCCCTAAACGCCTAAAACACTACCACAGCATGACCCCCTACACTACCCAAAGACCACTGCACTACCCTAAACACTAAAACATGACCCCCAGCACCACCCCTACACTACCCAAAGACCACTGCACTACCCTAAACCTTAAAGCACGACCCCCAGCATGACCCCCTACACTACCAGAAAACCACTGCACTGCCCTAAATCCTAAAACACCACCCCCTGTACGACCCCCTACACTGCCCGAACACCACTGCATTGCCCTAAACCCTAAAAACACCACCCCCTGCATGACCCCCTACACTGCCCGAACACCACTGCACTGCCACAAACCCTAAAAGACTACCCCCTTGCACGACCCCCTACACTGCCTGAACACCCCTCCACTGCCCTAAACCCTAAAACAACACCCCATGCACAACCCCCTACACTGCCCGAACACCACTGCACTGCCCTAAACCCTAAAAACACCACCCCCTGCATGACCGCCTACACTGCCCGAACACCACTGCACTGCCACAAACCCTAAAAGACCACCCCCTTGCACAACCCCCTACATTGCCCAAACACCACTGCTCTACCCTAAACCCTAAAACACTACCCCAGCATGACCCCCTACACTACAGAAACACCACTGCACTGCCCTAAACTCTAAAACACCACCCCAGCACGACCACCTACACTACCCGAACACCACTGCACTGCCCTAAACCCTAAAATACCACCCCCAGAACAACCCCCTATACTACGCGAAAACCACTGCACTGCTCTAAACACTAAAACACCACCCCAGCACGACCCCCTACACTACCCGAACACCACTGCACTACCCTAAACCCTAAAACACTACCCCCAGCAGTACCACCAACACTACCCAAACACCACTGCACTACCCTAAAGCCTAAAACACTACCCACAGCAATGCCACCTACACTACCCAACACCACTGTACTACACTAAACCCTAAATCTACCCCCAGCACGACCCCCCACACTACCCAAACACTACTGCACTCCCCTAAACCACTACCCCCAGCAGTACCCCTACACTACGCAAACACCACTGCACTACCCTAAACCCTAAAACACTACCACCAGCATGAACCCCTACACTACCCAAACACTACTGCACTACACTAAACCCCATATACACTTTCCCCAGCACGACCCCCTACACTACACAAACACCACTGCACTACCCTAAAACACTAGCCCCAGCAGTACCACCAACACTACCCAAGCACCACTGCACTACCTAAAGCCTAAAACACTACCCACAGCAATGCCCCCTACACTACCCAAATACCACTGTACTACCCTAAACCCTAAATCTACCCCCAGCACGACCCCCTACTCTACCGAACACCACTGCACTACCCTAAAGCCTAAAACACTACCCACAGCAATGCCCCCTACACTACCCAAACACCACTGTACTACCCTAAACCCTAAATCTACCCCCAGCACGACCCCCTACTCTACCGAACACCACTGCACTGCCATTAACCATAAAACACTATCCCAGCACGACCCCCTACACTACCCAATGATGACTGCGCTACACTAAACCCTAAAACACAACCCCCAGCACGAACCCCTCCACTGCCCGAACACCACTGCACTGCCCTAAACCCTAAAACACCACACCCTGCACAACCCCCTACACTGCACTGCCCTAAACCCTAAAACACCACCCCATACGACCCCCTACACTGCCCGAACACCACAGCACTGCCCTAAACCCTAAAAACACTACCCCCTGCACGACCCCCTACACTGCCCGAACACCACGGCACTGCCCTAAACCCTAAAACGCCACCCCCTGCACAACCCCCTACACTGCCCAAACACCATTTCTCTGACCTAAACCCTAAAACATCACCCCAGCACGACCCCCTACACTACCCGAACACCACTGCACTGCCCTAAACCCTAAAATACCCCCCAGAACGACCCCCTACACTAACCTAACACCACTGCACTGCCCAAAACCCTAAAACACCACCCCCTGCACAACCCCCTACACTGCACTGCCCTAAACCCTAAAACACTACCACAGCATGACCCCCTACACTACCCAAAGAACACTGCACTACCCTAAACACTAAAACATGACACCCAGCACCACCCCTACACTACCCAAAGACCACTGCACTACCCTAAACCTTAAAGCACGACCCCCAGCAAGACCCCCTACACTACCAGAAAACCACTGCACTGCCCTAAATCCTAAAACACCACCCCCTGTACAACCCCCTACACTGCCCGAACACCACTGCACTGCCCTAAACCCTAAAAACACCACGCCCTGCATGACCCCCTACACTGCCCGAACACCACTGCACTGCCACAAACCCTAAAAGACCAACCCCTTGCATGACCCCCTACACTGCCTGAACACCCCTCCACTGCCCTAAACCCTAAAACAACACCCCATGCACAACCTCCTACACTGCCCGAACACCACTGCACTGCCCTAAACCCTAAAAACACCACCCCCTGCATGACCCCCTACACTGCCCGAACACCACTGCACTGCCACAAACCCTAAAAGACCACCCCCTTGCACAACCACCTACATTGCCCAAACACCACTGCTCTACCCTAAACCCACCCCAGCATGACCCCCTACACTACAGAAACACCACTGCACTGCCCTAAACTCTAAAACACCACCCCAGCACGACCACCTACACTACCCGAACACCACTGCACTGCCCTAAACCCTAAAATACCACCCCCAGAACAACCCCCTATACTACGCGAAAACCACTGCACTGCTCTAAACACTAAAACACCACCCCAGCACGACCCCCTACACTACCCGAACACCACTGCACTACCCTAAACCCTAAAACACTACCCCCAGCAGTACCACCAACACTACCCAAACACCACTGCACTACCCTAAAGCCTAAAACACTACCCACAGCAATGCCACCTACACTACCCAAACACCACTGTACTACACTAAACCCTAAATCTACCCCCAGCACGACCCCCTACACTACCCAAACACTACTGCACTTCCCTAAAACCTAAAACACTACCCCCAGCAGTACCCCCTACACTACCCAAACACTTCTGCACTACACTAAACCCCATATACACTACCCCCTGCACGACCCCCTACACTGCCCGCACACCACTGCTCTACCCTAAACACTAAACCACCACCCCAGCACAACCCCCTACACTACCCAAACACCACTGCACTGCCCTAAACCCTTAACACCACCCCCAGCACGAACCCCTTGTTGGACTTGGCCCTTCTGGCAAGTTCACCCCTAGAACTTTTTGCATTTATCCTAGCCTTTTTCCTATGTTGTACTAGTGGTTTTAGGCCTCTAGGCTCTTTTACACTGTGTCCCAGTGGAAAGCATGTGCGCTCTGTGTATGTTTTAGTGAGACTGACCTGCCCTCCCATAGGAATGCATGGGGGATCTGAGTGACCGTGTTAACTCCTGATGTGAGAGGAGTGCAGGGTCGAGTTTGGTATGTGCGAACTCGTGAGATTGAATGCTACGCAATGATGTGTGCAACGTTACTGTGTCTAGTGTAAAAGTGCCACTTCTAGAAGCTGGCAGGTCTGTGTAATAAATGTGAAGTGACTGTCTGGCTTGTGATTGGCTGGTGTGCTTGGCTCCAGGAGTTAGGATGGGTCTGCCCCGGTGGTGAATGGAGAGATCTGCATGTTGATGGCAGGGAGGAGTACACCTGGGACCTGAATAGGGCTGGACTTTCCCTCCACAATGCTGGCTTCACCCCCTGTGGTGCGTCTGATGTCCCTGACCTATCCTGTGCATAGGGAGAGGGGCTGAGCAAAACAAAGTGCTCAGGAACCAGTTGCATCTGGTTCGCCCCTTCACTGCACCTTTGGAGACAAAGGATTTTGTGTATAAAAGAGGGGCTGTGACCCCATGAAAATGTTCTTGCTTGGATCCTGACAGGAGGGGGCTTGTTGCTGGTGGGGCCCAGGAGGGACCACCATGGGGGCTGCCTCCCTGCTGGAGGGCCCTGTGTGCTGGCCCCTGGGCCCTACTTTGCCCCCTGGATGCTTCCAAGACTTTATCCAGCCTTTTTGCGCCCTGGGTGTGCTGTTCTTTTCTCCAGGAGAGGGAGAGCCTGGGGGCTGAGCAGCGCTGAGCTGCAGCCCGTTTGGAAGGGAACCCCCACCTTGGGGATTCCCCCGTGATGCCAGCCTTGCGGGTGCCCACCCCGCTTATTTCTATTATAGTGCGCGGGTGCCCACCCCGCGACATTGCTTTATTTTTGCGGGTGCCCACCCCGCTTGTTATTTAATGGAGCAGGTGCCCACCCTGCTTTATATCCCAATTCGGAGGGAGCCTACCCCTCATGGTGCCGGTTTGATCTTATAGCGGGAGCCCACCCCGCGTTTCACCGCTGCGGCCCGAGCTGCTAAGGAATTCCTCCCCGGGCCACGCTCTGCGCGACCCGGAGGTCAGGCAAGCCTTGCCTGGGACGTGGGCGAGCCCTGTTGCCTCCGGGGAAGAGGAAGGCTGGTGACGTGACGTGGGGCTCCCGTGCGGAAGAGAGAGCCCCACGTAATTCCAGAGGAGTCCCGGGTCCCAGGAGGGGGCCCAGGTGAAGAATGGTGTCGCCAGATCCTCCGCGAGGCTCTCATGAGCGAGAGAGCCCCGCCTGCCGCCCGCGGAATCTGGAGAAGTCCCGGTCCCAGGAGAGGGACCGGGCAAAGTGAGGGGAGACGAAGCGGCACCAGAAGACCCCGAGAGGAGCCTATGCAGCCCGGTGAGTGGGGCCTAGGCAGTCCTCTGTTCTTTGTTGTGGTACCCGCGAGGCATCAGGACAGTCCTGGGTGGTCAAGGCGGTCCCGCGAGAGAGCGGGCCGCCCCTACCTGTGGCATCTGCATTTGGGGAGCCCCCAGAGAGGAGCTTCATTAGGGGCACCATGGCAGTGCCTATTTCCTGAGCGGACCCGCTGTTGCCGCCCGCTCCAACATGGGGCACAGTTGTTCTGAGCCTAGGTGGCTCCAACGCTATGGGGGCATTAATTATCCACAGTTCTGCATATGGTGTACAGAGCCCTGTGTGGCTCCAACGAATAGGGGGCATGTATTTGTTTACAGAGCCTGTGTGGCTCCAACGCTTAGCCTAAATTATTCTTAGAGCCAGATGGCTCCAGCGTATGGTCATACGTGGTTACCCAGGTCCAGAGGGGCCCATGCTTTATGGTCTGGGCACATTATTTACTTTCAGAGCCCCGTGTGGCTCCAACGCCTGGCATACTGGTTAAGGGCCATTGAAAGCTCATGCCTCATTTGAATATTCCCAGCTGACCAGCAAGTAGTGGGCAGCTGCACCGTTTAGGGTATTCTTTCTTTGGGGGACAGGTGTTTTAAGTTAGGAGTGACACGCACTCAATCGCCCCCATCTTTGGCCTTCCGAAGCTGCGCAGCACTTAGTGCCAGCTGCAGCGTTTGGGCCCTGTTCTTGTCCCCAGCTGCCAGCAAGTAGTGGGCAGCTGCTACGTTTAGGTTCTGGTGCAACCTGGACCCTAATGTGATTTAGGTGTTATTGTGATTTATATACTAAGGCATTGGGTGTTAGGAAATGCACTGTGTGTAGTATGTTTTTACGCACCCTGTGTTTTATACCTCTAGATATGATTTCTGCATAGGAGGTTGTTTTACCTGTTTAGGTTTATGTTAGGGAGATTATACTTCCCTGTGTGATATACGCCCCTAGTGTAATTATAATTAGGAGGTAAGGTCTAATGCGTTAGACTTATGAGAACTTGCATAATGTGTAGTTTTATACATGATTCTATTGTGATAAGGCTGAGGTCATCATTGCGCCAGTAGTTACTGGTTGTGCTCTACAGTTATAATTTGTGTTCCAGTTGGTATATGTTCTACATTTACAATTGGTGATTTGTGCTAATTCTGACAGTGGTCCATGTGGCCCTGTTTTGTGTAAATAGTCCCCTGTAAAATTCTGCCCAGTGCCAGTTGGCACAGTGTAAATTATGTGATTATCATCTAATGTGTTTATTATAATACAAAGGGTATTTTTTATATATAACCTTGTGTGGAGTTTCCTTTGTGGTGGGCCTAGGGTGTTGTTGCTGTGTGCGCACGCAAACGCTTTACACATTGCCTCCGGGATAAGCCTGACTGCTCGTGCCAAGCTACCAAGGGTGTGAGCAGGGGTTATCTTTGGCGTGTAACTGCCCAGCCCTGACTTAGAGTGGTGGTCTCTGCCTGGCTTTGGCACAAGCCTTAGCCAATCAGAGATCCCATTTCTAACACCCCTACTCTACCGAACACCACTGCACTGCCCTTAACCCTAAAACACTACCCCAGCACGACCCCCTACACTACCCAAAGACGACTGTGCTACACTAAACCCTAAAACACAACCCCCAGCATGAACCCCTCCACTGCCCGAACACCACTGCACTGCCTTAAACCCTAAAACACCACCCCCTGCACAACCCCCTACACTGCTCGAACAACACTGCACTGCCCTAAACCCTAAAACACCACCCCGTACGACACCCTACCCTGCCCGAACACCACACCACTGCCCTAAACCCTAAAAACACCACCCCCCTGCACGACCCCCTACACTGCCCGAACACCACTGCTCTGACCTAAACCCTAAAACACCACCCCCAGAACGACCCCCTACACTACCCGAACACCACTGCACTGCCCTAAACCCTAAAACACTACACCCCTGACCAACCCCCTACACTGCCCGAACACCATTGCTCTGACCTAAACCCTAAAACACCACCCCCAGAACGACCCCCTACACTACACGAACACCACTGCACTGCCCTAAACCCTAATATACCCCCCAGAACGACCCCCTACACTTCCCGAAAACCACTGCACTGCCCTAAACCCTAAAACACCACCCCCAGCACGACCCCTTACACTACCCGAACACCACTGCACTGCCTTAAACCCTAAAACACTACCACAGCATGACCCCCTACACTACCCAAAGACCACTGCACTACCCTAAACCCTAAAGCACGACCCCCAGCATGACCCCCTACACTACCAGAAAACCACTGCACTGCCCTAAACCCTAAAACACCACCCACAGCACAACCCCCTACACTACCCGAACACCACTGCACTGCCCTAAACCCTAAAACACCACCCCCCTGCACGACCCCCTACACTGCCCGAACACCACTGCTCTGACCTAAACCCTAAAACACCACCCCCAGCACGACCCCCTACACTACCCGAACACCACTGCACTGCCTTAAACCCTAAAACACTACCACAGCATGACCCCCTACACTACACAAAGACCACTGCACTACCCTAAACCCTAAAACACGACACCCAGCACCACCCCTAAACTACCCAAAGACCACTGCACTACCCTAAACCCTAAAGCACGACCCCCAGCATGACCCCCTACACTACCAGAAAACCACTGCACTGCCCTAAACCCTAAAACACCACCCACAGCACAACCCCCTACACTACCCGAACACCACTGCACTGCCCTAAACCCTAAAACACCACCCCCCTGCATGACCCCCTACACTGCCCGAACACCACTGCTCTGACCTAAACCCTAAAACACCACCCCCAGAACGACCCCCTACACTACCTGAACACCACTGCACTGCCCTAAACCCTAAAACACCACACCCCTAACCAACCCCCTACACTGCCCGAACACCATTGCTCTGACCTAAACCCTAAAACACCACCCCCAGAACGACCCCCTACACTACCCGAAAACCACTGCACTGCCCTAAACCCTAATATACCCCCCAGAACGACCCCCTACACTTCCCGAAAACCACTGCACTGCCCTAAACCCTAAAACACCACCCCCAGCACGACCCCCTACACTACCCGAACACCACTGCACTGCCCTAAACCCTAAAACACTACCACAGCATGACCCCCTACACTACCCAAAGACCACTGCACTACCCTAAACCCTAAAACACGACCCCCAGCACCACCCCTAAACTACCCAAAGACCACTGCACTACCCTAAACCCTAAAGCACGACCCCCAGCATGACCCCCTACACTGCCAGAAAACCACTGCACTACCCTAAACCCTAAAACACGACCCCCAGCACCACCCCTAAACTACCCAAAGACCACTGCACTACCCTAAACCCTAAAGCACGACCCCCAGCATGACCCCCTACACTACCAGAAAACCACTGCACTGCCCTAAACCCTAAAACACTACCACAGCATGACCCCCTACACTACCCAAAGACCACTGCACTACCCTAAACCCTAAAACACGACCCCCAGCACCACCCCTAAACTACCCAAAGACCACTGCACTACCCTAAACCCTAAAGCACGACCCCCAGCATGACCCCCTACACTGCCAGAAAACCACTGCACTACCCTAAACCCTAAAACACGACCCCCAGCACCACCCCTAAACTACCCAAAGACCACTGCACTACCCTAAACCCTAAAGCACGACCCCCAGCATGACCCCCTACACTACCAGAAAACCACTGCACTGCCCTAAACCCTAAAACACCACCCACAGCACAACCCCCTACACTACCAAACACCACTGCACTGCCCTTAACCCTAGAACACTACCCCAGCATGAACCCCTACACTGCCCAAACACCACTGCACTGCCCTAAACCAAAAAACACCACCCCCTGCACAACACCCTACACTGCCTGAACACCACTGCAATGCCCTAAACCCTAAAACGCCACCCCCTGTACGACCCCCTACACTGCCCGAACACCACTGCACTGCCCTAATCCCTAAAAACACCACCCCCTGCACGACCCCCTACACTGCCCGAACACCCCTGCACTGGCCTAAACCCTAACACAACACCCCATGCACAACCCCTACACTGCCCGAACACCAGTGCACTGTCCTAAACCCTAAAAACACCACCCCCTGCATGACCCCCTAGACTGCCCGAACACCACTGCACTGCCCCAAACCCTAAAAGACCACCCCCCTGCACAACCCCCTACACTGCCCGAACACAACTGCTCTACCCTCAACTCTAAAACACCACCCCAGAACAACCCCTTACTCTACCCGAACACCACTGCACTGCCCTAAACCCTAAAATACAACCCCAGAACAACGCCCTACACTACGCGAAAACCACTGCACTGCCCTAAACCCTAAAACACCACCCCCAGCATGACCCCCTACACTACCCGAACACCACTGCACTACCCTAAACCACGACCCCCAGCACCACCCCTACACATCCCAAAGAGCACTGCACTACCCTAAACCCTAAAGCACGACCCCCAGCATGACCCCTACATTCCCCACAGACCACTGCACTACCCTAATCCCTAAATCACGATCCCCTACACTACACAACCACTGCACTACCCTAAACCGTAAAAATCTACCCCCAGCACGACCCCCTACACTACACAAACACCACTGCACTACCCTAAACCCTAAAACACTTCCCCCTACACTACACAAACACCACTGCACTACCCTAAACCCTAAAATACTACCCCCAGCATGACCCCCTACACAACCCAAGCACCGCTGCACTACCTGTAAACCCTAAAACACTACCCCCAGAAGTACCCCCTACACTACCCAAACACCACTGCACTACCCTAAACCCTAAAACACTACCCCCAGCAGTACCTCCTACACTACCCAAATACTACTGCACTACAATATACCCCATATACACTACCCCAGTACGACCCCCTACACTACACAAACACCACTGCTCTACCATAAAACACTACCCCCAGAACGACCCCGTACACTACCCAAACCCCACTGCACTACCCTAAACCCTAAAACATGACCCCCTACATTACACAAACACCAATGCACTACCCTAAACCCTAAAATACTTCCTCCTACACTACACAAACACCACTGCACTAACCTAAACCCTAAAACACTACCCCCAGCAGAACCACCAACACTACCCAAACACCACTGCACTACCTTAAACCTTAAAACATGACCCCCTACACTACACAAACACCACTGCACTACCCTAAACCCTAAAACACTTCCCCCTACACTACACAAACACCACTGCACTACCCTAAACCATAAAACACTACCCCCAGCTTGACCCCCTACACAACCCAAGCACCACTGTACTACCTTAAACCCTAAATCTACCCCAGCACTACCCAAACACTACTGTACTCCTCCAAACCCTAAAACACTACCCCCAGCAGTACCCCCTACACTACCCAAACAACACTGCACAACCCTAAACCACTACCCACAGCACGATCCCCTACACTACCCAAACACTACTGCACTACACTAAACCCCATATACACTTCCCCCAGCACGGCCCCCTACACTACACAAACACCACTGCACTACCCTAAAACACTACCCCCAGCATGACCCCCTAAACTGCCCGAACACCACTGCACTACCCTAAACTCTAAAACACTACCCCCAGCACGAACCCCTACACTACCCAAACACCACTGCACTACCCTAAACCCTAAATCCACACCGGTCTAAGCACGACCCCTGCACTACCCAAACACCACTGCACTACCCTAAACCCTAAATCACTACCCCCAGCACGACCCCCTACACTACCCGAGCACCACTGCACTACCCTAAACCCTAAAACCCTACCCCCAGCACGACCCCTACACTACCCAAACACCACTGCACCACCCTAAACCCTAAATCTACCCGCAGCACGAACCCCTACACTACCCAAACACCACTGCTCTACCCTAAAACACTTCCCCCAGCACGACCCCCTACACTACACAAACACCAATGCACTGCCCAAAACCCTAAAACACTACTTCCAGCACAACCCCCTACACTAGATAAACACCACTGCACTGCCCTAAACCCTAAAACACTACCCACTGCACGACCCCTACTCTGCCCAAACACCACTGCATTATCCTAAATCCAAAAACACTATCACCTGCACAACCCCCTACAGTGCCGGCACACCACTGCACTACACTAAACCGCCACCCCCAGCACGACCGCCAGCACGACCCCCTATACTACCCGAACACCACTGCACTGCCCTAAACCCTTAACACCACACCCAGCACAAACCCCTACTCTACCGAACACCACTGCACTGCCCCTAACCCTAAAAAACTACCCCAGCACGACCCCCTACACTACCCAAAGACGACTGCGCTACACTAAACCCTAAAACACAACCCCCAGCACGAACCCCTCCACTGCCTGAACACCACTGCACTGCCCTAAACCCTAAAACACCACCCCCTGCACAACACCCTACACTGCCCGAACAACACTGCACGACACCCTAAACACTAAAACACTACCCCGTACGACCGCTACACTGCCCGAACACCACAGCACTGCCCTTAACCCCAACACCACCCCCTGCACGACCCCCTACACTGCCCGACCACCACTGCACTGCTCTAAACCCTAAAACTCCACCCCCTGTACAACCCCCTACACTGCCCGAACACCATTGCTCTGACCTAAACCCTAAAACACCACCCCCAGCACGACCCCCTACACTACCCGAACACCACTGCACTGTCCTAAACCCTAAAATACCCCCCAGAATGACCCCCTACACTACCCGAAAACCACTGCACTACCCTAAACCCTAAAGCACGACCCCCAGCATGACCCCCTACACTACCAGAAAACCACTGCACTGCCCTAAACCCTAAAACACCACCCCCAGCACAACCCCCTACACTACCGAACACCACTGCACTGCCCTTAACCCTAAAACACTACCTCAGCACGAACCTCTACACTGCCCAAACACCACTGCACTAAACCCTAAAACACCACCCCTGCACAACCCCCTACACCGCCTGAACACCACTGCACTGCCCTAAACCCTAAAACACCACTCCCTGTACGACCCCTACACTGCCCGAACACCACTGCACTGCCCTAATCCCTAAAAACACCACCCCCTGCACGAGCCCCTACACTGCCCGAACACCCCTGTACTGCCCTAAACCCTAAAAACACTACCCAGAATGACACCCTACACTGCCCGAACACCACTGCACTGCCCCAAACCCTAAAAGACCACCCCCTTGCATAACCCCCTACATTGCCCGAACATCACTGCTCTACCCTAAACCCTAAAACACCACCCCAGAACGACCCCCTACACTACCCGAACACCACTGCACTGCCCTAAACCCTAAAACACTACCCCAGAACGACCCCCTACACTACCCAAAGACCACTGCACTACCATAAACCCTAAAATACGACCCCCAGCAACACCCCTACACTACCCAAAGAGCACTGCACTACCCTAAACCCTGAAGCACGACCCCCAGCATGACCCCTACATTCCCCATGGACGACTGCACTACCCTAAACCCTAAAACACTACCCCCAGCACGACCCCCTACACTACCCAAACACTACTGCACTACAATACACCCCATATACACTACCCCCAGTACGACCCCTACACTACACAAACACCACTGCTCTACCCTAAACCCTAAAACGCTATCCCCAGAATGACCCCCTACCCTATCCAAACCCCACTGCACTACCCTAAACCCTAAAACATGACCCACTACACTACACAAACACCACTGCACTACCCTAAACCCTAAAATTCTTCCCCCTACACTACACAAACACCACTGCACTACCCTAAACCCTAAAATACTACCTCCAGCATGACCCCCTACACTACCCAACCACCACTGCACTACCCTAAACCCTAAAACACTACCCCCAGCAGTACCACCAACACTACCCAAACACCACTGCACTACCCTAAACCCTAAAACACTACCCCCAGCAGTACCCCCTACACTACCCAAACACCACTGCACTACCCTAAACCCTAAAACACTACCCACAGCAGTACCCCCTACACTACCCAAACACCACTGCACTACCCTAAACCCTAAAACACTACCCACAGCATGACCCCTACACTACCCAACAAATTCTGCACTACACTAAACCCCATATACACTTCCCCCAGCATGACCAACTACACTACACAAACACCACTGCACTACCCTAAAACACTACCCCCAGCATGACCCCCTAGACTACACAAACACCACTGCACTACCCTAAACCCTAAATCTACCCGCAGCACGACCCCCTACACTACCCAAAACCAATGCACTACATTAAACACTACCCCAGCACTACCCACTACACTACCCTAACACCACTGCACGACCCTAAACCCTAAAACACTAACCCCAGCACAACCCCCTACACTACCCAAAGACCACTGCTCTACCCTAAACCCTAAAACACTTCCCCCAGCACGACCCCCTATTCTACCGAACACCACTGCCCTTAACCCTAAAACACTACCCCAGCACGACCCCCTACACTACCCAAAGATGACTGCGCTACACTAAACCCTAAAACACAACCCCCAGCACGAACCTCTCCACTGCCCGAACACCACTGCCCTGCCCTAAACCCTAAAACACCACCCCCAGCACAACCCCCTACACAACCGAACACCACTGCACTGCCCTTAACCCTAAAACACTACCTCAGCACGAACCCCTACTCTGCCCAAACAACACTGCATGACACCCTAAAACACCACCCCCTGCACAACCCCCTATACTGCCTGAACGCCACTGCACTGCCCTAAACCCTAAACCACCACCCCCTGTATGACCCCCTACACTGCCCGAACACCACTTCACTGCCCTAATCCCTAAAAACACCACACCCCTGCACAACCCCCTACACTGCCCGAACACCACTGCACTGCCCTAAACCCTAAAAACACTATCCCAGAACAACACCCTACACTGCCCGAACACCAATGCACTGCCCCAAACCCTAAAAGACCACCCCCTTGCACAACCCCCTATATTGCCCGAACAACACTGCTCTACCCTAAACCCTAAAACACCACCCCAGCACGACCCCCTACACTACCCGAACACCACTGCACTGCCCTAAACCCTAAAACACTAGCCCAGAACGACCCACTACACTACCCAAAGAGCACTGCACTACCCTAAACCCTAAAACACGACCCACAGCACCACCCCTACACTACCCAAAGAGCACTGCACTACTCTAAACCCTAAAGCACGACCCCCAGCATGACCCCTACATTCCCCACGGACCACTGCACTACCCTAAACCACGATCCCCTACACTACACAAACACCACTGCACTACCCTAAACCCTAAAACACTACCCACAGCACGACCCCCTACACTACCCAAACACTACTGCACTACACTAAACCCCATATACACTACCCCAAGCACGACCCCATACACTACCCAAACACCACTGCACTACCCTAAACCCTAAAACACTACCCCCAGCACGACCCCCTACACTACCCGAGCACCACTGCACTACCCTAAACCCTAAAACACTAACCCCAGCACAACCCCCTACACTACCCAAAGACCACTGCTCTACCCTAAACCCTAAAACACTTCCCCCAGCACGACCCCCTACTCTACCGAACACCACTGCCCTTAACCCTAAAACAGTACCCCAGCACGACCCCCTACACTACCCAATGACGACTGCGCTACACTAAACCCTAAAACACAACCCCCAGCACGAACCCCTCCACTGCCCGAACACCACTGCCCTGCCCTAAACCCTAAAACACCACCCCCAGCACAACCCCCTACACTACCGAACACCACTGCACTGCCCTTAACCCTAAAACACTACCTCAGCACGAACCCCTACACTGCCCAAACAACACTGCATGACACCCTAAAACACCACACCCTGCACAACCCCCTACACTGCCTGAACGCCACTGCACTGCCCTAAACCCTAAAACACCACCCCCTGTATGACCCCCTACACTGCCCGAACACCACTTCACTGCCCTAATCCCTAAAAACACCACACCCCTGCACGACCCCCTACACTGCCCGAACACCCCTGCACTGCCCTAAACCCTAAAACACCCCATGCACAAGCCCCTACACTGCCCGAACACCACTGTAATGCCCTAAACCCTAAAACACTACCCCAGAACGACCCCCTACACTACCCAAAGACCACTGCACTACCCTAAACCCTAAAACACGACCCACAGCACCACCCCTACACTACCCAAAGAGCACTGCACTACCCTAAACCCTAAAGCACGACCCCCAGCTTGACCCCTACATTCCCCACGGACCACTGCACTACCCTAAACCCTAAATCACGATCCCCTACACTACACAAACACCACTGCACTACCCTAAACCCTAAAAATCTATCCCCAGCACGACCCCTACACTACCCAAACACCACTGCACTACCCTAAACCCTAAAACACTACCCCCCAGCACGACCCCCTACACTACCCAAACACTATTGCACTACAATACACCCCATATACACTACCCCCAGTACGACCCCCTACACTACACAAACACCACTGCTCTACCCTAAACCCTAAAACGCTATCCCAGAATGACCCCCTACCCTATCCAAACCCCACTGCACTACCCTAAACCCTAAAACATGACCCACTACACTACACAAACACCACTGCACTACCCTAAACCCTAAAATTCTTCCCACTACACTACACAAACACCACTGCACTACCCTAAACCCTAAAACACTACCTCCAGCATGACCCCCTACACTACCCAAACACCACTGCACTACCCTAAACCCTAAAACACTACCCCCAGCAGTACCACCAACACTACTCAAACACCACTGCGCTACCCTAAACCCTAAAACACTACCCACAGCACGACCCACTACACTACCCAAACACTACTGCACTACACTAAACCCCATATACACTACCCCAAGCACGACCCCATACACTACCCAAACACCACTGCACTACCCTAAACCCTAAAACACTACCCCCAGCACGACCCCCTACACTACCCGAGCACCACTGCACTACCCTAAACCCTAAAACACTAACCCCAGCACAACCCCCTACACTACCCAAAGACCACTGCTCTACCCTAAACCCTAAAACACTTCCCCCAGCACGACCCCCTACTCTACCGAACACCACTGCCCTTAACCCTAAAACAGTACCCCAGCACGACCCCCTACACTACCCAATGACGACTGCGCTACACTAAACCCTAAAACACAACCCCCAGCACGAACCCCTCCACTGCCCGAACACCACTGCCTTGCCCTAAACCCTAAAACACCACCCCCAGCACAACCCCCTACACTACCGAACACCACTGCACTGCCCTTAACCCTAAAACACTACCTCAGCACGAACCCCTACACTGCCCAAACAACACTGCATGACACCCTAAAACACCACCCCCTGCACAACCCCCTACACTGCCTGAACGCCACTGCACTGCCCTAAACCCTAAAACACCACCCCCTGTATGACCCCCTACACTACCCGAACACCACTTCACTGCCCTAATCCCTAAAAACACCACACCCCTGCACGACCCCCTACACTGCCCGAACACCCCTGCACTGCCCTAAACCCTAAAACACCCCATGCACAACCCCCTACACTGCCCGAACACCACTGCACTGCCCTAAACCCTAAAAACACTATCCCAGAACGACACCCTACACTGCCCGAACACCACTGCACTGCCCCAAACCCTAAAAGACCACCCCCTTGCACAACCCCCTATATTGCCTGAACAACACTGCTCTACCCTAAACCCTAAAACACCACCCCAGCACGACCCCCTACACTACCCGAACACCACTGCAATGCCCTAAACCCTAAAACACTACCCCAGAACGACCCCCTACACTACCCAAAGACCACTGCACTACCCTAAACCCTAAAACACGACCCACAGCACCACCCCTACACTACCCAAAGAGCACTGCACTACCCTAAACCCTAAAGCACGACCCCCAGCATGACCCCTACATTCCCCACGGACCACTGCACTACCCTAAACCCTAAATCACGATCCCCTACACTACACAAACACCACTGCACTACCCTAAATCCTAAAAATCTACCCCCAGCACGACCCCCTACACTACCCAAACACCACTGCACTACCCTAAACCCTAAAACACTACCCCCCAGCACGACCCCCTACACTACCCAAACACTACTGCACAACAATACACCCCATATACACTACCCCCAGTACGACCCCCTACACTACACAAACACCACTGCTCTACCCTAAACTCTAAAACGCTATCCCCAGAATGACACCCTACCCTATCCAAACCCCACTGCACTACCCTAAACCCTAAAACATGACCCACTACACTACACAAACACCACTGCACTACCCTAAACCCTAAAATTCTTCCCCCTACACTACACAAACACCACTGCACTACCCTAAACCCTAAAACACTACCTCCAGCATGACCCCCTACACTACCCAAACACCACTGCACTACCCTAAACCCTAAAACACTACCCCCAGCAGTACCACCAACACTACTCAAACACCACTGCGCTACCCTAAAGCCTAAAAACACTAGACACAGCAATGCCCCCTACACTACCCAAACACCACTGTACTACCCTAAACCCTAAATCTACCCCCAGCACGACCCCCTACACTACCCAAACACTACTGCACTACCCTAAACCCTAAAACACTACCCACAGCAGTACCCCTACACTACCCAAACACCACTGCACTACCCTAAACCCTAAAACACTACCCACAGCATGACCCCCTACACTACCCAAACAATTCTGCACTACACTAAACCCCATATACACTTCCCCCAGCATGACCAACTACACTACACAAACACCACTGCACTGCCCTAAAACACTACCCCCAGCATGACCCCCTAGACTACACAAACACCACTGCACTACCCTAAACCCTAAATCTACCAGCAGCACGACCCCCTACACTACCCAAACAATTCTGCACTACACTAAAGCCCATATACACTTCCCCCAGCATGAGCAACTACACTACACAAACACTACTGCACTACCCTAAAACACTACCCCCAGCATGACCCCCTACACTACACAAACACCACTGCACTACCCTAAACCCTAAATCTACCCGCAGCACGACCCCCTACACTACCCAAAACCAATGCACTACATTAAACACTACCCCAGCACTACCCACTACACTACCCTAACACCACTGCACGACCCTAAACCCTAAAACACTAACCCCAGCACAACCCCCTACACTACCCAAAGACCACTGCTTTACCCTAAACCCTAAAACACTTCCCCCAGCACGACCCCCTACTCTACCGAACACCACTGCCCTTAACCCTAAAACACTACCCCAGCACGACCCCCTACACTACCCAAAGACAACTGCGCTACAGTAAACACTAAAGCACAACCCCCAACACGAACCCCTCCACTGCCCGAACACCACTGCCCTGCCCTAAACCCTAAAACACCACCCCCAGCACAACCCCCTACACTACCGAACACCACTGCACTGCCCTTAACCCTAAAACACTACCTCAGCACGAACCCCTACACTGCCCAAACAACACTGCACGACACCCTAAAACACCACCCCCTGCACAACCCCCTACACTGCCTGAATGCCACTGCACTGCCCTAAACCCTAAAACACCACCCCCTGTATGACCCCCTACACTGCCCGAACACCACTTCACTGCCCTAATCCCTAAAAACACCACACCCCTGCATGACCCCCTACACTGCCCGAACACCCCTGCACTGCCCTAAACCCTAAAACACCCCATGCACAACCCCCTACACTGCCCGAACACCACTGCACTGCCCTAAACCCTAAAAACACTACCCCAGAACGACACCCTACACTGCCCGAACACCACTGCACTGCCCCAAACCCTAAAAGACCACCCCCTTGCACAACCCCCTATATTGCCCGAACAACACTGCTCTACCCTAAACCCTAAAACACCACCCCAGCACGACCCCCTACACTACCCGAACACCACTGCACTGCCCTAAACCCTAAAACACTACCCCAGAACGACCCCCTACACTACCCAAAGACCACTGCACTACCCTAAACCCTAAAGCACGACCCCCAGCATGACCCCTACATTCCCCACGGACCACTGCACTACCCTAAACCCTAAATCACGATCCCCTACACTACACAAACACCACTGCACTACCCTAAACCCTAAAACACTACCCCCCAGCACGACCCCCTACACTACCCAAACACCACCACCCTAAACCCTAAAACACTACCCCCAGCAGTACCCCCTACACTACCCAAACACCACTGCACTACCCTAAACCCTAAAACACTACCCACAGCAGTACCCCCTACACTACCCAAACACCACTGCACTACCCTAAACCCTAAAACACTACCCACAGCACGACCCCCTACACTACCCAAACAATTCTGCACTACACTAAACCCCATATACACTTCCCCCAGCATGACCAACTACACTACACAAACACCACTGCACTACCCTAAAACACTACCCCCAGCATGACCCCCTAGACTACACAAACACCACTGCAATACCCTAAACCCTAAATCTACCCGCAGCACGACCCCCTACACTACCCAAAACCAATGCACTACATTAAACACTACCCCAGCACTACCCACTACACTACCCTAACACCACTGCACGACCCTAAACCCTAAAACACTAACCCCAGCACAACCCCCTACACTACCCAAAGACCACTGCTCTACCCTAAACCCTAAAACACTTCCCCCAGCACGACCCCCTATTCTACCGAACACCACTGCCCTTAACCCTAAAACACTACCCCAGCACGACCCCCTACACTACCCAAAGATGACTGCGCTACACTAAACCCTAAAACACAACCCCCAGCACGAACCTCTCCACTGCCCGAACACCACTGCCCTGCCCTAAACCCTAAAACACCACCCCCAGCACAACCCCCTACACAACCGAACACCACTGCACTGCCCTTAACCCTAAAACACTACCTCAGCACGAACCCCTACTCTGCCCAAACAACACTGCACGACACCCTAAAACACCACCCCTTGCACAACCCCCTACACTGCCTGAACGCCACTGCACTGCCCTAAACCCTAAAACACCACCCCCTGTATGACCCCCTACACTGCCCGAACACCACTTCACTGCCCTAATCCCTAAAAACACCACACCCCTGCACAACCCCCTACACTGCCCGAACACCACTGCACTGCCCTAAACCCTAAAAACACTACCCCAGAACAACACCCTACACTGCCCGAGCACCACTGCACTGCCCCAAACCCTAAAAGACCACCCCCTTGCACAACCCCCTATATTGCCCGAACAACACTGCTCTACCCTAAACCCTAAAACACCACCCCAGCACGACCCCCTACACTACCCGAACACCACTGCACTGCCCTAAACCCTAAAACACTAGCCCAGAACGACCCCCTACACTACCCAAAGACCACTGCACTACCCTAAACCCTAAAACACGACCCACAGCACCACCCCTACACTACCCAAAGAGCACTGCACTACCCTAAACCCTAAAGCACGACCCCCAGCATGACCCCTACATTCCCCAAGGACCACTGCACTACCCTAAACCACGATCCCCTACACTACACAAACACCACTGCACTACCCTAAAAATCTACCCACAGCACGACCCCCTACACAACCCAAACACCACTGCACTACCCTTAACCCTAAAACACTACCCCCAGCAGTACCCCCTACACTACCCAAACACCACTGCACTACCCTAAACCCTAAAACACTACCCACAGCACGACCCCCTACACTACCCAAACACTACTGCACTACACTAAACCCCATATACACTACCCCAAGCACGACCCCATACACTACCCAAACACCACTGCACTACCCTAAACCCTAAAACACTACCCCCAGCACGACCCCCTACACTACCCGAGCACCACTGCACTACCCTAAACCCTAAAACACTAACCCCAGCACAACCCCCTACACTACCCAAAGACCACTGCTCTACCCTAAACCCTAAAACACTTCCCCCAGCACGACCCCCTACTCTACCGAACACCACTGCCCTTAACCCTAAAACAGTACCCCAGCACGACCCCCTACACTACCCAATGACGACTGCGCTACACTAAACCCTAAAACACAACCCCCAGCACGAACCCCTCCACTGCCCGAACACCACTGCCCTGCCCTAAACCCTAAAACACCACCCCCAGCACAACCCCCTACACTACCGAACACCACTGCACTGCCCTTAACCCTAAAACACTACTTCAGCACGAACCCCTACACTGCCCAAACAACACTGCATGACACCCTAAAACACCACCCCCTGCACAACCCCCTACACTGCCTGAACGCCACTGCACTGCCCTAAACCCTAAAACACCACCCCCTGTATGACCCCCTACACTGCCCGAACACCACTTCACTGCCCTAATCCCTAAAAACACCACACCCCTGCACGACCCCCTACACTGCCCGAACACCCCTGCACTGCCCTAAACCCTAAAACACCCCATGCACAACCCCCTACACTGCCCGAACACCACTGCACTGCCCTAAACCCTAAAAACACTATCCCAGAACGACACCCTACACTGCCCAAACACCACTGCACTGCCCCAAACCCTAAAAGACCACCCCCTTGCACAACCCCCTATATTGCCCGAACAACACTGCTCTACCCTAAACCCTAAAACACTACCCCAGCACGACCCCCTACACTACCCGAACACCACTGCAATGCCCTAAACCCTAAAACACTACCCCAGAACGACCCCCTACACTACCCAAAGACCACTGCACTACCCTAAACCCTAAAACACGACCCACAGCACCACCCCTACACTACCCAAAGAGCACTGCACTACCCTAAACCCTAAAGCACGACCCCCAGCATGACCCCTACATTCCCCACGGACCACTGCACTACCCTAAACCCTAAATCACGATCCCCTACACTACACAAACACCACTGCACTACCCTAAACCCTAAAAATCTACCCCCAGCACGACCCCCTACACTACCCAAACACCACTGCACTACCCTAAACCCTAAAACACTACCCCCCAGCACGACCCCCTACACTACCCAAACACTACTGCACTACAATCCACCCCATATACACTACCCCCAGTACGACCCCCTACACTACACAAACACCACTGCTCTACCCTAAACTCTAAAACGCTATCCCCAGAATGACCCCCTACCCTATCCAAACCCCACTGCACTACCCTAAACCCTAAAACATGACCCACTACACTACACAAACACCACTGCACTACCCTAAACCCTAAAATTCTTCCCCCTACACTACACAAACACCACTGCACTACCCTAAACCCTAAAACACTACCTCCAGCATGACCCCCTACACTACCCAAATACCACTGCACTACCCTAAACCCTAAAACACTACCCCCAGCAGTACCACCAACACTACTCAAACACCACTGCGCTACCCTAAAGCCTAAAAACACTAGACACAGCAATGCCCCCTACACTACCCAAACACCACTGTACTACCCTAAACCCTAAAACACTACCCCCAGCAGTACCCCCTACACTACCCAAACACTACTGCACTCCCCTAAACCCTAAAACACTACCCCCAGCAGTACCCCCTACACTACCCAAACACCACTGCACTACCCTAAACCCTAAAACACTACCCACAGCAGTACCCCCTACACTACCCAAACACCACTGCACTACCCTAAACCCTAAAACACTACCCACAGCATGACCCCCTACACTACCCAAACAATTCTGCACTACACTAAACCCCATATACACTTCCCCCAGCATGACCAACTACACTACACAAACACCACTGCACTACCCTAAAACACTACCCCCAGCATGACCCCCTAGACTACACAAACACCACTGCACTACCCTAAACCCTAAATCTACCCGCAGCACGACCCCCTACACTACCCAAACAATTCTGCACTACACTAAAGCCCATATACACTTCCCCCAGCATGACCAACTACACTACACAAACACTACTGCACTACCCTAAAACACTACCCCCAGCATGACCCCCTACACTACACAAACACCACTGCATTACCCTAAACCCTAAATCTACCCGCAGCACGACCCCCTACACTACCCAAAACCAATGCACTACATTAAACACTACCCCAGCACTACCCACTACACTACCCTAACACCACTGCACGACCCTAAACCCTAAAACACTAACCCCAGCACAACCCCCCTACACTACCCAAAGACCACTGCTCTACCCTAAAACACTTCCCCCAGCACGACCCCCTACTCTACCGAACACCACTGCCCTTAACCCTAAAACACTACCCCAGCACGACCCCCTACACTACCCAAAGACGACTGCGCTACACTAAACCCTAAACCACAACCCCCAACACGAACCCCTCCACTGCCCGAACACCACTGCCCTGCCCTAAACCCTAAAACACCACCCCCAGCACAACCCCCTACACTACCGAACACCACTGCACTGCCCTTAACCCTAAAACACTACCTCAGCACGAACCCCTACACTGCCCAAACAACACTGCACGACACCCTAAAACACCACCCCCTGCACAACCCCCTACACTGCCTGAACGCCACTGCACTGCCCTAAACCCTAAAACACCACCCCCTGTATGACCCCCTACACTGCCCGAACACCACTTCACTGCCCTAATCCCTAAAAACACCACACCCCTGCACGACCCCCTACACTGCCCGAACACCCCTGCACTGCCCTAAACCCTAAAACACCCCATGCACAACCCCCTACACTGCCCGAACACCACTGCACTGCCCTAAACCCTAAAAACACTACCCCAGAACGACACCCTACACTGCCCGAACACCACTGCACTGCCCCAAACCCTAAAAGACCACCCCCTTGCACAACCCCCTATATTGCCCGAACAACACTGCTCTACCCTAAACCCTAAAACACCACCCCAGCACGACCCCCTACACTACCCTAACACCACTGCACTGCCCTAAACCCTAAAACACTACCCCAGAACGACCCCCTACACTACCCAAAGACCACTGCACTACCCTAAACCCTAAAGCACGACCTCCAGCATGACCCCTACATTCCCCACGGACCACTGCACTACCCTAAACCCTAAATCACGATCCCCTACACTACACAAACACCACTGCACTACCCTAAACCCTAAAAATCTACCCCCAGCACGACCCCTACACTACCCAAACACCACTGCACTACCCTAAACCCTAAAACACTACCCCCCAGCACGACCCCCTACACTACCCAAACACTACTGCACTACAATACACCCCATATACACTACCCCCAGTACGACCCCTACACTACACAAACACCACTGCTCTACCCTAAACCCTAAAACGCTATCCCCAGAATGACCCCCTACCCTATCCAAACCCCACTGCACTACCCTAAACCCTAAAACATGACCCACTACACTACACAAACACCACTGCACTACCCTAAACCCTAAAATTCTTCCCCCTACACTACACAAACACCACTGCACTACCCTAAACCCTAAAACACTACCTCCAGCATGACCCCCTACACTACCCAAACACCACTGCACTACCCTAAACCCTAAAACACTACCCCCAGCAGTACCACCAACACTACTCAAACACCACTGCGCTACCCTAAAGCCTAAAAACACTAGACACAGCAATGCCCCCTACTACCTGTACTACCCTAAACCCTAAATCTACCCCCAGCACGACCCCCTACACTACCCAAACACTACTGTACTCCCCTAAACCCTAAAACACTACCCCCAGCACTACCCCCTACACTACCCAAACACCACTGCACTACCCTAAACCCTAAAACACTACCCACAGCAGTACCCCCTACACTACCCAAACACCACTGCACTACCCTAAACCCTAAATCTACCCGCAGCACGACCCCCTACACTACCCAAACACCACTGCACTACCCTAAACCCTAAAACAGTACCCCCAGCACAACCCCGTACACTACCTGAACAACACTGCACTACACTAAACACAACCCCCAGCACTACCCCCTACACTACCCTAACATCACTGCACGACCCTAAACCCTAAAACACTACCCACAGCACAACCCCCTACACTACCAAAACACCTATTCACTACCCTAAATCCTAAAACACAATCCCCAGCACAACCCCCTACACTACCCAAACACCACTGCTCTACCCTAAACCCTAAACCACTTCCCCCAGCACGACCCCTACACTACACAAACACCAGTGCACTGCCCTAAACCCTAAAACACTACCCACTGCACGACCCCTACACTGCCCAAACACCACTGCAATACCCTAAACCCAAAACCACTAACCCCTGCACGACCCCCTACACTGCCCGCACACAACTGCACTACCCTAAACACTAAACCGCCACCCCCAGCATGACCCCTACACTACCCGAACACCACTGCACTGCCCTAAACCCTTAACTCCACAACAGCACTAACCCCTACTCTACCGAACACCACTGCACTGCCCTTAACCCTAAAACACTACCCCAGCACGACCCCCTACACTACCCAAAGACCACTGCACTACCCTAAACCCTAAAAAACGACCCCCATCACCACCCCTACACTACCTAAAGAGCACTGCACTACCCTAAACCCTACAGCACGACCCCCAGCATGACCCCTACATTCCCCACAGACCACTGCACTACCCTAAACCCTAAATCATGATCCCCTACACTACCCAAACACCACTGCACTACCCTAAACCCTAAAAATCTACCCCCAGCATGAACCCCTACACTACCCAAACACCACTGCACTACCCTAAACCCTAAAACACTACCCCAGCACGACCCCCTACACTACCCAAACACTACTGCACTACAATACACCCCATATACACTACCCCCAGTATGACCCCCTATACTACCTAAACCCCACTGCACTACCCTAAACCCTAAAACATGACCCCCAGCACGACCCCCTACACTACCCGAGCACCACTGCACTACCCTAAACCCTAAAACCCTAACCCCAGCACGACCCCTGCACTACCCAAACACCACTGCACTACCTTAAACCCTAAATCTACCCGCAGCACGACCCCCTACACTACCCAAACACCACTGCACTAACCTAAACCCTAAAACAGTATCCCCAGCACGACCCCGTACACTACCTGAACAACACTGCACTACACTAAACTCAACCCCCAGCACTACCCCCTATACTACCCTAACACCACTGCACGACCCTAAACCCTAAAACACTACCCACAGCACAACCCCCTACACTACCAAAACACCTATTCACTACCCTAAATCCTAAAACACTATCCCCAGCACAACCCCCTACACTACCCAAACACCACTGCTCTACCCTAAACCCTAAAACACTTCCCCCAGCACCACCCCCTACACTACACAAACACCAGTGCACTGCCCTAAACCCTAAAACACTACCCACTGCACGACCCCTACACTGCCCAAACACCACTGCAATACCCTAAACCCAAAACCACTAACCCCTGCACGACCCCCTACACTGCCCGCACACAACTGCACTACCCTAAACACTAAACCGTCACCCCCAGCATGACCCCTACACTACCCGAACACCACTGCACTGCCCTAAACCCTTAACTCCACCCCAGCACTAACCCCAACTCTACCGAACACCACTGCACTGCCCTTAACCCTAAAACACTACCCCAGCACGACCCCCTACACTACCCAAAGACAACTGAGCTACATTAAACCCTAAAACACAACCCCCAGCACGAACCCCTCCACTGCCCGAACACCACTGCACTGCCCTAAACCCTAAAACACCACCCCCTGCACAACACCCTACACTGTCCGAACACTGCACTGCCCTAAACCCTAAAACACCACCCCCGTACGACCCCCTACACTGCCCGAACACCACAGCACTGCCCTAAACCCTAAAAACACCACCCCCTGCATGACCCCCTACACTGCCCGAACACCACTGCACTGCCCTAAACCCTAAAACACCACCCCCTGCACAACCCCCTACACTGCACGAACACCATTGCTCTGACCTAAACCTTAAATCACCACCCCAGCACGACCCCCTACACTACCCGAACATCACTGCACTGCCCTAAACCCTAAAATACCCCCAGAACGACCCCCTACACTACCCGAAAACCACTGCACTGCCCTAAACCCTAAAACACCACCCCCAGCACGACCCCCTACACTACCCGAACACCAATGCACTGCCCTAAACCCTAAAACACGACCCCCCTGCACAACCCCCTACACTGCCCGAACACCACTGCTCTACCCTAAACCCTAAAACACCACGCCCAGCACGACCCCCTACACTACCCGAACACCACTGCACTACCCTAAACCCTAAAACACCACCCCCAGAACAACACCCTGCACTACGCGAAAACCACTGCACTGACCTAAACCCTAAAACACCACCCCTAGCACGACCCCCTACACTACCCGAACACCACTGCACTGCCCTAAACCGTAAAACACTACCCCAGAACGACCCCCTACACTACCCAAAGACCACTGCACTACCCTAAACCCTAAAACACGACCCCCATCACCACCCCTAACCTACCTAAAGAGCACTGCACTACCCTAAACCCTAAAGCATGACCCCCAGCATGACCCCTACATTCCCCACAGACCACTGCACTACCCTAAACCCTAAATCACGATCCCCTCCACTACCCAAACACCACTGCACTACCCTAAACCCTAAAAATCTACCCCCAGCACGAACCCCTACACTACCCACACACCACTGCACTACCCTAAACCCTAAAACACTACCCCAGCATGACCCCCTACACTACCCAAACACTACTGCACTACAATACACCCCATATACACTACCCCCAGTACGACCTCCTATACTACCTAAACCCCACTGCACTACCCTAAACCCTAAAACATGACCCCCAGCACGACCCCCTACACTATCCAAACACCACTGCTCTACCCTAAACCCTAAAACACCACCTCCAGCATGACCCCCTACACTACACAAACACCACTACACTGCCCTAAAAACTAAAACACTACTCCCAGCACAACCCCCTACACTGCCTGAACACCACTGCACTGCCCTAAACCCTAAAACACCACCCCCTGTACGACCCCCCTACACTGCCCAAACACCCCTGCACTGCCCTAAACCCTAAAACACACCATGCACAACCCCCTACACTGCCCGAACACCACTGCACTGCCCTAAACCCTAAAAACACCACCCCCTGCATGACCTTCTACACTGCCCGAACACCACTGCACTGCCCCAAACCCTAAAACACCACCCCCAGCACGACCCCCTACACTACCCGAACACCACTGCACTGCCCTAAACTCTAAAACACTACCCCAGAACGACCCCCTACACTACCCAAAGACCACTGCACTACCCAAACCCTAAAACACGACCCCAGCACCACCCCTACACTACCCAAAGGGCACTGCACTACGCTAAACCCTAAAGCACGACCCCCAGCATGACCCCTACATTCCCCACAGACCAGTGCACTACCCTAAACCCTAAATCACGATCCCCTACACTACACAAACACCACTGCACTACCCTAAACCCGAAAAATCTACCACCAGCACGACCCCCTACACTAGCGAAACACCACTGCACTACCCTAAACCCTAAAACACTACCCCCAGCACGACCCCCTACACTACCCAAACACAACTGCTCTATCCTAAACCCTAAAACAGTATCCCCAAAACGACCCTCTACACTACCCAAACCCCACTGCACTACCGTAAACCCTAAAACATGACCCCTACACTTCACAAACACCACTGCACTACCCTAAACCCTAAAATACTTCCCCATACACTACACAAACACCACTGCACTACCCTAAACCCTAAAACATTACCTCCAGCATGACCCCCTACACTACCCAAACACCACTGCACTACCCTAAACCCTAAAACACTACCCCCAGCAGTACCACCAACACTACCTAAACACCATTGCATTACCCTAAAGCCTACAATACTACCCACAGCAATGCCCCCTACACTACCCAAACACCACTGTACTACCCTAAACCCTAAATCTACCCCCAGCATGACCCCCTACTCTTCCGATACCACTGCACTGCCATTAACCCTAAAACACTACCCCAGCACGACCCCCTACACTACCCAAAGACGACTGCGCTACACTAAACCCTAAAACATCACCCCCCTGCACAACCCCCTACACTGCCCAAACACCATTGCTCTGACCTAAACCCTAAAACACCACCCCCTGCACAACCCCCTACACTGCACTGCCCTAAACCCTAAAATAACCCCAGCACGACCCCCTACACTACCCGAACACCACTGCACTGCCCTAAACCCTAAAATACCACCCCAGAACAACCCCCTACACTGCCCAAAAACCACTGCACTGCCCTAATCCCTAAAAACACCACCCCCTGCACGACCCCCTACACTGCCTGAACACCCCTGCACTGCCCTAAACCCTGAAATAACCCCAGCACGACCCCCTACACTACCCGAACACCACTGCACTGCCCTAAACCCTAAAATACCACCCCAGAACAACCCCCTACACTGCCCAAAAACCACTGCACTGCCCTAATCCCTAAAAACACCACCCCCTGCACGACCCCCTACACTGCCCGAACACCACTGCTCTACACTAAACCCTAAAACACCACCCCAGCATGACCCCCTACACTACCCAAACACCACTGCACTGCCCTAAACCAAAAAACACCACCCCCTGCAAAACACCGTACACTGCATGAACACCACTGCACTGCCCTAAACCCTAAAACACCACCCCCAGTACGCCCCCAACACTGCCCGAACACCACTGCACTGCCCTAATCCCTAAAAACACCACCCCCTGCACGACCCCCTACACTGCCCGAACACCCCTGCACTGCCCTAAACCCTAACACAACACCCCATGCACAACCCCTACACTGCCCGAACACCACTGCACTGTCCTAAACCCTAAAAACACCACCCCCTGCATGACCCCCTAGACTGCCCGAACAGCACTGAACTGCCCCAATCCCTAAAAGACCACCCCCCTGCACAACCCCCTACACTGCCCGAACACAACTGCTCTACCCTAAACTCTAAAACACCACCCCAGCACAACCCCTTACACTACCCGAACACCACTGCACTGCCCTAAACCCTAAAATACCACCCCAGAACAACGCCCTACACTACGCGAAAACCACTGCACTGCCCTAAACCCTAAAACACCACCCCCAGCATGACCCCCTACACTACCCGAACACCACTGCACAGCCCTAAACCCTAAAACACTTACCCCAGCATGACCCCCTACACCACACAAACACCACAGCACTACCCTAAACCCTAAAACACTACCCCCAGCACGACACCTACACTACACAAACCGGACTGCACTACTCTAAACCCTAACACACTACCCCCAGCCTGACCACCTGCACTACACAACCCCACTGCACTACCCTAAACCCTAAAGCACGACCCCCAGCATGACCCCTACATTCCCCACAGACTACTGCACTACCCTAAACCCTAAATCACGATCCCCTACACTACACAACCACTGCACTACCCTAAACCGTAAAAATCTACCCCAGCACGACCCCTTACACTACCCGAACACCACTGCACTGCCCTAAACCCTAAAACACTACCACAGCATGACCCCCTACACTACCCAAAGACTACTGCACTACCCTAAACCCTAAAACACGACCCCCAGCACCACCCCTAAACTACCCAAAGACCACTGCACTACCCTAAACCCTAAAGCACGACCCCCAGCATGACCCCCTACACTACCAGAAAACCACTGCACTGCCCTAAACCCTAAAACACCACCCACCGCACAACCCCCTACACTACCAAACACCACTGCACTGCCCTTAAACCTAGAACACTACCCCAGCATGAACCCCTACACTGCCCAAACACCACTGCCCTGCCCGAAACCAAAAAACACCACCCCCTGCACAACACCCTACACTGCCTGAACACCACTGCACTGCCCTAAACCCTAAAACACCACCCCCTGTACGACCCCCTACACTGCCCGAACACCACTGCACTGCCCTAATCCCTAAAAACACCACCCCCTGCACGACCCCCTACACTGCCCGAACACCCCTGCACTGCCCTAAACCCTAACACAACACCCCATGCACAACCCCTACACTGCCCGAACACCACTGCACTGTCCTAAACCCTAAAAACACCACCCCCTGCATGACCCCTTAGACTGCCCGAACACCACTGAACTGCCCCAATCCCTAAAAGGCCACCCCCCTGCACAACCCCCTACACTGCCCGAACACAACTGCTCTACCCTAAACTCTAAAACACCACCCCAGCACAACCCCTTACACTACCCGAACAACACTGCACTGCCCTAAACCCTAAAATACCACCCCAGAACAACGCCCTACACTACGCGAAAACCACTGCACTGCCCTAAACCCTAAAACACCACCCCCAGCATGACCCCCTACACTACCCGAACACCACTGCACAGCCCTAAACCCTAAAACACTACCCAGCACGACCCCCTACACTACCCAAAGACCACTGCACTACCCTAAACCACGACCCCCAACACCACCCCTACACTTCCCAAAGAGCACTGCACTACCCTAAACCCTAAAGCACGACCCCCAGCATGACCCCTACATTCCCCACAGGCCACTGCACTACCCTAAACCCTAAATCACGATCCCCTACACTACACAACCACTGCACTACCCTAAACCGTAAAAATCTACCCCCAGCACGACCCCCTACACTACCCGAACACCACTGCACTGCCCTAAACCCTAAAACACTACCACAGCATGACCCCCTACACTACCCAAAGACCACTGCACTACCCTAAACCCTAAAACACGACCCCCAGCACCACCCTTAAACTACCCAAAGACCACTGCACTACCCTAAACACTAAAGCACGACCCCCAGCATGACCCCCTACACTACCAGAAAACCACTGCACTGCCCTAAACCCTAAAACACCACCCACAGCACAACCCCCTACACTACCAAACACCACTGCACTGCCCTTAACCCTAGAACACTACCCCAGCATGAACCCCTACACTGCCCAAACACCACTGCACTGCCCTAAACCAAAAAACACCACCCCCTGCACAACACCCTACGCTGCCTGAACACCACTGCACTGCCCTAAACCCTAAAACACCACCCCCTGTACGACCCCCTACACTGCCCGAACACCACTGCACTGCTCTAATCCCTAAAAACACCACCCCCTGCACGACCCCCTACACTGCCTGAACACCCCTGCACTGCCCTAAACCCTAACACAACACCCCATGCACAACCCCTACACTGCCTGAACACCACTGCACTGTCCTAAACCCTAAAAACACCACCCCCTGCATGACCCCCTCGACTGCCCGAACAACACTGCACTGCCCCAAACCCTAAAAGACCACCCCCTGCACAACCCCCTACACTGCCCGAACACAACTGCTCTACCCTAAACTCTAAAACACCACCCCAGCACAACCCCTTACACTACCCGAACACCACTGCTCTGCCCTAAACCCTAAAATACCACCCCAGAACAACGCCCTACACTACACGAAAACCACTGCACTGCCCTAAACTCTAAAACACCACCCCCAGCATGACCCCCTACACTACCCGAACACCACTGCACAGCCCTAAACCCTAAAACACTACCCAGCATGACCCCCTACACTACCCAAAGACCACCGCACTACCCTAAACCACGACCCCCAGCACCACCCCTACACTTCCCAAAGAGCACTGCACTACCCTAATCCCTAAAGCACGACCCCCAGCATGACCCCTACATTCCCCACAGACCACTGAACTACCCTAAACCCTAAATCACGATCCCCTACACTACACAACCACTGCACTACCCTAAACCGTAAAAATCTACCCCCAGCACGACCCCCTACACTACCCGAACACCACTGCACTGCCCTAAACCCTAAAACACTACCACAGCATGACCCCCTACACTACCCAAAGACCACTGCACTACCCTAAACCCTAAAACACGACCCCCAGCACCACCCCTAAACTACCCAAAGACAACTGCACTACCCTAAACCCTAAAGCACGACCCCCAGCATGACCCCCTGCACTAACAGAAAACCACTGCACTGCCCTAAATCCTAAAACACCACCCACAGCACAACCCCCTACACTACCAAACACCACTGCACTGCCCTTAACCCTAGAACACTACCTCAGCATGAACCCCTACACTGCCCAAACACCACTGCACTGCCCTAAACCAAAAAACACCACCCCCTGCACAACACCCTACACTGCCTGAACACCACCGCACTGCCCTAAACCCTAAAACACCACCCCCTGTACGACCCCCTACACTGCCCGAACACCCCTGCACTGCCCTAAACCCTAACACAACACCCCATGCACAACCCCTACACTGCCCGAACACCACTGCACTGTCCTAAACCCTAAAAACACCACCCCCTGCATGACCCCCTAGACTGCCCGAACACCACTGCACTGCCCCAAACCCTAAAAGACCACCCCCCTGCACAACCCCCTACACTGCCCGAACACAACTGCTCTACCCTAAACTCTAAAACACCACCCCAGCACAACCCCTTACACTACCCGAACACCACTGCACTGCCCTAAACCCTAAAATACCACCCCAGAACAACGCCCTACACTACGCGAAAACCACTGCACTGCCCTAAACCCTAAAACACTTCCCCCTACACTACCCAAACACCACTGCACTACCCTAAACCCTAAAATACTACCCCCAGCTTGACCCCCTACACAACCCAAGCACCGCTGCACTACCCGTAAACCCTAAAACACTACCCCCAGAAGTACCCCCTACACTACCCAAACACCACTGCACTACCTTAAACCCTAAAACACTACCCCCAGCAGTACCTCCTACACTACCCAAATACTACTAAACTACAATATACCCCATATACACTACCCCAGTACGACCCCCTACACTACACAAACACCACTGCTCTACCCTAAACCCTAAAACACTACCCCCAGAACGACCCTGTACACTACCCAAACCCCACTGCACTACCCTAAACCCTAAAACACGACCCGCAGCACCACCCCTACACTACCCAAAGAGCACTGCACTACCCTAATCCCTAAAGCAAAACCCCCAGCATGACCCCTACATTCCCCACGTACCACTGCACTACCCTAAACCACGATCCCCTACACTACACAAACACCACTGCACTACCCTAAAAATCTACCCCCAGCACGACCCCCTATACTACCCAAAAACCACTGCACTACCCTAAACCCTAAAACACTACCCCCAGCAGTACCCCCTACACTACCCAAACATCACTGCACTACCCTAAACCCTAAAACACTACCCACAGCACGACCCCCTACACTACCCAAACACTACTGCACTACACTAAACCCCATATACACTACTCCAAGCACGATCCCCTACACTACCCAAACACCACTGCACTACCCTAAACCCTAAAACACTACCCCCAGCACGACCCCCTACACTACCCGAGCACCACTGCACTACCCTAAACCCTAAAACCCTACTCCCAGCACTACCCCTACACTACCCAAACACCACTGCACTACCCTAAACCCTAAATCTATCCGCAGCACGACCCCCTACACTACCCAAACACCACTGCACTACCCTAAACCCTAAAACAGTACCCCCAGCACGACCCCGTACACTACCTGAACAACACTGCACTACACTAAACACAACCCCCAGCACTACCCCCTACACTACCCTAACACCACTGCACGACCCTAAACCCTAAAACACTACCCACAGCACAACCCCATACACTACCAAACACCTATTCACTACCCTAAATCCTAAAACACTATCCCCAGCACAACCCCCTACACTACCCAAACACCACTGCTCTACCCTAAACCCTAAAACACTTCCCCCAGCACGACCCCCTACACTACACAAACACCAGTGCACTGCCCTAAACCCTAAAACACTACCCACTGCACGACCCCTACACTGCCCAAACACCACTGCAATACCCTAAACCCAAAACCACTAACCCCTGCACGACCCCCTACACTGCCCGCACACAACTGCACTACCCTAAACACTAAACCGCCACCCCCAGCATGACCCCTACACTACCCGAACACTACTGCACTACAATACACCCCATATACACTACCCCCAGTACGACCCCCTATACTACCTAAACCCCACTGCACTACCCTAAACCCTAAAACATGACCCCCAGCACGACCCCCTACACTATCCAAACACCACTGCTCTACCCTAAACCCTATACCACCCCCAGCATGACCCCCTACACTACACAAACACCTCTACACTGCCCTAAAAACTAAAACACTACTCCCAGCACAACCCTCTACACTGCCTGAATACCACTGCACTGCACTAAACCCTAAAACACCACCCCCTGTACGACCCCCTACACTGCCCAAACACCCCTGCACTGCCCTAAACCCTAAAGCACCCCATGCACAACCCCCTACACTGCCCGAACACCACTGCACTGCCCTAAACCCTAAAAACACCACCCCCTGCATGACCTCCTACACTGCCCGAACACCACAGCACTGCCCTAAACCCTAAAAACACCACCCCCAGCACGACCCCCTACACTGCCCGAACACCACTGCACTGCCCTAAACCCTAAAACACCACCCCCTGCACAACCCCCTACACTGCACGAACACCATTGCTCTGACCTAAACCTTAAATCACCACCCCAGCTCGACCCCCTACACTACCCGAACACCACTGCACTGCCCTAAACCCTAAAATACCCCCCAGAACGACCCCCTACACTACCCGAAAACCACTGCACTGCCCTAAACCCTAAAACACCACCCCCAGCACGACCCCCTACACTACCCGAACACCAATGCACTGCCCTAAACACTAAAACACGACCCCCAGCCCCACCCCTACACTACCCATAGACCACTGCACTACCCTAAACCCTAAAGCACGACCCCCAGCATGACCCCCTACACTACCAGAAAACCACTGCACTGCCCTAAACCCTAAAACACCACCCCCAGCACAACCCCCTACACTACCGAAAACCACTGCACTGCCCTTAACCCTAAAATATCACCCCCTGTACAACCCCCTACACTGCCCAAACACCACTGCACTGCCCTAATCCCTAAAAACACCACCCCCCTGCACGACCCCCTACACTGCCCGAACACCCCTGCACTGCCCTAAACCCTGAAACACCCCATGCACAACCCCCTACACTGCCAGAACACCACTGCACTGCCCCAAACCCTAAAAGACCACCCCCTTGCACAACCCCCTACACTGCCCGAACACCACTGCTCTACCCTAAACCCTAAAACACCACCCCAGCACGATCCCCTACACTACCCGAACACCACTGCACTACCCTAAACCCTAAAACACCCCCCCAGAACAACACCCTGCACTACGGGAAAACCACTGCACTGACCTAAACCCTAAAACACCACCCCCAGCACGACCCCCTACACTACCCGAACACCACTGCACTGCCCTAAACCGTAAAACACTACCCCAGAACGACCCGCTACACTACCCAAAGACCACTGCACTACCCTAAACCCTAAAACACGACCCCCATCGCCAACCCTACACTACCTAAAGAGCACTGCACTACCCTAAACCCTAAAGCACGACCCCCAGCATGACCCCTACATTCCCCACAGACCACTGCACTACACTAAACCCTAAATCACGATCCCCTACACTACCCAAACACCACTGCACTACCCTAAACCCTAAAAATCTACCCCCAGCACGAACCCCTACACTACCCAAACACCACTGCACTACCCTAAACCCTAAAACACTACCCCAGCACGACCCCCTACACTACCCAAACACTACTGCACTACAATACACCCCATATACACTACCCCCAGTACGACCCCCTATACTACCTAAACCCCACTGCACTACCCTAAACCCTAAAACATGACCCCCAGCACGACCCCCTACACTATCCAAACACCACTGCTCTACCCTAAACCCTATACCACCCCCAGCATGACCCCCTACACTACACAAACACCACTACACTGCCCTAAAAACTAAAACACTACTCCCAGCACAACCCCCTACACTGCCTGAACACCACTGCACTGCCCTAAACCCTAAAACACCACCCCCTGTACGACCCCCTACACTGCCCAAACACCCCTGCACTGCCCTAAACCCTAAAACACCCCATGCACAACCCCCTACACTGCCCGAACACCACTGCACTGCCCTAAACCCTAAAAACACC
This sequence comes from Triturus cristatus, assembly GCF_964204655.1. NCBI lineage: Eukaryota > Metazoa > Chordata > Amphibia > Caudata > Salamandridae > Triturus > Triturus cristatus. The sequence continues at coordinate 747,565,417 of NC_140579.1, forward strand.
ACCCCCTGCATGACCTCCTACACTGCCCGAACACCACTGCACTGCCCCAAACCCTAAAACACCACCCCCAGCACGACCCCCTACACTACCCGAACACCACTGCACTGCCCTAAACCCTAAAACACTACCCCAGAACGACCCCCTACACTAACCAAAGACCAATGCACTACCCTAAACCCTAAAACATGACCCCAGCACCACCCCTACACTACCCAAAGGGCACTGCACTACGCTAAACCCTAAAACACGACCCCCAGCATGACCCCTACATTCCCCACAGACGAGTGCACTACCCTAAACCCTAAATCACGATCCCCTACACTACACAAACACCACTGCACTACCCTAAACCCGAAAAATCTACCCCCAGCACGACCCCCTACACTAGCGAAACACCACTGCACTACCCTAAACCCTAAAACACTACCCCAGCACGACCCCCTACACTACCCAAACACTACTGCACTACAATATACCCCATATACACTACCCCCAGTACGACCCCCTACACTACACAAACACCACTGCTCTACCCTAAACCCTAAAACAGTATCCCCAAAACGACCCTCTACACTACCCAAACCCCACTGCACTACCGTAAACCCTAAAACATGACCCCTACACTTCACAAACACCACTGCACTACCCTAAACCCTAAAATACTTCCCCATACACTACACAAACACCACTGCACTACCCTAAACCCTAAAACATTACCTCCAGCATGACCCCCTACACTACCCAACCACCACTGCACTACCCTAAACCCTAAAACACTACCCCCATCAGTACCACCAACACTACCCAAACACCATTGCATTACCCTAAAGCCTACAATACTACCCACAGCAATGCCCCCTACACTACCCAAACACCACTGTACTACCCTAAACCCTAAATCTACCCCCAGCACGACCCCCTACTCTACCGATACCACTGCACTGCCATTAACCCTAAAACACTAACCCAGCACGACCCCCTACACTAGCCAAAGACGACTGCGCTACACTAAACCCTAAAACACCACCCCCTGCAATACCCCCTACACTGCCCGAACACCATTGCTCTGACCTAAACCCTAAAACACCACCCCTGCACAACCCCCTACACTGCACTGCCCTAAACCCTAAAATAACCCCAGCACGACCCCCTACACTACCTGAACACCACTGCACTGCCCTAAACCCTAAAATACCCCCAGAACGACCCCCTACACTACCCGAACACCACTGCACTGCCCTAAACCCTAAAACACCCCCTGCACAACCCCCTACACTGCACTGCCCTAAACCCTAAAACACTACCACAGCATGACCCCCTACACTACCCAAAGACCACTGCACTACCCTAAACCCTAAAACACGACCCCCAGCACCACCCCTACACTACCCAAAAACCACTGCACTACCCTGAACCCTAAAGCACGACCCCCAGCATGACCCCCTACACTACCAGAAAACCACTGCACTGCCCTAAACCCTAAAACACCCCCCCAGCACAACCCCCTACACTACCGAACACCACTGCCCTGCCCTTAACCCTAAAACACTACCCCAGCACTTACCCCTACACTGCCCAAACACCACTGCACTGTTCTAAACCCTAAAACACCACCCCTGCACGACCCCCTACACTGCCTGAACACCCCTGCACTGCCCTAAACCCTAAAACACCCCATGCACAACCCCCTACACTGCCCGAACACCTCTGCACTGCCCCAAACCCTAAAAGACCACCCCCTTGCACAACCCCCTACACTGCTGAACACCACTGCTCTACCCTAAACCCTAAAACACCACCCCAGCACAACCCCCTACACTACCCAAAGACCACTGCACTACCCTAAACCCTAAAACACGACCCCTGCACCACCCCTACACTACCCAAAGAGCACTACACTACCCTAAACCCTAAAGCACGACCCCCAGCCTGACCCCTACACTACCCACAGACCAGTGCACTACCCTAAACCCTAAAACACTACCCCCAGCACGACCCCCTACACTACCCAAACACTACTGCACTACAATATACCCCATATACACTACCCCCAGTACGACCCCCTACACTACACAAACACCACTGCTCTACCCTAACCATAAAACAGTATCCCCAGAACGACCCCCTACACTACCCAAACCCCACTTCACTACCGTAAACTCTAAAACATGACCCCCTACACTACAAACACCACTGCACTACCCTAAACCCTAAAATACTCCCCCATTCACTACACAAACACCACTGCACTACCCTTAACCCTAAAACACTACCTCCAGCATGACCCCCTACACTACCCAAACACCACTGCACTACCCTAAACCCTAAAACACTACCCCCAGCAGTACCACCAACACTACCCAAACACCACTGCACTACCCTAAAGCCTAAAACACTACCCACAGCAATGCCCCCTACACTACCCAAACACCACTGTACTACCCTAAACCCTAAAACACTACCCCCAGCAGTACCACCAACACTACCCAAATACTACTGCACTCCCCTAAAACCTAAAACACTACCCCCAGCAGTACCCCCTACACTACCCAAACACTTCTGCACTACACTAAACCCCATATACACTTCCCCAAGCATGACCCCTACACTACACAAACACCATTGCACTACCCTAAAACACTACCCCCAGCATGACCCCCTACACTGCCTGAACACCACTGCACTACCCTTAACTCTAAAACACTACCCCCAGCACGACCCCCTACACTACCCAAACACCACTGCACTACCCTAAACCCTAAATCTACACCGGCCTAAGCACGACCCCCTGCACTACCCAAACACCACTGCACTACCCTAAACCATAAAACACTACCCCCAGCACGACCCACTACACTACCCGAGCACCACTGCACTACCCTAAACCCTAAAGCCCTACCCCCAGCATGACCCCTACTCTACCCAAACACCACTGCACTACCGTAAACCCTAAATCTACCTGCAGAACGACCCCCTACACTACCCAAACACCACTGCACTACCCTAAACCCTAAAACACTACCCCCAGCATGACCCCCTACACTACCTGAACACCACTGCACTACACTAAACACTACCCCCAGCACTACCCCCTACAGTACCCTAACACCACTGCACAACCCTAAAACACTACCCACAGCATGACCCCCTACACTACCAAAACACCATTTCACTACCCTAAACCCTAAAACACTACCCCCAGCACAACCCCCTACACTACCCAAACACCACTGCACTACCCTAAACCATAAAACACTATGCCCAGCACAACCCCCTACATTACCCAAACACCACTGCTCTACCCTAAACCCTAAAATACTACCCACAGCACGACCCCTACACTACCAAAACACCACTGCACTACCCTAAACAATAAAACACTACGCCCAGCATAACCCCCTACATTACCCAAACACCACTGCTCTACCCTAAAACACTTCCCCCAGCACGACCCCCTACACTACACAATCACCACTGCACTGCCCTAAACCCTAAAACACTTCTCCCAGCACAACCCCCTACACTAGATAAACACCACTGCACTGCCCTAAACCATAAAAGACTACCCACTGCACGACCCCTACACTGCCCAAACACCACTGCATTACCCTAAACCCTAAAACACTACCCCCTGCACGACCCCCTCCACTGCCCGCACACCACTGCTCTACCCTAAACACTAAACCACCACCCCAGCACAACCCCGTACACTACCCAAACACCACTGCACTGCCCTAAACCCTTAACACCACCCCCAGCACGAACCCCTTGTTGGACTTGGCCCTTCTGGCAAGTTCACCCCTAGAACTTTTTGCATTTATCCTAGCCTTTTTCCTATGTTGTACTAGTGGTTTTAGGCCTCTAGGCTCTTTTACACTGTGTCCCAGTGGAAAGCACGTGCGCTCTGTGTATGTTTTAGTGAGACTGACCTGCCCTCCCATAGGAATGCATGGGGGATCTGAGTGACCGTGTTAACTCCTGATGTGAGAGGAGTGCAGGGTCGAGTTTGGTATGTGCGAACTCGTGAGATTGAATGCTACGCAATGATGTGTGCAACATTACTGTGTCTAGTGTAAAAGTGCCACTTCTAGAAGCTGGCAGGTCTGTGTAATAAATGTGAAGTGACTGTCTTGCTTGTGATTGGCTGGTGTGCTTGGCTCCAGGAGTCAGGATGGGTCTGCCCCGATGGTGAATGGAGAGATCTGCATGTTGATGGCAGGGAGGAGTACACCTGGGACCTGAATAGGGCTGGGCTTTCCCTCCACAATGCTGGCTCCACCCCCTGTGGTGCGTCTGATGTCCCTGACCTGTCCTGTGAATAGGGAGAGGGGCTGAGCAAAACAAAGTGCTCAGGAACCAGTTGCATCTGGTTGGCCCCTTCACTGCACTTTTGGAGACAAGGGATTTTGTGTATAAAAGAGGGTCTGTGACCCCATGAAAATGTTCTTGCTTGGATCCTGACAGGAGGGGGCTTGCTGCAGGTGGGGCCCAGGAGGGACCGCCATGGGGGCTGCCTCCCTGCTGGAGGGCCCTGTGTGCTGGCCCCTGGGCCCTACATTGTCCCCTGGATGCTTCCAAGACTTTATCCAGCCTTTTTGCGCCCTGGGTGTGCTGTGCTTTTCTCCAGGAGAGGGAGAGCCTGGGGGCTGAGCAGCGCTGAGCTGCAGCCAGTTTGGAAGGAAACCCCCACCTTGGGGATTCCCCCGTGATGCCAGCCTTGCGGGAGCCCACCCCGCTTATTTCTATTATAGTGCGCGGGTGCCCACCCCGCGACTTTGCTTTATTTTTGCGGGTGCCCACCCCGCTTGTTATTTAATGGAGCAGGTGCCCACCCTGCTTTATATCCCAATTCGGAGGGAGCCTACCCCTCATGGCGCCGGTTTGATCTTATAGCGGGACCCCACCCCGCGTTTCACCGCTGCGGCCCGAGCTGCTAAGGAATTCCTCCCCGGGCCGCGCTCTGCGCGACCCGGAGGTCAGGCAAGCCTTGCCTTGGACGTGGGCGAGCCCTGTTGCCGCCGGGGAAGAGGAAGGCTGGTGACGTGACGTGGGGCTTCCGTGCGGACGAGAGAGCCCCACGTAATTCCAGAGGAGTCCCGGGTCCCAGGAGGGGGCCCAGGTGAAGAATGGTGTCGCCAGATCCTCCGCGAGGCTCTCATGAGCGGGAGAGCCCCGCCTGCCGCCCACGGAATCCGGAGAAGTCCCGGTCCCAGGAGAGGGACCGGGCAAAGTGAGGGGAGACGAAGCGGCACCAGAAGACCCCGAGAGGAGCCTATGCAGCCCGGTGAGTGGGGCCTAGGCAGTCCTCTGTTTTTTATTGTGGTACCCGCGAGGCACCGGGACAGTCCTGGGTGGTCAAGGCGGTCCCGCGAGAGAGCGGGCCGCCCCTACCTGTGGCATCTGCATTTGGGGAGCCCCCAGAGAGGAGCTTCATTAGGGGCACCCTGGTAGTGCCTATTTCCTGAGCGGACCCGCCGTTGCGGGCCGCTCCAACATGGGGCACAGTTGTTCTGAGCCTAGGTGGCTCCAACGCTATGGGGGCATTAATTATCCACAGTTCTGCATATGGTGTACAGAGCCCTGTGTGGCTCCAACGAATAGGGGGCATGTATTTGTTTACAGAGCCTGTGTGGCTCCAACGCTTAGCCTAAATTATTCTTAGAGCCAGATGGCTCCAGCGTGTGGTCATACGTGGTTACCCAGGCCCAGAGGGGCCCATGCTTTATGGTCTGGGCACATTATTTACTTTCAGAGCCCCGTGTGGCTCCAACGCCTGGCATACTGGTTAAGGGCCATTGAGAGCTCATGCCTAATTTGAATATTCCCAGCTGCCCAGCAAGTAGTGGGCAGCTGCACCGTTTAGGGTATTCTTTCTTTGGGGGACAGGTGTTTTAAGTTAGGAGTGACACGCACTCAATCGCCCCCATCTTTGGCCTTCCGAAGCTGCGCAGCACTTAGTGCCAGCTGCAGCGTTTGGGCCCTGTTCTTGTCCCCAGCTGCCAGCAAGTAGTGGGCAGCTGCTAAGTTTAGGTTCTGGTGCAACCTGGACCCTAATGTGATTTAGGTGTTATTGTGATTTATATACTAAGGCATTGGGTGTTAGGAAATGCACTGTGTGTCGTATGTTTTTACGCACCCTGTGTTTTATACCTCTAGATATGATTTCTGCACAGGAGGTTGTTTTACCTGTTTAGGTTTATGTTAGGCAGATTATACTTCCCTGTGTGATATACGCCCCTAGTGTAATTATAATTAGGAGGTAAGGTCTAATGCGTTAGACTTATGAGAACCTGCATAATGTGTTTATGCCCCTGGGATGTATACAGGATAGGTTTTATACATGATTCTATTGTGATAAGGCTGAGGTCATCATTGCGCCAGTAGTTACTGGTTGTGCTCTACAGTTATAATTTGTGTTCCAGTTGGTATATGTTCTACATTTACAATTGGTGATTTGTGCTAATTCTGACAGTGGTCCATGTGGTCCTGTTTTGTGTAAATGGTCCCCTGTAAAATTCTGCCCAGTGCCAGTTGGCACAGTGTAAATTATGTGATTATCATCTAATGTGTTTTTTATAATACAAAGGGTATTTTTTATATATAACCTTGTGTGGAGTTTCCTTTGTGGTGGGCCTAGGGTGTTGTTGCTGTGTGCGCGCGCAAACGCTTTACACATTGCCTCCGGGATAAGCCTGACTGCTCGTGCCAAGCTACCAAGGGTGTGAGCAGGGGATATCTTTGGCGTGTAACTCCCCAGCCCTGACTTAGAGTGGTGGTCTCTGCCTGGCTTTGGCGCAAGCCTTAGCCAATCAGAGATCCCATTTCTAACACCCCTACTCTACCGAACACCACTGCACTGCCCTTAACCCTAAAACACTACCACAGCACGACCCCCTACACTACACAAAGACGACTGTGCTACACTATACCCTAAAACACAACCCCCAGCATGACCCCCTACACTGCCAGAAAACCACTGCACTGCCTTAAACCCTAAAACACTACTTCCAGCACAACCCCCTACACTAGATAAACACCACTGCACTGCCCTAAACCCTAAAACACTACCCACTGCACGACCCCTACACTGCCCAAACACCACTGCATTATCCTAAACCCAAAAACACTATCCCCTGCACAACCCCCTCCAGTGCCGGCACACCACTGCACTACCCTAAACACTAAACCGCCACCCCCAGCATGACCCCCAGCACGACCCCTATACTACCTGAACACCACTGCACTGCCCTAAACCCTTAACACCACACCCAGCACGAACCCCTACTCTACCGAACACCACTGCACTGCCCTTAACCCTAAAACACTACCCCAGCACGACCCCCTACACTACCCAAAGACGACTGCGCTACACTAAACCCTAAAACACAACCCCCAGCACGAACCCCTCCACTGCCTGAACACCACTGCACTGCCCTAAACCCTAAAACACCACCCCCTGCACAACACCCTACACTGCCCGAACAACACTGCACGACACCCTAAACACTAAAACACTACCCCGTACGACCGCTACACTGCCCGAACACCACAGCACTGCCCTTAACCCTTAACACCACACCCAGCACGAACCCCTACTCTACCGAACACCACTGCACTGCCCTTAACCCTAAAACACTACCCCAGCACGACCCCCTACACTACCCAAAGACGACTGCGCTACACTAAACCCTAAAACACAACCCCCAGCACGAACCCCTCCACTGCCCGAACAACACTGCACTGCCCTAAACCCTAAAACACTACCCTGTACGACCCCCTACACTGCCCGAACACCACAGCACTGCCCTTAACCCCAACACCACCCCCTGCACGACCCCCTACACTGCCCGAACACCACTGCACTGCTCTAAACCCTAAAACTCCACCCCCTGTACAACCCCCTACACTGCCCGAACACCATTGCTCTGACCTAAACCCTAAAACACCACCCCCTGTACGACCCCTACACTGCCCGAACACCACTGCACTGCCCTAATCTCTAAAAACACCACCCCCTGCATGAGCCCCTACACTGCCCGAACACCCCTGCACTGCCCTAAACCCTAAAAACACTACCCCAGAATGACACCCTACACTGCCCGAACACCACTGCACTGCCCCAAACCCTAAAACACCACCCCCAGCACGACCCCCTACACTACCCGAACACCACTGCACTGCCCTAAACCCTAAAATACCCCCCAGAACGACCCCCTACACTACCCGAAAACCACTGCACTACCCTAAACCCTAAAGCACGACCCCCAGCATGACCCCCTACACTACCAGAAAACCACTGCACTGCCCTAAACCCTAAAACACCACCCCCAGCACAACCCCCTACACTACCGAACACCACTGCACTGCCCTTAACCATAAAACACTACCTCAGCACGAACCTCTACACTGCCCAAACACCACTGCACTAAACCCTAAAACACCACCCCTGCACAACCCCCTACACCGCCTGAACACCACTGCACTGCCCTAAACCCTAAAACACCACCCCCTGCACGAGCCCCTACACTGCCCGAACACCCCTGCACTGCCCTAAACCCTAAAAACACTACCCCAGAATGACACCCTACACTGCCCGAATACCACTGCACTGCCCCAAACCCTAAAAGACCACCCCCTTGCACAACCCCCTACATTGCCCGAACACCACTGCTCTACCCTAAACCCTAAAACACCACCCCAGCATGACCCCCTACACTACCCGAACACCACTGCACTGCCCTAAACCCTAAAACACTACCCAAGAACGACCCCCTACACTACCCAAAGACCACTGCACTACCCTAAACCCTAAAACACGACCCCCAGCACCACCCCTACACTACCCCTACACTACCCAAAGAGCACTGCACTACCCTAAACCCTAAAGCACGACCCCCAGCATGACCCCTACATTCCCCAAGGACCACTGCACTACCCTAAACCCTAAATCACGATCCCCTACACTACACAAACACCACTGCACTACCCTAAACCCTAAAAATCTACCCCCAGCACAACCCCCTACACTACCCAAACGCCACTGCACTACCCTAAACCCTAAAACACTACCCCCCAGCACGACCCCCTACACTACCCAAACACTACTGCACTACAATACACCCCATATACACTATCCCCAGTACGACCCCCTACACTACCCAAACCCCGCTGCACTACCCTAAACCCTAAAACATGACCCCCTATACTACACAAAAACCACTGCACTACCCTAAACCATAAAACACTACCACCAGCATGACCCCCTACACTACCCAAACACCACTGCACTACCCTAAACCACTACCCCCAGCAGTACCACCGTCACTACCCAAACCCCACTGCACTAACCTAAAGCCTAAAACACTACCCACAGCAATGCCCCCTACACTACCCAAACACCACTGCACTACCCTAAACCCTAAAACACTACCCCAGCACGACCCCCTACACTACCCAAACACTACTGCACTACAATACACCCCATATACACTACCATTAAACACCCTAGCACACGTTATTTTATGATTAAGGTCAATTTCCCATATTATTCATAGTATAAAAAACACAAGCGAAGTCTTTTTCGTTTTTCTGTCTTTTAATCCGAGTGTTCTTTAGCCTCTTTAGCCAACACGTGTTTCGTCGTCTCTGTAGTCTAATACACACGACTTGTTCACGGCTGTACTGTAATAAACAGAGTAATTCCTATTGTGGCGATAATTCCAGGCCACAATAATCCTGTGGCGTGGGGTACACGAGCAAATCCTTCTTAAGAGCGAGTCAGTTAATTGGTGCTCTGTATGGGTTGTCAATCCACAACCCTCGTTAATCCCTGGTTTCACGTCTTCATCAAGACATTAAGGTTTGTAGACTCCTTAACTCGTAACGAACGTCTCCCCACGTGGGGAGACGTTCGTTACGAGTTAAGGAGTCTACAAACCTTAATGTCTTGATGAAGACGTGAAACCAGGGATTAACGAGGGTTGTGGATTGACAACCCATACAGAGCACCAATTAACTGACTCGCTCTTAAGAAGGATTTGCTCGTGTACCCCACGCCACAGGATTATTGTGGCCTGGAATTATCGCCACAATAGGAATTACTCTGTTTATTACAGTACAGCCGTGAACAAGTCGTGTGTATTAGACTACAGAGACGACGAAACACGTGTTGGCTAAAGAGGCTAAAGAACACTCGGATTAAAAGACAGAAAAACGAAAAAGACTTCGCTTGTGTTTTTTATACTATGAATAATATGGGAAATTGACCTTAATCATAAAATAACGTGTGCTAGGGTGTTTAATGTATGCATTTTTGTTGCTTTTGCCACAAATCCTTTGGGGGAGGCTGGTGGTTCTCCCTCACCTTTTAGCACCGTTCGTAATTAGTAAGTGACAGCGAATACTGGAAGTGTGAATACTTGTGGCGCCTATTCCCTATTACATATACCGCCGATTTCTGTTGAAACCATATACACTACCCCCAGTACGACCCCCTACACTACACAAACACCACTGCTCTACCCTAAACCCTAAAACGCTATCCCCAGAATGACCCCCTACCCTACCCAAACCCCACTGCACTACCCTAAACCCTAAAACATGACCCACTACACTACACAAACACCACTGCACTACCCTAAACCCTAAACTTCTTCCCCCTACACTACACAAACACCACTGCACTACCCTAAACCCTAAAACACTACCTCCACCATGACCCCCTACACTACCCAAACACCACTGCACTACCCTAAACCCTAAAACACTACCCCCAGCAGTACCACCAACACTACTCAAACACCACTGCGCTACCCTAAAGCCTAAAAACACTAGACACAGCAATGCCCCCTACACTACCCAAACACCACTGTACTACCCTAAACCCTAAATCTATCCCCAGCACGACCCCCTACACTACCCAAACACTACTGCACTCCCCTAAACCTTAAAACACTACCCCCAGCAGTACCCCCTACACTACCCAAACACCACTGCACTACCCTAAACCCTAAAACACAACCCACAGCAGTACCCCCTACACTACCCAAACACCACTGCACTACCCTAAACCCTAAAACACTACCCACAGCATGACCCCCTACACTACCCAAACAATTCTGCACTACACTAAACCCCATATACACTTCCCCCAGCATGACCAACTACACTACACAAACACCACTGCACTACCCTAAAACACTACCCCCAGCATGACCCCCTACACTACACAAACACCACTGCACTACCCTAAACCCTAAATCTACCCGCAGCACTACCCCCTACACTACCCAAAACCAATGCACTACACTAAACACTACCCCAGCACTACCCACTATACTACCCTAACACCACTGCACGACCCTAAACCCTAAAACACTAACCCCAGCACAACCCCCTACACTACCCAAAGACCACTGCTCTACCCTAAACCCTAAAACACTTCCCCCAGCACGACCCCCTACTCTACCAAACACCACTGCACTGCCCTAAACCCTAAAACACGACCCCCAGCCCCACCCAAAGACCACTGCCCTACCCTAAACCCTAAAGCACGACCCCCAGCATGACCCCCTACACTACCAGAAAACCACTGCACTGCCCTAAACCCTAAAACACCACCCTCAGCACAACCCCCTACACTACCGAAAACCACTGCACTGCCCTTAACCCTAAAACACTACCCCAGCACAAACCCCTACACTGCCAAAACACCACTGCACTGCCCAAAACCCTACAACATCACCCCCTGTACAACCCCCTACAATGCCCGAACACCACTGCACTGCCCTAATCCCTAAAAACACCACCCCCTGCACGACCCCCTACACTGCCCGAACACCCCTGCACTGCCCCAAACCCTAAAAGACCACCACCTTGCACAACCCCCTACACTGCCCGAACACCACTGCTCTACCCTAAACCCTAAAAACACCACCCCCCTCACGACCCCCTACACTGCCCGAACACCAATGCACTGCCCTAAACCCTAAAACACCACACCCCTGCACAACCCCCTACACTGCTCGAACACCATTGCTCTGACCTAAACCCTAAAACACCACCCCCAGAACGACCCCCTACACTACCCGAACACCACTGCACTGCCCTAAACCCTAAAATACCCCCCAAAATGACCCCCTACACTTCCCGAAAACCACTGCACCGCCCTAAACCCTAAAACATCACCCCAGCACGACCCCCTACACTACCCGAACACCACTGCACTGCCCTAAACCCTAAAACACTACCACAGCATGACCCCCTACACTACCCAAAGACCACTGCACTACCCTAAACCCTAAAACACGACCTCCAGCACCCCCCCTACACTACCCAAAGACCACTGCACTACCCTAAACCCTAAAGCACGACCCCCAGCATGACCCCCTACACTACCAGAAAACCACTGCACTGCCCTAAACCCTAAAACACCACCCACAGCACAACCCCCTACAATACCAAACACCACTGCACTGCCCTTAACCCTAAAACACTACCCCAGCACGAACCCCTACACTGCCCAAACACCACTGCACTGCCCTAAACTAAAAAACACCACCCCCTGCACAACCCCCTACACTGCCTGAACACCACTGCACTGCCCTAAACCCTAAAACACCACCCCCTGTATGACCCCCTACACTGCCCGAAGACCACTGCACTGCCCTAATCCCTAAAAACACCACCCCCTGCACGACCCCCTACACTGCCCGAACACCCCTGCACTGCCCTAAACCCTATAACAACACCCCATGCACAACCCCTACACTGCCCGAACACCACTGCACTGCCCTAAACCCTAAAAACAACACCCCCTGCATGACCCCCTACACTGCCCGAACACTACTGCACTGCCCCTAACCCTAAAAGACCACCCCCCTGCACAACCCCCTACACTGCCCGAACACAACTGCTCTACCCTAAACCCTAAAACACCAGCCCAGCACGACCCCTACACTACCCGAACAACACTGCACTGCCCTAAACTCTAAAATTCCACCCCCAGAACAACCCCCTACACTAAGCGAAAACCAATGCACTGCCCTAAACCCTATAACACCACCCCCAGCACGACCCCCTACACTACCCAAAGAGCACTGCACTACCCTAAACCCTAAAGCACGACCCCCAGCATGACCCCTACATTCCCCACAGACCACTGCACTACCCTAAACCCTAAATCACGATCCCCTAAACTACACAACCACTGCACTACCCTAAACCCTAAAAATCTACCCCCAGCACGACCCCCTACACTACCCGAACACCACTGCACTGCCCTAAACCCTAAAATAACCCCCAGAATGACCCCCTACACTTCCCGTAAACCACTGCACTGCCCTAAACCCTAAAACACCACCCCAACACGACCCCCTACACTACCCGAACACCACTGCACTGCCCTAAACCCTAAAACACTACCACAGCATGACCCCAAACACTACCCAAAGACCACTGCACTACCCTAAACCCTAAAACACGACCCCCAGCACCACCCCTACACTACCCAAAGACCACTGCACTACCCTAAACCCTAAAGCACGACCCCCAGCATGACCCCCTACACTACCAGAAAACCACTGCACTGCCCTAAACCCTAAAACACCACCCACAGCACAACCCCCTACACTACCAAACACCGCTGCACTGCCCTTAACCCTAAAACACTACCCCAGCATGAACCCCTACACTGCCCAAACACCACTGCACTGCCCTAAACCCTAAAGCACGACCCCCTGCATGACCCCTACATTCCCCACAGACCACTGCACTACCCTAAATCCTAAATCTAAATCCCCTAAACTACACAACCACTGCACTACCCTAAACCCTAAAAATCTACCCCCAGCACGACCCCCTACACTACACAAACACCACTGCACTACCCTAAACCACTACTCCCAGCTTGACCCCCTACACAACCCAAGCACCACTGCACTACCCTAAACCCTAAAACACGACCCCCGGCACCAGCCCTACACTTCCCAAAGAGCACTACACTACCCTAAAGCACGACCCCCAGCATGACCCCTACATTCCCCACAGACCACTGCACTACCCTAAACCCTAAATCTCGATCCCCTAAACTACACAACCACTGCACTACCCTAAACCCTAAAAATCTACCCCCAGCACGACCCCCTACACTACACAAACACAACTGCACTACCCTAAACCACTACCCCAGCTTGACCCCCTAAACAACCCAAGCACTACTGCCCTACCCGTAAACCCTAAAACACTACCCCCAGAAGTACCCCCTAAACTACTCAAACACCGCTACACTAACCTAAACCCTAAATCACTACCCCCAGCAGTACCCCCTACACTACCCAAACACCACTGCACTACCCTAAACCCTAAAACACTACCCCCAGCAGTACCCCCTACCCTACCAAAACACCACTGCACTACACTAAACCCTAAAACACTACCCCCAGCACGACCCCCTACACTACCCAAATACTACTGCACTACAATATACCCCTTATACACTACCCCCAGTATGACCCCCTACACTACACAAACACCACTGCTCTACCCCAAACCCTAAAACACTAACCCAAGAACGACCCCGTACACTACCCAAACCCCTCTGCACTACCCAAACCCTAAAACATGACCCCCTACACTACACAAACCCCACTGCACTACCCTAAACCCTAAAATACTTCCCCCTACACTACACAAACACCACTGCACTAACCTAAATCCTAAAACACTACCCCCAGCAGAACCACCAACACTACCCAAACACCACTGCACTACCCTAAACCCTAAAACATGACCCCCAGCTTGACCCCCTACACAACCCAAACACCACTGCACTACCCTAAGCCCTAAAACACTACCCCCAGCAGAACCACCAAAACTACCCAAACACAACTGCACTACCCTAAAGCCTAAAACACTACCCACAGCAATGCCCCCTACACTACCCAAACACTACTGCACTACACTAAACCCCATATACACTTCCCCCAGCACGGCCCCCTACACTACACAAACACCACTGCACTACCCTACACCGTGAATATCTCCCCCAGCATGACCCCTACACTACACAAACACCACTGCTCTACCCTAAACCCTAACACACTACCCCCAGTACGACTCCCTACACTACCTAAACAGCACTGCACTACACTAAACCCTAAAACTCTACCCACAGCATGACCTCCCAAACTACACACACACCACTGCACTACCCTGTACCCTAAAACATGACTCCCTACACTACACAAACACCACTGCAATTCCCTAAACCCTAAAACACTACCCCCAGCATGACCCCCTACACTACACAAACACCACTGCACTACCCTAAACCCTAAAACCCTACCCCCAGCGTGACTCCCTACACTACCCAAACACCACTGCACTATCCTAAACACTAAAACACTAAACCCAGCATGACCTCTCACAACAAAAACACCACTGCACTAACCTATACCATAAATCTAACCCCAGCATGACCCCTACACTACCCAAACACCACTGCACTACCCTAAACCCTAAAACACTACCCCCAGCATGAACCTCTACACTACCCAAACACCACTGCACTACCTCAAACCCTAAAACACTACCCCCAGTGCTACCCCCTACACTACACAAACACCCCTGCACTACCCTAAACCCTAAAACAACACCCCATGCACAACCCCCTACACTGCCCGAACACCACTGCACTGCCCTAAACCCTAAAAACACCACCCCCTGCATGACCCCCTACACTGCCCGAACACCACTGCACTGCCCCATACCCTAAAAGACCACCCCCCTGCACAACCCCCTACACTGCCCGCACACCACTGCTCTATCCTAAACCCTAAAACACCACCGATACACAACACCCTACACAACCCGAACAACACTGCACTGCCCTAAACTCTAAAACACCACCCCCAGCACGACCCCCTACACTACCCGAACACCACTGCACTACCCTAAACCCTAAAATATCACCCCCAGAAAAACCCCCTACACTACGCGAAAACCACTGCACTGCCCTAAACCCTAAAACACCACCCCCAGTACGACCCTCTACACTACCCGAACACCACTGCACTGCCCTAAACCCTAAAACACTGCCCAGCACGACCCCCTACACTACCCAAAGACCACTGCAATACCCTAAACCCTAAAACACGACCCCCAGCACCACCCCTACACTGCCCAAAGAGCACTGCACTACTCTAAACCCTAAACCACGACCCCCAGCATGACCCCTACATTCCCCACGGACCACTGTACTACCCTAAACCCTAAATCACGATCCCCTACACTACACAAACACCACTGCACTACCCTACACACTAAAAATCTACCCCCAGCACGACCCCCTACACTACCCAAACACCACTGCACTACCCTAAACCCTAAAACACTACCCCCAGCACGACCCCCTACACTACACAAACACCACTGCACTACCCTAAATCCTAAAACACTGCCTCTGACACTACACAAACACCACTGCACTACCCTAAACCCTAAAACACTACCCCCAACATGACCCCCTACACTACAAACACCATTGCACTACCCTAAACAATAAAACACTATCCCAGCACTACCCCCTACATTAACCAAACACCACTGCACTACCCTAAAGACTAAGACACTACCCTCAGCACGACCCCCTACACTACACAAACACCACTGCACTACAGTAAACCCTAAAAAACTACCCCAAGCATGACCCCCTACACTACCCAAACACCACTGCACTACCCTAAACCCTAAAACATGACCCGCTACACTACACAAACACCACTGCACTACCCTACACCGTCAAAATCTCCCCCAGCACGACCCCCTGCACTACACAAACACCACTGCTCTACCCTAAACCCTAACACACTACCCCAGTACGACTCCCTACACTACCTAAACAGCACTGCACTACACTAAACCCTAAAACTCTACCCCCAGCATGACCTCCCAAACTACACACACACCACTGCACTACCCTGTACCCTAAAACATGACCCCCTACACTACACAAACACCACTGCAATTCCCTAAACCCTAAAACACTATCCACAGCATGGCCCCCTAGACTACACAAACACCACTGCACTACCCTAAACCCTAAAACACTACCCCTACACTACACAAACACCACTGCACTACCCTAAACCCTAAAACACTACCCCCAGCATGACCTCCTACACTACACAAACACCACTGCACTACCCTAAACCCTAAAACCCTACCCCCAGCATGACTCCCTACACTACCCAAACACCACTGCACTATCCTAAACACTAAAACACTAAACCCAGCATGACCTCTCACAACAAAAACACCACTGCACTAACCTATACCCTAAATCTAACCCCAGCATGACCCCTACACTACCCAAACACCACTGCACTACCCTAAACCCTAAAACACTACCCCCAGCATGAACCTCTACACTACCCAAACACCACTGCACTACCTCAAACCCTAAAACACTACCCCCAGTGCTACCCCCTACACTACACAAACAACATTGCACTACCCTAATCCCTAAAACACTACCCCAGCAATACCCCTACACTACCCAAAAACCACTGCACTACCATAAACCCTAAAACACTACCCCCAGCACAACTCCCTACACTACACACACCACTGCGCTACCCTAAACCCTAAAACCCTACCCCCAGCACAACTCCCTCCACTACCAAAAAACCACTGTACTACCCTAAACCCTAGATCTACCACCAGGACGACCCCCTACACTACCCAAACACCAAAACACTACCCTAAACCCTAAAGCACTACCCCAGCATGACCCCCTACACTACACAAACACCACTGCACTTCCCTAAAACCTAAAACACTATCCACAGCATGGCCCCCTACACTACACAAACACCACTCCACTGCCCTAAACCCTTAAACACTACCCCCACACTACACAAACACCAGTGCACTACCCTAAACCCTAATACACTACCCCCAGCATGACCCCCTACACTACACAAACACCACTGCACTACCATAAACCCTAAAACCCTACCCCCAGCATGACTCCCTACACTACCCAGACACCACTGCACTATCCAAAACACTAAAACACTAAACCCAGCATGACCCCCTCACAACAGAAACACCACTGCACTAACCTATACCCTAAATCTAACCCCAGCATGACCCCCTACACTACCCAAACACCACTGCACTACCCTAAACCCTAAAACACTACCCCCAGCATGAACCCCTACACTACCCAAACACCACTGCACTACCCCAAACCCTAAAACACTACCCCCAGTACTACCCCCTACACTACACAAACAACAATGCACTACCCTAATCCCTAAAACACTACCCCAGCACTACCCCTACACTACCCACACACCACTGCACTACCCTAAACTCCAAAGCACTACCCCAGCACAACTCCCTCCACTACTCAAACACCACTGCACTACCCTAAACCCTAAATCTACCCCCAGGATGACCCCCTACACTACCCAAACACCAAAACACTACCCTAAACCCTAAAGCACTACCCCTAGCACGACCCCCTATACTACAAAAACACCTCTGCACTACCGTAACCCCTAAAACACTACCCCAGCATGACCCCCTACACTACCCAAACACCACTGCACTACCCTAAACCCTGAAAACACTACCCTAGCATGACCCCCTACACTACCCATACACCAGTGCACTACTTTAAACCCTAACACACTACCCCCAGCAACACCCCTACACTACTGCACTACCCTACACCCTAACACACTAACCCAGCACAAGCCCCTACACTACACAAACACCACTGCACTACCCTAAACCCTAAAACACTACCCCCTATACTACAAAAACACCACTGCACTGCCCTAAACCCTAAAACACTACCCCAAGCATGACCCCCTACACTACACAAACACCACTGCACTACCCTAAACCCTAAAACACTATCCCAAGCATGACCCCCTACACTACACAAACACCACTGCACTACCCTAAACCCTAAAACCCTACCCCCAGCATGACTCCCTACACTACCCAAACACCACTGCACTATCCTAAACACTAAAACATTAAACCCAGCATGACCCCCTCACAAGAAAAACACCACTGCACTAACCTATACCCTAAATCTAACCCCAGCATGACCCCTACACTTCCCAAATACCGTTGCACTACCCTAAACCCTAAAACACTACCCCCAGCATGAACCTCTACACTACCCAAACAACACTGCACTACCTCAAACACTAAAACACTACCCCCAGTACTACCCCCTACACTACACAAACAACACTGCACTACCCTAATCCCTAAAACACTACCCCAGCAATACCCCCTACACTACCCAAACACCACTGCACTACCATAAACCCTAAAACACTACCCCCAGCACAACTCCCTACACTACACACACCAAAACACTACCCTAAACCCTAAAGCACTACCCCAGCATGACCCCCTACACTACACAAACACCACTGCACTTCCCTAAAACCTAAAACACTATCCACAGCATGGCCCCCTACACTACACAAACACCACTCCACTGCCCTAAACCCTTAAACACTACCCCCACACTACACAAACACCAGTGCACTACCCTAAACCCTAAAACACTACCCCCAGCATGACCCCCTACACTACACAAACACCACTGCACTACCATAAACCCTAAAACCCTACCCCCAGCATGACTCCCTACACTACCCAGACACCACTGCACTATCCAAAACACTAAAACACTAAACCCAGCATGACCCCCTCACAACAGAAACACCACTGCACTAGCCTATACCCTAAATCTAACCCCAGCATGACCCCCTACACTACCCAAACACCACTGCACTACCCTAAACCCTAAAATACTACCCCCAGCATGAACCCCTACACTACCCAAACACCACTGCACTACCCCAAACCCTAAAACACTACCCCCAGTACTACCCCCTACACTACACAAACAACAATGCACAATCCTAATCCCTAAAACACTACCCCAGCACTACCCCTACACTACCCACACACCACTGCACTACCCTAAACTCCAAAGCACTACCCCCAGCACAACTCCCTCCACTACTCAAACACCACTGCACTACCCTAAACCCTAAATCTACCCCCAGGATGACCCCCTACACTACCCAAACACCAAAACACTACCCTAAACCCTAAAGCACTACCCCTAGCACGACCCCCTATACTACAAAAACAACTCTGCACTACCGTAACCCCTAAAACACTACCCCAGCATGACCCCCTACACTACCCAAACACCACTGGACTACCCTAAACCCTGAAAATACTACCCTTGCACGACCCCCTACACTACCCATACACCAGTGCACTACTCTAAACCCTAACACACTACCCCCAGCAAGACCCCTACACTACTGCACTACCCTACACCCTAACACACTAACCCAGCACAAGCCCCTACACTACACAAACACCACTGCACTACCCTAAACCCTAAAACACTACCCCCTATACTACACAAACACCACTGCACTACCCTAAACCCTAAAACACTACCCCCAGCATGACCCCCAGCATGACCCCCTACACTACACAAACACCACTGCACTACCCTAAACCCTAAAACCCTACCCCCAGCATGACTCCCTACACTACCCAAACACCACTGCACTATCCTAAACACTAAAACATTAAACCCAGCATGACCCCCTCACAAGAAAAACACCACTGCACTAACCTATACCCTAAATCTAACCCCAGCATGACCCCTACACTTCCCAAATACCACTGCACTACCCTAAACCCTAAAACACTACCCCCAGCATGAACCTCTACACTACCCAAACAACACTGCACTACCTCAAACCCTAAAACACTACCCCCAGTACTACCCCCTACACTACACAAACAACACTGCACTACCCTAATCCCTAAAACACTACCCCAGCAATACCCCCTACACTACCCAAACACCACTGCACTACCATAAACCCTAAAACACTACCCCCAGCACAACTCCCTACACTACACACACCACTGCACTACCCTAAACCCTAAAACCCTACCCCCAGCACAACTCCCTCCACTACCAAAAAACCACTGTACTACCCTAAACCCTAGATCTACCACCAGGACGACCCCCTACACTACCCAAACACCAAAACACTACCCTAAACCCTAAAGCACTACCCCAGCATGACCCCCTACACTACACAAACACAACTGCACTTCCCTAAAACCTAAAACACTATCCACAGCATGGCCCCCTACACTACACAAACACCACTCCACTGCCCTAAACCCTTAAACACTACCCCCTACATTACACAAACACCAGTGCACTACCCTAAACCCTAAAACACTACCCCCAGCATGACTCCCTATACTACACAAACACCACTGCACTACCATAAACCCTAAAACCCTACCCCCAGCATGACTCCCTACACTACCCAGACACCACTGCACTATCCAAAACACTAAAACACTAAACCCAGCATGACCCCCTCACAACAGAAACACCACTGCACTAACCTATACCCTAAATCTAACCCCAGAATGACCCCCTACACTACCCAAACACCACTGCACTACCCTAAACCCTAAAACACTACCCCCAGCATGAACCCCTACACTACCCAAACACCACTGCACTACCCCAAACCCTAAAACACTACCCCCAGTACTACCCCCTACACTACACAAACAACAATGCACTACCCTAATCCCTAAAACACTACCCCAGCACTACCCCTACACTACCCAAACACCACTGCACTAACCTAAACTCCAAAGCACTACCCCCAGCACAACTCCCTCCACTGCTCAAACACCACTGCACTACCCTAAACCCTAAATCTACCCCCAGGATGACCCCCTACACTACCCAAACACCAAAACACTACCCTAAACCCTAAAGCACTACCCCTAGCACGACCCCCTACACTACAAAAACACCTCTGCACTACCCTAACCCCTAAAACACTACCCCAGCATGACCCCCTACACTACCCAAACACCACTGCACTACCCTGAACCCTGAAAACACTACCCGAGCATGACCCCCTACACTACCCATACACCAGTGCAGTACTCTAAACCCTAACACCCTACCCCCAGCATGACCCCTACACTACTGCACTACCCTACACCCTAACACACTAACCCAGCACAAGCCCCTACACTACACAAACACCACTGCACTGCCCTAAACCCTAAAACACTACCCCCTATACTACACAAACACCACTGCACTACCCTAAACCCTAAAACACTACCCCCAGCATGACCCCCTCACAACACAAACAGCACTGCACTACCCTAAATCCTAAAACTAACCCCAGCATGACTCCCTACACTACCCAAACACCACTGCACTACCCTAAACCCTAAAACGCTACCCCAGCACTACCCCCTACACTACCCAAACACCACTGCACTACCATAAACCCTAAAACACTACCCCAGCACAACCCCCTACACTACCCAAACACCACTGCAATACCATAAACCCTAAAACACTACCCCCAGCACGACTCCCTACACTAACCAAACACCACTGCACTACCCTAAACCCTAAAGCTACCCAGGACAACCCCCTACACTACCCAAACTCCAAAACATTACCCTAAACCCTAAAACACTAACCCTAGCATGACCCCTTACACTACACAAACACCTCTGCACTACCCTAAACCCTAAAACACTACCCCAGCATGACCCCCTACTCTTCCCAAACACCACTGTATTACCCTAAACCCTGAAAACACTACCCCAGCACGACCCCCTCCACTACCCATACAGCACCGCACTACTCTAAAGCCTAAAACACTACCCCAGCACGGCCCCCTACACTACCCAAACACCACTGCACTACCCTAAACCCTAGAAAAGAAACCCCCACCCCATGCCATATCCCCCTTACCTCTCACTCCTCGTGGTTCCACTCTCCTCGTGGTTCCTGCTTCACGTCGTCTCTGAGGGACGGTGGACGAAGTTGTGAGGAAACGGAATAGCCTCTGTTTCCTTACAACGACGTGGATCGTCTACATGTTTTTCAGAACGCATGGTCATTTACCATACATACCTTTACAACGAAATTTGTTGTAAAGGCATGCGTGGTAAATGACCATGCATTCTAAAACAATGTGTAGTAATGACTTTGCGATGTACAATGCATGCGTTGTAATGGAATCGCTAAGTAAAAAAGTCGTTGTAACGGCTGTTTACCGATTGAAGCTGGCCCCTGTTCTTCAGTGTGTCGTTTATTTGATAAATTAGGAGGAAGGAATGTGTTTTTTTTACCGAAAAGTGCATTCCCGGCTGTTGTATTGTGAAAGTGTCTGCGTGGCCTGGTTTCACTTCCAGTGAGAGAGTGGAAGAGTCTGTTTGGATCTAAAGGAGTTCTGTTGTTGGACAGGGCCGGCGCGACACGTCATCAGAAAACACAGCTAATGGAAAGTGTCCTCCCTGAAGTGTGGAGCAGTGCCATGAGTTGTCAACGAGTGTGCATCCCTCTGCAGTATGACCGTACCGCGTGACCCATGTGCCGCTTCCAGGGTACGGGAGGCAGAAGCGGCATCGCAGGTCCTCTTGAAGACCCTTGTAGCACTAATTCTACATTTTGGAACTAAGGTATTTTAACCTCGTTGTTCCTGCCAGATACAAAGAGAAGATCCTGTGTTATTCAGTGCCCTTGTTACCTTTTTTGTGGGTTGTGGTGCTTGTCACTTCGCTGCCCCGCCAGTGCACACGACTGGGCACCCCACCTCGTCTGCCATCTGCAGAGCCTCTGCCTTCGGATCTCTGGTTTCAGTTTCTGGAGTGGCAAGATAAACAGTTGCTCCCAAAGGACTAGCCTGAACACTTAGGTGAATATCCCCTGCACCAGCATTCCACGGAAATTCTTTCCTAGCTCTCCCACGTCGACGAGGACGTCATAATAGCACGGCTCCGCTCGCGACACGGTATGACGTCATCGGAGCCATAAGAGGACCTTGTCGGCGTGCTGACATCAGTTCCACCCATTTTTTCCGTGCCACCGAAGCAAACAGGCGGACTGAGACCTTTTCACATGTATACATAGTATACTAAATATATATATATATATATACACACACACAAATGCATAACCAATAAAGGCATAAAGAAATAGCAACAGATCAAGCATTTCTCACTATTAAAACATACGCATGATTAAGACTTATTAAAAACATTCATGCCAAACAATAATATCATCTTTTTGATAGAAACAGGTTGACAACGGGGAGGCGGGTGGGACAGTGAGGAATCCACAGGCAGATACTCTATCTACCAGAAAAAGCGTTACCGAAAGTAAGTAACTTGTTCTTCTGATGGATACTTCTGCCTGTGGATTCCTCACCTTTTGAATAGAACACCCAAGCCGTAGCTCACCCGGAGGAGGGTGTCCACCTGACTAGACCAAAAAATCTTGCAAAACATATTAAACAAAATAGCCATCCCTCCTAACCTCCGAATCCAATAATAATCGAATAATTTTTTGTAGAAATTATATTGAAAATAATACTTTAAAAATACTTTTATTAATAAATGTAGACAAAAACTTAAAGGAAAACTTTTATTTATAATTAATTTAAAGATATTTCATACTTTACAAATTACGCCGAAGTCGCGACCCCAGTGCGACTTTTCAAAATGGCTACCAGAATGCGCACAGCCATCGTCTAGGGTGCGCGAAGAGTGCGCGACTTCTATATAATATTTTTTTTTAAAAGATTGACTATAGTTTTCCTATAAAAACATTATTCACAATTTTTTTAAATATATATATATATGCAAGTACCTTGCGCATTCATCCACTTCCCAGCAGGCGAGGAGGAAAGCACACGGACGCCAAACGTGCTTCACGAGGATTTTATTCAGAAGTCAGCAACGGCAAGACATGTCATTACGCGTTTCGGCCACCAGGTGGCCTTGATCACATAAGGTAACAATCACGCTTGACATCCTTATATACACCGCATTTAGTGATCACGTGATGGTTGATAATGAACGACATAGAAAACATATTTGCAGTGTTTCTGTTTGACTTATCATTATACATTATTATAGGAGGCGTACCGATACATGAATACTAGTATTTGTAAAGTGCAGATGCTTAAAGTGCAAAATGCGCAAATTAGAGTGCAAATTGCAATAGTATTATTGTGCAAAATAAGCAAAATGAACAACAAAGTGCTAAATACAAATATTTGCATTGAAGCATATATGTATAAAATGGCTATATCATGGTGCACAATACATTTTGTTAAAACCTTGGCATACTAGCCTGGAAAGTAATTAACATTATAAAATGCTGCCATGATCTTGTGCAAAATACGCAATAATAATACCAAAGCTATTCTGCATGAAAAAGGAATATCAACCTAATTCATAAATGCTCATGAATATCAAACGCTCATCCAATAATTGACTAGAAAAATACAGAACAAATGACAAATGTGTCGATCATGTGAAACTTTCCCAAAGAATATAAAACGGGTGCAAGTGTATATATATATATATATATATAAAATAAAAAAACATAGGATTGAGGTACATTAGACTTACAAATTTTCATTTAAAAAAACCTTTGAAATTCAATGAAAAAACCATAGGTTTCAGGTACGTTATAGTTAGAAATTAGCATTTAAAAAACCATAGAAATTCACTGAAAAAAACATAGGTTTCAGGCACTTTATAGTTAGAAATTAGCATTTAAAAAACCATAGAAATTCACTGAAAAAACCATAGGTTTCAGGAACGTTATAGTTAATTGGACATTTCACTTGTATAAAACCATAGAAATTCCGGCATTATAGTTAGTTCAGCTAACTATAACTCGCGCCCCCACAATGCACTGCTGATGACGTCACATATTACATCATTCATGACATGGTCAGTGACATCACTGATGACATCACTGATGACATGTCAAATGACATTGAGAAAACCAGTCAGCGAAACACGTCCGTCAGCGTTTGAGATAGGGGGGAATGCAAAATAAAGCACTGATGCTTTGAAACTCTTTGAGTGCTTTCCATTCTTACACGCCACGGCGTGTTTGGTTGTTATATATATATATATATATATATATATATCCTGTGAGGAAAACGTCAGTTTATCTTTTGTGTTCTAGGCCCAGCCAGAATGTGTAGTGGTCTTAGGAAACATAAGCACTAACCCAGAAACCAACCTAACATTTTTGCAGGTATGAAAAGCCAGATTTATTTCTTCAACTTTGAATTCTTTAAGTTTGTATTTCTACAAGATGACAGAAGGACGAAATGGGTTGTTTGCAATGAATCACTTTGTGCCATAGGGATTCTCTTTTTCTTTTAGATGTCAGCTACAGACAGCTTGCTCATGGTTGGATAGATTTGTTGTCTATCTCTGGTGTTCCTCCTTGATTTAATGACTTTCCTTCCTATTCATGTGTTTGTTCCGCCCAGAATAATTTTGGACTCAGCGTGCTGGTTGGTTGTCTTTTACCCTCCCACTAGACATGTTCCCTGCATTCGGGGAGCTACCTTTTGTTCTTTCACATGAAGCCCTCCATGGGAGTGCACGTGTTTTCTTACTCTCTCTGCCCTGTGTGCTGCTTCTCCTGCTACCCCAGCTCATCTGTTGCTTCCCCTTTACCTCCACATCCTGAGTGTTTTTAAATATACCTCCATCCTGCCCCCTTTTCTCTCCTGCCTCGCCCGCCATAGCAACCACTTTCCCAGCCCATCACCCACTTTTTACACATTATTTTGTTAGCCACCATGCTGTCATGGGTGTCCAACTTAAAATGATCACACAAAAAAATTCACAACGATAGCCCTCAAGTGGCCACAGCGACATATATGCAGCGGCCATGTGGGAATATGCTTTTATTATTTTATTAAACCCCATTCTAAGACAGCTGCCATGGATATCTAGTATTCATGGCAAAAACCAAAGGAAATGATGGACGGAGTGTTGAACATTGCAAGCAAGGTCTTACCCTTGCCTAGCCTGGTTGTGAAAGAGTCTTTACCCTCACCCTGCCTTGCTCTAAGAGGGGGTACAAAAGGGGGTGGTGATGGACGGAGCATCAGAACCAATCAAACACTCACATCCAGTCAACTGATCTGGGTTTAATCTATCACCGTTCTTTAGCCCACTCTGCCACCCCAGTTCAGACATGGCCATATGCAAATAAGTCTGACCCTGTGCCTCATGGGAACAGTCCAGCCCGAACTGCCAAGCCATGTCTTCCCTGAACTGAAAACAAGCTTCCTAGGACCGATTTCTGGCATTTCAGCTGTCTTCAGCCAGGCTTGCTTGAATCCAGTGGCAAAGTGAGCAAGGGACTCACGTCTGAGCATACCCTGCCAACTTGTGGCGAACAAAGCAAAAACCAAAGGAAATGATGGACGGAGTGTTGAACATTGCAAGCACTCACCCCCAGTCAACTGATCTGGGTTTAATCCATCACCGTTCTTTAGCCCACTCTGACACCCCAGTTCAGACATGGCCATATGCAAATCAGTCTGACCCTGTGCCTCATGGGAACAGTCCAGCCCGAACTGCCAAGCCATGTCTTCCCTGGACCGGAAACAAGCTTCCTAGGACCGGTTTCTGGCATTTCAGCCGTCTTCAGCCAGGCTTGCTTGAATCCAGTGGCAAAGTGAGCAAGGGACTCACGTCTGAGCATACCCTGCCAACTTGTGGCGAACAAAGCAAAAACCAAAGGAAATGATGGACGGAGTGTTGAACATTGCAAGCACTCACCCCCAGTCAACTGATCTGGGTTTAATCCATCACCGTTCTTTAGCCCACTCTGACACCCCAGTTCAGACATGGCCATATGCAAATCAGTCTGATCCTGTGCCTCATGGGAACAGTCCAGCCCGAACTGCCAAGCCATGTCTTCCCTGGACCGGAAACAAGCTTCCTAGGACCAGTTTCTGGCATTTCAACCGTCTTCAGCCAGGCTTGCTTGAATCCAGTGGCAAAGTGAGCATGGCAGACATCTTTGGACAGCGTTTGGTAAAATATTCAAACTCTAGTAAAACATGATCTGTGAGGATGTGTGTGCATCTACGCAAGCTATATTTGAATGCATTTGCAATATTTTAATGCATCCCATTCCACAACAGTTGCCACAGATGCGTGTACATTTGAGGCGGCAAACTAACCCAAAATAAGACATTGGCAAAAACCAACTGTTTTCACTGCAGAGACCTACTGGCCTTTCAAATGCTAGTTTAGTTTTGCTGCTCCTCAGAAATGTTCCTTTTTGAGCCTGCAGGAAAAAGCAATGCTCATCATAAACGCTTTCCTATAAATGATCAGGTTTGCCGAATTAACCCCTTCCCCGCTCATGACGGAACAACTCCGTCATGAGCCACGGTTGCGCTGTGCTCATGACGGAATGGCTCCGTCATGCTGTGGCCGTTGGCGGCCGCTCCGCCCACGCGGCGCTAATTCCCCGCCTGTGCGGGCGATTAGCGCAGTGGGCGGAGATGTGACGGAACCACTCCGTCATGAGCACAGCTCAACCGTGGCTCGTGACGGAGTGGTTCCGTCACGAGCACAGTGCCATCGCGCTGCCCGCAAACCCCCCCCCCCCAGCGCCGCGGCGGAATTCCTGCCGCGGCGAAGGGGTTAAGCTATTAATTCATTGCTCTTACATGTGTATATATACTTATAAAGAAAGTATACATAACGGGTAAATTGTGCAATATAGTCCATCACTGCATCGACGTGTTCTGATGGCAGCATAAACTAGGAGGCCAGTGCTCAAGGCAGGTCAAACAAAGCTGCTTATGACTTTCCCATAGTGATGAGGAATCAAGCCCTCCAGAAGCGTCACCCACTGCTTTTAAGCAGTGTGACGAAAGGAAAAATAAAATGATAATAACTTGTTATTATAATTTTATTGTTTCCAGCTGCTTTGCGGGTGGGCTGACAGGGCTGCTCTGCTCTCAAAGCACGGCAGGGGAGGAGTAGTTTGCCCACTCCAAGTGCACATGAACGCTTGGCCGGTCCTCTGGGGCAGGCCAAACAGTCATGCGCACTTTGCATGTTCTCCATGCAGGCTACATTACAGCCTGCGTGGAGAACATGCTCATACCCCCAGTCTCCATCTGAGCACCGAGGCAAGGCACTCAGACCAACCACAATGGAGCACTGCGAAAGAGAGCCCTGTACATGAGCTTACAATATATTATTAAGCGGTCATGGAGGGTGCTAGTTCATCGAGATGGTGGTGGCTCCATTCCATCAAAGAGACTAGCAGGAATAATCATGCATAGTATATCTTGGTTTCTGCAGAATATCCAGCTTGTCTGAATGGAGCTTGTGGCAAATGGATTCCACTCATTTATTCCAACAGGATTTTTCACTTATGACTACCCAATTTCCGGACCTTTACTCTGGGTGAGTCGCACTACCTGGGTCCCATTCACTATAAATTGATGGTAATTGGACTGATCATGTTTAATGTCAGTGTCTGCCTGTTGGACCTAACGTCCTAGGGTAGCTTGGCTCGAGTGGGAAGGCCTATACCCGGTAACATGTTGTGCTTGCATCCCACTCATTTCACACTCCAGCGCACCACCACTAAAAATGACGCTACACCAGAAAGTTAGAAAAGGTAGAAAAGCTTTATCTTTCCTTATTTCTTGTTTCTCTTTTCTCTCAAATCAAATCAATCAGTGTTTGCTTATAACTCATTAGGGTCAACATTCCATTGTTACTAGATTGACAGTACAGCAGTTTCACTAACGTTGTAGATGAAGTCATTAATCATAGCGCTGCCCATAGCAAATACTTAGCACTTTGAATAGAGTCAATAAATTTAGTGCTGCACATAGCAAGGACTCTGCTCTTTAAATTAAGTCAATAAATATTATGCTGCACATAGCACTAACAGTGCTTTAAATAAGGTCAATAAATATTATGCCGCACATAGCGTTGACATTGCTTTAGATAAGATCAATAAATACTATGCCGCACATAGCGTTGACATTGCTTTAGTTAAGGTCAATAAACATTAGGCCACACATCGTTGACATTGTGCTGCAAATATAGTCAATAATTCAAGGCCGCACATAGCACTGCCCCCGGGCATTAAATGAGGCCTTATTTCAGATCCAGAGGTCAGGGGTCGCAACACTGCATCTGCGGATTGACTGAGACTTATTTCAACTTGGCTGAGGACTTCATATTCCACTCAATGTATTGGGCAGACCGTAGCAGGGTTGGCCAGCTCGCCCCTATCTCCCACCAAACCCTTCCCTTTTCCAGTACCTGCCCAGCAGACTTGATGAAGGGTGTTCTTTTTCCCCCTCCCTCCCCAGGGGAGGGGCGGCTCTGGGCCTCACTTGAGTCTTCCGCCCTCCCCTGGGGGTTACCTTATTCTTCGGCCAGTCATAGGCTCTTACGCGAGTTCCTTGGCCTCCTGGCGATGTCCGGGCCGAGGGCCTTTCTACACCGTTGCAGTTCGGCAGGAGGGAGGGTTGAGGTGCAGAGGTCCGCTCCTTCACTCGTCCCGGGTTCGCGCCCGCAGTCGCCTAAGGCAGCGCGACCTGCGAGGGCACGGCCCGGTCAGCAACTCACACAGCTGGACCTTTCTCGTTTTCAAACATGGCTAGCGCAGTGCTTGGAGGACTTAGCCCCGCCTAAGCAGTCCCTCAAGAAATCTGCGCGTGCTTCTGCCCCTTGGTTCACACATGCACTTAATGCCAGCAGAAGGCTCTGTAAGAAGGCCGAAAGAGCTTGGCGGGCAAATTATTTAGATCCTTTATAGGAGGCTTATAGGTCCTGTATCAAGGCCTATCATAAAGAAATCTATTTAGCTAAAAAGGCCTACTTCGCTCAAAGGATTGAAGAAGCGGCTAATACCAGCAAAGAAATCTTTGCAATTGTGAAAGAATTCACCTCTCCAGCTGCTATGTCCCTCAAATGTTCCTTTACGGAGACGTGGGTCTTTCAATTAGCCAGCTTCTTCTCCAATAAAATCAGGAGTATTCAGGCAACTTTTCCCTCTCTTGAACGGGGGGGATTGTCCGGTCTCAAAATCCAGTCTGAGGTGCTTGATCAGGGACAACCCATCCTGACGAGCTTTCCCCCTATTCAACCTCAAGCCTCTCTGGAAATTCTCCTAAAAATGAGATCTGGCTCTCCTCTGGACCCCTGTCCTGCAAAGCTTCTGGCTAAAGTGGCCCATGTGATCAACCCGATGGTCAACCCCATCTTAAATTGTTCCCTGGAAACGGGGATAGTACCGTCCATCTGGAAACGGGCGATGGTCATTCCACTCCTGAAGAAGCCTTCCCTGGATCATACTATTCATGCCAATTACCGACCCATCTCGTTGCTCCCAGCCTTGGCAAAAGTGGCAGAAAAGCATGTTCAGTCTACCCTCTCGCATTACGTTGAGTCTCATGGTTTTTTGCACCACACTCAATCCGGTTTCCGTACCAATATGAGCACGGAGACGGCCCTGTTGGAGGTGACCGAGGCCATTAAGGAAGTCCTGGATGCGGGGGGGAAGGCAATGCTGATATTGCTTGATCTTTCGGCGGCATTTGACACCGTTCCTCATGGCCGCCTTTTGGCGCGTCTTGAGGAGATCGGTATTGGAGGAACGGTGTTCAATTGGTTTACATCTTTTTTGACCAACCGCCAACAAACAGTCTGGGCACCTCCGTACTCCGCGGAAGTGCCGCCCATGGATGTGGGAGTCCCTCAGGGGTCAATTTTGAGCCCAACTCTCTTTAATATCTATATCTCCCCTCTGGCGGCACTTGCTGAGTCTTTTGGTGCCCAGATTGTCTCATATGCTGATGACACCCAGCTCCTTTTCTCCTGCGGGAAAGATATGGACTTTGATGGTGATCTCATTAAAGGCTGCTTGGATGCAGTCTTTAACTGGTTTCAAGATAATCAGCTCAAATGCAACTCCGATAAATCCGAGGTTCTTTTTTTTGGCTGTCCCCCTGATACCTGTTAGAAATCCTGGTGGCCGACGGATATGTCTCCCCCTTCTAATGCGGCACTGGCGGCAAAAAATCTCGGGGTCAAGATGGATACCCTTCTCACTTTTAAACCACAAATTATGAGCCTGGTCGGTCAGTGTTTTGGGGTTTTGAAGTCGCTCAGAAAATTTCTTCCCCTTCTCTCCATCACCCATAGGAAAACAACTGTGCAGGCCTTGATAGGATCCAGGCTGGATTACGCCAATGTCCTGTATCTGGGCCTTCCGAAGTTTCTCCTCTCGCGCCTGCAGATTGTACAGAACTCGGCCGCTCGGGCGATCTTTGGTCTTGGTCATCGCGCCCATGCAACCGGTCTGCTGCAAACTCTTCATTGGCTGCCTATCCAGAGGCGCATTGACTTTAAGACGCTCACGCTGGCTTTTAAGACCCTTCACGGCACGGGCCCCCGCTATCTTAGGAAGAGGATCGCTCTCCATATGCCAGCCAGAGCCTTGCGTTCCGCGTCTCTATCTCTCTCCACGGTTCCAGCAATCAGGCGTGCCCGGATCGGGGGACGTTCCTTCAAATATCTTGCGCCCCGGGCCTGGAATGGTCTCCCATTGTCTTTAAGAAAGAGCGAGAGCTTGATGTCTTTTAGAAAAAGGCTTAAAACATGGCTTTTTTGCCAATAAGTTTCACCCTCCCCTGATGGAGTTCTTTGGTCACGGGTCTGACAGCGCCGGGACACTCTGCTTGAGTAGCTGAGCGCTTAACAAAACCCCTCATAACATAACATAACATAACAGCGGCGGGGGCAGCGTCTCGCAGTCCGCCCCCGTCACGTGATCCGAGTACCAGAACCTCCGGCCTAGCGCAGCCCACAGGAAACCTTGGCGGCGCTCTCTCTCCTCACAGATGGCCGCGTTTCAAACTACAATGGCAGCGGTGGGGCCCCAGTCCTCCTTACAAGCCCCTGGTGACAGGAGGGATGATCCTACGGACCTCGGGCTGCAGCGGTAAGTGTTTCCTTATGGAATCTCCAGCGGGGGAGCCCAAGTTAAGGGGGTGATCTGCAGCTCAGGGGCAATCAACCTGGACAGCCAGTTTTCCTGGGACTGTGGCGCTGGTCACATTTCTACCTAGTCCAGAACAGCTGTCAGTTACAAGATCTGGGGTACTCCAGGGCTCCGGGCAGCAGCAGGGATATAGAGGAATCGGGCCAGTGATGGTAACTCCCTACCCCTATTCCCTTCAGAAGTCCTGGCTAGGCAAATAGCCCATAAGGTTGGCTTGTTCCTCAAGGTCAGAGGCAAAAGGCAGGGTTAGGTCACAAGGTAGAGGGCAGTGTCACCCGAGGGGAGGGGGGAAGCAGGCCCTAAGTACAGTCAATTCCCCCCTCTAGCGCACCCACCTCCCCACACAGGTGCCTGGCTCCTGACTACCTCACCTCACACCTACTACCTAAAATGGCCGCCGCCCCTCACCTCTATATATAGTCCGGGCCCTGACTAGCCAGAGTGACCCAGAAGGTTCTGGAACCCCTCATGACAGCCTATGGCCCAGGTTCTGAGGTGACAGTTTAGGCCACCATTTTGTAGAGGAGACCTCATCCACCCTCCATTTTAGAGAAGCACCTTGCGCCTCACCCTCAATCAGTGAAAATGGGCACCCAGGGCCTCTACGTCAACACCAAAAAGAGACTAGTAGACAGAAAAAATTAGAGGGTAAAGGAAAAAAACAATGAGGAGGGAACAGCCAAAGGAATGGCAGGTCTAACACGCGTCCCCCCCAGCTGAAAGTGGGGAAAGCTACCCAATCCCTTGGGAGTTCTCCTCACGAAGGCGGAAATACCTAGAGAGACCATCAGCATTGGCGTGGTCCACTCCTGGGCTATGTTCCACCCTAAAGTCCATTCCCTGTAGGGAGATGGACCACCTCAACAACTTGGGGTTCTCGCCCCTCATTTGCATCAGCCACCTAAGGGGCCGGTGGTCGGTCTGAACTAGGAAGTGCGAGCCAAACAGGTATGGCCGTAGCTTCTTCAGGGCCCACACCACCGCAAAAGCCTCCCTCTCAATCGCACTCCACCTCTGTTCCCGGGGGAGTAGTCTCCTGGATAGGAAAACCACAGGTTGGTCCAGACCCTCTTCATTGAGTTGCGACAGCACCGCCCCGATGCCATGCTCCAACGCATCCGTTTGGACGATGAATTCTTTGGAGAAGTCAGGGGCCCTGAGGACAGGTGCCGCACACATCGCTTGTTTCAAGGTGTCAAAGGCTTGTTGACACACCTCTGTCCAGACTACCCGTCGAGGGTGCTTCTTAGATGTAAGCTCAGTCAAGGGAGCCTTGATAGTTCCATACCCCTTGACGAAGCGTCGGTAGTAACCAGTGAGGCCCAGAAAGGCTCGGACCTCTGTCTGAGTCTTGGGGGGTTCCCAGGCCAGGATGGTTTCAATCTTAGCCTGGAGGGGTTGCACCTTGCCCCGACCCACCAAGTGACCGAGGTACACTACCGACCCCTGCCCGATCTGGCACTTGCTGGCCTTGATCGTCAGACCCGCCTGCTGCAAAGCCCGAAGGACTGCCTGCAGGTGACACAAATGGTCCTCCCAGCTGCTGCTGAAGACGGCGATGTCATCCAGGTAAGCAACTGAGAAAGCCTCCATCCCAGAGAGGACCTGGTTCACCAGCCGCTGAAAAGTGGCAGGGGCGTTCTTGAGCCCAAAGGGCATCACACAGAACTGGTAGTGACCCTCAGGTGTGGATAAGGCTGGCCTTTCCCTTGCTCCATCTGTCAGGGAGATCTGCCAGTACCCGGATGTAAGGTCAAAGGTACTCCGATATTGGGCAGCTCCCAACCGGTCAATGAGCTCATCCGCCCTCGGGATAGGATGAGCATCAGTTTTTGTCACAGAATTCAGTCCCCTGTAATCCACACAGAACCTGAGTTCTGGTAGTGCCCGGCGGGGCAGCTTTAGGTACCAGTACCACCGGACTGGACCAGGGACTGCTTGAAGGTTCAATTACTCCCAACTCAAGCATCTAAGTGATTTCACCATGGATGCTAGCCTTCACCTTATCCGACAAGCGGTAGGACTTGGACTTCACAGGTGGGCTGTCCTCTGTGTCCACATCATGGGTACACAGATGAGTCCTTCCCGGGATAAGTGAGAACAGTGAAGCGTACTGCTCCAGAACCTGGCGGCAGTCTCTCCGCTGTTCGGGAGTTAGAGATGGTGAGAGGATCACCCCCTCTACCGTCCCGTCCTTCTCTTGGGACGCAAAAAGATCAGGAAGAGGCTCACTTTCCTCTTCCTCTGACCCATCAGTCACCATCATCAAAGTGACCTCGGGTCTCTCTTGGTAGGGCTTGAGGCGGTTGACATGGAGCACCCGATGGGGCTGCCTGGGGGTCTTAAGATCCACCACATAGGTGACCTTGCCCTTCTTCTCAATCACCTCAAAGGGGCCAGACCAGCGATCCTGGAGGGCGCTAAGCTCTCCAGGTTCCATAACCCACACCTTCTGGCCAGGCTCCAGCTCCACCGGGTGAGCATTTTGGTCATACCATTCCTTCATGACCGTCTGGCTGGCCTCTAGGTTTTCAGAAGCTTGCTTCCACAACCTAGCCATTTGGCTCCGAAAGGCCAGCATGTAGCTCACTACATCCGGGGGAAGTTTTCTGGGAGTCTTTTCCCATCCATCCTTCACCAGGCTGAGGGGTCCACGAACAGTGTGACCATACAACAGCTCGAAGGGGCTGAAACCCACTCCCTTCTGTGGTACTTCCCTGTAGGAGAACAGTAAACAAGGTAGGAGGACGTCCCATTTCCTCCGCAGGCTTTCGGGCAGACTCCTGATCATGCCCTTCAAAGTTTTGTTAAACCTTTCCACCAGACCATTGGTCTGGGGGTGATAAGGGGTGGAGAACCGGTAAGTGACTCCACACTCCTTCCACATAGCCCGCATGTATGCCGACATGAAGTTAGTACCTCTGTCCGACACAACTTCCTTGGGGAACCCCATCCGGGTGAAAATCCCCATTAGGGCCCGTGCCACCGCAAGTGCAGTAATGGTCCTCAGAGGGATAGCCTCTGGGTACCGGGTGGCATGATCCACCAGAACCAAGATAAACCTGTGACCGGCAGACGTTGGTGGATCCAATGGCCCAACAATGTCGATGCCCACCCTTTCAAAGGGGGTACCAACGACAGGCAGTGGTTCCAGGGGAGCCTTCAGCTTCACTCCTGTTTTCCCACTAGCTTGGCAGGTTACACACGTCCTACAAAAAGTATCGGACGTAATCCTCATCTGAGGCCAGTAGAAATGAGGGACAAGCCGAGCAAAAGTCTTGTCCTGTCCCAAGTGTCCTGCCAAGGGTATTTCGTGAGCCAATCCCAACAGGAAGGCTCGGTAACGCTGGGGAACCACTAGGGCCCGGGATGATCTATGCACCGGAGCCTTGGGTTCGCTATAGAGGAGACCATCTTCCCAATATATGTGGAAGTTCCCCGAGTCGTTACCCGCTGCCTGGGCTTTGGCCTGTCGCCGTAAGCCCTCAAGGGTAGGGCACTCCTTCTGGGCCCGACAAAATTCCTCCCTGGTAGGTCCTTCCTCCACCTGCCACTCTGCAGGGGTAGGTAAACCCTCCAGGGAAGTCACATCCCCCTCTGTGGACTCCGGGACCACTTCAGTTGCCCCATCCACCTTCTGAGGTGCAGATGCCGGGGCAGGCTTCCCCTGTCCCCGTTTACCCTTTTTGGCAGCTAGTTGGGCCGTTGTCCCAGGCTCCAACCTCTGTGAACTCCCTCTCCGGGCAGTCACGGACCGCGTGTTGGCACAAATCCAATCGGGCGTTCCCAACATCTCCATATGAGCCTTGAACTCGACCTCCTTCCATGCCGTATGTTCAAGGTCAGTTCCCAACAGACAGTCGACCGGCATAGCAGGGCTTACCGCAACTCGTAGAGGACACGCAACCCCTCCCCACTCAAAGGGAATCTGGGCCACCGGATAGGGACCCTCTCGGTTGTCAGCCATCACAACCGGGTGGACTACGTTAGGAACCACCTGCTCTGGGGACACCAGCTGACTCCTTACCATAGTCATGCTGGCTCCTGTGTCCCTCAGAGCCTCCACCCTCTGGGCATTGATGGTGACCCATTGCCTGTACTTAGTAGTATTCGAGGGCACATGGGTCTTAGGAACCATCTCACAATCTCCCAGGGACACTAATGTTAGCCCTGCCCACTCACCTCCCTTATCTAGGAGCAACTCCTCCCCGAGCACTACACTCGCCACCCCAGGGGTCTTTCCTCCAGTGGGAGGGTGTGGTCTCTTGGGACACTTGGTATCCCCCTTGTAGTGCTCAATCTCGCCACACTCATAACACCGGACAACCCTAGGCTGCTGACCACGGTCAGGATAAGGGGGTTTGTGGGGGCCAACCTTAGGAGGGAATCCTGATCCCTTTCCCTGCGAACTCTTTTGGGGGCCTTTAGGGAACTCCTTCTTTTTGTCTCCCCCCTCTATCTTCTGGGGGGCGCCCTGACCGGTCCCTTGGAAGTTCCCCCCAGTCCCTTTTGAGGACACCCGGGTACTTGCCCAGATGTCCGCCTCCTCTGCAAGCTTCCTAGGATTAGTTAGCTTGCTGTCCACCAGGTGTTGACGCAGCTCTGGAAAACTTTTCTCGAGGAGGTGCTCCCTTAAAATCAGGTTATACAACCCCTCGTAGTCTTTCACCTCACTGCCCTGGACCCAGCCCTCCAAAGCCTTTTTGGTGTAGTCCAGGAAGTCCACCCAATTCTGGGCGGCCAGCTTTTGGCTACCCCGGAATCTCTGCCTGTATTTCTCAGGAGTCAGCCCAAACTTCCTAATCAAGGCGACCTTCATGGTGGGGTAATTGGTCTGCTCTCGTTGTTCCAGAGCTAAAAGGGCATCCCTCCCCACCGGAGGCATGTACCTGTACAGACCACCACCCCACTGAGCTTCCGGGATCCCATGGGCTCGTAAGGAGACCTCATAGTCAGCCAACCAGTTAGCAATGTCATCCCCGACACCGTAGCTGGCAACTACGTCCTTTGATAGATAGGGTCTGGGCTCCCTGGTGATCTCTTTATGTACGCTGCCAACAATGGGACTGCTGGGGGTCCCGAACTGTAGGACCTTGAGATCCAATTCCTTCAAATGGAGCTCATGGAGGAACCTCCGCTCTTCCCTCTCTTTCTCCAAGCGGGCTAAATCCATTTTGAATTGCCTCTCCTCCCGCCTGTCGACTAAATCAGCTGAAGACAGGCTTCCCCCCGAAGCGCTACTTCCAGCTCTTGAAGGGGCACTAGGTCCTACATCCATATTGCCGCTATCAGGGGGGAAAAGTGATTCTGTCCCTTCCGTGGTGTCCGGTCCCGGTTCCGGTCCCTCCTCCTCCCGTTCCCCACTATGATGAGCCATCACCCAGGCTTTCAAGCTAGTCCGGAGTTCTACTTTCTTCGCTCCCTGCCTGAAAAATACTCCTTTCTCCTGGCAGAATTTCTTTAGCTGGGTTACGGTGTACTCCTCCAGCCTACCCAGCTCAAACTCCATCCTGCCAGGTGGGGCCCTAAACACTACAGAAAAGAACCTCAAGATCAGGAGACCTTTCTTTTAAAAGAAAGTCACACCACCGGACAGAAATACTTTTCAAAAATTCCAATCAGGGAGACAACCTGGAGAAAACTCCAATAGAATCAAAAATCAGGTGTAGGGTGCGTGGCGCACGCTGAACTGCTACTGAGTGGACACAAACACAAGCTCGGGATCCCACCGCTTAACACCAACTTGTTGGACCTAACGTCCTAGGGTAGCTTGGCTCGAGTGGGAAGGCCTATACCCGGTAACATGTTGTGCTTGCATCCCACTCATTTCACACTCCAGCGCACCACCACTAAAAATGACGCTACACCAGAAAGTTAGAAAAGGTAGAAAAGCTTTATCTTTCCTATTTCTTGTTTCTCTTTTCTCTCAAATCAAATCAATCAGTGTTTGCTTATAACTCATTAGGGTCAAAACATTCCATTGTTACTAGATTGACAGTACAGCAATTTCACTAACGTTGTAGATGAAGTCATTAATCATAGCGCTGCCCAAAACAAATACTTAGCACTTTGAATAGAGTCAATAAATTTAGTGCTGCACATAGCAAGCAAGGACTCTACTCTTTAAATTAAGTCAATAAATATTATGCTGCACATAGCGTTGACATTGCTTTAGATAAGATCAATAAATACTATGCCGCACATAGCGTTGACATTGCTTTAGATAAGATCAATAAATACTATGCTGCACATAGCACTGACAGTGCTTTAAATAAGGTCAATAAATATTAGGCCAATCATATCGTTGACATTGCGCTGCAAATATAGTCAATAATTCAAGGCCGCACATATCGTTGACATTGCGCTGCAAATATAGTCAATAATTCAAGGCCGCTCATAGCACTGCCCCCGGGCATTAAATGAGGCCTTATTTCAGATCCAGAGGTCAGGGGTCGCAACACTGCATCTGCGGATTGACTGAGACTTATTTCAGCTTGGCTGAGGACTTCATATTCCACTCAATGTATTGGGCAGACCGTAGCAGGGTTGGCCAGCTCGCCCCTATCTCCCACCAAACCCTTCCCTTTTCCAGTACCTGTCCAGCAGACTTGATGAAGGGTGTTCTTTTTCCCCCTCCCTCCCAAGGGGAGGGGCGGCTCTGGGCCTCACTTGAGTCTCCCGCCCTCCCCTGAGGGTTACCTTATTCTTCGGCCAGTCATAGGCTCTTACGTGAGTTCCTTGGCCTCCCGGCGATGTCCGGGCCGAGGGCCTTTCTACACCGTTGCAGTTCGGCGGGAGGGAGGGTTGAGGTGCAGAGGTCCGCTCCTTCACTCGTCCCGGGTTCGCGCCCGCAGTCGCCTAAGGCAGCGTGACCTGCGAGGGCACGGCCCGGTCAGCAACTCACACAGCGGCGGGGGCGGCGTCTCGCAGTCCGCCCCCGTCACGTGATCCGAGTACCAGAACCTCCGGCCTAGCGCGGCCCACAGGAAACCTTGGCGGCGCTCTCTCTCCTCACAGAGGGCCGCGTTTCAAACTACAATGGCAGCGGTGGGGCCCCAGTCCTCCTTACAAGCCCCTGGTGACAGGAGGGATGATCCTACGGACCTCGGGCC
This sequence comes from Triturus cristatus, assembly GCF_964204655.1. Classification (NCBI taxonomy): domain Eukaryota; kingdom Metazoa; phylum Chordata; class Amphibia; order Caudata; family Salamandridae; genus Triturus; species Triturus cristatus. The sequence goes on from NC_140579.1 coordinate 747,605,530, forward strand.
GCAGCGGTAAGTGTTTCCTTATGGAATCTCCAGTGGGGGTGGCCCAAGTTAAGGGGGTGATCTGCAGCTCAGGGGCAATCAACCCGGACAGCCAGTTTTCCTGGGACTGTGGCGCTGGTCACATTTCTACCTAGTCCAGAACAGCTGTCAGTTACAAGATCTGGGGTACTCCAGGGCTCCGGGCAGTAGCAGGGATATAGAGGAATCGGGCCAGTGATGGTAACTCCCTACCCCTATTCCCTTCAGAATTCCTGGCTAGGCAAATAGCCCATAAGGTTGGCTTGTTCCTCAAGGTCAGAGGCAAAAGGCAGGGTTAGGTCACACGGTAGAGGGCAGTGTCACCCGAGGGGGGGAAAAGCAGGCCCTAAGTACAGTCAATTCCCCCCTCTAGCGCACCCACCTCCCCACTCAGGTGCCTGGCTCCTGACTACCTCACCTCACACCTACTACCTAAAATGGCCGCCGCCCCTCACCTCTATATATAGCCTGGGCCCTGACTAGCCAGAGTGACTCAGAAGGTTCTGGAACCCCTCATGACAGCCTATGGCCCAGGTTCTGAGGTGACAGTTTAGGCCACCATTTGGTAGAGGAGACCTCATCCACCCTCCATTTTAGATAAGCACCTTGCGCCTCACCCTCAATCAGTGAAAATGGGCACCCAGGGCCTCTAAGTCAACACCAAAAAGAGACTAGTAGACAGAAAAAATTAGAGGGTAAAGGAAAAAAAAATGAGGAGGGAACAGCCAAAGGAATGGCAGGTCTAACACTGCCTTTTAAGATAATGGTGCTCCTGTGCAGCTAGAGTAAGAGGCACTGGGCTGGTTACATGTGAACAGGTGTGTCCAAGCATGTGCAAATGTGTGCACAGCCCAGTAAGTGCGCACAGGTAGCCTGAAGCAGAAGGTACACTGCAGGGATACGTGCTGGACAGGGTTTAGCCTTAACATATTAATAATATAATTAATGTTAATGCACATAAATAGATAGGCCAGTAGGGTTTACTGGAAAATCTGCCTACCCAGGACAGCAAGATGTCAAACTAGAGTAAAACATGCACGCCAAGTTTGAATTTGCAGTTCTCAACACATTAAATTAACATTATATGGGACTTCAAGAACTGTTACATTTCTCTGCTCAGCTCATAATTAGATTCCAGGACCTTGTCTCCCCCCACTGGAACTGCTCAGGAGCACTAAACAAATAGAGACTTACGGAGCCAACACTGGAGGGACTCACCTTTGAAGTTTTGTTGGGAAGGACTGAGGTTGTGATGTCAGCTAGGGGGTGACCTGAGGTCCTCAAAGGAGCTCTTTCCAGAGAAATATTATTGTGCAAAAGGGTGGGACGGAGGTGGTGGGGGTGATGTGGCATTCTAGGATTGGCCAGGGATGCCTAGCATCTAGAACTTCCCTCCTTAAACCCCTGCACAAGGGACAAACGGTTGAGAATACCCTGGACCTGGGAGGCTACAACAGTAGAAAAGAGAAGCCACCTGCTGCCTTAACAAGATGGACTAAGGACTTTGACACCAGAATCGGTCTCTCTTTGGCCATGGGCGCTGGACTTCTAATGCCCCCTAAGGGCCAGTTGGGGTAAGGACAAGGACACTACTGCCCCACAGGTGCCCTGCAAGTTAGCCACAAAGTTCTGGGGACTAGGGAGTGTGGGCAAGAGAGTATTCTGCTTGCTGGTAGAGGAGGGGCTTCACAAGATGCTCCCACCAGCAGGAGAGGAGCACTAGGAGTCAGGCAGAGGAGAAGGCTGGTGCGGGCAGTCAGAAAATCCAGCTCCCTGCCAACTGCACTCATTTAGAAGCCAGGCAGCCTGTTAAAAAAGCTCCTGGTGTTGAAGTTTTGCCATCAGTAGTGAAATGAGCCAGAGATTATCAAAACTACTCAACAGGCTTGGTTTATGCCACTTTAAAGATTTTGCTTTTTGAATTAATGCAGAGAAAAAACAGGCATATAGCACTCTACTGTTCCTGCTGGAAAAAAACAGGCTAAGTCAGGGCCACGAGGTTTGCTTAGAAATAATGTATTATTTTTCTGGGGGAGCAAGCATGCATGAGGCCCCTCTCTGAATCAATATTGCCCTGAAGGTTCCCCATCTGCCTGGGGGCCAGGCATCAATGGCAGTTCCAGGGAACCCAGTAAAGTGCCCCTTTAAACATGGTGAAATCACATACTCCTAACTGGCATATGTAACGTGCCTTTAAGTCCCTAGTATATGGTACAAAGTGCTGAGGGCCTGGAAGTTAAATGTTACTAATGGACTGAAGTACCTATTGTGCCATCCACTACAGTGACAGTGTAAACATGGCTTCAGGCCTACCACTGTAGCCTGACTGTAGTAAAAAAAACTCAAATTCGACCTCTCAAAATGACCCTTTTGACAAGTCAAAACCTCTCTTTTAAATATTAATAAGATAACCCTATGTTAGCCTTTTATCCCACAAGGCAAAGTGAATGGTATTTAAAAGTAGGACAGGACATGTAGAAAGTTAATGTTAACATGTCCTTGTAGAAACTAGCACCCAAAAGCTATCTTTCACTGTGGCAGACCTAGCTGTCCTATATAAACATAGTACAGATTAAAATCCGAATGCTGTATCTTGGCAATGAGACCAGCTAGAAAAAAACAACTATTTTTAAAAGTTATTAACAATACATTTCTATAGTAAAGTCAGAGTTTTAATAATTACTAAGGAAAAGTAAGTTTTAGAAAGTTACCTTTTCCCTGCATGAGTTTCCTGGAAGCTATTTTAAGTTGGCTTTCCAGCTAGACCCAGACAGTAACTCAGCTTGAATATGTATCAGTAGGTGTGACATGCCCCCTAGGAGCAAACAGTTGGCTTACCTGAAAGTTCAGAGATGACCCCTCTGAACTCCACAGAATATTCAGAGTAGGGGCTGTGGGCCTCCTTTTGATACAACAGTGTCAAATCCCGCTGGAGTCTCAGATCCTGCTTGACAGATTTGTTGGATTCGCACAGAAAACTTGGGGCACACTTGAAGAGGGGGATAGAATAGGATGCTGAGAATTCTTTTCTATCCAGTCTCTGGTTGCTGAAGGACCATGCTTTTGTCTTACCAGACATCTGTCTCTGTGTTTGTTGTGAGTAGAGTGGCTGCATCAAACTGGATTTTAGTTTTAGATATTGGAGGACATCGGGATTACCATAGTACCATTCTCAGGCCTCAGACCCAGGTTTAGTGTGGTCGAAGCCTTTTGACATCTTGCAAATGCCCACAGGGGGTAGGGCTGGCACAAGGTACTTTTACCCCATTGCCTAAGGCATGTTCAGAAGTCATTCCCACCCACTAGCTAGTGCCAGGCACAAATGTGTCACCTACAGGCACCCACTTTAGACCATTTTCTGGACCTGCTGTTGGTGTCTGCCTGACACCCTGTGAGTCTCTAAGGGGCTCCTTTGTGGTCCTTGGTGACTTTAGAAGTGTACTCTTGTGATGGATTAAGACTTAAAAGACTAAGTGAGAATGTAAAATCTTTGACCAGGACATAATTGGTTGGTATTGCCACAAATTCTGCTTAATCTATGGTCGCAGTAGACGAGGAACTATCAGTGGCATGTAGACCTTCTTGGCACTATTTCTATTTAAAAGGTTTGAAATTCATATCTCAGGTTCTTTGCCATTTTGGTGTCACGTTTGCATAATAAATTTTACTCTATTTTTATAGTTCAGTTTGGGATTTTTATCAATTAGCTTTTTCACTTTATCACTGTTTTGGTTCTGGCATTTTACATTTAGTTTTGGGACGCGTATTGTAAACCTACAAAATGCATTTCTATTACAGACATACTTAACACCAGTGATTAATATGTAAAAAAGAAGCACAGGGGCCCAAAGTTTTTCTTGTAGCCCAGTACTGCCAAATGTCGAAGTTGCCATATGACAAGATTGTCTATTTTTTACATCACATTATGCCTCTTTTTTCCACCGCCCTACATTTCCGGTCTCTTTATCTCACTCGCTTGAAGTATCTTTTTCATCTCTGCTTTCTCCCTTTGTCACTGTTTCCCTATCTCTTCCTTTTTACTTCGTTTTTGCTTTTCTACCTTTCTCTCTTTTATTCTGCATCAAAATCTGCTCGTGATAAATAAGCCCCATTCTCAAAAATTGCAACCACCTACACAAATTAAGCACTGGTTGAGAAATGTGAAATACATTATGTTATATGTATACAATAAGTGCATCTGCAATGGGGTTGGCCTTTTGATGCAGAAACTCACTGAAGGCTAACAGGGGGTGACGCATTACCTGTGCTATATATCGTGAAATGGGCCATTCTAAGATGGCGTCGGAAGCAGTTCCATTGTTCAGCTGCTTCGACTGAGAAGGTCCTGCGTTCTCCATTGGTGTACAGATTTACCAATTGATTTGTTGATGTGGGTTGCAATGTAGCATTTCAATTTAGAGCTGGGAGAAGGGGAGGGGGTCCTCTATGCAGCTGGACCCGAGGTGAGTCTTGAACTTCAGTCAATCCATGGGCAGCAGCAGTTAGGACCTGCTTAATGCTGGCGAAGAGATTCGCATAGAGCCCAAGGTAAATGTTATAACTTACTTGTTGCCATTCCTCTTCCCAAGCTACATCTTCCGTACTGCTCAGCCAGGATGAGTGCTGGAATGTGTGATGATGTCACAAAATGCTTGGGTGCTTGGTTATGTGTGGTAGTGTCAGTTGGTGGATGCAGGCTGAGCAGCAGGGAGGCTGCTCCTGGTGGGGCTATGCTTTCATCTATTTATCTCATTCTACCTAATTTACCCTGGAACTAAGCCTGAATAAAGCTATCCTGTTTTGTATACCTGGCTCAATGATTTCTATTTACAACAATAAAGTCTGTTACCGTGATTTAATCAAGGCATGATTATCGAGAAACACGTTAGTCTCCATCCGATCAATAACGTCTCCAGGATTCTTGCTGCAGGTCTCCCACAGGGTATATTTACCAAGAATTTATGGGTTTAATCGCCTAAAACGTTCACGTGCCTTCTATTAACCTATTCTGCATTAGGAAATTGTTTATTTAAAAACAATAAATTGTCATTCTTAAGGGTTCCTAAATTACATCTCTTGTATGCTATCAAGACAGATTAAACAATTCAAGATACAACACAAACCATGTGTGTCAAACACTGTAGATTCAGCATGTCCCCAGTTAATGCTGGGGTCTCTGGGACCCCAATAAAACCTGTTGGACTTGGCCCTTTTTGCAGGGTCATCCCTAAACTTTTTGCCTTCCTCCTGCATTTTTTCTGACCTGTTGTTGGCTGTTTTATGACTCTGGGCACTTTACCACTGCTGATCAGAGCTAAAGTGCATATGCTCTCCCCATTGTAAATTGCTATGTTGGTTGGATTCCATGATTGGCTTATTTGGTTTACTGTCAGACCCCAGTAAAGTGCACCAGGAGTGCCAGGGCGTGTAAATACAAATACCGCTGGTGCCACCCACAGAAGCGGCCTGGTAAAATGTATCTAGGTCTGCCATTGCAGAACCTGCGTGCAGTCTGGTACTGACATGCTGACTGGCAAGTGCACCCACTCGCCAGTCCCTAAACCTTCCCTTAAACTTCATGTTAGTCACCCCTATGGTAGGCCCAAGGGCAGGGTGCATTGTAGCATTTTTCACTATTGTAAGGCTACCCTGTTCTCATAGGCCAGAATGGGCGGTTAAGATTGTTACATCCTATGATCCTAACCGACCCAGGGAACATGGTAGAAGATCGAGTTTAGTATGCCTGAACTCGGAATAATAAGGTACACCTTTTCGTAAGGTTTATTTTAATATTCTGCGTTTGCAAATGCCACTTTTAGAAAGTTGGCCTTTGCCTGCCTAACCATTTCAGCCCGCCTCTGCGTGATGTGTATCTGCTGTCTGGCTTGTGTGAGTGACAGGGCTGGGGAAACCCAGATGGGCAGGGCTAGGTAGCCTGGTGGTAAATAGAAAGATTGACAGGTAGATGGGTGGGAGGAGTACACCTGGACTCTGAATAGGACTGTGCTCTGCCACCACAATGCCGGCTCTGCCCCCTGTGGAGCGTCTGATGACTCTGCCCTGCACTCTGAAAGACGAAGCCTCCATCGCGTCAACAAAGTGCTCCAGAACTGGACTGAACTAGGCAAGGGCCCCCCTGGCTTGGGAGAACAAAAGAAATGTAGTATAAATGCAGGAGCCCTGCTCCTAAGAAATCAGATCCGCTTTGAACCAAGAAGAATCTCTGCCTGAGGAGGAGGCGCCAGGAAAGCTGTAAGGAGGAAGACTGTCCCTATCCTGGGGGACTGGCCTGCAGTGGTGACCTTGCTGCCAAAGGAGAGAAGAGGAACCCTTTACTAAAGACTTTGCTTTATTTTTATTTTCAAGAAACTTGTGCTTTCAAAAACGATCTCCAAGGGCCTGGAAGCGAGCTTGCCCCCCGAACTGAGCCCCAGGACCATTGGGCTCATCCCGACCTTCACTCGCCTACCGCTGGACTGTGGTGTTCCTTCCCTCGCCGGAGCCGTGACTCCCGTGCCCATCAGCCCCTCCTTGAGCCGTGACCGGACTGCTTAGCCGCCCCTGCCTTGGGAAGAGCCTCGCTCGATCCGAGCCACTCCCCCTACGCCGTGCTGGGCTGCGCCCGTCACCTCGCTCGCTGGAGGCCCGCTGCGCACCTTCACCCCTCCCGCCGGAATCGGCGCTGTGAGCATCTCAAAAGCCTCGGACGGCCCGGACGTAGACTGCGTGCCCGGCTGCCCCGCTTTGCTCACTTGCCAACCCGTGAGCCTGAAGAATCAGACCCCCCTCGTGAAGTGTGGAAGCCCCGGACGCCGCCTCGCCCTTCTGACGAAGAGCCGCTGAAATCCCGCACCCGCCTTCACGAAAAGAAACAAGGTACTGTACTTACGAACTCGACCGCGAGCTCGCATCGGATCCAGGGTCCGCACAGTTTTGTTTTCCCTGTCGTATGCCGCGTGCTTCCCGGTTGCCGCCTCAGCGCGAAGTGCGCTGAGGCCCGCAGTCACCTTTGTGCCAGCATAAGAACTTTCCGCATAAAGAGAACTTGTTCCGTATTTATAGAAATTGTGGCCCCACCGTTTCACCATTACTGGGTCTTGTACTAAATCTGCTGAAAATATATAAAAGCCTTCTTTTTGTATACAACCTGATTGGTGTCCGTTTGTGTTGTATGCAAGGGGTTTGCTGTGTGTATAATTGCAAGTGCTTAACCGTGTACGCCCTGAAGTTTAGCCTTGACTGCTCGCGCCGCGCACCTAGAGGGTGAGCAGGGGTATTCTAAGGAGTCATCCTTCGCCCTGACTAGAAGTAAAGGGTCCCTGCTTGTCGCTGGTACTTGCCTGCGCCAACCAGAGTCCCCTCATTTCTAACAAACCCTCTCCCACCTTATTAACTTCGAGATTTAGGAACAAGATAGCAACTTTTCACTCCACACCTCTAGGAAATTATACCCTAGCTATGCTCCCTTGCTTTCTCACAGGAGAACTTCCCAGGAATGTTTTCTTGACCCAGCATCCCTGGGTCTATGTGCCATGGCGTGTTTTAAGCCAGGTGGGACCCTCACACCTTCTCACTAAACACATGACTTGCTCGGTCCAGAATGTCACTCGGGCAGGGTGCTTCTTTTCTGAGGTGGGGAAGTCAGACAGCCACATATCTCTCGTATGCTCTAACCATCATTTTATCTTCTTACAGACTCTAAAATCATAAGCAAGAGGAGAAATTAGACATAGAAGAAAGCCTAATGTGACAACAGACTCCGATAATAAAGTTCATGGTATGTGAGCAGTCTCTCACCATTAGTAGCCGTGCACATATTAGTGGGAGAGTCCAATAGTGTGCCAGTTTTGACTGGCATGCATGGAATGAGCATAGCTGGGTCTCTCCCTTCTTAAATGCCCAATAGAAAGCTCACAGCAAGTCCTCTCTGGCAACTAGCGAGCACCGCTCACAAGAATAAGGTTTGTAGCCTATAAGTGAAGGCCGGCGAGCTTTGAAAATGGTGAGGCATAATACTTGTCCTGAATTTCATAAAGTGAGTCCAACTTTTTCTAGAAGTGCTGGAGTTTTTTCCTACCTGAGAAATGGTGTGCAAATTCACTGAAGCCTGACACTCCCCAGGAGTTCAGCCTATTTATTCCAAATTTGCAATGGGTGTCTCCCCATATGTCGATAGTTACTTCTATTGTGCAGAGCAACCTTTTGTCATGGATGCCCTCCATTTATTGGTATAGTTACCAGCTTATGCCAAGAAGTATTCACAATATGCCAGTGCCGGCATTTTGCCAGTGGCTGCATCTATATACAATGGGTGATCCATATGTCAAAGATGACCTCTAGTAATGTCATGACAAGCATATTGTCATGGATGCCCCCCATATACCATGGGTACCCACTTATGCCTCGAAATATACAATATGCCAGAATTTTAACATTGATTGTATCCATGATTGAGCCATATACCAAAAGGTACCTCTATTATGACAAGCCCAACATTTTGCCCTGTTTGCCTGCTCCCTCCCCATATGCAATGGTTCTCTTCTATAATGCTCACCCGTGCTTACTTACATTCACTCCCTCACTCACGTGTGTTCTAACTCACTCATACCCCCTCACTCTCAAATTGCCTCACATTAATTTTCAGTCTTTCACCCAAACTCACTACTATGCTCACTCAATATCACTCTCGCATTCTCAGCCAGTCTTACTTATTCTCACTCATTAATTCTCACTCACCTCTCTGCCACTCACTCTTAATCACTAACTTTCACTAACAAACATTCATTCGTTCATGCGCTCTCTCATACACACATTCTCACTTCCACTCACTTACATTCACTCACACACTTACTCTCACTTGCATTCACACTTCCTCACCCTCATTCATTCTCACTCAGTCACTCCTGCTCACACTCACTTTCACTCACTCTTATTATCATGCACTCTCACTCTCTCAATTTACCTAAGCCTCATTTATTCTCAATCTCTCAGATTCCCATATGGTCATTTACTGTTACACACATATTCCCTCTCATTTATTCTCACTCACAAACCATGTCACTAATTATCACTAACTTTCACTCAAACACAGTTGCTCACACACTCTCTTATAAACTCACACACATGTACACACACAAAATGTTTTACTTACCTTCAGCCGCTTGTGGTGGTGTCAAGGACTCCATGTCGAGCACCGCCCAAGGTTAAGGAATATCTACCTGCAATGTAGAGATACAGAGGAGCAAGCCAAAGTATACAGCCGAAAAGAAAAAATACAGCTGGGTGAAGCACAGGAACAGGATAAGGAAGGCAAAATAACCCTAATGTGAATGAACAGGGAACAGAACCAATAATGTACAAATACACTGAGTTACCACTAGATTTGTACTCAGGTAGGACTCAGAGTTTCTTTCAGCAACAGGGATTGTCAATGTCCCTGTGCTGATCACTCTTACAGATAGTCAACGTGCAAATCCCATAAAAAGGAATCAGCAGAAGGGATTCTGTATCTGCACCCTAGGGCACAAACAAAGATTGTACTTACAAAGCCTTTCTAGGTCCAGCAGGAGTCACAGTGGTGATTCTTAAAAAACTAGAAATGTCACACTGCTACAGTGAAAGTACTTAAGACTACATGTAACACACGACAAGCGATGGGGTAGGATTTGCCGCCTGGAAACCAGGAGCCAACCCCATGACAAATGGAATACATTTATGCATAATGCGGACAAAATAGCACACTTACCAGACACAAAGAGCCCTAGAAGAGTACAGGGAGCAAGCACTAGAACAGAGCTTAAGAACTGTACCTAATGGTGAGGAGCAGGGCATTTAAGGAATAAGCATTGAAAATGCAATAGGTCTCGCCTTTGATTAAGTTAAAGCCATTTGTTTTGCTAATTTTATTGTATAGCAAAGCAAATGGCTTTAACTTAATAAAATGCGAGACCTATTGTGTTTTCAATGCTTGTTACTGTACTGGTGGGGCAGTTTTTACTGATGCTATTACCACAAACATTCCCTGCAGCAAGCATAAATGCATGCAGTCGCCCATACCTTGCAAGACAATCACACAGCTTGCCTTTGCATTGTTTAAAACTCCCTTGAATTGCAAGTGTAGGCCACTTTTTTTTAGCTATCTGATTGGTTAATGAGAGCCACTTTTCATATTTTGGTGCAGGGACCTATTTACTGCCCCAGTCCGACCCTGTTGCCACAAGCAAGTGTACATACCCACACACACATAGACAATAGCTTTTTACAGCTTTGGAAGCCTGTGTCTCCAGTCTCCCGAGACAAATGGGATTCCGACGAGCTTGCTTCTGCACAAGCTGCTGTTTGACAAACAGAGATCCATACTGGGCGCTGTTACCCCGATCACTCACTCCTTCAGACACTCTCCGCAGCCAGCGCCGGCTTTCAGGCCACAATTAGCGTCGGTGCTGCGGTTTGCAATAATTATGGCCCTGTTTCACTGCACACAAATGGGGCTGTTTATCAGCCTTTGGGCGGTGATTTGTGCATCTTTGCGTCGATAAATGGAGGTGGCCACCTCCCTAATGGATCAGTGTTCCTGACGGCCGCCCTGGCAGCGGGGGCAAAGACAGAGACCTCAGCCAACGCCGCAGCAGAAGAGCCATGTTAGAATCCGGGTTCTCTGGCTGGCACAGGTAGGTACTTGTGTCAAGCAGGGAACCTTTCCTCCAGTCAGGGTAGGGGGTTACACTCCAACAATAACCCCTGCTCACCCTCTAGGTAGCTTGGAGCGAGCAGACAAGGCGTTATCTCAGGGTGTTTAGGTTAAGCATTTGTAAATATCCACACAGTAATACAGTGACCCTCCACAAATGGACTCCACACAGGATATATATCAAAAATACTTTATATAGAATAATCAGGCTTAGCACAAGACCAAATAACGTTTAAACAGTCCACAATACTTATTTTCAAAGAGTTCTTGGTTTTACCGTACTTTTACAGTTCTGTGCGCGTCGTCCCTCTTCGTACGCGTCGTACGCGGTAGACACAGGATTTGGGACGGGTCGTACACGCGCTGCAGGCACTTCAGGTGAACCGTACACCCTATGGCGCGAACGGGCACAGTACCTTGATGCTTGGTGAGTTCGGCACAGACACTTCCTTGGCAGCAGGCGTACAGTACGGTGCGAAGTCCTCCGGGCGGCACGTACTACGGTACGGGAGACCTTGGGCGTGCGCGGCTCAGGGGACTGGGCGAAAGTACGGTCCGTACTGCCAGACGTTCGGGTACGTGACGTACCGGGTTCGCTGATCTTCACTTGGACTGCTGAGACAGGCGAACAGTACGCTCCGAACGGGAGACGTACGCGACCATCACACGTAATACGGCCTTTCCCAAAGCAGGGGAGAGGCGCGTACAGTGATAGTACGGTCCGTAGGGGGGTGCGAGCTGGTACGGTGATGTCCTTCAATTACGGTGCGAGCTATGGCTCGTAGGGGCAACAACTCGCGTTGCTTGGGCTGGTAGTACCTTCCTTCGCGGTGCGAGCTACGACTCGTAGAGGGGCCAAAGACGCGTTGTTCGTGCCGGACAGCGGGATATCAGCTCACAGGGAGTACGCCGCGATCAGCGGGACGTACACAGCAGTTCGACGCGAAGATGTGAGGAAAACAGGCCGTTTTCCAAGGCGATTCCACGGCGGTGAAGTCCACTGTTCCTGGGACTTCGTTCAGGGGGCAAGCTCACTCACAAGCCCTTGGAGATCTTCAGCACAAGTCAGATAAAAGTCTCTTTAGTCTTTGTTCCTCTTCTTCAGCAGCAAGGCAACCACTGCAGGCCAATCCCCCAGGTCAGGGACAGTACTCCTCCATGCAGCTTTCCCAGTTCCTTCTCGTCGGACAGAAGTTTCTTCTTGGCAGGACAGGATCTAATTTCCTGGGAGCTGGGCTCCTACATTTATACAGCAATTCTTTTGTTCTGCCAGGCCAGGGGGGCCCTTGCCTAGTCCAGTCCGGTTTCTGAGCACTTTGTTTACGCGATGCAGGCTGCTTCTTTCAGGGTGCAGGGCAGAGTCATCAGACGCTCCACATGGGGCGGAGCCATCATTGTGGTGGCAGAGCACAACCCTATTCAGAGTCCAGGTGTACTCCTCCCACCCATCTATCTGCCAATCTTCCTATTCACCACCAGGCCAGGGGGGCCCTTGCCTAGTCCAGTCCGGTTTCTGAGTACTTTGTTTACGCGATGCAGGCTGCTTCTTTCAGGGTGCAGGGCAGAGTCATCAGACGCTCCACAGGGGGGCGGAGCAATCATTGTGGTGGCAGAGCACAACCCTATTCAGAGTCCAGGTGTACTCCTCCCACCCATCTATCTGCCAATCTTCCTATTCACCACCAGGCTACCTAGCCCTGCCCATCTGGGTTTCCCCAGCCCTGTCACTCACACAAGCCAGACAGCAGATACACATCACTCAGAGGCGGGCTGAAAAGGTTATGCAAGCAAAGGCCATCTTTCTAAAAGTGGCATTTGCAAACGCAGTATAATAAAATGAACCTTACTAAAAGATGTACCTTATTATTCTGAGTTCAGGCATACTAAACTCGATTTTCTACCATGTTCCCTGGACATGTTAGGATCATAGGATGTAACAATCTTAACAGCCCATTCTGGCCTATGAGAACAGGTAGCCTTACAATAGTGAAAAACGAAAATGGCTGTAATTCACTATTAGGACATGCCACACACATCAGGGCTTGTCCTACCTTATGCTACAATGCACCCTGCCCTTGGGCCTACCATAGGGGTGACTAATATGAAGTTAAGGGAAGGTTTAGGGACTGGCAAGTTTGTGCACTTGCGCAGTCAGCATGACAGTACCAGACTGCACGCAGGTTCTGCAATGGCAGACCTCAGACATATCTTACCAAGACGCTTCTGTGGGTGGCACAACCAGTGCTGCAAGCCCACCAGCGGCATTTGTATTTACACACCCTGGCACTCCTGGTGCACTTTACTGGGGTCTGATAGTAAACCAAATAAGCCAATCATGGAATCCAACCAACATATACATTTTACATAGGGAGCACTTGCACTGTGGCACTGGTTGGCAGTGGAACAGTGCTCTGAGCGGCCAACACCATAAAAACACATGAGGCACAGCGACAAAAAGTGGAAGGGAGACTCACGCCAAGGTGCCAGGTCTAACAAGCCACAAAGGGCTCCTCGCTGGCATCCGGGCTTCCCCCGATGAGCGCACTGAAGCGGCACTGTCCGTGCCATCTGATGCACACTGTCCATCCCCCCACAGGACGCTCTATAGAGCCATTGACGCCGCCACACTGCGCGGACGCGTCCCACGGAGTCCACTTCAGGAACAAAGCTGCACCCCCTTTGTAAAGTCGGAATTAAAACCTGCGTGGACATTTCAATTGCAAAGAGAGGCTGACGCACTCAAATGTTCTGGATAGTGGCGTAAAGATAGTCCACGCAGCCCTTGTGGTGCGGGGAAGGGGTGAGCTCCAGGGGGAAGCTGGGCGTCTCAGAACCCATGCAAATCAGAGAGGGGGCGCAGGGCCGTCAGCAGGGATGCACCCGTGAGAAGAGCCCCTGTGCTTGCAGCACTGAGACCCCCCCAAAAAGCGCAGGAACACAACTTTCCAAAGCACCGGAAGCGGAGGGCTGTGGACAAACGAGGAGAGAAAGGGGAGGGGGGTGGGAAGGAGGTGTCGTGCAACAATATGTTGAGAAGGGAGAGGAATGGAGCGTTGGGCTTCACGAGAAAAGTGGAGCAGGAAATAAATAAAGTGAGTGTGGTGCCTAAAGGGGGCGCTGCGCTTATTAAAGTAAAGTAAAAAAGCATAAGGCGCGGGTGGCGGATGACACAGAGGGCGGGTAGCAGTGCGGAGGATGACGGGGGGGTTTAAGGGGAGAAATAAAAAGCGCGTCAGCCAATGTTGAAGGCAAATGCGTAATACGGAAAAAAAGTGCTTAGCGGCCAATTGAGAGACACTCTCTCCCACCGCAAGTAAAAGATCAAATCCCAGTGGGCGGGGCCAAAAGAGGACAGGGTGGCAACCCTCAGTGTAATGATTGCCTCCGGTGCAATCATTACACTGTGTTTTGCCTAATCTATGACGCAAAACAACGCCCACGAATCAAAAATGGAGGCGGAGCCACGGCACGACTTCTGGAATCGTATCGATTCCAAGAAGCCCTCGTATGACGAGATCAGCGCATGCACTGCTTTCGTCAGGCCGAGACCTAAAAACTCCAGAACGAATGAGGCGGGACAAGCACAAGGATAGCACGAACTGTAGCAAACAAAACACTAGAATTTCTGGGGAACTAGAGACTGCAAAAAAAACACAGATGAAGGGCATCTAAGCAAAGAATAGAAGGTAGGATACTGGGAGGAATATAAGAGCTAGGACAAACAAAAGTAATAAGCAAAGGGAAATAATAACAGGCATAGAAGAAACAACTAGGAACAATCAGAAAGGGAGCAGCACAGCAGCTGCACCTGACTGTTGAAAAAAGACTGACAAGGGTTTCAAACGGAGGCAAAGGCAATGCATGGCTGGGAGAAACCTGCAGCAAGCAGTACAGGAGTAGGGCACAAGCCTTGGATGAAGCAATGCAGGAAATGGACAGGGGAACAGACAATGACATCCTATACACTGAGGAACTTACATCAATGCATAAATAAGGATCTTCGGGCAATGAAAGCTTACACGCGTTCCAGGCAGCAGTAATGGCAGCACATAAGCGATTTCAAGCTGTGGCAGGCCCAGGGTGGAGTCACATGACTGGGCTGCACAAGAGTAGTCCCAGGTTTGTGCAATTCCCACCTCTCAAGTCCTGGAGAAAGAATCCAGTGCTGAGGAACAACAGGACTACTCCTAGACAGTAAAAGTATTGTACAGTGGATGCCAGGTCTGCGTGAATACTGAGCAGTGCATTCTGGGATCAGTAGTCCATTTAAACAAACATAGGTTTTCCAATGTTTCCAAGATTGAAATGGAAAGCAGGCAGAAGTAATACAGGGACCATGGACGAGTTTTAGTGTTGATTTCTAGCCTGGAGTTTATTCATCTATAGTGCCCCCTCTAAGTGGGGTGATAATATCCCTTCCAAGCCCTGTGTCAAGAGTCCAAGGCAGTCTTTTGGATGAAGTAGGTTGATGATGATAAGCCACAGCAAAAGAATAGAATTCAGGACCAAGCTAGGTTAACAAGTGGACTATTCTCCCATCTGTGAGTCACACAAGGAGCACAGCAAACCGTAATAGCCCTATAGGCATTGGTTTATTTTGATAACTTCACTGATATTTGGAGATGGGACAGCAGAGATGATATTTGATGGTGCGGATTCTGTTGTAACTGGATCTGGTGAGGCGTTAAGGGTTGCACAACTTAAAACATCGGTCTGATGGAGGATACTTTCTTCTTTGGTGAAAACAATATGTGCGTTAGTGACAGCCTGCTCTGTGCTTCTTTCCAACAGATAGGATAAGTCTGTGCCTGCAGCAGTATTTTCATTGCTTGTGGTCCGAGGTTCATCAGGAAAAGAGATTTGCGAGATTTTATTAACTGCTTCACTCTAAATAAAGATGAAAATGTCAGACTTTGATGACTTCAATGTGTTAGGAATAGGTTTGAACATTCTTCCAAATGTGTTGTAACTGGATGTACGGTTCAAAACGCAGAAGTTGCACAAGCTAAATCTGTAGGGCTGTCTTTAGGCAAGAAGACAGATTTCTGCATTACAGTTGCTCACGGTGAATTCTTTGCATCACTATTGGTGTCTCTGCACAGCTGTCCTCCTACTACAGGTAGCTGAACACCAGCTTCCTCCACATCTAAAGACTGCTCTCCTGGAAGGAACATAAATCTGTAAACAGCTGCATTTTCATTTTTGTGTGAAATGTCAGTTCTGACCTTCTATTCAATGAAGATTTTTTGCAGTAAAACACAGATGACAGTACTTATCATTAGATCTTCAAACACAGATCTTGAATTCAAGTCTTCTGCCTTTGTTGCAGAAATATTACATGTTGTTCTGGATCAGAGTGCTAGTTGTCAGGAGTTTTTGGTTTCAGATAGACCGAAGGTCTGATTGGTGTAGTGTAGGCAGTTTCAAATGAAGATCAGCCACTGGTATGTCAAGGAGCTGGCCTTCCTCTAAACTTGGAGCTTGAGACAGGGAGAGAGTGGAAGCGAATGGTAAGTACAGATCAGTGGTTGGAGCTGTAACCATGTCCAGTTCTCGGATAAGACTTCCATTCATTATAGACATGTTGCCGCCCATGGCGGTCCATGCGTCTGCCGAATGTACAAGTGGAGGGGGGTGCTGGTGATTTCTGTGGCCGCTGCCCAGAGGCAGCCGCAGTTGAATGCAAGCGTGGGTGGGAGGCCGCCGCCCCAAAACTCATGCCGCCCATGGTGGACGCCCCCCCTCGTTACGCCACTGGTTCTGTTCATTGAAGTCTATTGGGATCCGCGGCTGTGTTCTCACACTGCATGCGTCTCCCGTGGGTCCTTTACTTACCTGCCTTGGGTGGATTAGTGAGGCCCCAGCGCTTCTGAAGACCATAGGCCTTATCCCTTCTCAAGTCGTTCTTCTTATACCTCTTTTTTAGTATATGGTCTGGTACACCCATAGGGCCCCAGCCATATAAGTGCTTAATTTGTTGTGAAATGTTGATTTGTGCATATGTCCTTGACTTCTAATCTCATAAAGAGATTAGTGGAGTGTGTCTAGTAATAAATACATATATATTTTATATATATATCTGTGTGGTGTCCTTTCATTTAATGATTCGAGAGATTATAAGGTAAAACAAGCTGCTTTACATTCCTCTGAGACTTAGCTTGAAGGCTGCTCTCCACAGCTACCACTAGGATAGCTTTCTTTAAAAGGTTTTCTTAAACCTATCTACCAAGAGTCGAATTGTACTGGTGCAAGGTGTCCCTATAACTAGTGACCAGCATATACCAGGCCAACTTCTCACAGCTACTTTATGAACTAATACAAAGACACAAATAGTGTTATGAATGTCATTATACCTAACACTCTTGTGGCAACGCTGCCAGGGTATCTGTGAGGTGTGAAGTTTTATCTGTGAGAACTGGGATGTCTCCCTCAACCAGGGCACGGACCAGACCTGGCTGAGTTAACAGCGTCTTCCTAAAGTCACAGCGACGCCCACTTTCTGCTAGTGGAACCTAGTGTAAGCCTTTTGTTCTGAAGAATATAGAACAAGCAATGGCAAAGCCAAAAGGTCTCGTCTATTAGATCAATTGGCGTTGGCAATCTTTTTTAGACCTACTTTACAGCATCGTGGCTGCTGTGCAGCATGGCCAGTAAAAAAAAAGTGCAATCACACTTTGCAGTTTGCAGTTTGTAGGTGCACGCATGCGTTCAACACACATACTTGCACCGACAAAATGACATAGGCATTTTTATTTTTTGACAATCTAAGATGGATTGGTAAATAAAAAAAGGAGTGCAGAAGCACTGTTTCTAAAACACAGTGCAAAAGCATTTAAAAATAAATTTAAAAAGATGACCGGATTGCAATTGCAGGTTGGGGGAGGATGGTGGCGAACAAGCAACAGAGGCCGGCGGGGAGAGAAGCAACACAAGCGACAGAGAATAACCTGTACCACAGGAGTGAGAGAAGCACACAGAGGTGAGAGAGCAGAACCAGAGTGCGGGTGAGGGGATCAAAGCACATGGGTGAGAGAGAGTGGCACGGATGTATGACGTTACAACGCACACTTTTACAACGCATGCACTTACAACGCATTTTTTACAACGCATAATCCATTACAACGCATGACATTACAACGCATGACACTACAACGCATTTTTAAAAACTACCTTTACAACGCATTTCCATTACAACGCATACTACCTTTACAACGCATACCATTACAACGCATAATATTAAATTACATTTAAGGTAAGTATTAGATAGTATAGGGGTAAAAGTTACTTTTCTAACTCCAGGGGGTGCAAAAGTAGGGTAAGTGTTGGATAGTATAGGGGTAAAAATTACTATTCTAACTCCAGGGGGTGCAACAGTGGGGTAAGTGTTGGATAGTATAGGGGTAAAAATTACTATTCTAACTCCAGGGGGTGCAACAGTAGGGTAAGTGTTGGATAGTATAGTGGTAAAAATTACTATTCTAACTCCAGGGGGTGCAACAGTAGGGTAAGTGTTGGATAGTATAGGGGTAAAAATTACTATTCTAACTCCAGGGGGTTCAACAGTAGGGTAAGTGTTGGATAGAATAGGGGTAAAAATTACTATTCTAACTCCAGGGGGTGCAACAGTAGGGTAAGTGTTGGATAGTATAGGGGTAAAAATTACTATTCTATCTCCAGGGGGTGCAACAGTAGGGTAAGTGTTGGATAGAATAGGGGTAAAAATTACTATTCTAACTCCAGGGGGTGCAACAGTAGGGTAAGTGTTGGATAGTATAGGGGTAAAAATTACTATTCTAACTCCAGGGGGTGCAACAGTAGGGTAAGTGTTGGATAGTATAGGGGTAAAAATTACTATTCTAACTCCAGGGGGTGCAACAGTAGGGTAAGTGTTGGATAGTATAGGGGTAAAAATTACTATTCTAACTCCAGGGGGTGCAACAGTAGGGTAAGTGTTGGATAGTATAGGGGTAAAAATTACTATTCTAACTCCAGGGGGTGCATCAGTAGGGTAAGTGTTGGATAGTGTAGTGTAATATTATGCGTTGTAATGGTATGCGTTGTAATGGTAGTATGCGTTGTAATGGAATGCGTTGTAAAGGTAGTTTTTAAAAATGCGTTGTAGTGTCATGCGTTGTAATGTCATGCGTTGTAATGGATTATGCGTTGTAAAAAATGCGTGGTAACGGTAGTGCGTTGTAGAAGTTGCGTTGTAAAGGTTGTTCCCCGAGTGGCACGGAGGGAGGCAGAAAGGCAAATGAGGGAAATAACTGAAAAAGATATGCACTCTCATGGAGTGCCTAAACAAAAAGGAAAAAAGAGATAAAAACAAGTTATGGAAGCATAGAAGCCAGTCAATCAAAGATATTGTAAAGAGGGAAAGAGGCTACGCTCCTTGGGAGGAGCAAACACGATATTGACAAACTGGGACCCGAATAAGAAGCAGGCAAACGAGAGTGACAGTAAAACCAACCAGCAGTAGGCAACAGGGGGGCTACAAACCTGGGGTGTTCTGGGTAAGCCCACAATATATCTTTTGCAACAAGATAGCTTGTGGTGTCTGGAAGGTTTGAGCTAAAAACGGGTATTCAAAATGAAAGAAGGAAACAAAAGGCAAGTGAATTTAGGCATGTAAGATAGCTGGCTTGATAGCATCAGTTTGGAATAAGAGAAAGGCTACAGTGGGTGACAACATGGGTGGGGTGGGTATAGGAGTACATTTCTATCTGGATTATGTGCGCAATATAAATATTTAAATGTTGCAGAGATCCAAAGCCCAGAAAGACATGCTCGATTATACACAAGACTTTCTTGTTCATTCAATCCAACAGCATGATATTGTGTCAGAGCTGGATACAAGAAGGGGTAATTGATGTCTACTTGAGGTTTTTGTCATGATAATACAGAATTAAAATAAGTTAAAGCATAGTGTTTTTTAAACCGGCCATTTGGATATTTGACACAGGTGGGAATCGTAGACAATAGCAGCTCTTGGCCACTCTGTCTAGATTAGTACCATGTTCTTAGGAGGTATTACTAGAAAGGCATAGCTGACAGATGGAAATCGTAGACATCATGCACCCTTTCTCACTCTACCTAGATGGATACCATATCCTTAAATGGTTTTAATAGGAAATGACATCTGAAAAACAAGAGAATCCTTGACAACACTCCACCTAGATGGGTGTTACTTGGAAGGGACATCTGACAAAGATAGGAATCCTAGACAACATGGACCCTTAGTCGTGCCACATAGATGGGTACCATTTCCTTAGGAGATATTACAAGGAAGTGAAATCTGGCAAAGATGGGAATCGTAGACATCATGCACCCTTTCTCAATCTGCCGGGATATGTACCATTTCCTTAGGAGGGTTCGCTAGGAAGGAACATCTGGCAAAAGATGGGAATCGTAGTCAATATGGACCCTTGGTCATTCTGCCTGGATGGGTTAATGTTCAAAAGAACCTTGACCCAAAGTGGTGTTATTGCCAGAGGACATAGATCTTAATCGGCAATTCGGCCTGTTGCTAACCTGGGTCCATATTGTTATTCAATAGGTTTGTCATTTGATTAGGATCCGGTCCTTCTAAATTAGTGGCTAATCAGAGTACAGCAGATTGGTCCATTCAATTTATAATCCTCAATCACGAATGTAATAACAGAGATGACCTGTTGTTCCACAAAAAATAACTCATGGGTTGAGGTTTAGATTGTACTCCTAACCTTTCCCCTACTAGTTCATCTTTATCCTATAGAGAGGTCTAAGATGGCAGCTGCTTCCACCTTGGGCATCCACGAACACGGCATCTTATCTGCAAACTGTCCGATCCTTATACTGTGGACACTTTGAATCACCAAGAGGGACATTCTGCAAACCCTCATAGAAATGTAATGTGCCAAACAACCTTGTTATAGAGTGTTAAGTAACACAAAAACATAATGAATAAAGAATCAGAAATGTTTCCTCTAAACAGGGACTGTGTGGAGGTTTGCAGAAGGCATTGTTACCTGTCCAGATCATGGTGTTCCATATGCTGCTGAAGCTTACAGGTATGAGTCAAAGTCAAAAATCATCTTTATTCGGTCAAAGTTTGACCAAAGAAGCCTAGAATAAAAACAGGTACATCTTTAAAAAACATAAATATTACATAAGAGCATCATAAAAGCAGTTTTCATTAAAATGCATAGGTTCTTCTCAAATTGACAGCAGCAATAATATAACTAAGGGCAGTTTGACTTTGAGGTACAAGTCATTCTTGCAGGAAATAGAACTAGCTGAAGGTGGTCTAGGCCGATATTTGTGCGTTATCGAGTGCACAAAAGATAATGAGAGGAATCCTTGTGAATAGTATAAAATGCTGATGAGTAGTATTTCAGCCTCTTGTGTATCACCCGCTGTGCCACTCTAAACAGAGGTCCGCCTTTTGCAAATCAGTAGTGGCCCTGATCCTCATGAGGACAGTCCATTCAGAACTGCCAGGCAAGGCTCCCTCCAGAACGAAACACAAAACAACCCCAGATCCAGTTCAGCCTTATTAGGCATTATCAGTGAGGTATAGCTGGGATCCTATAGCACAGCGAGCAATGGACCGCTGGGCATACCCTTGACCAGTTACTCTGTTACACACACGCAAAAAGTGATGGGAGGGTTGCTTACCATCAATTACTTGTGGAAGCATTCCAACCAGCCATTTTTCACACCCTGTACCTCTCTAGGCAGTGGCATGCCTTATGAAAATCAACACTTGCCCTGTTTGTCATGCGATCAGTCCATCCAGAGCTGCCAGACGAGGTCCCCCCAGAGGGGAAAAAGGCAACCACAGACCGGTTTGCGTCTTATTCGGCCTCCAGAGTGAGGACTGGATCCCATGGCACTACAAGCAAGAAAATACCCTTGTTCATTTAGGGCATGGCGTCAAACGAACAAAATGTGATAGAGGGAATGCTTGCAATGATTGAAACCATTTGCAATCTGTCTGGGTAGCACTACAATACATCGTTTTTCACCCAATGTACATCTCTATACAGAGGCTCGTCTTCTGCAAATCACCTTTTTGGGGAAGAGTCCATCCCGAACTGCCAGGCAAGGCCCCTTCAAGAATGGAACACTAGCATTCTCAGATGGTTTCAGCCTTTCTGACGAGGTGAACGACAGTGGTGTGGACCACTCGCCAGCTTTCCTCACATCACCATTTGTGTGTTGTTGAAAAGCACTGAAACAGTGTTATCAGTAAGCACGGGCGGAGAAACTGACTCTGCTCATGGAGTTTGTGGATTTGAGGAATTCCACACTCCATGTGCAACGCGGACTTCCTGATACAATTCTGCATCCTGCGCAGAGCAGAGTTTTCCTACATCGGCATGTGGGTTGCGTACAAAATATGCTTCCTGGAGGGAGCCATGTCAGGAGGGCCCTTATTAATCGTCGCCATCAAGTCGACCAGCTTCAATCACTTTGGAGGCTGTTATTAAAATGGCTACCCGTTGTGACTGAGTTATACCCTGACGCATGCGCAGAATAGATGTCCGACCTCAGTCCACACCAGAGATTGATGACATGTGCTGCTCGCTTGATGCGGCTTCCGCTGCGGAGTCTTCCTTTCTCCCGGTGTGTTGGCCCAGTGTGTAGAGCACCACACTGGTGCTACCGGTGCCTGACCTGGATTGGCTGGCACTGGGTGGCCGGTGCAGGACAGAACCCCTGACCGACCCCCAGGGGGTCTCCTTAAAAATAATTAGGGCCCGAGCAGCAACGACTCTGCTTTGTACCCTGCTCGCCACCGCCATGGGCTTGGCTGTGTGTTCGTGGCCTGGGCTGCGGCTTGATTTTTCCTTGAGAGTGCTAGAGCTGCAGAGTGCTACCACTAAGGAGGGAGGCAGGTCCCAGGTGGAGGCTGGAGCATGTGAGCTGCATACAGTCGACGACAGCGATACTGCGCAGACCAAGCAGCAAGTTCAGAGTGCAGAGAGAGACGCCTCCGCAAGAAAGGTGAGTGCGTGACGTGTGCCTCGAGTCGCGACAATTATACCTGCAAGGGGTGCTGCTACAGCCTACGGTTTTGTTTGTTGGTGTGACACAAGTTTGGTACTTCGCCCGCTTGCGGAACTCCGTGAAATTTGGCGGAATCTTCTAGTGAAACTCCACGAGCTCCACAGTAGCGTAACGGACACCCCCGCAGCCCCGCAGTGCGGGGGGCCCCCACTCTTCTATATATGAAGGGGGGCCCCCTCAGCCTGTTTGTCCAGGGTGTGTGTCTCATCTCCTGCTAAGCAGATGCTGTTTGCAGCCTGCTTTGAGCCTCTCTGCACTGACACGGGCTGATCAGAAGGGAAGAGAAACAAAATAACAACTTTTGTTTCTCTTTCACTCTGAGCCTGCCAGGGCTTTTAAAAGAGCAGATACCCCTCTCCCCTCTCCCACTCCTCCTCACAGAATGCATCTTCATTGGAGCACTGCTTGTCTGAGAGGGGAAGAGGCTGCACAGAACTTATTGGGGCTGAGATAAGGTTGCTACCTTTAATTGCAACAGACAAATATAGCCATCTGTTCACAATTTAACATTCTGCAAAGGCCCCAGTATGGTTCTGAAACAGAACCTTATAGGAAATCTTTGTAATTCATTTGAATAAGGCCTTTCTGTCTTTGTCAGTCAGGGGTCACCAGGGCAGCTGTACAGCACACTTAAAGTGTTTTCTTCTTACATTGTCTGTTAAACTATGAACTAATAAGGGGAAGAAATACCATTCTAATTGTTTTACCAGTCGGGACATTAAAATACAGCTCATGCCCATATAAAACCAGTTAGGTGGCAACCATAGGAAGACGATGTGCGCAAGTCCAGAAACATAACCAGGACTCCACTTAGGGGCAATGGAGGGACAAAATATAGCTGAAATGTTGAATGAGTGGTGAAGGATGTGGAGGGGTGATTGCATATGAGTGATTGTGGTAGGTGAGCGCTAAGGAAGTGGACCCCCTCCCCCAAAAGGCTCTCCCACAACACCAGCCCTTTTTTTCTCAATGACAAGCACAGTTGTGCCCTGCACAGGGATCTTGTTTTGTTAATGGCCTGCTGTAAGGGGCCAGGGATAGCACTTTTGTAAATAGTTAAATGGAGGCATGGTGTCCTCTGCACCCAAGGGGAGTTGTGTGCAGTGCATGATTTGTAAAATATTAAGTTCCAGGGCCCTGACCAGGAGGCCACTGCAGCTTGCACCAACCACACACTGCCCCTGTCATTGCTGCGAAAATAACTACTAACGATCTCTCTCACCTGCAAGTGCGACAGTTCAGATTATTCCAGGTCCGTGGAGCTAAAGGAATTACTATGGCGGCAGATATTAGTAATTTTTAATATATATTGTATTTATAAACAACTGTTGTTCTGCTCATCTCTAAATTAGACTAGCAGCGCCACCATGTGGCAGACTGTCCAAAGTGTGGTGATAACAATTACGTGCCGGTGCAGAGCACTGGAAACAATCCATTGTTGAGCACCGGAAACCACCGGCTCAAAATAAGCACTGGTTGTGTGGGGACGTAATATATTTCAATCCAAGCAGGTAAATTGAAAAGGTAATTCAATTACAAGTATTTTAAATGTATTACCCAAATCAGCAATTACCCATGCCTGCGTGTACTATCACAGACATCTGCACTATTTTCTCTATGCTTTTTTTATTATATGCAGTGGCGGCTGGTGACATTCGAAAGCGGTGAGGTGTAAAATAATGGGCCTACTGCAATGTGGCGAGCGGAGCGAGAGAGCATGAACCACCTAGGGGAGGTTCGGGGGTTCCCGTGAAAATTTTGAAAAAAGAGTGGGCAAATGGTACATTTTCAAGAAAATTTGAGTTAGCAGGAAGGTTAATAAAGCAATTGTGAATCTGTTCTAACAAAGACAGTGAATGGCTCAGCTCTGGTCGAGCTCTTCCTTTTATTTGTTAACTTGCCCACATATAGTGTCATACATTCCCAGTACCATCACTATCTTTTGTCTCCATCTATTCACCTTTCTTGCCATCCGTCCATTCATCTTTCTCTCCCATCACCCATCCATCTTTTCATCTCTCCTTTTCTCCCGTCCTTCCTTTTATCTCTCCTTTTCTCCCAGATCTCTGCTCCGGACCCTTGAACCTGCCTAGTTATGCTGTCAACTATGTAACATATATATTTTGAACCAGAGACCCGCTAGGAAACAACAACACAGCGACTGCCCAAAATACACAACATGCCAGACTGGGTATCAAGTTGTTGAAATGAGTTGTTCCTTATGTGAGGCTTCAGTCCTCAAGTGCAGGTACAATTGAACTCCTACACAGCAGTTTCTTTTTGGGGGTCTGGGTAAGAATGGGTTTTAAAATTTGTGGTGACCTTTTCAAAAGGGGTAAAGTTTTGACATCAGCCATAAGTCTGCACTTTGTAAGTCTGGTCTCGTAGTGCACAGTGGCGAGTGCAGAAAGGCGCTGGTGTGCGTGTAGGCCTATGCGTTATTACAATGCAGTGTAGAACCCAGCAAGTCTTCATTAACAGCCACTTTTCCAGACGCTTTAATAATAATAAAAATAAATCTCAGTCACTTTTTTTCTTTTCTTTTCATCCCACAAGCACAACTAATTAACCCACTCATTGCCAGGGAAGTACAAGTTTGCCGTATGCGATCTCTTTGTGTTTGGTGTGTCTGGCTAGGCTTTCATCTCAGGGATTCCCTTTATGGCGAAAGAAATCCTTACAACCCCCTCCCTCGCTAATTTGCTGATCCCACTACAAGGGAATGGTTATCCGTCAGTTTCCTCCCTCCTCCACCCCCAGCAAACACCCTCACACCCAGAGAAGAGAGGCGCATGGGAAAATCAAGTTTTAATCACTTATGTTTAGGGTGACAGTATTTTTCCTCTTCAGAGCTGTGTCTTTCATGTTTACCAGCGTAACCGCCACACGCCAACCACTAAAACAGAAGTCCAACTCACACATGGTTACTGAAATCACAGTTCAGTGCACGCCCACTTCCCTAGACTGTCCTTATGTAGAAGTTGGCTTCCCTTTTATTATATTTTTCGACCCATCAGACATTTTTCTTAATAAATCATCAACGCACCCCGAAGTCTCATAACAATTTTGTTTATTGGCTTTTAGTGGCTTGTTTTCAATGGACAACACCTTTTTTTCGATTAATGCATTTAATATTCAGATTTAATTTCTATCCCAGACACCTGATTTCTGCCTATCCGAATCCACCAGTGTCCCACAGGCTTACCGTATATTTTAGACCGCAGGACCAGGCCACGTTTTTTACGTGTTGCAGGTGGACATAAAACGCATTCCTGCCGTGTTAAGCCGCCTCCGTCCCCACAGCTAGAAGGGTCCGTCCGTACATTTCTGTTACCAGGGACCTATCTGCGCGAACAGATTTGGATATCACCATGGACGAGGTCACTAGGTCTCGCAATCGCAGCCAGCAAGACGTGCGGGGGGGAGTGGAAATGGGGTTGTCACGGGGGGGAGGCGGGAGGAGTTTCATTAAAAAAAATATTAAATAAAACTTACCATCCCGCGTGGCAGCGCCACCTCAGATGGGTCCCGAGTCCCGCATTTTCCAATTTGATTTCCTCCAGCACCAGGTCTCATCATCATCACAGGCAGCCTCCCTCCCTCCCCTCCACCAATCACAACTGGTGAGGCCATTTTCTCTATGTAGTCTGCCTACATAGAGAATAAGGGAGAGTGGGCGGTCCTGCTCGAGGGCAGGGGGGAGTGGCTTGCCCACTTTTGTGGGTATTGACTGCTTGGTCGACCCCAGGGCCGACCGAACAGTCAGTACACACAACAGTGGGCAAGCCACTCCCCCCCCTGCCCTCAGCAGAGCCGCCCACCCGCCCGCCCCCAACCAGGCACTTCTGCTCTCTCGCAGTGCGAGAAGCAGAAACATAAAATGGTAGTTTTTACCATTTATGTTTCTGCCTTCTCGCACTGAGAGAAAGCAGAGGGCGACGGCCCCACGACCCAATGGGGGAGCCGCCACTGATTATATGCATTTTCTAGAATATCACTAGTGAAACTATCTGTAGTGTCCTTAGAAACAAATTGTAGGGGGGCATACATTAGGCCATAGTTAGACTGGTGGCTGTACTTTATGAGATAAAGTATCCCCTGCCACACATTATAAGGATATTGCAACTCATTGAGGAGTTCCATGACCATATAGCGCCGTGGTACTCATAGCATGGCCCGCGGGCCACCAGCGGCTCGACAGGCCTTCCTTGGCGGCCCACCGACCGTGCAGGTAATGTACCTATGGCCCCCAGAGAGAAAGAGAGAGATAAAGAGAGAGAAAGTGGAGAGTGAGAGTAGAGAGAGAGAGAGTAGAGCGAGAGAGTGTGGAGAGAGTGTGGCGAGAGAGACAGTAGAGAGAGAGAGTGGAGAGAGAGTAGAGAGAGAGACTGACTGACTGAGATACTGACTGATTTAGGGAGAGACTGACTGACAGAGAGAGACAGAGACTGACTGACAGAGACTGACTGAGAGACTGACTAGCTGAGAGAGAGACTGACTGGCTGAGAGAGAGACTGACTGACTGAGAGACTGACTGACTGAGAGACTTGTAGTGTAGTTCCTATATCCCTGATAGGCTCTGCGCATTGGAATAATACACTATAGTTTTGACATAGGACTGAGGTCAGTATGTCTCTATCGAGTACATTAAACTTAATTACTTGTGTGTGCCAGCTAACTCAGAGGTCACTAGAAAACTTCTCAGATAAACAAGAAGGGATTAGTTTCTGACAATCACATAAACATGACAACTTTTTTTCCCTTAGAATCGGAACAATCTCAGAGTCGTGGAAACAATAGATAACAGTTTCACTTAGTCAATCGTGCATGCTTCGTTTCTACAGAGTTACACAGAAATAGATAGACGGGCGTTTCAATAAAAAGGGTTTATTGAACAGTCTTATTTCTCACAATTGTAAGACAGAATGCGAAGTATAATACGTACAGCGTTAGCAGTAAGATAAAATAATACTGCAATAGCATGGTTTGTAGCTATGACAGATATTCATAAAAATACAAACATAAACACCACATGCTAAAATGTTAATACTCATCTGATGCTTCTAGCTAGTTCTACCCCAGTGTACCTAACTTAAGTGTAGTACGAGGTAAGAAGTAGGTGCTGTTTGTCTATAGTCTAGTTTAGCTATAGTTGCCAAGATTTTGCCAAAAGTCCCTCTAGGGTCTAGTCCGCTCCATATCTTAGAATGAGTGAGGTTGGAATCCCTTTCTGAGTCTCGATCTCTAACACCCCGCAAGGGGAGTCAGAAACACTGGAGCTGGATTCTCTGCGAGGAGGATGACAGCGTCTGGTCAGTGCATCAGGCGGGGACTTGACTTCCTTCCGAACTTGCCGTGGCGAGATGCGTCGTGCAAGTAGGCAGCCGAACCGTGGTTTGCCATGCTAAGTGAAGGTATATTTATACCTTGAAGGTGTTTAGGAATGCCAGTATTGACGTAAAAGTCGGGCAGAAGAACGTCATGAATGAACCCCTAAGGAATAGATGTTCATGCATTATAAATGAGTTCTTGGAGAAATCAATATCCAAGCAAGGGGAAGTCCTAAAGGCTTAAGAGTCTGGTTTTCCAAGAACTCGTTGTGAAGTAGATGAACGCATGTAGGTGGCCATGCCTGTATTTGGTTAGCATGGATAATGCCTAAATAAGGGTAGGATTTCTATGCCTAAATATGGGCAATGCGAATTGTGCCTATATAAGGACATAAATCGGGAAACCTATATACGGTATCTAAATCGACACACAACACCCACTCCACTTTCGTATGAACATTGCTAAATTCTAAACATGCTAAACATATCTAAAATAAAGTTAAATATGAATGGCTAAGAACATGTATAAAAATACATCCTAAAATGCATAAAAACTGTTGCCATGCATAAAAATGCATTGGTGGTGTACATATTAAAGCAATGTTTCATTCTAAGCATATATTTACATTGAATGCTAAATGAATGAACATACATATATACACATTATGAAATGGCTCGTAAATACAGAAGAAAAAAGGCCGAAACCATTTCATGTCAAGTTACATAAATCAATTGTTATTGACAAGGTGACATATTGTCTCTGAAAGTGTATCAAAGAATTCTGTTCTCTATGAATAGTTCTACTATAAGCAAATGACTGTGCCATAAAAAGAAAAATTCAAATTTGGAGAAAAAAAACAATTAATCATAGGAAAAGTTCCAAGTTTAGCCTTTGTTTTGAAAAATGAATGCCAAATTCAGAGTCTTCCCGGTACACTGTGTGCTGAATCAAAAGTCAGTGTATGGGGATGGAGAAGAAATGAAATCTTCTAATCCTGTAGACAAAAAGTCGTCTACCGTTGTAGGTGGAAGTTGGATTACCTTGTTTAGAAGACTAACCGCACATAGATGAGAAGCATCGCCGTCACCATTGGTCGCATCAGCAATGTTCGTATCGGATGTTACCTGCGTGCCTGTTGTTTCCTCTCGTACCTCAGCAGTAGCAATTTGCGTCTGTGAGATCTCAATGAATGCCGTCATCAGGATTGGTAGCCGCTGGGGACAACACACAGCATGGGCCGTTACCGGGTCCAGCAGAGTATCGATATCCATAGGCATGACTGATGGGAGTGTTAGACAGATGTCTAGCACGCATTCTTCACCGCAAAGCAGGCAGCGTAGAACATGTAAGATGCAATCTTGCCAGATTGGTCTGAATGACAGAAACCATGTGGTATTTAATTCTCGTAGACGAGGTAAGCCTAAAATTTGGACGACACGCTCACAACACTTCATCTCCAATAGAGCCCTCTCTATGGTGCTTGGAGTGATGCTGGTGATTTGGCTTGCCATATCGGAGCAGTAGGAGCAAAAATAGAATCCCTGCAACAAGTCCAAAAAGCAGTGGCAGTCCACCAAACACAGAGTGCACGAAGTTGGGAATTATTCCGAGGACAGCTTGAAAAGGTGCTAACAGTCCTGAACACACGGTCTTAATTACATGTACAATACCGCTCATATCAGACATGTTTAAGATACATTCTAACATTTCTGAGAAATGTATAGGGCAGTTTGTATTCAAAAGGGCTTGTATCTCGGCAGAAGTCCTTGCGACTTGTAGATCATAGGTTACTTTGGCCGAGGTCAGTGGCACAGTTTGTTGTAAAAGAATGGCTTTCATTCTGCTTAGAGTATCAATTCGTATAGAAGAGATGTTCAGTGAAGGCGATAGAGGCGACTCCCTGACTGTCTGTATTTGTGGAAACAAGACTTACATACAGCAAGTGACCCTGGATGTAACCGTTACTAGATATGGGATACCTGGCAACATGCCACAGCCGCTGTGATCATTTAACATGAGGTAACTTCCATTTGAAAGTAGTCCAAAAATTGGATTAATCACTGCAGCTGGTGAGCCTTGCACGTGACAGGATAAGTTTGTAGTGGAACCATTGCAGATCACGTGTAAATTAATACCCTGACAAAGGAGAGAACCGCTTAGTGCGTTTTCACAGTTTGTACCGCTAAGAAACACTTCACGCCGCCCACTCCAACATCTATGTGTGTAAGGTAAATCCCAAGATGTCTTGATGTATTCTTTACCCAACCTTTCATATTTGCCTGCTGGTATACGTTTTAGGCAATATTGAAAATGGAAAGTTGTAACAGGCAGAGTAATTTTACCATGTATGATCCACACAGTAGCTGGTTTTTCTGCCACCGTGAATGGTAATTGTTCCAGTTTTTCAATGCTCAGCACCGTATAGTCTGCTCCCCTTTGTGCCAGTTTATCAGTGAGATTGAATTCTGAAAACAGTGACGTAGTGTTGATTAAACGCCAAGGCACATAGCCTGATCGCAAGTTTTGTAGGGTCCAGCCTAATAGCATTATAGAACGTAATTGAGACTGACCATGTTGCAGCATGACCTAGTCTTGTTCCATGATATCTATGGCAGAAGACACAATGCTGTCCAGTGAATATATCCTGGACGACAGAGTCGTTAACCCATTGTCTACTACAGAGAGAGATTTCTCTAAATTAATACAATCAATTTCTCGTATTCGTTCTGCAGTCTCTGCTTGGGTAATCTTCCATATTTCATTATAAGCAGCGTAGATACTGACATATATGAAACGCTTTTGACGCGGTTTTCTTGGTCCTAGCAAGAATTCCCTAAGGTCTGCGCCTTCTTTAAGTAAAGATAAGTGTTGTTTTACATCCTGCAGTGTAGCTTTCTGTAGCCAATCAAGTTAGAGATTCCCTACACTGTATGTTGTTGCTACCCCTGGATGCTGTCTTTGAACATAGCGTGGGTCTGGCCTATTGATAGTGAAACCCTGTGTTTTGTTCAGGAATCGATCTTGACAGTTGTTTGTGTCTGTGGGCCAGAGCAACCATTTTTTCCATTCTGGATCTGATCTGTTGTGATGCAAAATATTATGTACGTCGACCTCCCCCCGTGTAGTGCTATTATTTGCCGGTATTGGTATGATCGGTGTGTTCATGTCCTTTATCTTAGCTAACCCAAGGCAAGACGTTTGTTGGAAAGTGTCATTCAAAAACATAATTTGCTCAGGGATGATACAGGCTCTAAACAAAGCTTCTACTCCCTGCACTTGCCAATCTTTTGTACCCCAGACAGATTTTGTCTCGATGTTGTCTTTCCAAAAGTCGAACCCCTGTCTAGACAGTTGGGCAATAAAGGCTGCAGAATAAATCTGTTTCGTATTGGTTAACATATTTTTCATTCCTGTCTTGTTCATATTCTTAAAATAAAACGATTCTGGATTTGATAAGTTGCATCCTGAAAAATATGGAAATTTCATTGCAAAAGTTTTTGAGCTACCCTTTGGAGGTGTAGGACAATGTTCCCATTGGTTATACATAAATACATTTCTAGGTGATGCAGTTGTATGCAAGAAATGATGACCATAGTGGGTATAACAATACATTTGTTCATAGTCTGATGAACCCTCTAAATATTCATGATTTGTGAATACTGTAGACATTTCTAGATCAGACATCATGTTATTAACAGTCTCGAAGTCCCAATCATCAGAAAAGGTACTAGAGGTAATAAAGTCACTTAATGAAATTTTAAATAAGTGTGGAATCTTCAAATGTTCAGACGGGCCAAAAATGTCATATTCAGTTCTGTCCCAAACTATACCATCTGGTATAGGAACGGCTGTGATGTTCACTGCTGACAAGTCTCTTGCTTCACGGTGGGATGATTTGTGTAGCTGAGAAGTTCGTTCACTCTTTTACTTGCTGTGTCCATTTGAATATATTTTCCATTTATCAGCATACCCAGAGTTATTACCAGAGCTAACTAAAGTAGAAAGAGGAATAATCCCAAAACAATCCATAGTTCAATCCATGGTGAAACCAGATAAGTCTTTTTCAGGAGATGAAAAAAGTCTGTTGCTTGTTCTTTGAAAATTCTTTGTGCTGGCGTTGTTTCAGGTTCGCTGGGATCCTCAGAAAACGTATCAAAGTTAATGAAATAGCCAAAGGCAGTTCTGTCAATGGTTGGAATTGCATCAGGATTCGTTGAAATCGCTGGAACCAGTTGATCACTTGTTACTTCATTGTAGACAGGTGTATCAGGACAAACTATTATTTGGGTCTCAAGAGGGACGAGTTCCATAGCTTTGTTGCTTAGTCCTTCATTTCTCCCTGTAGAATCTTCAAAGGTGATGAGTCTCTCAGTTTGAACCTCTTGGATTGTAGCTAGCGGAGTGCGTCTGCTACATTGTCGGAGTCCACTTGGCCTACTGCTTAGTATCGGCCACATAGTGTGGTTTGATCAGGTTGATGGACACAAATCTTTTCTCCTTTTTACCAGCAAGGGGCGGCAGTAGTAATGTTCTCGATCCGTGGATTGCTAGGACAGGTACTGGTTGTCTGTAAGAAGGACCAAATTCCTCCTTGTTCGTGATCTTTTTTCTGACTAGATCACCAAGCTTTGGGATCCAGACAGGCCTTGCTGGGACGGTTGGTTTTTCCCCAGTGGTGGTTGGCTTCAGGACCACGTTGCTTTGTTTCGATCTTAGTTCATTTAAGTCCTGTAAAACAGCCAAACGATCTTTGATATCAAACTTTTTATTTTCCACCACTATGCCTTTCATGTCGAGGTCCGGAATCAACATTCTAGTTCCAAATAGGACTTCATATGGAGTGACACCCCCTAAAGAACTTCTTGGCAAATTGTTTAATGAGCGTTGGACCCCATAAAGATGTTTGACCCACCCATCACCTGAACCTAATACTCTAGCTGTTATAGACTGCTTTATGTCCCGGTTTTTTCTTTCCACAACAGAATTTCCCTCAGGATGGAATGGAGAAGAATACCGCAATGCTACGCCCAAACTGGCCATGGCTTCTTTGTAAGCGCGAGAGCTAAACGCAGGACCCTGGTCAGAATGTAGTGTGCCAATTCAGTATGTGCCGATAAAGACTCGCAAATCTTTTATAACAGTTCGAGAGTCAGTCGAGCGCTGAGGCCACATCCAAAGGAACCTTGATTTAGTGTTTGTGGAACTGCATTCATCCACAGGGATGGCTGCATGTAGATAGTCTAATGCTGTCTAACAATGGTGTCTGTACTGGGCTGGCTACGTTGTAGACAGGTGCCTGGTGGCGTTCTGTACTGTGATCTCTATTGCAGTCTATGCATTTATTGATAAAAGTGTGAATCAGTGTATTCATTCCTGGCCACCAGTACATCTTTTAGTTTTAAAATTGTTTGAGATCCCCTGATGTGTCAGACCCTCTCCCAGATGTGCTTCGTAAATCAAAGCTGCTCTTCGTTCCATGTTTGGTATTACCCTATCCCCCACTCCAGGGATTCGAGCAAACAGAACATTGTTCGCATCAATTATATATGAGTATTTGAGTGGAAACCTTTTAGGTTACGCCGCACCGCTACCTTTGCTTGAAGCATTGACAGCCAGTATTATTTCACTGTCTATTTTTGTTTTTGAACGAGTGATTGCAGCTACGGAAGACTTTTGCACAGCCCCTTTCGCAGCTTTATCAGCCAATGAATTCCCTTCAACGTGAACGCCATCACGTTGATGACTCAGCGTGTGTATCACGTAAGTGTTTTGTCATTCATTTCGCAACTGAACTACTTGTTCCCAAAGCGTTTTATGCTTGATTGTGCCACCTTTTGCATCTTTGAAACCATTTTGAAGCCAATTCTGTAAATATCCATTGTATGATTGAACACAATAAAAAGAATCGCACACTATGAGTGTGGGGAATTCGCAATCTGTATTTTCAAGAGCCATTTTAAATGCTTGTAGTTCAGCTCGTTGAGCTGTATAATCTCCTAGAGATTGCGTTTTTGTGACCATTGGTCTAAATTTGCCATTGAGCATACGACCTTTAACGATCACGCATGTTGCACTATAAGCTTGCTTACCCCCCATAGTGGGTTGTGCAGATCCGTCAGTATAAATTATAAATTCGTACTGGTCAAGAGGGAGAATTTCAGTAGGCAGAGGAAATTCGTGTTCGTATTGCAAGAATGCTTGTGTTTTTAAATAAGGATCAAAAACATATTCAACATCAGTTGCAGCAAGAGAATTAACCCATTGTATCCATCTTGGATGTAAAGCTTTTGCATTCGGAATACTCGCTTTTGTAACTGCCTCTAAGGCTGGTACAGGGGTTACGACCATAATGCATTTTCCCTGTGCTAGGGCTCTCTCTTTTGCTACAGCGGTTTGAACTGCTGTCAGAATTTTTTCTGTCGATATAAATTTCATTTCTGCTTGCGTATACAAATGTGATTTGTATGCAATTGGTACATTTTCACCTTCGTTAAAAGTTAAGTAGATGAATCCGCATTGACCCGGAATGATTCAGATCACTAAGTTGCATACGTTTACGCGTGTTTGTAAGTGTTTTGGTGCTAACATGTCAGCTTGAAGTGAACGCAGGATATGTGTGTTCCTGTGTCCAATGTGTGATTCTAAAATCAGGTTTGATTAATTCGTAGAGAGGTTTAACCCTGTCTGCGTAGTTTAGAATGTATGTTCTTCCAAAATTTAGGAAACCTAGAATCAACTGTAAGTTTTTCATTGTTTTTGGAGGTTGGAGCAGCGCACACTTTTGTAAAAAGTTGGCTGCCAGGCTTTTGCTTTCACTTGATAGTTCCTATCCTAGGAAAAGGACGTTGAGATGAGCAATTCTTGATTTTTTTAAATTGAATTTATAACCTTCAGAGGTGAAGCCCAGTATAATGGTATTCACCCTGTTCAAGTGCCTGTTCAGGTCATCGTCTGTCAGATAGATATCATCAACATATGACAATGCCTTGTCATCATAAATTTGTAGTAACTCTGTTACCCTTGCTGAGAATAACCCTGGACTATTCTTGAATCCCTGAGGGAGACGACAGAATTGACGCTGGGTCCCCATTATTGAGAAAGCTGTCAAATACCTACTTTCAGGTGCTATGATGTGACAAAAGAAACTGTTAGAAATTTCTAATGTGGTTTTATATTTTTTACGCACAATGTTATTCATTAATGCTGTACTATGTGCATTTTGCACTGCAAATGTTTTACAACAAGAGTTTAAGTGTCTGTAATCCAAAACTAGACAATATGTATTGTCTGGTTTGGAAACAGGAAACAAAGGATTGTTCATTGATGAGGTGCATGTTTCAATCACCTTTTGGTATTCAAGTTGATCTAAGATCTCCCTGACCTGTTTTTTAGCTTCTTGCTTAACCTGGTACTGTCTTTGTGCAGTTGGTTGTTTTTTAACTGGATCTTATGGTGAGGCGAGTCCACATCCCATCCTACATGATTTTTGTATAATGCTGGGGCTTGGACCACTGCCCATTTCCCGGCATAAGTATATTTTAAATGTACTGGAACATGGTTAGAGAAGGCAGGCATAATGATGTCTTCGCCATGTGGTCACTCTCTGACAAATTCTGGTGGCCAGTCCCGTTCTGCTAGAAGTATATCATAACCCTTTGAAAGGGTCTCCCAAAAGAGTGCTTTCACTTTTCTTGGTATGTCTCCCTCCATCCGAAGTGTTATTTCATATAACCTTTGTGGAGAACTAACCCTGGTGTCTGCAGTCTCAACTTAAATGTCTTCATTCAGGTCCACTGTCTCCAGAAGTCCCTTCAGGTTCTGGCGAGCTATTGATACTTCTGCTGCGCTGTTCAACATTGTCTGAGCCCATTCTCCATTCTTGAGTTGTGTTCTCAGAATCCTCGGCATGTCTAATCTTCAGACCTGCTACTTTCTTCTTGTAGAATTGAGGTTTTGGTTTGTTTTTCTGGACGTGTTGATCGTCTTTGGACTTCACGCGTTCTTCTTTTTGATCTGGCCGCCCTCTTCTTTCAGATGTCTGTGATGATATCTGAAAGGTACGAGAGGAACATGTATCAGTATCTTGATAGCTGTCAGGTTCTCAAATTATCCCTATTCCTGAGGTTATACCTCCTTTCAGAGGGCTCCTTTTGAGGAGACCTACCTCGGGATTGAGAATCTTTCTCTTTTGAATGTTGTTTGTTATTTTCCCACTTCTTTTTAGAAGAGGTAGGATTGTTTTTAGTAAAGGCCTTTTCAGGACTTTCAGACAGTTGTGGTTTAACTATGTAATTCTATTAACTTTTGTATCTGATTAAGTAATTCTACGACTGACATTACTTCAATGTCCGGATGAGGTGTGTAGCCAGCTAAAATCGGCCATGTTGCTCCTGGTCTACCTAGTGGACCGAGCCTGGTAATGTGATTGTAATGTTTTAGGGCGCCTTTAAACCAGAGAGCATGCTCCTGGTATGTGAGTGGAATTTCAATATCCTCGAAAGGAATATATTCCTCAGGTGGTTCATTCTCTTTGTAGAAGTGAAACGTTTTAGTTACTGATTGTATTTGTTTCTGGGAATACTATCCATGAATAGAATACCTCTGTCGGGTGAGGTTCATGTGCCTCTATCACAAAAACTGCTCTGCCACCTCTTGGTGTTAGGCCATGTTTCATACGTTTTAGAGTGATGCTCTCCTTTAAATTTGGAGCGATGATTTTCGCATTTTCAGCGGTTTCATTAAAACCTGTATAATCAAAAGCTGCTGCGACATCGTCGGGTACAGCTCCACCGGTTCCGGTGTTATTATCCCCGTTTAGGGACATTGTTTAATGAAAATTGCAGTGCAAGTTTCAAGGGAACAAAAATAAGGTGCACAATATTTTGGAACACTGTATCCTTCAACGTTGAACAAAACAAACAGCTAATACATAGGATTTTTGTCCTACTCAGCAATGGCGGATACTATCCCTACCCACTCCAGACGTCTTTTGGAGTATTATGAGTAGGGGTCTCTGAGAAAAGCATGACTGAGTTACTTCAGTATACAGCGTTAAATTAGTGCCTTACCAAAACCGTTGGGCGCCATGTAGTGTGGTTCCTATATCCCTGATAGGCTCTGCGCATTGGAATAATATACACTATAGTTTTGACATAGGACTGAGGTCAGTATGTCTCAATCGAGTACATTAAACTTAATTAGTTGTGTGTGCCAGCAAACTCAGAGGTCACTAGAAAACTTCTCGAATAAACAAGAAGGGATTAGTTTCTGACAACCGCATAAACATGACAACTTTGTTTCCCTTAGAATCGGAACAATCTCAGAATCGTGGAAACAATAGATAACAGTTTTACTCAGTCAATCGTGCATGCTTTGTTTCTACAGAGTTACACAGAAATACATAGACTGGCATTTCAATAAAAAGGGTTTATTGAACAGTCCTATTTCTCGTGCAAGAGATATGAACTACTACAATCGTAAGACAGAATGTGAAGTATAATACGTACAGCGTTAGCAGTAAGATAAAATAATACTGCAAAAGCATGGTTTGTAGCTATGACAGATATTCATAAAAATACATACATAAATAACACAGGCTAAAATGTTAATACTCATCTGATGCTTCTAGCTAGTTCTACCCCAGTGTACCTAACCTAAGTGTAGTACGAGGTAAGAAGTAGGTGCTGTTTGTCTATAGTCTAGTTTAGCTATAGTTGCCAAGATTTTGCCAAAAGTCCCTCTAGGTTCTAGTCCGCTCCATACCTTAGAATGAGTGAGGTTGGAATCTCTTTCCGAGTCTCGATCTCTAACACCCCGCAAGGGGAGTCAGAAACACTGGAGCTGTATTCTCTGCGAGGAGGATGACAGCGTCTGGTCAGTGCGTGGCGAGCTGCGTCGTGCAAGTAGGCAGCCGAACCGTGGTTTGCCATGGTAAGTGAAGGTATATTTATACCTTGAAGGTGTTTAGGAATACCAGTATTGACGTAAAAGTCGGGCAGAAGAACGTCATGAATGAACCCCTAAGGGATAGGTGTTCATGCATAATAAATGAGTTCTTGGAGAAATCAATATCCAAGCAAAGGGAAGTCCTAATGGCGTAAGAGTCTGGTTTTCCAAGAACTCGTTGTGAAGTAGATGAATGGATGTAGGTGGCCATGCCTGTATTTGGTTAGCATGGATAATGCCTAATTAAGGGTGGGATTTCTGTGCCTAAATATGGGCAATGCGAATTGTGCCTATATAGGACATAAATCGGGAAACCTATATACGGTATCTAAATCGACACACAACAGACTGACTCACTGACTGAGGTAGAGAGAGACTGACTGAGAGAGACTGACTCACTGACTGCGAGAGAGACTGACTGGCTGAGAGAGAGACTGACTGAGAGACTGACTGACTGAGAGACTGACTGACTGAGAGACTGACTGACTGAGAGACTGACTGACAGAGAGAGACGGACTGACAGAGAGACTGACTGAGAGAGAGACTGGCTGATAGAAAGAGACTGACTGAGAGAGACTGACAGAGAGACTGGCTGAGAGAGAGACTGACTGACCGAGAGAGAGACTGGCTGATAGAAAAAGACTGACTGAGAGAGACTGACAGAGAGACTGACTGGCTGAGAGAGAGACTGACTGGCTGAGAGAGAGGCTGACTGACAGAGAGAGACGGACTGACAGAGAGACTGACTGACAGAGAGACTGGCTGATAGAAAGAGACTGACTGAGAGAGACTGACAGAGACTGGCTGAGAGAGAGACTGACTGACTGACAGAGAGACTGACAGAGAGGGAGAGACTTAGAGAGAGAGAGAAACAGAGACAGAGACTGACTGACAGAGAGGCTGACAGAGAGAGATGGACTGACAGAGAGACTTACTGACTGAGAGACTGACTGACAGAGACTGACAGACAAAGACTGTCTGACTGACAGAGAGAGACTGACAGAGAGAGACTGACTGACTGACATAGAGAGAGAGACACTGACTGAGAGAGAGAGACCGACAGAGAGAGACTGACTGAGAGAGAGAGACCAAGACTGACAGAGAGAGACTGACTGACTGAGAGACTGACAGAGAGAGAGAGAGAGACTGACTGACTGAGAGACTGACAGAGAGAGAGAGAGACTGACAGAGAGAGAGACTGACAGAGAGTGAGAGACTGACAGAGAGAGACTGACTGACCGGGAGAGAGACTGACCGGGAGAGAGACTGACACAGAGAGAGAGAGGTAGAGAGAGACTGACTGACGAAGAGAGAGACTGTGATGGAATTGGGGTCAAAGTGTGTATGAAGCTATGCAATGCCTTTTAAGATTGCTATTGTCTGCTAATACAAATGTATTATCAAAAAGTGCTCTTTGTAGTTACATCTGCTTTTGAAATACAGCACTGTTTAATGTTTTGAAACAGGTTTTATTTTTTTTACTGTGGCCCCGCCCCCCTACCACTGACCCCCACCCCTACTGGTGCAGCCCTCAGTCACAAACCTCACTGTAATTTTGGCCCCCGACGGAAAGTTTGTGAGTACCCATGATATAGTGAAACGAGGCCGAAGGTGACTTGCAATATCATTATCTATGGCAGCTCGAACTTTATTCCATGTAATACATGGTACACCATCACCTTTCCCACAAGCCATTTAAATCCTTGGTGTGTAGCTATTGGTGTAACAATATCCCCTGCAGCACCCATGGTGCATAGGGGTCCCGGGTTCCAGGGTGCCCCCTCCTGGACTGTGCATGGGCGGTGAGGTCCCTGTCCTTAAAGCTACTAACTGGGTCCAGGGCGTGGAGGGGACCCCGTTTGTGAAATATGCAGGGGGGCCCCCTTAGGTTTTGTTACGCCACTGGAGCTCCACCCAGCTCGTGGAGCAAGAGGTGTCTGCTCTGCTATTTGAACAATAAAAGAAGGAGCTGCGTGCTTTAAGCTTCACCATCTGGGGTTAATTAATCGTCATCCTGTGACTTGTGCAAGCCCCTCGCAAAACATGAAGATGTAACAGGAGAAAGGCTAATGCAAGAACTATTTCTAGGTGAATTCATATCCTCGTGGACACTATTTACCACTCCCAGCCTTTTATTTTATAGCTAAATGCATTCTGGGAGCTGTAGTAGATTCATTTCAACTACTGAACCAATTGGACTGACACTTGTAAATAATCCGTTATAAAAATCAAGGCGAGGATTGGAACATGTGTCCGTGATGACAGAGACATTTGATCACCCAACATAGAAGTGTTCCATTCTTGGTTCTGACAAGCCTGGGTTATTTACAGTAGGTTTGCTGGGTGTTTATGATTTACTTTACAATATTCGGTGAATGCCAGATTAGTGCTGGTGAGAGGCAGAGATGATGACAATGCTAAATTAGCCATCCCTAATGGGTCCAGTTTTTTAAATGTAAGGCTCTGAATTACCATGAGCCCGGCTCCTCTCCCCATCTCCTCTGCCCAGTGTCTCTGTGGGCTAGCAGCTGACAGATCTATTGGACAAGAAAGTAAACACAGCATTGATCCAGTATTGCAGAGAAAACTTCCTCTGGAGAAAACCACCAGCAATAAAAACATCACTTTGACAAGATAAGGCAAAATTTCCCAAAGGAGCTAAAAATACTGCGTTTCAGAAAGGAGGGGATTTGTACATAATCTAAAAGATCACGCGCAAACGTTGCGATGGACAGGGGCGTAACGCAGACCCCTGCAGCCCTGCGGTGCAGAGGGGCCCCCAATCCTTCAGTGGCCCTCATTCTCCTCAAGCCCAATTAACAGATGTGCGATATGGAGACTCAGTGGCCCTCTTTATATTCTGCAAGGGGGGGCATCATTTTGTACTATGCCAGTTGTTATGTGTATCACAACCTAGCAACGAAGAGAGGTGTAGTGTACACCCCAGCACAACAAGTGATACATAATTGTGACAGAGGCAACATTTTATACTGCAACGCTGCAGTAATGAACGCACTACATCCATTGTGCATCAACCTGACACTGCCAGGCACAGCAGAGAGAGCAAGAATGTAAACAACAAAGCCCGAGCAAGCATCAACAAAACCCTGTGTTATGTGATGTTATGTTATGTGAATAAATATAGCTCAAAATCACCCAGGAGGGAATCCTGGCGCTGAATGTGGCCAAGCCAGAGTAGAAGTTTGGGTGAAGAGGCAGGTCTTCAGTTTCTTGTGGAATTCACAAACTGAGAAGGATACTGATGTGGAGGGGCAGGTAATTCCGGGCTTTAGGAGCGAGGCAGGAGAAGGCACGACTGCCGGATCTGCTTCTGCATATGCTGGGTGTGTGTGCAAGTAGGAGTCGGGCTGACAGGAGTGTTTAGTAGGGTTGAGGAAGTTTATCCTAGTTTTGAGGTACGTGGGGTCAGTGTTATGTAAGGCTTTGTATATGTGCGTGAGGAGTTTTAAGAGTGCTCATTTATGGATTGGGAGCTAGTGGAACTCTTTAAGATGCAGGGTGATGTGAGTGCGGGCAGCTGAGGGTGAGTCTGGCTGCTGGTGTTTTTCATCCATCAGGCCGCTATGGTCATGCAGGCGTAGTAACTGGTCGGGATGTTGTGCACCTGGTCAGAGCGGGAGTGTATGAGCTGGGTGTGGCCAGCATAGGATATAATGTTCATTCCACAGGAGCCGATGATGCTGGCGACTGGGGTCATGCACGTGTTGAAAAGAGTGGGGCTGAGTGAGGCTCCTTGTGGAGCTCAGCCGATGAGGTTTCCAGTAATGGAAGCACGTCATACAATGTAATGCAAAATACAACCACACAATCTTATATTAAGCGACTCTACCCAGGAAAGGTAGAATAGACTCAAGCACCACAAAATCCTATACGTCTGTGAAGAATGTAATCTAGTGCAGCATTATACAACAACCTGCGACCAAATAAACAGGCAATGGCAGAGCGAGTTGGTCTGGCTTGCATTCGAGTTCTGACTAAATTAAAGAAAAAAGAAGAAAATATTGATTTCTGGACAGAAAGCATCTAGAGAAAAAGAATTTGTGACGATTCAGAGTACTTTGCAATGTAAAATAATCCCTCATGCATTGTAATCCAAGCCCCCTATCGAAGGTGGAATGATACTTCAAACAGCCAATAACATGAGGTAAGAGAAAATATTAATCTGGCCGCAGTCAAAGCGCAATCTTTAGTATATTTTAGGTTTAAATCTTTTTATTGCATCTTCGGTTAAATACAGCCCTGTATAAGTAATACCTATACAGAAGTCAAAAAGGCACATTTCCCTTCCCCGTCCCCACCCTCCCACACCCTCCTTTC
Source organism: Triturus cristatus (assembly GCF_964204655.1). Taxonomy (NCBI): domain Eukaryota; kingdom Metazoa; phylum Chordata; class Amphibia; order Caudata; family Salamandridae; genus Triturus; species Triturus cristatus. Next base: position 747,647,903 of record NC_140579.1, read on the forward strand.
ACTGTGTTGTATGGTGTCAGAGTCTTGAAATTGTGATAGTGCCTGTTAGTCTTTGTCCGGGGTGGTAGAGGCACCAGTCTCTGGTAAATGTAGTAGGTTTAAGTATTTAGGGCACGTACGTTCACAGAATTCAATTGTAAGTAGTGAAAAGAAAGGCTGACATATTTCCCCAAAGGCCGAGCCCTTTCCAGACAAAGTGAGTGTTATTTTCTCCATCCCCAGTATATACCATAAACGTTGAAGCCAACCCATATGTGTGGGAATCTGGGGGTCCTCCAGTGAATAAGGATGTTTTGTATAGCTGTTCCAAGGGCTAAACCAATCTGACGCACTCTTCTAGACTTTAAGGGATATGTAAGTGGGTTTAGCACCCCTAAGAGCACATAAGCTGGGAATCTGGTTAGGTAAGTATCCAGGTGCGTATCAATCTCCTCCAGTATATGAGTCCTATACTGTTGTAGGTGCTTGCATTCCCACAGAATATGTATCAGCGTCGCTTGCTCCCCACAACCCCACCAGCAGTCTGCACTTTGCTTAGGATCAACCTTATGTATTCGTGCTGGTGTGTAGTACCAATACATAACCACTTTAGTCAGGGTTTCTGTCAGCCCCGTGTTACTCGCTGTATGTCTTGCTCTGTAGTATATTCCCTCCCATTCCTTGTTACACAGTTCCCTCCCTATATCCTTCTCCCAATGGGTAGGGCTCCCATTGTATGCATGTTTGTCATGAATTAAGCCTCATGTATAGATCAGAGATCAGTTTCTTATCAGAATTCCTGGTTATAAGCCACTTTTCGTATTGTGTAAGGTGTCTTTGTGCGTGGGGGTCTATTTTGTGTTTGTAGTACCCAGTGTTGGAGTTGCAAATATTGGAGCCTCTCTGATTCGGGTATCATCTGGCCTGACCTTCTGAAAGGAGAGCACTCCTTTTACATCAAAAAGATGTCCTAAGGCACGGCACTCCGAGTAGTACCATTGCGCAAAAGTAGACTCACCCACCCCTGCTCCGAATTCTGGATTGCCGAACAGTGGGGTTCAGGGGAAAGGAAAGGTAGTTAAGTTGTGTTTGGTGCTAGTCTGGTCCCATGCCGACATTATTGTGTGCAAAAACAACAGTTGATGGACAGAATGTAGAACAATGTCACACCCCAGTACAGAGATCTGGGCCTAAATCCATCGTTTTTTTGCTCACCATGCCGTTCTAGTTTGAACTCAGCCATATGCAAATCAGTCTTGACCCTGTGCCTCATGGGAACAGTCCAGCCGAACTGCCAAGCCAGGTCCTCCCTGAACTGGAAACAAACATTCTAGGACCGGTTTCGGGGTTTCACCCCTCTTCAGCCAGGATAGCTTGATTCCAGTGGCATGGAGAGCACGGGACCCACGTCTGGGCATACCCTTCCCACTCGGGGTGACAAATGCAAAAACAACAGTTGATGGACAGAATGTAGAACAATGTCATACATTCACCCCAGTACAGAGATCTGAGCCCATTAGTGTGTGAGTTATATGGGACAGGTACAGGTTTGGGGGCCTATTTGTTTTTTTAAGAAAAGGAACCTTTTGGAGAGACTTGCCTGCCACCGCCTGATCTTGATACAACCAGTGCTTCTCAGATTCAGTTCGGCTCCATTCCACAGGGTGTCTCAATTGTTCTGCATAGTAGTATAGTTGAAGGTCAGGGATCCCGAAACCTCCCTCGCTGGGTGGTAATAAGCTAATGGTTTTTGTCATTCGCGGTTTATTATCTTGCCAGATAAATTGCAGGATCTCCACCTGCATCTTGCGGATCAAACCAGGAGGAGGCCGCAAAGGAAGTGTTTGAAACAAATACAGTATTTTGGGGAGGACAGTCATTTTAATTGCAGCTATTCTCCCTAGCCATGAGATTGGAAAGTGTTTCCACCTTTGAATGTCGAAGTGAATTTGATTGTGCAGTTTGCGATAGTTAACAGCGACTACAGCCTGCAGAGAGGGTGCCAATTGAATCCCCAAGTAGGGCAACATGTTTGACCACTGTATGGGATGTTGAGCTTGCAAACTTTCAACCACACAAGATGGGAGATAAAGGCTGAGTGCGACTGATTTTTCTATGTTCACCTTAAACCCCGAGGCCCTTGCAAAAGAGTCCAGCTCCATAAGGAAGGCTCCTAGGGAAGAATCAGTGTTGGCCAAAGTCGCCCGGACGTCAACGGCGTAAAGGCTGATCGTGTGGACATCGACTCCGAACGGTACCCCAGCAATGTGCGGGCTCGTCCTCACTATTTGCGCCAGTGGCGCCATGTACAATGCAAAGAGTAAAGGTGGAAGGGGACATCCCTGCCTTGTGCCCCTACCTATGGGAAAGGGGGTTGATGTATGGCCATTGATTCTGACAGTCTCTGTGGGGAGGCGGTAACAGTTCCGCATCTGGGTCTTCGTTTTTTCCCCCAGGCCGAAGAGCTTCAGCCCCTGTTCGAGGTACGGCCAGTGGACCCTGCCAAAAGCCTTTTTGGCATCTATAGTCAGGATCATATACTCTCCAGAGGTCCTCGTGGCTTTCTTGATGATATGCAGAACCCACTTAGTATTATCGCTGGTCTGCCATTGGGGTATAAAGCTTGCTTGGTCTGGTTCGACCAAGCCGGGCATATACATGCTTAATCTATGAGCCAATATTCCTGCATATTATTTCAAATCTATGTTCAAAAGGGAAATGGAGCAAAACGAGCCACATCTAGTTTTGTCTTTCCCGGGTTTGGGGATAATTATAATTGCGGCTTCTAGCATTGAAGTCGGTATTGCACCCGGAGTTGAAAATGTGTTAAAAAGCCGGGTCAGTAGGGGGGCTAACACCGGGCAGAATGTTTTATAAAAGGCCGCCAATGTTTTATAAAAGGCCACCGTGTATACATCTGGTCCGGGGGATTTGACCAATTTTAACCGCGAGATTGCAGCAATGACCTCCTCTACTCAAACATCTTTCTCGAAGTGCTCAGCCTGCTCTGGGGTCAGTGAGGTGGGCTGCGCCTTTGCTAAATAGCTTTCTCCCTCCGCGCTATCTGTCTGGCCTGAATAAAGATGTGTGTTGAATTCCTGGAAGACCCCTACTATTGCAGCGTCGTCCGACACCAGCTTTCCAGTTGAATCTTGTATCTCTCGGACCCCTTGTGTCTGTCTGCTCTCCCGTAGTTTGTGCGTGAGTAAGTGCCCTCATTTGTCTCCTCCTACATAAAAGGAGTAGCACAGCCGAAGGGCAGCGTATTCTGCTTGGTATTGGTCAATGGCAGCCAGTTGGGCTTGCACTGCTCCAAGCTAATGACATACATCATCATCAAGGAAATCTTTATTACGGCAATTTGCCTTAAAAAGAATACAAAATGAAACATATACATAAATTACATCACCGTTCATTAGATTATAAAACATATCATAGTATATTCATTGAATGTTAATCAGACCCCTTCTCTTGATCCACATTGCTAGTAAAAATTGGGAAACTGCAAATACTATGTGTTTTGATGTGTCTGACTTTAAAATTCTAAAAGCATAACTACACTGTAGAAGGCCCACATTTTTGCAAAGAGGTGCTAGCCAATACTTCCTTGATTTAGTATATGCAGGACAAAAAAACAATACATGAAGCTCGTCCTCTCTATCACAACTGCATCGAGGACAAGTCTTAATAGAGGAGTTTGACCAGTTACTAGTAAAAACTCTCAGGGGTAAAGTACCATATCTCCATTGGAGATATAATTTCCTTGATGCAATAGGATAGATAATATCCATAACATTCTCAAACAAATAAGAATCTTTAAAACTTAAAAATGATTTAGTTAAAACTCCAAGATTGGAAGCAGACTGTACAGCAGTAAGTTGCTCAGCCACATAAATCTTAGTAAGCAGCTTCCGTGGCATCGCCTGGCAGCTCCTTTCTGGGTCATACCACATATCAGGCAAACCCAGTCTAGTAAATTCCAATTTTAAAAAGCCTAAACCAAGGGATTTTTGCTGCACCACTACTACTTAGTATTTCCTTTAGCTCTGCCCTATAGTGCAATAGTTTAGGCGTGGTCCACAACCTGTGCCAGTACCTGAGGGGTTTCAAAGCTAGTTCATCTTCAATAGACCTCAAGCCCAGGTCCAGCCTTAGAGGATGCAGCGGGGTACTTTGCGGGTGTGACAATAACTGTCTAATAAATTTGTTTTCTATTTTGAGAAATTCATTCCCTGTTAGATGCCCCCATAATTCCCCCTCCATACAAAATTGCGGCCCTCGCCTGACTCTTATAAATCTCCAACGGTGGTTTTATAGGTTTATATGTGGACGTATTGGACAGCCTGAGAATACCCCCTACATACTGGGTTAATTTCATTTGCGATTTTACTTTTTGGGGGGCCCATGAAAGACTTTCGCTTAGGGTTACCCCCAAGTACTCAAAAGTTTTTACCCTTTCCAGTCTCACTGTGTCCAGTTTGGGATTCGGCCGAGTGGACGACGAAGGGTTAAAAACCATATACTTTGTCTTGTTAACATTTATTTCAAGCCCACGGCCTCTACAAAAATCCTCAAAAATATTCAACACACGCTGGATTCCCATTGGTGATTTGGAGAGTAGCAGGGTGTCATCAGCGAACATAATCGCCGGCACCCTGCTCCCTGCCAGTCTTGGTGCATCATTATTGGGGATACTGTCAAGATGGGAAATTACACCATTGACATAAAGGCAGAACAAGGTAGGTGCCAATACGCACCCCTGCCTGACCTCTCTGCCAATGGGAAATTTTGAAGACAGCGCCCCCTCCCTCCCACATCTAACCCGAGCAAAATTCCCCTCATGCAGCCTCATCAGTAGTTTCAGGAGTGGTTGCGGAACACCCAAGCTAAGAAGCACAGTCCAAAGTTTCCCCCGGGGCACCAAATCGAAGGCAGAGCGGAGGTCCACAAATACCATGTAGAGGCTGCCACCCTCTATCTTTGCCGTTTTCCAGAATAATAATAGCAGGCGGAAGATTTGGTCCATGGTAGAAGTGTTCTTCCTAAACCCAGCCTGATACTGACTCAGCACGGCATGCTCCTCCATCCAATCCTGCAGTCGATCAAGGATGAGCCGCGCAAAGATTTTTTGCGGGACATCGATGAGGCTGATGGGCCTATAGTTAGCTGGTAACAGAGGGGAACCCTTCTTGAAGATGGGAACAATTTCCGCTCCAAGCCAAGTGCAGGGCACCTCCATTCCTCTCAGGACTGCATTAAAAAGAATGCACAAGTATGGACCCCAGATCCCTGGTTGATGTTTAAAAAGATCTCCCGGCAGTTTGTCTAGACCCAGTGCCTTTCCTGTTGCAATTTTAGAGATTGCATTAGCTACTTCCTCCGGGGTGAATTCTATAATGTCATTGGAGTCTTCTAATGCTTTAAAAACCGGCTTTATATCCATACAGGATTCTACTGCATACAAGGCCTTAAAATGGTCTTCCCATACTTTTGCCTCAATATTCGGTTCAATTGCGGATTTTAATTCGCCGCATCCTGTGTTAACTATAGCCCAGAATCTACGAGCATCTTTTTGTTCTAGGGCACAGGATAAGTCGGTCCATTTGTCATAGTCCCACTCTTGCTTGGCATGCTTCATCATAGCTTTGTAGTGCTTTTTCTTGGCAGAGATGAGGGACTTATCGCTGCCAAGCTTTAAAGCCCGAATCAACTCTTTTTTTGCCATACGGCATGCAGCATTGAACCAAGAGGAGTCAGGGGTCCTTTTTTTCCTCTTGGACACCAATGGATTAAAAACAGCAAGTAAAGTGCTAGCTATATTCTTGTGCAGAGCCTGCATTTTACTATTAAAGTCTGGAAGGGGTTGTTGAGAATATAAAGCATCTACTTCGATGAACAAGGGAAGAATTAGATTATCTAAATTTGCAAGTTCCTCGCGGGACGCCACAATCTTGTCCCACTTAACCCTGCGCCGATCGTTTGTTAAAACTGCCCTATCTCTGGAATCATCCTGATGTTCTCGTTCCTTCGCTTGTGTGTCAGGGAAAACCATCTCCAGCCTAAGTGCATTGTGGTCACTATCATCCCTAGCAATAACCTCAAAGTCAATGACCTTGGACCACAACCTTGTCCCAACCATTATGTAGTCTAGGCGTGATTCATGGCCATTTTTATTATATGTACACCTCGAAGGTACGTCAGAGCGGGTGCGTCCATTACAGGCCCTAATAGAATGACTTAATGTTAGGGCCGTTATCTGGATCGCTAGAGGAGACCATGACCTAGGATGTGGAGATTGGGTTGGGGGTATAGACCAATAGTCGTCCTCCGTCGCAAGAGCACCATCATCCATCCCCTGCAAGGGTTCATAATGACAATTCAAATCTCCCGCTATTAATAAAAAAATATCCCTGGGGATGGAATGCAGAACATTTGTCAGCTCTTCAACTGTAGTAGACTCGCTAGCTATGCTTACATGTCTCAAATAAACATTCACAATAGCAAGCTTAAAACAATTGGGCCATTTCAAGACCACACACTGTAGGTCATCCGAGTGGGTGGTCACAGACTCGGCCATACAGCCCAAGTGCGTTCCCACCCATATTGTGAGGCCCCCAGACGGTCGTCCCTCCCCCCCCCCCATTGTGCAGGTGTATGAAAACTCGCAAATCCAACTCTCCTTTCCTCTTCCCTGGCCCAGGTCTCCTGGAATAAACATATATCCATCCCATCTATAAAAGTGCCCCACTCAGGACAAAATAGTTTACTATGTAAACCCGCCACATTCCAGGACAAAATTGCCAGTGATTTGTTAACATTAGCTGCCATAGAATTACAGACACTCCTCCTTGTGATACCCTCTTTAACCAGTAGCTGCTGGGTGGCGGGTAAGACATCTGGGGCGCTGCCAACGGATAGATCCTTATCAACCTCGGAAGGAATTTCTACAACGGGGACACAGCGCTGAAAATTAGTGCTGGTGATGCTATTCTTGATTAACGGACACTCTTCATCATGAGTAGCCTTGCCCCTACTATTATTGAACACTTGAATTCCTCCCTGTATCTGATCGAGTCAATCAACCAGATCCAGACAACTAAATCTGTTTTGGGTTGGTATTTTGCCAGTTACCAACAATTGATCATGGGGAGCCCTATCAGCCCTTTCCCTTCCTCTATGCTCTACCAAAGTCCAGCCACTATCAGAATTCTTCCGGTAGGTTGGGGGGTAGAAATAGGACAATAGGTGTGGTTGTATTTTGGCTTCCTGGCTATAATGTCTACAATTACAGATATATTCGACAATTCGCGGGTCATTAAAATTAACCAATATACAATCACCCATGATAGTTTTCGGCCTATGTCCCACCCACGAAACCCTACGCACCATAAATATTTTGCTAGTAATGTGAGGGGGAAGCGGTCGGTTTTTGTTGAGCCAGTCTATCACTTTGTTTTTGAGAGACGAAAACGATTCTGTGCTTGAGCTGGATAGCTCGGGGACTCCTGACAAGATTACCAGATAAGGACTAGACTCCGGTGGCAAATTAATTCTGCGTTCTTTTGTGGAATCCCCCATGGTCAAAATCTGCCCACCCGAACTAATATGTGGGGGAGTACCCTCCCTCAGGGGAATAGAGCATGCGACCCCAGATATAGGCTGCTTTGCTGTTGATGCTGCTGATGGAGGGGGTAGAGGGTTGTTAGATTTAACTATATCAATCTCCCCCTGTCTGGTAATAGAATCGGCAGTACCTGGGTTTACCATATCTGACTTCATTCTACCCTGTATATCCAGTGTCGCATGTTCAATCCGCATGAGCTGCTGCTCAATATGAGTCAATCTCATTTCCAGGGGCTTAATAATAGAACTTAATAGAGCACTCACAGTAGCATATGCCTCCAGTACGGTTTCACTACTACCGGGGGCTAGGCCTTGGGGAGATACTCCTAAAGATGTTTCAATTGGTATTAGTGGAGCATGGATTTCCACCACCTTTAAGGATTCTCTTCCTTCTTGTTTAACTGTTGTATCACTGCCATCAAGACCTTTTGCAAGTTTAGCCTTTCTACCCCCTGCCCCAGAAGCCACATTCCTCTTCCTCTTCCTCTTCGGCATCGCCCCCTCACGTTTGCCTCGTAGCTGGCGCAAATTTAGTCTCTCAGGGGAGCTTGCCAGAGTTGGCTCTATAGTAGAGTCTGGAACTTGCTCAAGTTGAAAAGGCTGAGCCAGATCCTGACAAATATGTACATTGTCAGCAGTTGAGAGAGCATTGTCTATGATTTCTCGCCTGCAGGGATCCGGTGTACGCGCACTAGCAATATGACCCATAGAGGACCTTTTAGCAAAGGCTAGATCTTGAGACACTCTTCGCTCCATTAAAGTTATCCCCTGGTCAATTACTGAATTTGCTCTGGTAATGAAGCTATCAAGGGTTCCTGTTAGGCTTCCACTTTTGGGTACAGCCCTGCTTCTACTCTGATGCGCAGCCATATTGATATGCACAGTCTAGATCCAGTCAAGTACTTACGAATCTGCTCAAGTAGAGTGATAGATTTATGCCAGATATCAGATGAAAAAGGGAAGGCCCGGTCCGGTCTTCCCCGGGATACAACGGGCTTAAACGGGCCCGCCCTTGGCCCGGGCTTCGCCCGGCGCTCACCCGCGCGCGTCCCGCGTTGCGTGGGGTGTGCGCATTAATGTACACAACCTAAGGGCAATTGGAAGGGAGGGGGCGTACGGGAAGAGGCACCAGCTGGTTAGTTTCCCTTGTGCTGCTGGTCCTCGCAGTCCCGATTATGGCAGAGAGTTCAGGCAGTCCGTATGATCCACAGAAGCTCAGAATCTGCTACGAGCGGCTCCCGCGAAGCGGGGGCCACGAGCAGTTATCACCGGCAGCTGGTCGAAGGGAGGGGCGTACGGGAAGAGGCACCAGCTGGTTAGTTTCCCTTGTGCTGCTGGTCCTCGCAGTCCCGATTATGGCAGAGAGTTCAGGCAGTCCGTATGATCCACAGAAGCTCAGAATCTGCTACGAGCGGCTCCCGCGAAGCGGGGGCCGCGAGCAGATATCACCGGCAGCTGGTCGAAGGGAGGGGAGTACGGGAAGAGGCACCAGCTGGTTAGTTTCCCTTGTGCTGCTGGTCCTCGCAGTTCCGATTATGGCAGAGAGTTCAGGCAGTCCGTATGATCCACAGAAGCTCAGAATCTGTACATTCAAGGATTGTTTTCTCCATTCTGCATGTGACTGTTGCAAAGAGATCAATGGGCAATGAGACAGGTGAGCAAAACAATGAAACGTTACCTGAGCAGAAACCTGTACGGATATTCCCAGGCTCTCTCCTCCTCCTGGGGCTGCAGTGGGGCAGGTGAAGATCTGGCCCTCAGGGGCGCCTGTGATGGTCTGAAGCTGAAGATACCCGCACAAACAGGCAGGGGGTTCTTCCTTTGTAGCGGGCTGAAGAGAGGCCGGAAATGATGTTAACAGCAACACCACTGGTGCTGTCTCTGCCGCTGATGACATACTCTGGGTGCCCCGTCCTCTGATGCATCTGCTCTAATTCCCGAATCCGCTGGGAAAGGCCTCCCCTCTTCTACCTTCGGCAAGCATTATCTGCGGCTTATACTGCGAAGAGCTCACCCCAAATCATTGCTTTCAGTGCCTCCCAAAGTGTAGCTGTGCGTGTTTCTGGGGTGTCATTGTGGAGGAGGTCATCTTCAATGGCCTGCTGGATTTGTGTGACTACATCTGGGCGTTGTAAAAGTGTGTCTCCTAAGCTCCACTGCCTGGAGGGGCATGGCATAGGGGGAAATGACCAGAGCATGGTCCGAGAGAGATGCCGCGAATATCTCCACCTCTGTGGTAAGTTCAGGGATAGCCCTAGTCTATTAGGTAGTCGACCCTGGCGTATGTGTTGTGGGCGTTTGAAAAGAAGGAATATTCTCGGAGTTAGGGGTGTAGGGATCTCCAAAGATCTATCAAGCCCAACTCCCCCATCCTGTTTAGACCATTTGGAGATAGGGCTCCTGTCTGTCCGAATCGCTGAACTGACCTGTCAAGAGTATTATCGAGTACCAGATTAAGGTCCCCGCAGGAGTATTTTACGTTTGTCTGTGGCTGTAGCTTCTGTCAATGCCGTGTGAAAAAATGCCTCATGTCCCTCATTTGGTGCATAAATCGACCCTATCATCAATGTGTGTCCCCCAAGTGTGAACTGATAAGTCAGAAGCCACCCTTTAATTTCTGCCTCTTCCTGTCCCACCCTGCCTCGGAAACTCCGAGATACTAGAATAGCCACTCCTGCGGTCTTCGTAGGGCCTAATGAAAATAACTGCGTGGGGAACATACAGGATTTAAGTCTATGGCAATTGTGAGTGAGGAAGTGGGTTTCTTGTAAAAGACAGATGTCTGCCTTGGTGCTTTTGCTGCAGATCAGAGCATATATATTCTCCCTACTTCCACGGACAGAGTAATTCCACAGTCATACGCACATACACTCATCATACGCTAGGGCCCATCACACTAACATTCGTTCTATTACTCTATCCACACTGAATATACCAGAGAAATCCTAAACAATCTGCATTTAAACCGAGGTCAATGCGACCTAATAGATCTGTCTTGAGTCATGATTTAAAACATTAGGAATACATTTGAAACACAATAAATGACAAAGAAATAACCACCCGACACTGGAATTCAAACAAAGATTATTTTATCTAAATTAGTTCAAATGTAAGTCAATCAATAGCAAAATCATTATTCTCATAATTACCTATTCTAGCTAAATGTCAGGATTTGGGTCAGGACAGGTCTCTCAGTAAAGTCTCCCGAGTCGCCGTCCTCTCAATCAGCGTCGATCCTCTCAAGCATAGGTTCAAGAAGAAGTGGCCTTAGACCCTCTCTAGTCTAACAATATTTATAGGAAAACTAACATATTGAAAGTAACAAACAAACTCTAAACGTCCGTTGAGCCATTGAGCAGAGCTAGCAGGAAAGGATGTTGACTTGCAACATTTAGAAAACCTCCGCTCTCGAAAATCTCAAAAATAAAAACACGGAAGAAGGAAGCTCAAACTGAAAAATGTTACATCCATGAATGCTCTTCCTCAGAATCATAGTGAAGCCACCGCAAGTTTATCAGAGTTCATTGTGGCTCTATTCTTCTCCAAGGGCAGCTGGCAGCAAGCCCAGAGCTGCTGTCCTCACGGAAACTTTTAATACAGTCAGAGGCCGAGGTCAGGTGATTTCCAACCATATTCAGCGAGGCCTCTCGTCGTATTTCATCTACTCAAATGCAGGCTATAAATATCAGCCATCTTTGTCTAGGCCAAAACGGACCATCTTAATTAAAAGAAACACAAAACAGCGTTACTACATCGTAATGATTAAACAGTGTTAATTCCCACTAACACCCTTATGTGTATGTAATTACCTAGCCCTCTGCAACATAAAGAAGCATTAAAATCACATTATTTTAAAGCGCAAACACATTACAAATAGCACTTTAGCCACACATATTTAATTAATTCGCTCACCAACTTAGTTCACGTATTAATAAAGCAACATAAATGCATTCCCGCGTGTAACTCTTTCATTAGTAAAGTTGGTTAATCAGAAACTTCAACAAAATTAGTATTTAATAATTACTTATCAGTAATTTTAATTATGACATATAAACATAAACTGGAGTTTAAATCTCAATACATTTTCAATAGAAAACTCTGCTCCAGCAATCCCCCCTTTGGTGATATATTATCACCACAAAAACCAACCCAAAAAAAAATGTAGTCCCCATTTCTTGGGAGAAATTGAAATGTCTTTTTTATGACACTACACACCAGACTCTCTTTCATCATCCCTCTTCGATTCCAAGTAAACACTCTCCCTCAATTCTTCTAATTCTATTTCTTGTGGGTCTCTCTTTGACCTCTTTTGTTTCTTTTCAGTATTCCGTCTTATTATTTTCGTTTTCCCTCCCCTGTTTTTACAACACAAACACCCCAATCTTAATATCAATAAAGCAACAATCACACATGTCAAAGGAAATAATATCTTACCAATAATAGTACTACCTATCTTAGCAATAAAACTCTTAACAGCAACTATCTCATTAGCTATTTTAGTCCAGATACTTTCGGCTTCCAGTGGTACTAATTATTCATGCAAATCAGTAATATTTTTGATATAGACCTTTAGATCTCTGCTTTCATCAGGAATGTAAGTGCAACAATGTTGAACTTTCAGCATTCCACAGACTCCACCCTCCTTGACCAATAGAATATCAAGGGCAAGTCGATTTTGCATAGACATGGCGCGTACGGCAACCATCTCCGTATTTACCAAAAGAAACCCTCCAGCGGTACTTGTCGATAAGCGATCCACCACTGTTGACAGTTTCCGAATTCCATATGCATTTAATGAAATTCCCACTGCTGGAATTAAAGCTCCAAAAATATCACCTACAATTTCTGACCAAGATTCTCTCTTAAAACGTGTTAGTAGATTAATTTGTTCTGCATCTTCAATTTTATCTATATGGAAAATCTTTGGAAAGACCAGGCCAACATAACACGTGCCATACCAATGGTCAGGCAACCTGTAATAAGCCTTATTCCCACAAATATAATACACTCCCGGGAAAACTGGATCTTCTCCTCCCTTGAATCCCCATCCTGTTGCAATAAAGTATGTATCATGACGCTCACTAGTCCCAACAAAATAACTATCATATTGGGATTTCCTTCTGGTAATGCATAGTTTACCCTTCTGTGGTGCATCTAAAGCCAAAGTTGGACTGGCCCCATTCCTCAACTCCTTTCCCATCTCAATATCCCATATTGTCTCACTCACTTTGTATTCTCCTGCCTTTTCATGCATACTCACTCTCCTTTTCTCTACCATGTCTCGAAAAGCCTTTTCTTCTTCTTTCAAACTACAAGTTAAATTGTTTCTAAAAATGTAATCTAATGTTAATTCTTCTGTCTCAATAAAAATCTCACCAAAAATGTTAGCTTCTTTAGCTGGATTCAGCTTCTTATTCATAGGTAATTGTCCAAAAATGTTATCTTTGTTAGACATCTCATAATCTATCTTCCCTAACAAATAGAAAACACTACTTAGCACACTACATGAAATCCCATACGTAGCTGGTAAATGATGATAAGTAACTCCTTCTGAAACGGATGCAGGCAATTGCATACAGACGTAGCAATCCCTTACTTCCATTGTCTTTACGTATTCGTACAACAATTTTGAAAAAACATTACTAGAAAAATCATTAATTGACCTATCCTTATGTATGTAAATGTTACTAATTCTAGTTGGAACTACTCTCTGTGAACTCTTCTCTATGTTAGTCACATTCTCAGTATGTATTCCAAAAGTATCTATTGTAACTCTAAAAGTAACTAGTAAAGCAAGTATACCCCATAGTAGCATTAATAATCCTGTACCGCAGCAGCACATTCTATACCATCCTTTCAAGAAGGCACATCTACTTTGATTATTTTCTGTGTTAGCCATCTTATTACTCTGGCAGTGTCTTTTGACTTAGCCTCTACTACTCCACTACTGAATTTCTAGAACTCTAGATTATTTCAAACAGCTAATTTCAGATTTTCTTCTTTTCACTCTTTCCAAGTGACTCCTTCAGTTTACTCAATTTGGATTTTCATCACTTTTCACTTCTTCTTCAGCAACATCAAACTGTATCAGATCTTCAACATCCTGAGCATCCGACTCTTCTCCAATGTCAGTCAAGATTACTTTCAGGATTCCGACAGTTTTCTCCTCCTCAACCACTTCTCGTAGGGTCCCCTCTGGATTTCCTTGACTTTCTGCCTCTTCTCCTTCAGACAGTGCCACGTACGTCCATTCCGGTGACCTATACTTCTGGTTAGGTTTTCTGATTCTCTTGATCTCCTCTGGTTCTTTTGAGACCTTTTGTTTATCGCCCTTTGCTTGATTCTGACTGGACACCTCGTTCACCTGTTCAGCTTTTGATGAATTTGCTCGTGTCAGTCTGTACCTTAGTCTCTTTATCCTGTTAGGCCAAAGATCTCCTCTTACACTCCTTTTTGGTCTCACCTCTTTATTATTTCTTTCTCCGATCCAAGTTCTCTTTCTCAGAACTCGACCCTCTGATTTCTCATTCTCACTTTCATCCGATTCTGTTTCATTTGCCTCTGGTCCATGAACAATTTTCTTTTGCTCCACAGACTTTTCCTCCACCGATTGAGATTTCCCTATTTCTGTCCCTCCTCGGGTCTCCGACACACAGTCTTCTTTCTGTCTACTTGTCCCTTCACCTAGCTTATCAGGAATGTTCCCTAGACCTCCTCGGGGGTCTTCCGCAATCTCTTCCTCTCTATCTTCTTCTGACCCTACTTCTTCAGGAATAATCTCAAGTGGATTCTCAATTTCTTCATCTGACTCAGGTGTAGTCTCTGTGGAATTACTCTTTTCTCCTCTTTCTTCTCCACTGCTTGTTGGAACTTCAGGCACTCTTACAGAATCCGATCTCTCCCCTGAGGCTCTCAATGTTTCTCTTGAAGTCTCTCTTGGAAAGAAAAAAGAATCACCTGACTCTGACTCTCTTTCTCCTTCCCCCCTTTCAGGATTCTTTTTTCTTCTCACTGGTTCAGTCTCTGCATCATCACTGGAATCTGACTCTTCAAAATACTCTTTACCAGTCCCATCCTTTAGATTCGGAACTCTCAGAGTATGACTTGCATGAACCCAGTTTTTCACACCAGCACACTTTACTGCAGTTGTCGTAGTCAGAATGACTTGTCTTGGCCTTCCCCACCTTGGAACCAAGCAATTTCTTCTTCTGTGCACTTTTATCCTCACCCAGTCCCCTGGACTCAGATCATGGGCTTGCTTCTTTTCAAGTGTGGTGGCGTCTCCTCCAACCTGGTGAAACACAGATTGAACTGCGTCAGCCAGGCCTTTACAGTAATCCAAAATCATGTCATCAGTTATTGTCATCAACTTGTTGACAGGCACGAATGCATGTCTCATTGCTCGTCCCATCAATATTTCATGTGGACTCAACCCTGTTGTTCTATCTGGAGTAGACCTAATAGTCATTATCACTAGAGGCAAGACATCAGGCCATTTCATTCCAGTGGCTAAACACATCTTACCAATTCTGTTTTTGATTGTGCCATTCATCTGTTCAACAACACCAGAAGCCTCTGGTCTGTATGCACAATGTAGCTTCTGCTGTATGCTCAATGCTTCACAAATTAAACCCATGAGCTCATTGTAGAAGTGTCCACCTCTGTCTGACTCAATTGTCACTGGGAACCCATACCTAGGAATCAACTCTCTTAACAGTAACTTTGCCACAGTTATTCCATCATTTCTCCTAGTCGGATAGGCTTCCACCCATCTTGAGAACAAACAGACTACCACTAGAACATACCTCAATCTGTTCACTTGGGGCATTTCAATGAAATCAATTTGCATTCTGGTAAAAGGACCTCCTTCTCTGCCTATTGTTCCTAGGCTCACTACTGTCTTCTTTCCAGTATTGAACTGCTGACAAATCAAACATCTTTGACAGATGTTCTCTGCAATCAGCCTGAACTTTGCATTGTACCAGGTTTGTTTAAAGGACCTAATCATAGCGTCCCTCCCCAGATGTCCCTGGCCATGATACATTCTTGCCATTGTTGATAGCTTCGAGTTAGGCATGACTGGTCTTCCATCTCTATAGATCCAAACATGATCTGTCTCTCTAGGGGCACAACCTGCCTTGATCCAATCTCTCATTTCCTCATCTCCTGCTTCATCCTGCAACTGTTTCACTTCATCCCATGTTTCCAGGACATTAGTAAACATCACAGAACAAAAAGACATTTCCCTTTCTCGTCCCCTGTTAATCGAATGATTGTTCTTTGCACAATACTGTGCTATGTAATTAGCAAATCGATTACCAAGAGTAACAAAATCATCTCCTTGTCCATGAGCAGCACATTTTACAACTGCTAGTTCTTTAGGCAGCTGTATCGCCTCAAGCAACTTCCCAATCACTTCAGCATTCTTTATGGGAGTTCCACTCGACGTCAAGAAACCTCTCTGCAGCCAAAGTTGGCCAAAATCATGAACCACTCCAAATCCATACTGACTATCAGTCATCACAGTCACTCTCAAATTCTTCCCAATCTTGCAAGCTTTCGTCAATGCCACCAATTCAGCAACTTGAGCAGATCTAACTCCCTTCAAAGGCGAAGCTTCCATAACGTCTGAAACTTTGCACACCGCATATGCTGCATTTAGCACACCATCATCAGTTCTCAAACATGATCCGTCCACAAACAACACATGATCACTCTCAGATAGTGGCAGATCTCTTATGTCTGGTCTGGGTTTTGTGCAGTAATCAAGCACATCCAAACAATCATGATCAACATCATCTCCCACATTCACATTTTCAGCATCTGGCAACAGTGTTGCTGGATTCACATTCACACATCTCTCAAGGGTCACATTTGATGCTCCCAGAATGATTTTCTCATATTTAGTCAGCCGACTATGTGACATATATTGAGTTCTGCTTCTTGTCAAAAGAATTGCCACATCATGAGGTACGAATACCCTCACAGGATATCCCATTATTATACCTTCACTCTGTTCCAAACTTCTGCATGTAGCAGCTACTGC
This sequence comes from Triturus cristatus, assembly GCF_964204655.1. Lineage (NCBI taxonomy): Eukaryota > Metazoa > Chordata > Amphibia > Caudata > Salamandridae > Triturus > Triturus cristatus. Next base: position 747,664,551 of record NC_140579.1, read on the forward strand.
TTTCAGGCAACCTGGCAAACCCACAGCTACGGGATCAAGTGTTGATGAGAAGTACGCAATTGGCCTTCTCAGTCGTCCATGTTTCTGGATTAACACTGAAAGTGCACATCCATTTCTCTCACTGCAGTACAACTCAAACTCCTTCTCATAGTCTGGCATTCCCAAAGCAGGAGCTTCACACATTCTGCTCTTCAATTCTTCAGATGCTGCCATTTGTTCTGCATTCAGTTCCAATGGGTCTCTCACCTCACTTTTAGTCAATTTAATCAGTGGCTTTGCTATCAGGGAGAAATTACTTATCCACTGACGACAATAACCCACCATTCCCAGAAACATCCTCACTTCTCTCTGGGTCATTGGGGCTCTCATTCCTCTGATAATTTTGATCCTGTCATCGGTCACCTTTCTCAGACCTTTTTCAATATTGTGTCCAAGATAATGCACCTCTTTCTTGCAAAATTGCAATTTGGCTGGAGATACCTTTAACCCTCCATCTGCCAGATGATTCAGTAAAGCTATGGTATCTACTTCACAAGCTTCACGTGTCTTCGATGCCCCAAGTAGGTCATCGATATACTGCACTAGTACTGAGCTTTCAGGCATGATCAAACTCTCCAATGACTTCTTCAACAACTGATTGAATATTGAAGGACTCTCTGTATACCCCTGTGGGATACGACACCATGCCAAAATACGCTGTCCAAACCGAAATGCAAAAATCGGCTGGCTGTCATGATGCAATGGAATTGAAAAGAAAGCAAATCAATTACCGTGTACCATTCAGCATCATGAGGAATCTGATACAAAATCACTGATGGATTTGGCACAATGGGACAACATGCCACCACAATTTTGTTAACTTTTCTCAAATCTTGTACAATCCTGAACTTCCCATTGGGTTTCTTTAGCCCCATTATCGGTGAATTACACGGGCTACTCAGTAACTCTCTCAAAACACCCTGTTGAATCATCTTGTCAATTATAGGGGTTATTCCCTCAATTATTTCCGGTGTCAATCTGTACTGTGGGATATTGGGATAAACGATCCCCTCTTTCACTGAAATCTTCACTGGATCTACATTATTCATCAATCCCACAGTTTCTCCAGTAAAATCCCAAACTGCCGCTTTTACTCTGTGTCTCAACTCCTGAGGCAAATCATCTGGATTAAACACAGCATATGTTCCAACAATCTCACTTTCTCTATTATCTAGAGTCACCCTGTACAGAACATCCTCATCTGGTGTCTCAAAAGCTATTCCATCCGGAGTACAGAAAATTGTGCAATTCATCTTACACAATAAGTCCCTACCTAACAAGTTCACTGGACTAGTGTCACAGACTACAAATCTGTGCATATCCGAAAATTTCCCTATTCTTACCCTTACTGGTTCGGTAAGACGAGTTTTAATCTGTGTATTAGCTACACCAACCACTTGGATTGCTTCGTCCGAGAGAGGAAGATTTCTTATATCTGCTGACCTGACAGTTGATCTCGTCGCTCCTGTGTCTACCAAAAAAGTAACACTTTCACCATTTATTTTCCCATCTACAAATGGTCCTGCCTGGTCTATTTCTAGAGTTGCACCAAGTATGCACTCTTCCTCCTCTCTTCGGCACCGTCAATAGTCCCCTTCAGACTCACTCCCTTCATTCTTTTGTTGTACCGGGTTAGTACGTCTCGGTTTGTTTACCTGCTCATCATTGTAGAATCCCGAATCCTGGTTATATTTCTGGGATCCTCTATTCTGCGGCAAGGGCGGTTTTGGCTCTTGACTCTGCTACCAGGAAACTGCTGCAGATCGGAGCATATATATTCTCCCTACTTCCACGGACAGAGTAATTCCACAGTCATACGCACATACCCTCATCATACGCTAGGGCCCATTACACTAACATTCATTCTATTACTCTATCCACACTGAATATACGAGAGAAATCCTAAACAATCTGCATTTAAACCGAGGTCAATGCGACCTAATAGATCTGTCTTGAGTCATGATTTAAAACATTAGGAATACATTTGAAACTCAATAAATGACAAAGAAATAACCACCCGACACTGGAATTCAAACAAAGATTATTTTATCTAAATTAGTTCAAATGTAAGTCAATCAATAGCAAAATCATTATTCTCATAATTACCTATTCTAGCTAAATGTCAGGATTTGGGTCAGGACAGGTCTCTCAGTAAAGTCTCCCGAGTTGCCGTCCTCTCAATCAGCGTCGATCCTCTCGAGCATAGGTTCAAGAAGAAGTGGCCTTAGACCCTCTCTAGTCTAACAATATTTATAGGAAAACTAACATATTGAAAGTAACAAACAAACTCTAAACGTCCGTTGAACCGTTGAGCAGAGCTAGCAGGAAAGGATGTTGACTTGCAACATTTAGAAAACCTCCGCTCTCGAAAATCTCAAAAATAAAAACACGGAAGAAGGAAGCTCAAACTGAAAAATGTTACATCCATGAATGCTCTTCCTCAGAATCATAGTGAAGCCACCGCAAGTTTATCAGAGTTCATTGTGGCTCTATTCTTCTCCAAGGGCAGCTGGCAGCAAGCCCAGAGCTGCTGTCCTCACGGAAACTTTTAATACAGTCAGAGGCCGAGGTCAGGTGATTTCCAACCATATTCAGCGAGGCCTCTCGTTGTATTTCATCTACTCAAATGCAGGCTGTAAATATCGGCCATCTTTGTCTAGGCTAAAACGGACCATCTTAATTAAAAGAAACACAAAACAGCGTTACTACATCGTAATGATTAAACAGTGTTAATTCCCACTAACACCCTTATGTGTATGTAATTACCTAGCCATCTGCAACATAAAGAAGCATTAAAAGCACGTTATTTTAAAGCGCAAACACATTACAAATAGCACTTTAGCCACACATATTTAATTAATTCGCTCACCAACTTAGTTCACGTATTAATAAAGCAACATAAATGCATTCCCGCGTGTAACTCTTTCATTAGTAAAGTTGGTTAATCAGAAACTTCAACAAAATTAGTATTTAATAATTAATTATCAGTCATTTTAATTATGACATATAAACATAAACTGGAATTTAAATCTCAATACATTTTCAATAGAAAACTCTGCTCCAGCACTTTCTAGATACGATAATATATCACCCTACATTTTAATAGGTTGTTGAGGCCCCTTACATTAAGCGTGAGTATCTTGAGATCTGTAGGACACATCAGTAAAGGTGAATGTAACGCCTGCAATAGTAGCCCTGAGTGTAGACTGCCTCCACTGCTCCTTACCGCTTCTCATGGAGGACTCGTAAACCCCAGTGGACAGTTTCACAATGCAGTGATATGGTGAATGAGGAACCCCAAACATAACCCCAAATAAAACTAACAAAACATGCATACAAATAAACAATAATACGTTTGTGGTTAGTCCTTCAGGCATGTGTGGCCGCCAGGAAACAATTTTGGGGTCCTTAGTGTGGCCAAGCGCTCAGCCCCCGCCCCTCCCGCTGCCCGCCCTTGTCTATTGAATGGGGTGTATGCCCAATTGGTGTGTTCATGGAACCTGTGGCTTTTCCAGAGCGGCCGGGATGGACCCCAATGCCTCTTTTGCCCATTTGTGATCTCCGCTTGGTCTGGTTGTTCCAGATGTCGTCTACGGCCTTGACGCTGCCATCGTGGGTGTTGCTCCCCTCGGTCGGGGTGGGTTTTCCTTCTTCATTCTCATGGGCTATGTCTACTCCCAGCAGGTGGCCTGCCTCAGTAAGCGATCTCAACTGGTGAAGTTTGCCGTCCCAGCGGAAAAACAGTGGCCCCAAGAATATGGGATAGCTTGCTGGCGAAGATGTGCAGTGATAGGTTGGAAGTCCCTTTGCTTTTGTAGCGTTAGCGAGGCCAGGTCCTGGTAAAGTGTTGGGGTTTGATCTTTAAAGGTAATGGGGTGCCTGGACCTAGCCTTACATAGGATTTCTTCTTTGGTTTGATAGTCCTGCACACAGACCAGGATGTCTGCCTGAGGGCCTCTGTCATGGCGCGGCAGGCCCATTCTGTGAGCTCCGTCCAACCTGAGCTCAGTGTCTGGGGGATTGCCGAGGGTGTGATTGAACAGGTCTCTTGCAAAGCCAAAGATGTTGCCTCCTTCTGCTTTTGTCTTCACCCCTCTGATCTAAAGTTGTGTCTGCGAGACGGGTTCTCAAAGTGCTCCAAGTGAGCTTGCAAGTCTATGTGCTAATCTTGGAGGCGAATAACCTCTTGCTGTAAAGCCGCCATTTCGGTATCTCTAGTGTCCTCTTTGTCTTCCAGTGAGGCCACCCGCTCTCTGAGTTCATCTACATCCCTTCTGGTTTCCTTGATTTCCAGGGTCAGGTTTCACTTGACCGTCTGCAGATCTCTGCGAAGCGCCGTGAAGAGCGACTCTAGAAATGCGGGAGTCACTGGTTCCTCTTTCGCACCTTCTGACTGTATTCAGGATGTCTCCCCTGTATTAGGGCTCTCCATTGTGTTGCCGCCTGGGGGTGTGTGAGCATGTCCGTGAGTGATCTATCTTTCTTCACCCGGGTGGAGGTCATTGTCCAGATTCAATAGAACTGGTTGTTTCTGTCCTTAGGGTATTATCACTCCCCCCGGTTAGCTAACAATCTCAGCTGGCCCAGTAGCTTGCCTGTCGAGGGGCCTCGACCTGTTATATCCTGGTCTTCTCTTTGGGAGCCCGAGCACTGTGTCAGTAGGGCCCCCCAAACCAAACTCAACCTCTCCAATGCTGCGAGGGCTGACTATGTCCGGAACTGGAAAGCCGGGGCTGTGTAGTCCTGACCAAGCATCCCCTCGAGTTCTAGAGGACTCCCATCTCCCCCAGCATACCCCTCGTGACTGTGGTTCGCCCAAGGTCCCCTTTTGGGAAGCTAATTCAAGGCCGCCGGAGGTTCGGTGGCCGCGTCCTTCGCCGGGGGAATGTAAGGGGGTCAACAGTCTTTATCTCCCTCGAGGAGCAACGCCGATTCCACTCGGGCCCGGCCTACACCTAGGGCCTGCAGAGGTGTTCTGGAGGGCGTCTAGTCCCCTGTTTCGGCACGTCTGGGCCGGGTCTCCCTCCTGTGTTCAGCCCCCGAGGTTGAGACCGCTACTATGAAAGTCTTACAGGGCCCCGGGTCAGACGCGGCCATGCAAAGTCAGTTACCCAGATGCTGAAACCTCCCCGGAGTTCTCGCCCGTTGCTTAATGTATCAGCTCTTCCCCGCCCGGGCCGATCCTCGGGCCTCGCGCACGTCCGCGCGGATCGCAGCTCCCGGGCGTCACAGTATCATGGCCTCCGTGGGATCCATCCTGCCTCAACGGGTCACCGCTGGGCCAAGCTCACATCACTCACCTCCACGGAGCTGGGGTCGGGCTATTGTCCTTGCTGTGTCTTGTGAGGTGCTGCGTAGGGCCTAGTTGCCCAGGCCTCATTTCTCCGGCGCCATTTTGCCGAGGATAGCGCTATCTCCTCTCTTCAGCACCGCTTCAGTCGATTGGGGTGCGAGCTTTGTCCTGATGATACCAGAGCACTCTAAGGACAATCCTGAATAGATTCTGGCCCCTTGTGCTGCGATTATGTGGCCAGGATGATGTTATTGGGCTGGCGGCAGGCGAGAGTGGAGGAGAATTAGTAACAATAGCTCATACAAACAGCTGCAGTATTAAGTCAGACCTAAAAATTATTCTCTGAGAACCTTATTGAAATGTTTACTGGTCAGGCCCGGTGGATCAGTATGAAACATACAAAGAGGTTGGTGCGAAGTATTTTTGGCCGAATATTTGACATTACCAGGCAGAGCTACAGAGTGAACACGGGGAACCGAAGCGACTATTAAGGTCATCTAATAACTTCCTAATGAAATTCACAGTGTTTGTTTCTGAGATTGGACATATGAACATTTCTCCAAATGCCTACATTTGTTTAAGACTCTGTATATTGTTTACTTTTTCTGTCCTGCGGCACTATTGTATTTCTTTCTTTTTCATTTCTGCGTTCTCATTTCTTGATTGTTTTATTTATTAAATATGTGGTGCTCAGTGCTGAGGAGAGTCTGATAAGAATGGGGATGTTGTGGAGAGCAGTAGAAACAAGCATTGGCATTGCCAATAGGTCTCGCTTGTGGGACCTTATAAGTATTTAGTTATGCAGCACAATATCCTTGGTGCAACAACATTAACTGTTGCATGGTTAAACACTTAGAAGGCCCCAAAGGCGAGATCTATTGGCTATGCCAATGCTTGTTTTTTTTAAATAAAAGGACAAGCAGTGTTATCAGCCTCCGGCTGCCACTTAGAGGTAGAGAGAGAGAGGTGTGTAGAGAGAGAGAGGGGTGTGTAGAGAGAGAGAGAGAGGTGTAGAGAGAGGTGGGTAGAGAGAGGGGTATAGAGAGAGGGGTATAGAAAGCGGTGTAGAGAGAGCGGTTTAGAGAGAGCGGTGTAGAGAGAGGGGTAGCGAGTGGGGTAGAGAGAGGGGTGTGTAGAGAGGTGTAGAGATAGATAGAGAGGTAGAGAGAGGTAGAGAGAGGTAGAATGTTAGAGAGGTAGAGGGAGGTAGAGAGAGAGAGAGGTAGAGAGAGAGAGGTAGAGAGGTAGAGAGAGAGAGAGGTAGAGCGGTAGAGAGGGAGCGGTAGAGAGTTAGAGAGAGAGAGGTAGAGGGGTAGAGAGAGAGAGGTAGAGAGGTAGAGAGAGGTAGAGGTAGAGAGAGGTAGAGGTAGAGAGAGGTAGAGGTAGAGAGAGAGGTAGAGCGAGAGAGGTAGAGAGGTAGAGAGAGAGAGAGAGGTAGAGCGGTAGAGAGGGAGCGGTAGAGAGTTAGAGAGGGAGAGGTAGAGGGGTAGGGAGAGAGAGGTAGAGAGAGGTAGAGGTAGAGAGAGGTAGAGGTAGAGAGAGAGGTAGAGGTAGAGAGAGAGAGAGAGAGGTAGAGGTAGAGAAGGTAGAGAGAGAGAGGTAGAGAAGGTAGAGAGAGAGAGGTAGAGGTAGAGAGAGAGAGGTAGAGGTAGAGAGAGAGAGAGAGAGGTAGAGAGGTAGAGTGAGAGAGAGAGAGAGAGGTAGAGAGAGAGAGGTAGAGAGGTAGAGAGAGAAAGGGGGCAAGAGAGGTAGAGAAAGAGAGGTAGAGAGAGAGAGCCCTGCCTGAACCCTGCCTGAACATGATAGGTAGAACTGGTGACCAGAGATAGTAACCAGAGTGGTGCTCTTAACTTGACTTAGGTCTCTGCACCTAGACATGTAAACGGAGGAAGAGTAGTGAGAGATATGTCTTTTTTGCTGCTGCAGCACTCTGTGGTAGTCTCTGTGGCATTTAGAGACCTACAAAACTCCTCACAAATAAATAAATGAATAAACGTCAACATTTAGAGATACACAACTAGGATGAAGATTCACTTGATATGTTTTTCTTGTTTGAAACATCATTAATCATTTCAGCGCATTTCAACTTGGTGTGTATTTTTGATCCCTAATAGGGTAGAGTATTTTTGTTGCTTTGGATTTTATTGACCTCTTGTATCTGTTCTGTTGACAGCTATGCTCTACTTAACACAAATAGCAAAACAAAAAACCCCCAAAAATCCACAATGATCACTCATTAGGCGAGAAACCACATGCAGTTGTATTTCAAATGAAAGGTCTGCTAGGGGTCAACAAATCAATTGCAAATCAATGATAATGGCGGATTATAAATGAACTAGACCTACCACGAGCCTGTTGTACTGAGAGTACATGCACATGCAGGCTGATGAACAGATAAAGCATCGAGGCTGTGGCCAGTTAATAAGAATGCTGTATCCCAATCATGGTGTGCGATTCCCTAATAAGAACTTGAGAATGGCAAAAACATCCTCTGCAAATTTAGGAAAATAATGATAGAACGTGCAGAGTGGTTAAAAAAAAGTTATGTGTTTGTGCATACGGCGAGGTGAGTTGTAGTGTTGTGTTTCTACTAACTGTTTCAGGATTGTCATTCTGATTGACTGAAAATAGTGTAATCCCCTCCCCCCCCACACACACACCCTCCCACGCCTGCTCTGTCCAAACACGACTACTTCCAGAGAGTCCCCACTCACTACTCGTTTGAAATCAAGTCATGCAAGCGCCATTTTCAAACAGGCCAGGCGTCAAAAGTCCACATCTCCTCTCATGTTTGCACAGGGCTATGAAATAAATGAGAAGAGCAAACACAGGGACAAAGCCAGTGCTTGAATGAATGCACAGTCTAAGGTCCTCATTGCGAGTTAAGGGTTGAATTCTGATAGCACTTCAAACATGTTTTCACAGGTATCGGAATTACCCTCCTCGTGTTTATTTCCTTGATAAATTCTGGCAGGCCGAGCCGGTCCAAATTTATCACTGAAAAAGGCCTGGAACAAGGCAAAACATGCAGAATTCGGCGAGTCAAAAAACGATTCCCATGTCATGCCTCATTTTCCTGTAGGATTCTCAGAACAAGAGGTATTTTCTAAATGTGCCAAATGCAACCTGGGGTAATGACAGTTTAACATGGAAGAGCGTCACTGACATGACAAGTAAAGCAACAGAGCAAATTATGACGGGGCATGTGTGCAATGGTGTACTAAGAGTGCAGGGGCAAGATGACTTTTTGTCTGATGTGGGACCATCCCTAATACACAAGAGAAAAGTGAGGCCAGCGCCTTTATTGCAAGTTGCAAACTAAGAAAAGATGCTGCTCATAGTTTACTATTTGCCAATTGTTAAAAAAATGAGTTACGTCATCTAGCTCCTTTGCATATCAGGTCAGAAAAAGTCAATGTGTCCTAATTTGCCAGGTGCAAAGTCCAAAATGTCTCTGCGAGATCGTTCAAGGAATTGAATATTTGCTGTAGGAAAAATGTTGAGACAAAGCAGGCTACAAGTTTGACTCCAGAAAGAGACTCTCTCAGCCTTCCATCCTTTCCAATGTCAGTAAATTTCGGCAGGTGAAACATGGCTGAAATTAGAAGAGGCAAAAATGCTTGATAAAAAAACAGGACATGCCGATTTTATTGCAGAAGCATCAAAATCCACGTTCTGCCCCATTTCTCGGGCCATAATCCTAATTGGACGCATATCACCCAATATATTTAACTCCCAGTGACATTTTATATCAGGTACAGTAAATATCTTATTTTTCTGGGCCAACTGTTATGGGTGCCTCAATGGGGAGATTGTCTGTTTAGATCCTCATAAAAGGTTTATTGGAAGCGGGTAGAGTAGTTGCCACATGTGGTAAATACCCATTCCCCTGGCATGGTAACATTAAAGCCAGAGCTTTAAGTGGGATGAAAAACCTCGGGTGGGGGGGGTCTCTCAAAGGGGTGTGGCCTTTGTCATTAAGGGCGTGACTTAAAAACACCTAAACTAAAACCCTGTACTTAGCATAGTGTGCCATCTGACTGGTATGTTGGTGTTTCTGTCATTACATCCAGCTATATATACAGCAAGTAACATTTTTTTTAAAGAGTTTTATATAGCGTGAACTAGACCCGAGACACCGGGTATCAGAGCGCTTTACATGAGCACCAGTTTCGTTACAGATGGACACATTCATTTTTTTTGTTAGGCACGGGGAGATTAAGTGATTTGCCCAGAATCACAGG